>NW_026947485.1:20749018-21949018 GCF_034190915.1 Cavia porcellus | reverse complement strand
GAATCATTTCTTTAAAAATATAAAATTCAGAAAAACAGCCTATGTGCAGTAACACTGAAATCTTTAATCACTCATTCATTTATCTAAATATAGTCTCAGGGATCAATTATGTGTTAGGCACTGTAGGGAATAAAAATAGCAGTAAAATATGATCCTTTTCCTCTTACAGATTATAATATAAATAATTGGGGGGATGGGGACACATGTACATAAATAACCACAGTGTAAAACAGAAAATAGAAATGCTCTCAGAGAACAAGACCGGGCTATGGGAATGAAAGACGGGGCCGGGTGGGGAAACACATCACTGCTTGAGAGCTGCAGGCGGTACCAGAGACTCCAAGACTGCTTGGGCATTAGGGAATATTTGAGTAAAACTTGTGTTAGGACCGCGTCCACTTATGACATGATAGAACTGAGCAGAGAAATATTTCAGAAAAGGGAACTATCTGACCTTGGGAACCTGTACAAATGTGTCATCACACACACACACACACACACACACACACACTCACACCAATAACAACTGCAGATGATAGAGTAGCTAGACTTAACATACAGCTATCATAAACTAATAAATATTGACTGAATGGGACAATATTTGGGGGTGGGAAATGGTAACTCTTTTTCCTTAACCTGAACTGAGAACCTAAGATCATGTTGGCCAGGAATCTGTCCCCGTCCTGTTTCATTAAGGTTAGAGACAATCACAGAGAGCTTTCCCTGGCTCCCTCATCCACCAGTTGACAAAGGCTTCCCCATGCCTTCCAAGGCACAGAAGTAAATGGAGATTAAAATAGCTTCAGAAAACTTCCTGCTCTGTTATAGCTGTGCTTTCTTTCAATCTGCTTGACTTACACCAATTGGAATGTTGAGGGAAAATCCCATGAGACATCAGGCATGTGAGACAATCTGTCAGTGCCTCAAAAAATGTTTGTCCAGCCTACTGCATGCACCCATCAGTTGCCTCTCCAGAAGAAAGCACAGCATGTAGGGGAAATCACTCTTAGCACACACTGCTGCTGCTTCTTTCTTGACAACACACTTGTCACCTCCATGAAATAAGTATTCCATCACTGTAATAATTTTCACTAATCCAGCCTCTTAGCAACACAATGCAGACTATGTATTCCAAACATTTACTTGAAAGTTACAGCTTTCTACCCATCTAACTAACAAAAGTGCTATTTGACCCAGGATTACCAGAATAAAACACCTGGCACAACACAGGTACACGGTAAATAACTGTGTAACGAATGCTGCATTTTTTACTCCTTTGAAAACAGCATGGTACAATGTTTGTGAGAAAATGTTCTCAGACTTGTAACCTCAGGTGATGAGGACATAGTGCTACCTTTCTTTTTGATTTGAGGTAAGAAAGTCTGTTAGCTCTACTAAACTACTAGCAATAGCTTTGCTTGCCTGCGCTAGAAGCTTCAGCAAAGCTGAGGGTAAACATGAAATGAAGGATAAAGGTGGACCTTTTGGAGTAAGGAAACGTAAGTGGTCAGAAAAGGTCTACACTTCCAAGCAATAATCTCAATCCAAGAAACAGGTCCCTTGACTCCCGTCTCTCCTTCCTAAAACAGAAAATCCTGATAGCAACCTTTTCCAGGCCTCTTTGCCTATCTATTGTATAAAGCTTCCTCATTCCTTCTATAAGACAGAGGTAACAGGATAAAAGGACCTCCAAAACTCTTACTCTGATTTAGACTCAATGTAAAGTTGTAGGAAATTTACTTTTTTGGAGGGATATTCATGTTTAGGTTCCACAAAGGCTTCAATGATTACTTTGGTTAACACTGTGTGTTTGTGTGCTATGATCAGTAACATTCTATCTCACTGCCCTAGTTTTATTGTACCTTAGTCCTTACTACTATTTAAAGCAGTCTTATTGATCCATCCAGGTGTTTCTGTGTCTCACAGCTGCATTCTGTATGCATGAAATATGTGGTATGTAGATGACTTTCAAATATTTTTAATCAAAAAAATGAACAGATAAATGACTGATTTCACCTCAGCTTCCAAAGCTCCGAGCAGTCTCATCCCCTCCCTAAGTGTTTCACCTGCTAATTAACTGGCGAGTTGCCACCTGTTGGGTCCTTTCTTCGGCTGGTTCTACTTCCACACTCTACACATGTTTATATCTCCGCTTCCTTCAAGATGCACTTTGTTACTTTTGTATTTCCTTTTTCAAATTCCCTATACTCACTAGATTCCGTGTTAAATACAAATACAGAAGTACTTATTTTTAAGATGATAATATAAAATTTTAGTAAACATTATACAGCAATGAATAGTATGTTTAGCAAATAATGTAATTCAACAATATTATAACAATGATAAAATTGTGACTATTCCTATAAATTATTCTGACTCATTGTGACTCATGAGATGCCTAATACACTGTTTTAACATTTTCATCACCTAAAATGAATTAGTAATCAAGAAATGTAAAGTGTAAATTTAACAGATTAAAAATGACAATTTTAATGAGATCAAAGTAGCAATTACTAAGATCTCAAACACACAGTTGAAATAAACTAAGACAAATCTCTCAAGTGTAAAACTGTGCATTTTACTATATTTGAAATTCAATGGGTTCTTCAACAGTTACATCAGAAGCAGAAGCCCATGCTTTTTCACACACTGAGAATTTTACATTTGTTTAAATCAATAACTTAATATGCTACAATTAGAATATCTGCTGTAGCTATATTTTATATACTATTACAACACAGCTGGAAGCATGGATTGTATTATTTTATGGGTACTATAATTATGAAATTATACAATGTACATTTATCTATTTCTCCAGACTTTATGGTCAACCTCTATATTCATTGTTTATAAATATAGTGTTCAGTTTTTTCAAAAACCATCCCTTAAGCCCAATCTTCATGAGATGTAAAAAGTATTCTAAATCTATTGGAGAAATTGAAGGAATTTAGATTGCTTTAGAGTTACAATTTTTTAAAAAATAAACTATCTTTGGAGAGTGAAAAAGAAAACTGGTGTGCATGTGTTTGTGTGTATGTGGTGTGTGCATGTGTGAGTCGTCTATCTGTGTGTGTGTGTGATGCTATATTCACTGGAAGGGTCAACAGCCCTGAGGAGCCTGTTTATGAGCAATATTAACACCAAACAGAGAGCTTAGCAATGTCTGCTTCTAAAAATAAACCCTGTGTGTCTCTTCTTGTCATCATCAACCAGAGTCTTGTGTGCTCTGTGACAGAAAGTATCAAGGTTACCTCTCTGCCTTTCCACAAGCAATATACACCGCTACCTAAAGGACTCTCTTTTCCCTCAAGGTGGCCAAGATAAAAAGAATTCTGTAATCACCCTAAGCACTCGTTTAAACACCACCATTGCCCCTTAAGTAGACAGTTATCATGTTGTTTTGGCAGCAGGAAGGAATCTGTGGTTTTACTTGAATGTTATTCTTCTTTATTTAAACTACTAGAAATAACCCAAAAATGACAGAATGCTCTTTCTATAAATAATCATTCCAGTGTAGAGTTATATTAGGAGGTAACTCAGATGGTATGATAACGCCTAACAAGCTAATCTTAGACCTGCGATGCCATAAGATAGAAATACCGAGGCTAAGAATAACTGACCCAAAGGAGTCAGCCTGCTGAAGAGAGGCATGGGCATGTGGACACTGCAGGTTCTGATGCATTCTAGGATCTCCTGAGAGCTTCTGTCTCCCACGATGACAATAAATAACGGTGGTCATTAATATGATAATGATGTTTTTAGAATGTATCGATTCAAAAATATGGCTCAAGATTCTCATGGCAAACAACATCATAAATAAGTGTTGTAGGATAAGAGTTTGCCCTTGCATAATTGTATTAGTAAGTAATTGGTAAATTTTAGGTTTAGGCCCCCAGTAGAATGTACAATATCCAGCTAACGAAGTATCATTTAAGACAAAGTACAATATCATGATAGTATATTAGTATTTCTATTCAGTTTTCATTCAAATGTCCAAGTTGGACCCAAATAAGATGAGTATATATTCAAAATAAGCAGAATGTGAATATTATCAGTTAGAGCTTTACATTACACCAGGACTTTCTTGCTACATGTTGAAACCGGAATTTGAGTGAAGACATAGATTTTATTAATGTCACATTTCTAGGTAAAGACTAAAGCGGGCACAATTCAAGCATATTTGGTCAAAAGAAACAAATGCCGCCGTACAGATATTCTAAAATATATACTCTACTGCTAAAATACATTAGTAATAATGTGCTGTTTTGGAATAGAGCTAAATTACTTTATCCTATGGCTATGTTCTGTGAAACATGGTAGAACTTTGAAGGTTTCCCTAAGCTCACCTCAGCCCTGGACAGTGTTAATATCTTCTAATTTTAATTATGAAGCCCTGGAAATTTGCTTCAAGACTTTCAATACGGTGGCCTCACTGTGTATTCAACTTCCCAGGGTTACAAAGTCTGCCAAATGTTGTTTATAAACACTGTATGGCTGATTCCACACTTTCAGTACCTAACAAATATGAATAGGCTATTTTTCTCTTTGAGAAAAATGGCAGAAGTTGAAACTAGACTCTACCATTTCCTACCTATGCAAATTATCAGTAAATGCCTTTCACTGGTCAACGGTACAACGTGAGTTTTGCTAAGCCTATTCCATGTATCACACTGAATCATAGTGAGGATTAAATGACAAAGCAATGCCTTGAGAGAAAGTCTCAAAACATTAGCTGTTTTACATCATTACTAAGAAAAACGACTTAAAAACGTGAAAAGATAGATGTACGCGCATGCCTGTAATCCTGGCATTGTAAATCTGATGCAGGTGGATTACTCTGAGTTTGAGGTCATCCTGGGCTACATGATGAGCTCAAGGTCAGTCTGAATTACACAGATCCTGTCTCAAAATAAATAAATGAAGAAATAAATAAACAAATAAATATGCATATAATCACTCATGTCCTGAGTTACAACTAATAATTAGAAAATCAGAGTACAGTACGACAAAAAAAGTGAGAAGGATAACTGATGGTGATATCCGTGGATTCAAAACACGCCAAACAGATTTGCAAAGTACCAGGAGTGAAGTTAAAACTATGTTCTCTTCATCAAGAGCTTTTACTACCTTAGTTTACCCTACATGGGGTGCCTTGAACACTTCTGGGTAAATACATCATTACTAAAGCAAGAACTCCCAAGGTAACATATTACTTAATAAAAATCCCATGAAATGTATTGTTTTTTGTTTTAAGTTAGTTTGTTTTAATTTTAATTTCAAGTTTCAATTCTGAAAGAACTTCATGTCATTCTCATATTTTATCACAGGTTGGAAACATCATGCCTTAGACACTCATAAAAATCTACCTCAAGCAAACCAAGAACAGTAGAAACACAAGTACAAATGAGTCCATAATGAAAAAAATATGAATTTAAATGTTTCTAATGTAAGTGGTGGACCAAGAGGAGAAGCAGGAAAATAAAGAGGGTATTTCCAACCTTATCAGCATGCAAAAAGTTCACTCATAAGTAAATGACTAGTTATAGTCTGTGGTTTGGTAAATTTCTTTCTTCCTTAAAGTGGTTCTCATTGGATTTAATTATTGGGTATTTTAAAAACCATATGCATAAAAGACTACCTATTTTACCATGGAAAAGTTAATATTATGATATGAATGGAAAAGAAATTCTTTTAAAAACACAAGAATTACTTACTTCTGTATTCATAAATCACAGTAATTTAGAGTAACCTATATCTAGTGTTCTCTGGTATCACTAAAGAAGGTAAGTCATTAAATTATAAAAATTTAAATTAATTTTATTTCAGGTAAGTGATTTAGTTGAAAAAGAATTAGGAACATTAAGATATTTTCTTGTCTTTCTCCCTCCTCTTTGCCCACCTTCTGCAAATAAAAAAAGAATAAAATCTGCCAATAGCAAGGGTACAACACATCCCAAGCTAACCCCTGGCAGTGCAGTTTCCTTTCAAGAAAAGGCATGTGAATCTTGGAAACTCACTCTCAAAAGTCATTTTCATGGGCTTTCATTTCAACTACATTGGTTCAATGTATTCCAGTTCAGAAAAAGTTAAAATGAAGAATCATCATTCTGTGATATAAAGATTGTTCATTAGTCTCAAAATGCAATAATTATAAAAACCTAATGGCAGAGATACTGCATTCTGAATATTTAAAGATAATTTTCCTTTCATGTATTGAAAACAATTCATGTATTATTAAATTTCTATAAAATGTTTCTGCATCTCTGAGAGCCAACATTAAAATGATACTCTATACAAGTTTATGATAAACATTTGTAATGTATTTGGTGGAAATATTGATGTCCCTCTTTTCTAAAGATAAAAATAGCTTACAACTTAGAGATCCAATTTTTGTCCACAGTATGTGTTTCAGTCTTTTTATTAGGAGCATCTAAAAACACATCGCATACATATTCAATACTAGTAAAAAGTTATACATTGTTTACAAAGAAGTGTTGTCTTCAATATTTCAAGATAATGAACTAGCATCCATAATTCAATTAAAAGGTAAACTAAAACAGTCCATTAATTTATCTATAGCTTGAGACTAAAAACTAAAGAAAATTTTACTCACCAGTATACAGACATTGACATAGCTAATTTTTATTCCTGTTCTTCCTTTCTTCCTCCCAATACAAACGTGATTAAGTTTGATACCCACTTTTCTAGGTTCATCCCACAACTGGCTAAGAATGGGCAGGTGATCCTACTTCAACCACTGAATTATAAAGCATGATCTATCATGGAAGTTCTGGATAACATGTCTCAAAAAGAGACCCCAAAAAGCAATGTTCCCCTCCTTTGTCTCTGGAATTTGCTATGCTTCAACAGCCACAAGGCCTGGAAGTGGTACAAGCCCACTTGTGACCCCTGGAGGAAACCACTTTCTAATCATGGCACCGAAGGCCTGCAGGACAGAGCGATAAGATGAAAGACTGGACCTATGGACACACTGTAGAGCACCTGGCACGGTCTGATCACCCAGCTATTGTATTACTTTACTAAATGACAAATGCCCTGGTTGGTTGTCATTTGGGATAGAATTTTCTTTCACTTATAGAGGAAAATCACCTAACTTACAACTAATCATTGTCAGTAATTCGGCATAATGGCTTTATGTGAGAACGATGGGACACTTTTTAAGAGATATACATCGATTATAAAAATTCATCGGATGCGAAAACGGATGAGGATAAAAGCAAAAGCTCTTCCCTTTCACCAAACGCCAACACAAAATCTTTCATGATTTCTATATATGAGTTCTTTGAGGACATGGAGAGATAAAAATAATATTTTCATAAAAACAAGATCATATTATCTTGTTTTCACTTTTTAAATGAATTTAAATATAAATTAGCAGATATAACAATGTATAGGAACTATAAATATATAAAATGCTTCCTCATCATGAGAGAGACTATTTCCATAGAGTTGTAAGGTTAAAAACTATTCTCTTAAAAACCAATGTTTGCATCCTCTTTTGAAAAACAGTGTATTTCTAGTTTACGCAGCAGAGACTGTGTCCATGTCACTGAAGGGAGGTATAATAGCACTTTCCCACGGCCTCTCAATTCATTCTCTCTGTTATCTCACACTGGTTAGCTTTGCTAAAAAGTTTACATTGCCCTAGTTTGTAATATTTGTTTTCTCTTCCATACTCAAAATCCCAAATTTTTAAAATGGATTCAGTATCCCACTCCATTATTTTTACTATTTTTTCTTTTGATTTTGAGGGGCTCCTGGGGATTGAACTCACGATCTCATGTTCACCAGGCAGGCGCTTATACTGCTAAGCTGAATCCTCAGCCCTTGAATTTGTTTTTGTATGTTTTAAATTCATCTCTCTAGGTGTGTGTATTAGTTACAGTGTCTCTAACAACTCATGTGTGAGGATTTTTACCTTATCTATTTTCTCTATATATCAAGAGCAGGTTAGCTAAGCATCAGCCTAGGTTGTACTTCTTTCAGAACCTTAGAGTTTTCTTCGCTGTCTTCTGACACTGAACGTGGGTCAGGGTGACGGGCCTTGTGAGTCCCCCTACATCCCATCCTTCCACCTGACCTTCTTTCCCTGTCCTGAACTCATAAAGAATTACTATCATTTGATAGACCAGTCATGATGTGACTCTGCCCTGAGTATTTGCATCAAATTTCCCTAAAAGAGGAATGCTTTCAAAACTACAGGGTTTTATTTTCTTTTTAGTGAAATTATCTTACCTTATTTTTGCAAAAATATCTTGTTATACTATTTTGGTATATCAACTTCCAGAACACAAATTATTTTTTGTTGTTGTTAATTTGGTTTCTAGCTTTCAAATACATTCAAATACATTCCTCTAACACATGAACTCATTTTCCTTTTCCAATCAGTTTAGTTGTTTCAACCTTTCCCTTCTTGTCAGTAAAAATTTCCACTATTTTATTTCCTACTACTTTGACCACCAGTTTTGTGTAAGTTTTTTTTTAAACATCATTTCCTTAGACCTAAATTTCCTTTTTCATCTCATTTTCCTGTTTTATCATTCTCATTTTTAAGATCTTGCTTCATGGAATTTATTTTCTTATTCAGTGTGTGCTATTTGTGGAACACAATAGTTAGGCAATTGCATGGGCTAAGAGGTGTCTCATTCCAAGGACCTTAGGAACACTGGCTCAGTTGAGAGTGTTGCTCTGAAACCATGTTTCTTCACTTTCCTCCATTTCTCCAGTTTCTCCCCCAGAATCCTTTCTATTATTCCTCATTTACAATGGAAAAATGAACAACCAAAAACGTGGAGGTTAATCACTCATTTTGCTTTTTTTTCAAATGTGAATGGTAGAATTCACAGGATGGGCTGTTCTGTTCAGACTACTGCTTCCATTTGCCTCCCTGGCTACTGGTTTCTGAGGTATGCTGAACTGGGTTATATAATTTTCATTGTTCATTACTGTTAAATATTGTTCCAGGTATAAGAGGTCTTTGCTCACTTTATAACTTATCAGTGGTGAGAAATTATGCAGTGTGTTTTCAAATCTCTCATCTCATCACAGTTTAAATTTAGAATTTGAGTTTCTTTCAGATATCTGTAGATGTATTATTTAATGGACATAGTAATAATCGTACTACTTGGGTCATTCTCTGAAACATGAAATATTCATTCATGTCTTCAGTCTCAGTGGGCCTTATTTGTAACTGGTTTTTGATTGATACTTATCCACTATTCCAACCAGTAACAGTCTTACCAGTGAATATAATCTGAGATTGAGAATGGCAAAATAATAATTATGAGGCACATGAGAAATGATTCTTCACAGACAGCAGCAGTTCGCAGAATTTTGTTTTTCATAATTGGATTATGCTCTGCAAGTAGACATATAAGTGACTACTGAACAGAAAATATTCCCTTCCTCTTGATACTACACACTAAAAAACAGAAGGGTTTAGAAAAGGACAAAATGGATTTTAAAGAATAATCCAGAGGGCTGGGGATTTAGCTGAGCACCAAAGCACCTGCCTGGCAAGCACAAGGTCATGAGTTCAAGTCAAAGTACCAAAAAAAAAAGAAAGAAAGAAAGAAAAGAATCGAGGATTTACATTTAAAAGTTTTTTCTTTTTTACCTAAAATAAGAATGCATGATGAAAACACGAGTTTTCTTATTACACCTATATCTGACATTACTTCCCCCACAAACTTGGAAATTCCTTCATAATGCTGTGAGGACACTCTGCTGCCCGACGTGTTGAGCAAGATGCCTGGTAACAGGCAAATGTCCCTGATTCTGCCAGCTCCTGAGAGACCTGAGTCAATATTTGCACACCCTTCTCTTTCTGCCACAGTTATCACCTATCCTGGCCTACACGAGCCACAGAAGTGGAGATGTACTTGGCAAAATGTGTCATTCACAGTGATTCCAAGATTCTAGATTGTAGATTTTTTTTAGCTAAGAGACATTGGCAGACTACAGTATAAAACCAGGTATTAAACATCTCAGTTCTACCTAACATGTGTAACCTAACTATGTCAATATTAAGAAAACATGCAACTATATACAGCACCAGCAATTCAAACACATATAAAAAGCTCTGAACAAAAATAATCTATATTGATACGCAATAGCCTACATAAATAGAACAACAAATGAAAATTGTTAACAACAATTATACAGTAAAACTCACTTTTAAAGTAATCTCGAGAAATCTGTCACTGAAGTGTCACTATTTGATCACACACTGCAATTACTTTCTCTTTGATTGTTAATCGTGTAATGAGACATTTCAGAGCACACACACATAAACACTGTCCTAACAGTCACTATTTGTGTAAGGAAAAGACCTACCAGACCAAGATCACCAAAGAAATAGCTGATTTACACAATAACTAAAGAAACTTGATAAACCTGATAAAAATTAACTTTCCCTATGACCTATAACCTATAATTTAACATATCTAACCTGTCTAGCAAGGTACAAGACGACACGGGAGAGCCAGCATCTCACACGTAGTCACTAAAACTGGTAAGGATAATAGTGATTATATACTTTAAATTTTTATTGCTGCATATGAACCTCACAAGAATACCACAGATAAGCTGGAGGACATTGTTATTCTTTTGTTTGAAGATGAGAAAAACAGTTAAACGATTAGCCAGCAGCAGACCTTGTAGGAACCAGAATTTTTTTAATACAACTTTTGGTTCTTAGGACGGGCAGTCACTCTCTGCCACTCGCACTGCTGCCTACCTCTTCCCTCCTTTAGATCCAAATGTTCCATCAGTTTTCATCCTAAGAATCACAACTAGGTCTCCCGTCCAGGTGGGAGCTCAACAGGACTTGTAGATACAGTATATTAGACAAACCCACCCTTAATTTAGCAGTTAAAACACAGGACAAACTCCTCTAATGATGGTTCACTATCGTTATCACACTTTATCTCTGCAGCAGTGGTTCTGTTCGTTGAAGGTTACAACAGCTAGAGAGATTTAAGAACAACCAGTGTCCATACTTTACCTGCCACCAATTAAAACAGAAACTTTAAGTGTAGAATAATAAGCATTACATTCCATAGAATGTTCCTAGTGACTCTTATGTGCAAGAACCAGTGTCTTACAGAATTACACAAGAAAGACTCACTGAAGTAAATTTAATGGCATGGCCCAGGAAACAAAATCAAATGTTATTCAACTTCACAGGAAGAATGCAATTTATGCTTCAAATGTTAAAAACAAGCAGACCTTGAGTATTTATTTATCCCAGGCCAGTTAGGGAGTTGGTGTTAACCCTATCACTTTTCATTTAATAGCTATTGCCTCAGTGTTGCATCCTGTAGAGCTTGCAACAGAATGGGTAGTCTCAAATACTTCTGTTTGAAAATGTTGCTTCTCTGTATACACATTACTAACTGCCAGGGAATAACAATCTTAACCAAAATGGGGGTAAACCTGTATGTGATTATCTAATGTGGAGAAATAGCAAAGCTTGCTAACACCTGTAGCCAGCCCTAATGGCACCAGGTAATTGCTATTTGGTAAACCCACCTATGTTTCTGTCATTTGAAAGAAATATTAAATTTATACACAGAGGCAAAGATTTAAACGATACAGTTTAGTACTGAAAGATACCTGTAATAGTTTTCAAAATACAGTGCTAAGTGGCCAGTGCTACCCCAGACATATCTGTGGACCTGTCCCTAAGTCTTTATCAGCTTTCAGCCAACTAATAATAAACTACTGCAATTCTGGCAGGTTTACTTTTAAGTAGACATTACTCATTTATACAATTGCAGTCAAGTGTATAAGTACCATATTGTAAAAAGTCGATCTATTCTCATTTTATGTGAGAATTGTGTCAGAAACATCTTAAAAGCCTCATGACCATTCGAGATTTAAAGAAAACTAGCTTCAAGAAGAATCTGCAGATGGGAATGTGTATTTGCACCAGAGCAGACATGCCAACCTGTGGAATATCTGACTCTATACCCAGACCCAGCCTTACAAAGTAAATGCCGCTTTATGTTACATTCATATCATATGAATCACAGCAGTGATCCATAACTATGATTAAGCCTACAAAGGAACTTTGAAGATTTCAAGAAAGAACTTCAAGGAAATGCAGCTTGAAGTACTCAGAAGAGGACAGAAGCAAAGTCCCAGATGCTTTATGAACTAGGTATAGGAAACACATATAAAATGCAATAATTAAAAATATTTAATATTGCCCAGGGAAGCTGCTTCTCCCATCAATGCGTCCTTGAGGGTACAAGTATATACAGAGAAACCAAAAATTAGAATTTGTTACTGTTATCCTTTAAAATGTTGCACCTGCTTCTAACACATTTATATGTGTATATGCCATTACATCTGCCTGACAATGCTAGACTTCACAAATGTTTTTGAAAAAAATTAAAATAAGCACCTGCTAATAACAATTTCATTTCATTCTAAACAGTTTCATTTTGGGCTGAGGAGAAAAAAAGCCAAATTGTGAAAAAGAACAAAACTACCTTTAAAACTCCACGGTAAACACATTTCAGAAGGTAGGACTATAAATAGATGCACACTGTAAATATAAAATCATCAGGCTGGCTGAGGCTGCGATCTAAACTGAAGCTCCAATATGAACTTACCTGATTTAAAGTCCTTTCAGCATATGCTTACAATCAGCACAGATCTCCTTTTTCTAGCTGCATAGTAAAGCAAAACACCCTCAACTATATTTTACTTATCTCAGTCTCATCTCTCATCAGAAGCAATACTTTGCAATTTCATTCAGAAGCAGTCGTCCTTGTGCAGACTCAGAATGTGCACAGAAACAGCAATGGAAGGGATCTAAGTTAAACCCTACAGCGGCACTGAGAAAACATCAACATCCCACCAAAAGGCAGCGATTTCTAACAAGAGGTGCTCTTTTTTTTCTTTAGCTCATTTTCCAGGATAGCCCCCTTTTCAACACAAAAACCTCTCGGTTATGAAAGAGGATCTTACCTGAGCTGATCATACTGTGCATTCTTTGCTGAGCCAAGAGCTGCTCCCGTCCAGCCACCCCATCTGAGGAAAAACAAGAGTCACTCTCGTAAATTGTCTGCAGCATAATCCAGTCACTCTTACTTCAGCTACATGAAAGCTTCATCACTGCTCAGTGCACTGGCCCCAGGAGCTACCCTGGCTGGTCCTCCCTCCTCCCTGAGGAGCAGCAGCACAGGATCAACTTCGACAATGATTTCCTTTCTGCTCAAGAGGACAGCTACTTTTTAAAAGACCTGGGTACTTTCCCCATGTTACCAACCTGTGTGCAAAGTGGAAAGGACAGAATGGATGCTAGAGCTCTCTGGAGTTTTAGCTATCCCGGAAACTAAAAGCAGGTGGGACACGGGAATGTGCTTCGAGGTTATTTCTTTGTCAGAATAAGTAGAAAAATATTAACTCTACCCATGAGAAAAAGAAAGCAATTAAACCTGGCTCAGAGCTCTTGAGGCAGCTAGGGTTTCTTTGCAAGAGCCCTGGGTCCTGCAAGTTGCTCCAGCCGGCGTCCCTCTCCTGTCTGTGAGTCTCTCTCTTCCCTTTCTCAGTCTCTCTCAGCTCAAGTTGGCTAAAGCCAGTGATAATCCATTTGCATATGAATCAACAACAGCATGGCCCACAGGCACAGAAATAGAACAATGGTCGGCCTGAGCCAAAAATAGGTCAAGCATGGCCGAAAGATTGGAGCCTGCATTAATGCATTTAAAAATACCCCAGCAAACCCAGCTGTCCAGCCTCTATCTTTCAAACCATAATTCTCTGTTGTAGGGCCTTAAAAGCAATTAACTCTTTCCTCCCTCCACGCTTGCTTTATGCACTGTTTCCACACTGGCAATTCGCATCCAAAGCAAGAAAAGCAAGGGGGAAAAAATTAAGAATCATAATTCTAAAAGGGCAAATGCACATACATTTAATCTCATTTTATTTTTGTAGTATGTGTTTTTGGAAGAGAGAGAGGAGAGAAGTGCAGAGCTCTGTATTGGTTCTAAAATAATACTGGAAGCTTTTGCTCATAATGTGGTTTCTGCCTCACCCACGCACAGCAATCCTGGTGTTCTATTTTTGTTGCCTGTTTCTCTGGCTACACTGCAGTTGGCTGTAGCGCTAGAAGCTTTTCTGCCTTCTAGTTTCAGCATTGACAGGAGATTTAGTAGAGGTAGTTTTGGAAAACAAGCACACCCCAGAATAAAATTTTTATGAAGGACTGGCTTGATTTTGTTTTACTTGCTATTTATGTAGGGCAATTGTCCATTTCACAAATCCTAATGAGATCTTAGTACCAACGATCAATTTTATTGCATCCAATTCCTACTATATCTAAAAAAAAAATCTAAAAACAAAAACACAAAATCATGGCTTAGACCTGAAGTGCTAAACTTTAAGTCCAAACTGCGTGCAAAAGAAAACGATACTTTCTCATGGATGCAGAATTACTTAATATCTTCATCTGTTGATTAATATATTCACTGCCCAATACTGTGCACATCTACATATTGGGTGCCTTAAACATATACCTTACTTTCCTGTAGAAACAGTTGATAGAGCCGCATACCAGCACACATTGTAGCATTCACTTATAAAGTAAATGTGCACACCGTATTAGATAGTACAAAACTTACATAATCTGTTGTACATTTATGATAGCATTTCTCTGTGAAGAATAAGTTCTGCATCCCAAAAGGGGATGTTAGCATCTAAACACTTCCAAGAGCAAGTGAGAGTGAAAATCCACCAGTCATGGAATCTTTCTTCTCTTTCTGAACTAGATCAGCAAGAAAGATACAATTCTTAGAGGATCAGTGGCAAATGGCAAAGAAGGGGGGAAAGAGAGATTACTGTGAGGCCCCCAGAATACTCAGGTGGAGGAAGGTCAGGGTGTGAGACAAGAAGATGCAAAGAAAAATATTCAGAGTTGTGGTGAAAGGAAGAAATATGTCAAATCGTTTATCAGGGAACCCATGGCTGAATTTGCCTTTCATAGACTAATTTCTGTTTAATGTGACACTTCCAAAAAAAAAATAACTAGGACAGATACATTATGAGATGTTTCTTAAAAGTAGCCATTCCACTGTAACTTTTGGATTTTATTTACTTTTTCAGTTTCTTACACCAGAGAGACAATACAGTGTTTACACATGCAAATCTGATTTATTTCACTTGTGAGTATGGTTTCACTTCTGAGTATCAGTAAGTCTAAAATTTATCATTCTTCGTGGCTTAATAATATTCTATTGTATAAAAATACCATGTTTTTAAAAATCAATTACTCAAAAGTTATAATAGATATAGTAAAAGGGGAAAAATTGCTCAAAGGGAAAGTATATTATTTGATCAGTCTTGCATGCTTGTATTTGATAAACTGAGCGACTATTTTGAAGATAACAACCATTGCTATATTCCTGTCATCTTGTTTTGAAATTCCACATAGCTATTGTTTTTGGTTGTGCTGTTGTTGCTGTCATTTTGTTTTTGTTGTTGTTTTCGGATTGTTTGCTTCCTGATTTTTCTGGGTTTTTTTCTCTTTAAAATTAAAAAAAAAATTTATTTATTAACTTGGGCTAACCAATAAAATCTTATATGCATACCAGCAGTTAAAAAATTTGATTCCATCTGTTATGACACACTATAGATTAAGAAATGTGTGCATACCATTGAAAGGATAGATATAGTGTAACTATAAACATTTTCTTTCGGGATGACATATGTAGTAATCACGCAAAACATTTTAGACTCTGGAGGAAAGAGAGATCGCCCACAGTGGTCTTCAGACTTGGCCTCAGAGCCCAAGGGGAATGGGAGCTGCCTTAGTTTCCCAAAGGGTTCACCTTTCCTCTCACTGTACCTCCATTTTTATCTGTTTACCTTTGAGGATGCAAAATTTCTGCTTTTTATTATTATTATTATTCCAAATACTTATATAGCATTTGTATCAAAATCTATTCGACAAGCAAGGTATTAGATATTTAAGATATACAGCCTGCAGATCTAATACACAAATAAAATCACTACAAGCAATTTTCCTATTTGTCACCTCAGCAAGTTACTTTTCTTTTCCCCTCCCCTCCCTTCCCCTCCCTTCCCGTCCCCTCCCCTCCCCTCCCTTTCCCTTCCCTTCCTCCATTTCTCCCTTACCCCCAGGAAGGACTGAAAGACTTGCTTAAGATAACACAGGTAATTAACCACATAGGTCTAGCATTGATGTTCTCTAGTCTTAATATTTTTTTCCTTACTAAAATCATACAAATAATTATCTGGAATATTTAGAATAAAATTTAATGTGACCATTGGATGACAAATGCAATCACTGTCTAAGTGTTCAAAATGTTTTTTTATAACAAAATATAGAAAAACCATGATAAACACATGAGGGATAACAGAGCCAGAACACTGGCATAATATATGGCTACACATCTCGTTTTATGTTTAATTACACCCTCAACCCCACAATTGACAAAAAGGCTCTCGAAGTATTTATTGTCATAAACAGAAAATAGAAAAGGCTTCAGAATAGTGAGCTAGTAATTATCCTATTTCTCAAAGATTCCAGGAAAAGGCATTCCTGTATGTCTTCATTTTGACCAAGTTTTTTAACTTGAGGTTTATTTACATTTCTTCCTCTTATTCTTGAAGCATTTTTCCCACCAGCAGCCTAGTTTTTCATTTAACTCTTAGTAATGAAGAAAAAATATTTCAGTGTAAACACATACTGTACATATAAAATAGATCCTACTTATCTCTAGGAAAAAATAAACATCATCAAAATCACCACTACAGGTGCTAACTACTATAGCCCTGTAATTCAAAATTTCAAATATTAAAAACTGAATTCTCTGTAAAAGACCTAAATGCTGAAAATTATGTTATGCTAAAAAGGAGATTGAAGAGGATATTAGAAAATGGAAGGATATTCCTTGCTCTTGTCTAGAAAGAACCAACACTGTGAAAATGGCCATACTCCCAAAACCTGTTATACAGATTTAATGCAATCCCAATCAAAATACCATTAACATACCTCACAGATCTACAGAAAACACTCCTAAAATTCATTTGGAAACAGAAGAAACCTAGAATACCAAAGGCAATTCTGGGTAAAAAGGCAAGGCAGGAGGCATATCAACTCCTGACTTGAAACTACACTATAAAGTCACAGTGATAAAATCAGCATGGTACTGTCAAAGAAATAGACCTGAGGATCAATAGAGCAGATTAGAAGATGCAAACACAACTAGAAAGACACTTAGCCACCTGATATTTGACAAAGGGACTAAACATGTTCACTGGAAGGATAGCCTCTTTAATAAATGGTGTTGGAAAAATTGGCTCTCTACATGCTAAAGACTGAAACTAGATCCATGCCTATCACCATGCACAAAACCAAAGTCTAAATGGATCAAAGACCTAAATATTAAAATAGAAACATTAAATCTTCTGGAAGACAAGGTAGGTAGAAGTCTTGGAGACATAGGGGTAGGAAGAGAATTCATGAACAAAATGCAAACTGCACGGGAAACATTTCAAAAGAACCAACAACTGGGATCTGATATTATTGAAAAGTTTTTGTACTTCAAAAGGAATCACCAACAGAGTGAAAAGAAAACCCACAGAATGGAAAAGAATTATAGCCAGCATCCCTCAGACAAAGGACTTATACCAAGAACATATAAAGAACTAAAAAACATCAAGCCCCCAAATCAAAGACCCTCTCCAAAACTGGGCAACTAAGATGAACACACAGTTCTCAGATGAAGATAGACAAATGGCAAATCAATACATGAAGAAATGTTCACCATCACTGGCCATTCCAGAAATGCAAATTAAAACAGCACTGAGATTTCATCTCACTCCGGAAAGAATGGCTGCCATCAAGAAACCAGCTGATAACAAATGTTGGCGAGGACGCGGGGAAAAAGAAACACTGCTCCACTGCTGCTGGTGGGAGTGTGGACTTTGCAACCACTATGGAAATCAGTATGGAGAATTCTCAGAAGACTAGGATTGGAAGTTTCATTCAATCCAGCTATTCCCTGCCCTGGATATTTTCCCAGAAAAACTGAAAAGGTCATGTCACAGTGATATATGTGCACCCATCTTCACAGCAGCACAATTTGTAATAGCTAAATCTTGGAAACAACCAAGATGTACATCAACTGCAGAGTGGATGAAAAGATATGGTATTTTTATACAATGGAATATTACTCAGCTATAAAAAGGATGATCTTGAGACTTTCCTAGGTACATGGAGACAACTTGAGGCTATCCTCATTAGTGAAATAAATAAGAATAACATCTATAAATATCACATTGTGTCTCTAGTGTAAAAAGTAATAAGAAATGTAGGAGTAATAAAACCCAAAATGTGTAATTGCTATTGTAAAAAAGAGAGAAAAAGAAAGTGCTCTAAAGGATATAACTGCATGTATGTTTAAGTATATAGGATTGGTAACCGTATTACTACATTTTTGTTGGATTGTTGAACAGAACTGTTTGCAGTCTCGCTGTTTGAATGTCCACTTTGTATGCTTTATTTTTGTAACTTTACCAACTATTTCTAAGAGGACAGTATGTAATTTATCAACTAGTGATTTCTTACTGTTTACTTTTTTTGAAATTATGTATTATTTTTACCCTTTTTCTGTTTTTTTCCTCTTTAAATAAAAAATAAACTGAATTCTCATACCATTTCAATAATGTTGGTAAAGAGATGTGACTAAGTTTCTTTTGGGCATTTACTAAACCAATTTACTGATTTTGAATAAAAGACATATTTTCTAAGTACATTGAAAAGCTAATAACGGATGTCAAGCTAAAATAATCTCAATATAACGAATTCTAACTCACCTCAATAAGTATTTTTAAAATTGATCTAAATATCATACTTTGCATTCATATAGGTAAAATTTCTCAAAAAAAGAGTAAATTCCTGATTTAATACAAGGCAGGAATGAGAATCGAATCCTAATGTAAACATATTATTAAATCATGACTGATTGTTATGAACATTTATGAGCAAAAAGCAAAATGTATTACAAGAACTAATGCCAGAAATATTCTCAGACCTCTGGTTTACAATGATCTTTTCTCAAATCAATATTATTGCTGACTGAAGACTCTACCAAGAAAGGTGGCAAATGATTTATTCTACCACAAAATCTCCTCTGTTCATCTATAATCAAGCAGGCACTTCATAAAGTGATGAATCCTATGACTTTGGAATCTAAGCTTTAAAATATCCCCTGAAATTCTGAGCTGTGCCTTACATGAATTTTACAAATGATTTGGCAGGAAATGGTTACTTGGACATTTACTCAAGCATTTGCTGAGATTCTTTCCCCAACCTCAGTTTCTCAAACTATTGCAGAATAAACTCTTACACAATTGCTAGCAGTCAACAAATTTGGTACTTTTAGGTCCCCAAGAACAAGAGGGATAGAGACAGTACAGTGTGGAGTATTTTGTTAATTAGCTTAGTTATCCAAATGTTCTGCCTCTTAGAGGAAGAGCACCAACTCTTAGCCAAGTACTGGACACTGTGTTTACAAGTGATTCTTCTCAACTCAAATAGTGTCATTGGTTATCAAACAATTTTCAGATAAGAAAATCATGCCAGAACCCATTAACAGGTGGAGAGTTTAAAAAAAGGCTTCTGCTATAAAATTCCAGGGAGACTTTTAGATGACAGAAAATCAACAATAATAAGAACTCTAGAGTCATTGGCCTTGCTTTGTTGAAATTTCTTCCCTAATTATTCTCTTCAAATGGGATGTGTTGATTGATGAGTTGATCTATTTTTTAAAAAATTACAGAAGATTAGACATGCAGTTCCTCTGAACTACTAAATCAGACTCTTGGGAAAGAATCTGTATTTTAACAAGTTCTCCAAGTGATTCTGATGCACAAGAAAGTTTAAGAACCACAAGATTAGATCATCTTTCCAAAGCAGTAATTAGATGGCTAAAAATATAGATGGATAAAGTATCTTTTTGCTGCAATTTCAAATTAGCAAGTATTATTAGAGAACAATTTTTTAAAATGAAAATAATTAAACTCGGTAAGAGACTGAAAAGCAAAGCCATTAATATGTAAAATATGGAAAGACTAAGGAGGATTGTCCAGAAACTGATCTTGCTAAATGAGACCAGCATTGTACGTTTAAGGCCTGAGTCTGTTTGTTATTGCTTTTCTTTGTTAAGCCATGTTTTAGGTTGTTTTTCTAGGTGTTTGCGAGTTGCATATCCATTCCTGTAGTCAAAAGCATGGAAAGAGAAACCAATACAGCACTGTAATCACAGGAATAAGTACAACTTAATGATCTTTTGGTAGAATCAAGGGAAGTCTGTTTTTTCGAAGAAAGTCATTTATATGTTGAACATTATTTCCCAATCACAGTGCAAGCCCTGAAGAAATAAATATATTCCTTCACATATATTTAAGCGACACATAAATATTAGATTAGCATTAGAGGTGACACAACCTCTATTTTCATGGCATCTTCAGTTTTAGAAGGACACTTAAGATGATTCCTACTATAGAATTTGATGAGAAGCTCTGTAAAACTAAATTTCATTTCAACCTTTCCTGAATTTTAATTACAATCGCAGATTCAGGATCATAATAAATCTTGTAGGGTTATCATATGGATTAGAGAGAACTATATCATATCTGGCAAACATGAATTTAATATATGGTAGCTATAGGAATAATAAAAATGGCCTAAGGAATTATAATTCAAAGTGTTAAAATATTTGAAAAGCTGTTATTCATCTACTTTTTCTAATACATATTCTTTAAAAAGTTTTGTTGAATAAATATTGAGTTTCCTACTCATATCTATAAAAGCTTCATTCATTAACATTAAAAGATAGACCATTTTGCTTCCTGTTGTATTATCAGAAGTTAGCATAATATCTGGCACATTATCACCCAGTAAATATTTCTGCAGTGAATAATGCTTCCTTCTCCAGAATACTAGTAAAAGACTACTGATCTGGAGTAAATTCTGAATATATTATTAAATCTCAAGTTAATTGTTATGTATTTATAGCTTCATGTTAAAGTATCAATTTAATAATAAATTTTTAAAAATTTAAATGTGCATATCAGGAAAAATCATCATTTGTTGAAATCAAGTAAAGTTTAATTATATTGTCACATGTTGCATTCTCCTTGCCTTAAACCATTTCACATACATAAACTAACCACGGGAAGGCCAGGCAGGCCACAGTCTAGAGGAGGAATAACCTCATAGGATCTCCCCAGTGTGGATGTCATTGTCTAGCGGAATTGGAGTTCTGTATCATTAGGGAATTGGAATCTAGTGAAATATTACAATATACTTCTTACGAGGTAATGGTTCTACGGAGATTAAAATAAAATGCACTTGTCTCTCTACTACAATGGCTCTAATACTTGCAGCAATGACAGAGCTCCTAGGACAGTCAGTGGCACTGGCAAAGGTCTGCATGCCCTACTTAAATCAGTGGGTTCCACTGATTTAACATTCAATATTCTGAAATAAATATCCAAGAGCATAAGCCCCAACTTTCACTTTCAAAAGTCTCATTAGAAACACGTAACAGTTTTTCATCCTTTATGCATAGACTATTTCTATAACAAAAATATAAGAAATCTGAGCAAGTCAACAGCGTGTTGCATCAGTGTGTGTGTTATATATGCCTGTATTTTTTTAGTACACATCAACACACACTAATAATCAAGAATCCTTTTTCTACTTTGAAATATGAAATACGTACTTTGAAATATGAATGAACCTTGACAGGCCTGTTCTGTGGTAAGTACACCAAGTATGTGCAAGGTAGGTATTCATGAGATCAGAAATCCTTAACAGAAATCTCAGTTTTAATACTATAGGCTATTTTTGGCTACAGGGTTAGGAAAATAAAAATTTCATAAATCAAGTAGTATTAGTAATCTGATCTACACTACTTGTTATGAGTTAAATGTATAATTTTATATTGCTCTACAAAGTAAGTTTCCTCTTTGTAGCTGTATCTGTAATGATTACCATCTTGGGAAAAAATGGATTTTAAAAGTCACAAACTAATTCACTCATGTGTTAGGATCAGCAAGGACACCGAGATCTATGATAAGACAATTTTTCCACATAAGTGTAGGAAATATAAAAAAAAAAACCCCACATATTTTTGTGTGATTTCTTGCTACAGAGGACAAGTTGATATTCACTGTAAAAAAAAAAAAAAAAAAAAAAAAGCCAAGATCTCTCACAAAGTGAAATCAAGAGAATTCTACAATGGTTAATTTGGAAAATAGCAATATTTTGAATGCCGTAATAAAAATTCGATTTCATTATTCAGTCTAATTGGGTACTAAATACCAAGTTTAAGAAGTTATAACCTCTAAAACAGAATTTACTTATTTTTTCACAGTTTAAAGTATTTATACCAACAGCATATAACTAAAACATATTTACAATTGGTCATGGCCCTAATGATACAGAACCGTAAGTGCGAATTATTTCCTATGTCAGGAGCCTGTTCTTATTTCAAGCAGAGAGACAAGAAGCTCCAAGGTTGTTCGTGTTCTCACCACAGTCCCATTTAGAGAGTTAATCCATTTATTTTTTATCATCATGCAACAAGACACAAAGCTTTGGTAGCCCACACACAACTGTTCACCTTTCCATAGCTTTGTACATGCTGATTTTATAATCCAGGATCTCTGCTCATTCTTGCCCATTTGGTCAACTTTTTAAAAAAATTCTCTTTGTATGTAATGTCCTTCCTTGTCTCTTTTAATGCTTTTTACCTCAAAATTAGTACAACAGACTTTCTTTTGGTTCACATTTGTTCACTAGATATTTTAATATCCTTTATTTCATTTTCTCCCTATCTTTATTTTATGTATGGCTTTTGTAGAAAACATATTTTGGGATTGTTTGCCTTCTTTCTAACATGAAAATCTCTTGCATTTCATTAAGTTCATGAAAGGCAGAATCTCCTGTTGGTTCACCATCTTATCAAAAGTAAAAAGCAGTAATTTTTTTTCATTCTTCAAAACTCTGCCCATGAGTACCTCCTGTGTAAAGCCTTCCTTAACCTGAGCAGTCATGAGTGGAAGACCAAACTGTGTTCTCTAATCATAACATAAATTCGTGTTCTTGAACAGTTTCGTTATCTATTTGCTCTTATCGCTAGATCACAGCAAGTCAAAAACAGAAAAATATCATTCATGTATGTGTAAGTTCCTACAAAAGAACAGACACGCTATGTGTTGGTTGAATGGCCATGCATGAATCCACTTACATATACATGAAGAATTTGCTGTGAAGACACTCCCATTCATACCTGTTTTCACAAGTAAATGTCAAGCGTGCAGTTTCTATCCTCCCCCACGTCCTGTCTCCCATCCTACCTGCCACTCCTCTAACTTCGTCTTTGGACTGTGTTTTCCTCTTGGTGAAGAGTTCAGACCCTCTATAAACAAATGCCATCACCACCCTGGCACACATCATAACTATAATATATTTTGTGTCATCATATAGAATAATGAAAGTATAAATTCCATGTGGGATGCTTTATTTTCTTAAGATTAAATACAATAAAATACACATTTGCTCTTCCAAGGAATTTACTGAAAACATTTACATTTCTACACTGAAATTATTTTTATTGAAAGGATTTTGGAAATTTCACAACTGCTCCTCTCCTCTTATGGCCCTCTGTGGCAGTGTCTAACTGGCGCACCGGCTGGCGTGAGGCTCCTCCATGGAACAGGACACGGACAAGGCTCTCCTGACAGCACCAACGTTCCAGCAATTTACATTCTGGTTGAGGGTATCTTTGTAGTTTTAAAGATATACTAATTTGTGTAAGAACAGATATTTTGGACAAAGTGGAAAAATTAGCCACAGAGATTAATATGGGTTTTATTATTTTTTAAGTTTATTGGTGCAATTTAGATATACATAATGATCATATTCATCACAAAGAATTTCTACCTATACAAGAGATCTTAGTTCCTTCTTTTTTTCCATTGCCCTGCCCTCACTTCAATCCCTTTTCCCTTATTTATTTTTTTGTTTTGTTTTGTTTTGTTTTTGAGACAGGGTCTCATTATGCAGTTCAGGCTGGACTTGAACTCACTTTGTAACCTAGATTGGTCTCGACTTCACAATGATCCTCCTGCCTCAGCCCCCAAGTGCTGGGATCACAGGCATATGCCATCACCCTGACTCCCTCCTTATTTATGAAGCTTTGTTTCTTTTTATCCTTTTTATTTTCCATTTTTTTCCTGTCCTTCCTCCAACCCCCACACACCTTTCCCTTAGAATAATTTCTATTTCACAATATCTTATACTTCTTGGTTCTTATTTACACTCTCAGTTTCTCACACCAAAAAGACAATGCAATATTAACACATGTATGTCTGATTTATTTCACTTAAGAGTATGGTCTTAGTGTCCATCCATGTAACTATAATAAATGTCTCAAGTTTATCCTTCTTTATGGGTGATTAATACACCATTTTATAAAAAAGTATCTTTTTTTATCCATTCCTAGGTTGATGGATATTTGAATTATTTCTAAGATTTAGCTATTACAAACTGTGCGGCTATAAACATGAGAATGCATATATCAGTGTGGTATGATGCCTCCGATTCTTTCGGAAGTATACCCAGGAGAGAAACAGCTGGGTAAAAAGGCCCTCTAGTCTTGATGTTTCTGAGGAATCTCCACACTGATTTCCATGGTGGTTGCACCAGTCTACTCTCCCACTGACAGTGAAGAGGATTCCTTTTTCTTCATAGCCCTGCCAGCATTTACTATTGGTTGATTTCTTGATAACAGCCATTCTTTTTGGACATAGAATCTCAGTGCTGTTTTAATTTACATCTCTAAAATGATCATTGATGTTGAACATTTTTTCATATATTTATCTGCCATTTGTACTTCCAAAAAATGTCAATTTATATCAGATGCCTATTTTGGGATTGGGTTTTTAATTTGGGAGTGGTCTGAGTTTTTCCAGTTCTGTATATGTCCTGGATATTAGTCCTTTGTCTGAAGAACAAATGGCTAAATTTTTTCCCACTCTGTGGGTTATCTTTTTACTCTATAGGTGATTTGTTTTTTGGCTGTACAAAGCTTTTTAATACAGTGAGATCTTGGTTGTTGGTTATTTGTAGTATTTCCAACGCTATCAAGGTTTTGTTCATCAAGTCTCTGCCTACACTTACGTCCTCAGTGGTTCTTCCTAGTCTGTCTTCCAGCATACTTAGTGTTTCTGTTTCAATATTAAAATTTTTGATACATTTGACTTTAGTGCATGGTGATGGACATGGGTCTAGTTTCAGTCTCTGGCATTTGTGGAAAGTCAGTTTTTCCAGCACTATTTATTTATTTATCTTTCTTCCAGCAAATATGTTTGGCCCCTTTGTCAAAGATAAAGTGGCTGAGTCTGTTTAAAGTTGTTTCTGCATCTTCTAATCACTACTCCTATTCTGTATAGTTCTGGAAACATTAGCGAGAGCAACTAGGCAAGATAAAGAAATAAAAGGAATAAAGAGAGGAAAGGAAGAAGTTAAATTATTATTTGCAGATGACACGATGCTCTATGTTGAAAACCCAAATATTCCACCAAGACTTCTAAATGTAAAAATAAGACTCAGTTGTGTAGCCGGATACAAAGTCAACACTCAATAGCATTCTTGTATACAAATAATAAACTCACTGAGTGAAGCATGAGGAAAACCACATTATGGCAGTAAATAAAAATGAAACACTTAAAAGTTAATATAAAAAAGGGTTAAAAAGATCTCTATAATGAAAACTAGGGTATTCTGAGAAAGAAGATTGAAGCAGATATCAGACAATGGCAAGATATAACTTGCTCTTGGCTAGGAAGTATCAACAGAGTAAAAAATGGTCACATTCTCAGAATCATTACATAGATTTAATACAATCTCCATCCTAAATATCATTAGCATATCTCTCAGAACTAGAGAAAACATTTCCAAAATTCTTTTGGAATTCTAAGAGAACTGGAACAGCAAAAACAATTCTAGGCTACAAAAGCAAAGCAGGGGCATCACAATCACTGAAATTATACTTGACTTGAAATTATACTACAGAGAAACTGTGTTAAAAACAGCATGGCAATCACACACATACACACACGTCTGAGGATTAATTTAGATTTTATTCATGAGTATAACTGCATATCTTTCATATTAAAGGTAACATATAACAGTCTAAATGATGGGACTTGCTATGTAAAGATACTTGATTTAGATAGAACTGTATTTGATTTTTCCAGCTAGTCATTAGCCAGTTATGAGCTGTACAACTTGGATAAACTATTTAACCATTCTGAGTCACAGTTCTTTCATATTATAAATGGGGATAATAGCATTTGTCTTGTAATGTAGCATGGATATTTATAAATACTGAGTATAATGTTCTTATCTGTTAAAAGAACACAACAGCATTCAACACACAGTTGCTGTCTTTTTATTATTGTTATTATAGCATTAATACACTAAGATCTGAATGACTGCAAGCATTACTTAGATTTCTGCATTCTGAACTAAGATAACTATGAAGATCAGCTAAAACAATTCTAAAATAGAATACAAAGATCACTAGTTTCTGTTTTAGATAGAAAATGAATTAGGTAAAAAAGATTAGAGTGCAAATTCTCATTACACTGATATCAATTTTCAGACTGCTAAGCAAACAACGAGTGTTCAACAATACACTGACTCCTCACTGCAAAACAACAAGAAAGTGATGGCTTACTCTGGGCTATTTGCAACATTCTCTTTGCAAAGTTAAATCTGACACTTTAAGATGAAGAAAGAGATTGATAGCAATACTCCCATGAAACAGAACCTCCAGAGTACACTGAATTACATCTCTGTCATTTCATCAGAATCTAGGAGTGTCTTTAATACACAATGTACTCCCCCAAGTAATGCTTTCTTTCAGATGGCATGGATAGTTTATATAAAAATCAATATGCTCACATTACGTTATTTCACCTGTTTTGGTAATGAAGTGGGAGCTGTTGTCATATTTTGGTTGTATCTGAAGGGAATTTACAACAGTAGTTGCTATAAGCAGAGATAACTCTTTGGAAGCTAAATTAAGTTATTTTGAATTGCAAATCTATTTGGACCAAAGTTTGCTACTTTTTAATTATTTCAACTATGAATAATTACATACTAACATGATAGAACTCAAAGGTAACTAAAATCTAAGGGCTAAATGGTACAGGGCTAAAAACCTAATGCATCCCACTTAAAAGAAAGAGAGAAAACAAAGGTAGTAAATAGCATTTCAAAATTCCAGGGACGTGATTTCATTTAAAATATGAATTTGACTCAAAATAAGATCAACCATACAATAGCGTTTTATGAAAACAATTTAAATTGATATGGGAGATAGGAAATAAGAAGCCATAATTTTCTTCAATTTCTGTAATAACGAATTATCTCAGTTTTCCATGGCATAACACTTTAAGCCATATTTTTAATATTCAACCCTTAGAGTAATCTAAAGTATTCTTTTGTTTCTTAAATTTATTGGTAGAATGTAGATATACATAATCATCATATTCATCACAGGGAATTTGTACTTGTACATGATACATCCTGAAGCCTCTCTTTTTCCAGTCTCCTCACCTCCTTTTATCCCTCTTCCCCTCCTCATCATCATTTCATTTTACCCTTCTTTTATCGTTATTTTTTCCTTTTCCTTCCCTTCTTTTCCCCTTCTATCTCCCTAGTTCCCCCTTTTTTATAAACAAGTTCTTCCTATTGCACAAAATCTTTTATACACTTTGGTATTATTTACTCTTTTGTTATTTCATGCCAGAAAACAATGCAATGTTTTCACATGTATGTCTGATTTATTTCACTTAAGATATGATTTCTCACCCCCAGAACACAATAGCTATTATCAAGAAATCAACCAATAACAAATGCTGGCAGGGCTTTGGGGAAAAAGGCACCTAGACTGGTTCAGTGTGGAATCAGAGTGGAGAATCCTCAAAACACTAAGACTAGGGCAGGGATATAGGTCAGTGGCATGGCACCTGACTGGCAAGTGCAAGGTCCTGAGTTCAATTCCTGTTCTCCCAAGAAAGCTAGGACTAGAGGTCCCACTTGACCTAGCTATTTCCCTTCTGTGTATCTTCCTGGAGGAATCAAAACATCATATCACATTGATCCATGTGCACCCACACTAATAGCAACACAGTTTATAATAGCTAAATCTTGGAAACAATCCAAATGCCCATCAATTGTGGAATAGATTAAAAAGATTTTTTATACAATGTTTTTCTTCTATACAACGAAGTATTACTCAACCATTAAGAAGAATAAACTTGAGACATTTCTGGGTGTTAATGCTCTAAAGTATTCTTTTCTCTAGTTTCAAATGAATACTGAATTATAATAACAAGTCAAGTAAATATAAATCATTCATAAACTGGGCCTCACGCAGCATGTTATCATTCCAGCATTCTAGAAAGTATAGATGGAAGGAAAACAAGTTTGAGCTTGTTTTTGGCAATTTATTGACTTAACAAGACCCTGTTTGGAGAAAAACAACAAAGGCTGAATGCAGCTCAGTGCAAAGGCCCTGGTTCAATCCCCAGTACCACCAGAAGAAAGAAAAAAAGTGAATCACTGGACATAGTCTATTGACTTTCAGACATTCAAATATATGATTGAAATCAATTGACAAATGTAGGTTCTTCCACAGACTCTGAGCAGGGCTTAGGTGTTCACGCAGAGTGAGCCTGAACAGGGAAGGCCCAGTGTGACTGGACAGGGCATTCATGATGTCAGGTGCATCTGACGATCAATGCTCCCTCCCTAACGCTTTAACTTGATGGCCTGGGAAGAGAAACTAGGTCCTTTGATTCCTAACACTGTACTCTTGAAAATATGCTGTCTTTCTCCAGAACAGGTAAAAGATAAACCAATAAATGTATTGCTGTTTTTGCAATTCAGATTTTTATGAAAACTTTTGTTTGTGCATGTTTGAAGGACATAAGGTTTACATTCCTTGTGTGGAGTTGGTACCTGTACTTACAACATTTTAAGTTCTCTTTTCATCCCTCTTGTCTCCCCTCCTCGTCCCTCCATGTCGTGAACTCCTTTCCCTTTTAGAAGGACCCCCCTACTTCCTATTATGCATCTTCTGTTTTGCTCTTTATTGTTTTTAATCCTTTGATATCATTTTCATTCTAATCATATTAATTTCCAGGATCTGATTAGTACAATAACATATCAACCATTATTGTTAGAAGACAGTTGAAATTGAGGTCAAAATATAAACAGCATCCATTCATAAGGGAGTAATTCCTGAATTGTGGCAGCCAAGGAGACCCTTTCACAGTATGACAGGTGTGACAGGGTCCACAGCCCTGCCACTGGTGTTAGTGCAGCATCCTTCCTTCCTCTAAGAGTTGGAGAAACTTTTTGCATAGAAAATGGCAATCACAGTCAGCCAGTGGCTGAGGGCTGAAGGAATATATAACTTGCAAAAGACATTTGATGAATATGTTGGAAGAACACCAAACACTTTTAGAAATTTAAGTGGTGAAGACTTGGCATTTAAGTGAGCCACAGAAAATTAAAGATACAGAAACTAATCATTTTTCCGCAAATACAAGGATCTAGACAAGGTGATATAGAGATGAAAGAATCATATAATAGTGTAGCTGACTCACAAGAGAAAAACCTAGCATTTGAGTTAAGCAAGCGAAGAAATTTAGACTGGACTTGGTTCCATATAGTAAGGTGTACACAGATGCCCAAGGAAGTAGGAACTGAATGTTTGTACCAGGATCTGTTGGTCATATATGATTTTGTTTTGTCTATAAAAAATAATCTATTATTAAATCATCATATCATCTTCTCTTAAAATATCTGAGTTAAAAAGAAATTTCCTAGGTTTTGTAAATGGATGCTGGGTTGACACAATTTGACTACTAGCTACTAAACCTCTAGTAGTCAAACAGAACCTTATGAAACTGTCCCACAGATTTTAATAGTTTATGTCAATGTGGCAGTTAACTACACTCATGCCAACAATTTGAAGTAATATCTAAGTAACAGAAGCCCATTTGTTATAATTTTTGAACACCAGGATGGAAACAATACACTATAGCAATACAAGCACATAGCTTTAACAATGTCACTGCACACTAGAGGAAATACATGTTCTGAGTAACAACTTTATGGGATGGTAAGGCTCTCCATCAAACTATCTAAAATTATAAGTTATTTTGTAATCATACCATCATACTTATTATCAACATAATACTACATACCATTATTAGTAGTATTTATCATTTTTAATCAAGAAAATAAGTTTAATTTCCCTAACTCCAACTCACTGCATATCCACAAAAATCAGCCGCTCAGCACAGCAGAGGTCACCACAGTGGATGGACAAATGCACAGAGAAAAGAAGACACATGAGAGACATGTGGTGAGAGCCGAGACAATGCCAAGGGCTCCTGGCAGGGGTTGCATCTTGAGTGGGCACAGGAAGCACTGTGTCCTGCAATGAGCCCATAGCATGGCAAAATTTGGTATGGCCATCTTGCTAAACGGCTCCTGTTAGCAAGGCAGCAGCTCGTTTTTCTCTTTGTATTTTTCTACTGAAAGTTTTTATTGTATTTTTACTCTTCTGGTTTTCTTTTGCCTAGAAAAAAATTATGTATGAACTAACATTAGTTTATATTCTATCATTCCCTATTTACTAACCACACTTGCTTTGTTACAGGAATATATGTTGTAATATGGCAGAGGGAACATCTTAAAACACCCTTCGTTCTGACATTCAGGGGAGCCCCACAGCCACCTCTAAAACATTTCCCTCGCTTTGTACCTCAGCACCTGCCCTTGCTACTTTCCACTCACGCTCTCCAGAAACGGTGTACAAATCAGTAGTCCCATGGCCCCAGGGCGAGAAAGGTAAAAATCTCTCTCATCAGGACCAGGCTGTTGAGAAGTGTCCATCACACTGTAACTGCTTAACTTCAATTTTAGGATGAGACCGAGGTTGCTACGCAATTGAGACAGGATAGTTCTGAGACAAAAGCAAAAATGAGCTCTCCCCAGACTACCAGGCAACTCCATGACCTCGGCCAAGATCACTTCCATTTTAACTATATACTAGCTGCTACCATATGTCCCTAATTCTAGGGTTGCTGTGATGACAAAAATGTCGAGTACAAGCATAGGGGTAAGGAGGGATAGGGAGATTACCTATAAAACACAGATGCTCTTCATCTTGCAATGGGTTGCAATTTTCTAAAGCCATCACATATTGAAAATACGTCCTTCCAAAATGCAGTTAATATACCTGACCTTACCACAGGAGCTTAAACACAAGTACACTAAGAGCACCCACAGTTGACTTGGAAGTTGTATGGTGCCAGGAACTGGAGCATTCTGCTGCTGCCTAGCACTGGGGAACTCTCTCCACACATGCCAACATCCCAGAAAAGGATCAAAGTTTAACATCTTAAGCATGGTTTCTCCTAGACACATACGGCTTTCACACTATCGCAAAGTCAAATCTCCTAAGTCAAATCATCTTAAATTGAGGACTAGCTGTAGCGGCTAATTAATGTCTTAAACCTATATTCAAAAATCAACTTATTTTTATTCCATGCAAAAGTGTAAAAAGTTATCTGGCATCGGTTTAAGGGAAAAAAATAGAAAGGAGAAAAGGGTGCTTGGAGAAGCAGGCAAACTTCCAGGAAAAAAGTCAGAGATGAATTCATAAAAAAATGAAGAGAAAAAAAAAAAAAACTAAAGTAGCAGATTTCAGATCTCTGTAAATCTTGTAATGTAAGATAATTGAGTGTTGGCACACACCGGCTCACTTTTATACCTCAATATTAGATAATATATATTAATAAAATATTAACATATTACATAATACTAAAATAGTATAGACAGAAAGGAAACCAATATATAATATTAATATTATCCTTAAATTAATTCTGAAATCTTTATAGAATAGCAAAGCATCAAGAAAAGTCAAGAAAATTTGAAAGAACTCAGAATGAGAGTATATACCCTGCTGTCACTTGTCAGTTAAGTTACAATAAATAAACTGTGTTCTTGGTCCAAGTATAAACAGATAACAGTACAGACCAACAAAGATTAGGCCTAGATAAATCTGGAAATTTTCTATGTGTCAGTACAATAGCTTAATACAGATCATTAATAACCAGTTGTTATGACAGTTATCTATGCAAAGCCAGATTACTATATCAAATTCTGTCTTCTCTTTTACACGCATGCGCACGTGCGCACACACACACACACACACACACAAATCAAATAGTTTAAACAGCTATGTACAAAACTTCAAACATTTTTAGAATCAAAATATAGAAGAGTATATTAAATTCCTGAGATGAGGGATAAATTTCATTGGGATAAGAAAACACAAATCCTAAAGGAAAATATTAACAAATATGGTACAAGATTACAAGGGCATTTTTAAAGAGAAAAAGATGGATAGCATAAAGAGACTGAAAATAATGCAGATATTATATACATATATCAGTTCCTCAAAATGAATGTGACTATTACATTTGATAATTTTTTAAAAAGAAAAAGAATTAGGAACATTAGGGGAAAACATTCACACTGAATTTAATCAATAATTAGTGCTCAGAATGTATAATAATATTTACAGAGAAGTTAGAAAACATCCATATCAATAATAAAATGACTAAATTATACAACCAGGCATTTCACAGAAAAAGAAATTCTCATGTCCAGTTCATACATGAAATATCTTCAAGGTCATTATAATCAGTAAATAAAACATTACACCACAAGGAGACACAATTTAAAATCTGATGAATAGGTAAAGCTTAAGCCTAATAACAGCAAGTATTGAGTAATAAGGACTCTTATACATCAACAGCAAAAGTATTTTGTTACCAACATTCCATTTTATAAATGCTAGACTTTCTCAAATTTGCATTTGAAGTGGCAACATTTCTTATTTTCTAAAACAACTACATATTCTGGGTAGAACCTTAAATTGAATCATGCTAAGTTTACCTTTCTATTTTCTTTTTTGCTTAATTTAAGCTAAATATATTCTTTCCAAGATTTTCTCCTTGGAACTCTGCTATCAACAATGAGAAATTACTGTAGTACTTGAAATAAAAGTTGATTTTAAAATTAAAAAATGTAACATAAAAGGAAAAAGCTAATGAGCAGCCCATCATCTTGATAGTGCAGCAGAGAATTAGGAAATGCATAAATTGCACTTAATAGCACAATTTGTTTTCTACAGATGATTAATGCTTTAAGAAGTCTTCGTATCTGTTTATAGCCCTCAAGCAATTAAAGTATGACTGATCATTGTTTTCTAGTGTCAAATGCAAGAATTATAAAATGCAGTCATTATAAGAAAACATTTTAACCTGTAATGGAAACATTGGAGCTGTTACTAAAATACCTTAATAATAAATACATTGTTGGCAGAAAAATCAGAAGGTAGTTAGAATCTATAAAATATTATCATTAGACAAAAGAAAATTCATGATTTCTCTAAAGTTCTGATTTCCAGCAATGTACGTGACAAACGTAGTTTGTAAAAATGACAAATTTTAATATTTGAGATAGCATTAAATTCTGGGAATCTTTGTATCATCTGTCAAATGATAATCGCCTGACCAGTTTTAATTTGAAAGTACCTGAACGTGACATAGCCACCATATACAGCCTCAGTTCTGGCTCAGAACCCAACACAACCTAACCTTTGTTTCATTCCTCAAAGGCAAGTTTACAAGCTTAAACTCCAAAAATGATTAGTTCAGTGTAATTTCCTTTCTGTGTATTAATGTATTAGTGACTATTAGAGACTAAAGCAGAATGTGAAAAAAATAAAAGCAGATGATTATCATATAGCAAAACCCAATTTAAAAGTCTCCATTGAACATCTCGCTTCTTTCCCTTATATTTCTCCCTAGCAGTCAATAACCTTATCCTTGCATCTCTTTTATTTTTCATTATATCTTCACAGTCCTTCAAAAAATATATTATACTGTCTTGAATGATTATTTTCTGGCCTTAGTGTTCTTTCTATTCCCACCCACCAGCATCGGGGCTGCAGTTAGCAAAACTCCTCTTACTGAATGCAAAACTTTGTTCTTTAAGTTTATCCCCTGGAGACCTCACTTTCTATGTCAAATAGGTATTCAAAGTACAGTACTCACATAATAATTCCAAGAAGAACATTCTGCTGCTAAGAAAAATAAGACTACCCATTTAAAATTGCAGGAATTCACCTGCTTCCGGAACGAAACACCTTTTCCCATAAGCATGCTGTAGGTGGGTGTTTGCCGTTGTGCAATGCATTTTCTCTGACATTAAAACTAACTAAACCCCTTTGGATGGGTCTTTCATTCAGTAGTTACGTTACAGTCAACTATGACTCACCTTAAATCTATTATATATTTTCTAATTCAAGTGAGCTCCCTAAGAACTTGACTGTAAGGGGAAACTAATTTGGTCCCCCAAAACTGAGAGCTTAGTAATTGAGAATAGATGGCCTGAAGTCCCCTAGAGGCAGATTCATCTGTGTTAGCCTCTTGCTACTATGCATTCAAACCACATAACATGCCGGTATTTGAGTCAAAAGTCTGTCATCACTCTTCTAACTAATCTGTGTTTTGAGAAATCGCTAAAGTTCACGAGGCTATTGTCTGGGAATAATGTTTTTTATTGTGATTATTTATTTTATTGATAAGGGTTAGTTTTTGTGGGCACTGCTGATATGAGTTTGCCAAAGGAATGCTAATCTGCAGGGACCTGTTGCAGCCATTCTTTAATCAGTGTTTTCTGAAACCATTACCCCTGCAGATTGACTATTATACTACACCTGCCACTTCTTTTCAAACACAACAGTACTGTCATTTGATGTCACCTCTACAACTCATGTTGAAATGTAATTGTCACTTGTAGAGAGGTGATTGGATTTATGACATTATCTGGGGAGATGGTTAATTATGGGAGGAGTGGTTCCTAATAAAAATGATGAGTTCAACTTGATATCTCTCTCTCTCTCTCTCTCTCTCTCTCTCTCTCTCTCTTTCTCTCTCTCTCTCTCTCTCTCTCTCTCTCTCTCTCTCTCTCTCTCTTGTTTGCCTTTCTGTTGTGTTGCAAGCAGTGGCACATGGACCCCTTGCTAAGTACCAGCACTGTGATCTCAGACTTCCCACCATCCAGAACTGTAAGCAGAATATGTCTGTTGTTTGTAAAAGATTCGCTTCAGTACTGTGTGATAAGAGCAGGAAACAGGCAAAGACAAATGCTATCCTAAAACAGAATTCTAAAGATTATGTTTAGGACTGTTAACAGAAAGAAATTTTAATTCCAAAGAATAATCGTTCATAATCACTCATCATTCATAAAGATTAAACATGCAATGTTTGCCCTATAAACACAGTTTTGTGTCAAGAGAAATGATCTACACAGGCCACAGATGGACACATAAGAAGGGCCCTTGTTATTACTTATCATTGTACCACAGAGGGTGCTAAGTATCCCACTTTAATTTTGAGAGCACGTAGAGCTACATGGAAAGTAAATAACACTGAAGACACACTGGGATGCTTTGAAATTTTAGTGATATTGGTGGATTCTGCTGATATTTTGTTGTTTATCACTGACATTCACAGAAGCTACATCCTAACACATTCATTCCAGAAGAAAATTTCCCTGCGATGAACAAAGCCCTTTTGTGCTTCTGGTAAAACATGACTCCACTAAGGCAATTAGCTGTTTTAAAAATAAACTAATTCATTTTGGAGATCTGATGTATAATTATGCAGCTGCATGGACTGGGAGGCATGGTGACTGGCTAGAGTGTTTGTAAAATTAGAAGGAAAAAAAAAAACATCTCCATGCTGACAGTTACAGCACTGATTTACTGTCCAACTGCCACCTTTTCCTTGTTTGAGGCTATGGAATGAGCCTCTTCCCATAATAATAAATTTCTGATAATGAAAGCAGAATGCAAGATATCTTTAGAGACAGAGGTCATGGACAGAAAAAACCCACTAAAAATAAAAACCAACATTTATCCAGACACTTGTTCCTAAAGAGTTTGACACCCTCTGTAAAAGTAACATTTACATTTTCATAAAAACAGCATTTAAGGATGCAGTTCACTCAATCAATAGGCAGAGTAATTTTGTACAAGTTTAACAAGCAACATTTGAAGACATGATGCTTTGTGTGAGTTCAAGGTGATGGCCACCAAGAATAAATGGCTCATGTTTCACCTTCAGAGATTTATTACTAAGGAAGCAATTTCTTTGGGTGAGAAGAACACCCATTGCTATTAGCCATCTCAAGGTCCTTCAGAGCTTTATTGGGTAAGGGATAGTCACTAAACTCAACATCACACCAGGACTAGCTCGCAGTCTTAATTTTCACAAGACTCACATGGTAAATATATACCATACAATGGACTTTAGTTTGAAATACTATTAGTAGATTTAACATGTCACTCAATTATGTAACATCCTGCCCAGTGTCACTGGATGGGGCCTGAGGAGATCCCCCATCCATGCAATGATGTAGGTTTTCTTCTTCTTATTGGTTCCTGACTTCCATCACAAAAGAATTTTCAGGCACGTCAGTGAGAGGTTTAGAAAAGTTCATTAAGCAGAGACAGCACACACTCAGAGAGGAGCTAGATGTTAACAGAATGAGATGTATTGTAGTCCAGGGATGAAACGGTGGTCTTAGGTTGAAGGTCCTCCAAATGGTTGGGCCAATGACAGTGAATCTTCTAAAGACAAAATGCTGAAACGCATCCCAAAGCCCATTTATTTATGGCAAAGTACCAACACTACAATTAAACCTTAATCTTGAGGTCTAGTTTAGAAAAAAAACTCAAAGTTAACATCATTTGTTTTAAAAGTAAAATGCAATAAGACACATGCCATAGCTTCTGCACCACTGACCTAGGATCTGCATTCCTAATATCAGTCGAGTTATTTGGTGGGCTGGATGGCAAATCACTTGCAGGTCCAGTTACTAATGCTGTATCCTTAGGGTTGAAGTCTATGGGAGGAAAACCATAGTTCCAATTTCAAAATATAGTGTATATTTAAAACCTGTAGACATTTTTTGGAGTAATCTTACTAAAGGAGAAAAGGCATTCTAACTTTTGACACCTTTGTATCCAGAAGCTAATATTTTTCTTAAAAAGTACCATTTTAAAATTATGATTGTCTGGCCGGGGATTTAGCTCAGTGGCTCAAGCACTAGCCTGGTAAGAGTTCATGAATTTGTTTCCTGGTACCAAAAATAAATAAATAAATAAAATGAATAATAAAATAAAATGATTGTCTTTTATCTTTATTTTCTCTGTCCTATCTCACCAGTAAATGAAGATTGCAATATCCATACAATATCTCCTTATATTTATCTCTTTTCCCTCCTCCCTCCTCTTTCCTTCCTTCTCCTAACCTGTCTCCTCTCATCCCCTTCCTCTTTATCTTCTATAGTATTATCTTTTTCTCTTGGCAGTCCACACTGTTGCTAAGGAGGGTTTTAAATCTCACCATTTTGTGTCTGTGGTTTTGAGGTTTCTATTGTTGCACATATTAAGAAGTAATCCTCTAATATCTTGAAAACAGAGAATATGAATTTCACTTAAAGATAAACACTAAAGTAATCATTATCTTTTTCATATGTGCTTCTAAATTATCTGAGAACACAAAAGTTTATTTAAATTTGGTAATGACTCTGCCTTACTCAACAAAAGGAAAAATCAGTTCAGAGACAATAAAGTGTGTACAAATAAAGGAATATATTAAAATAGATTATTTCACAATGCTGTTTTCCTTAAGATTGTTTTTGATGCACCTTAAAAATCAAATACAAGCTCTGCTTCTTCAAATTTTATTTCCCTAAGTTTTTGATTTCACCACCTGGCAAAGCCTCCCCCACCTGAGATGGTCAAGCACAAGTGGGAATATCTGGGTGTTGTCAATACTTTGTAAAGCTTTTTTAGATAATTTAAAATGTACAGAAAAGACAAAAAAACAGCACACAGAATACCATATACTCTATACAGAGATTTCTGAATTTTTAACTATACATTGCTTTTAACTTAAGCTTCTAAAAATGCACATGTGCACACATAAAATTGTGAGCGATTACCAAGGTTTAATAGCACTGGGCAGAAAGACTGAGAGTCTTGCTGAGACAAATGCTAGGATGTCATCTCTTTCCTTTATTTTTTTCTCAGTCTCCCATAAAGTAAATCACAAAGGGAAATGTATGAGGGCCTGGCAAACTAAGAAATTGTTATTTTATTTATTGTTAATAACACACATGCAACAACATAAATGCATATAGGAGCATTATCACAGCATTGCTTAGTCCACTGCTAATAGCAAAAAGTTCAACATAAAGTCTGCCTAAAGAGGTCAAAGAGTTTGATTTCTGAGTATTTTAAGACTATTAAAGACCACTTAGACCACGTGACTAACAGATTGATCCATTAGCATGAAGCTCTAAGGAAAACATTAGAAGAGGGCATTAGTCAATGAGAAGTAAACCAATTATGTATTACAACAGCTACCCAAAAAAACCATGCTGCAAGAGCTACCGGGGCAAAAAAAAATCAAGATGGGAAAGATAATTCAATATGCCATTTGTCTTTTTACATTTAATTTCAAATATTCCTAAATAATCCATCCTTACACCATCAGAGCAGGTTTCAGTGACTTAGGCTGTCTTGGCTTGTGCAGACATTTCTTAGAAACACAGTAGACTGTAGAAACACAGTAGACACAGTACATACAAACATGTACAGGAGCTGCAGGCGCACATATGAGTGTAAAATAAATATTGTCTCAGAGACTCGTGAGGTTGGTATGAACGTAAGTACTGTTTATTCAGCAGAAAATAGAGATGTTGGATCTTATAAGAGGACAAACCAAGAATAAATTCCCTGAGTTAATGTTAGAGGAATGAACATATTGGCAATGTAAGAGGAAGGCCCATGTCAGGCACCATGGAGACCACCCAGCATCTGAAACCCAGCTAGGACTGAGGGACTGCATCCAAGAGAGCGCGTGGGAGAGGTACCCAGGGTCAGAAGAGACAGCAGTCAGAAGCTGCCAGTTCCTGCAGACCACAACAACGTAAGGAAAGCCTGGAGAGACGCGTATGTGCAAGATGGGGCCCCACATGGGAAACGGCTTTCTTCTAAGGACCTTTACTCTGTGGAGCAGGTCTAGGACCATCTGCCAATACTTGCCTGGGTGGCAGCTATCAAGGACAGAATCAGAGGCGAGTTGATTAAGGAGAATAATCTGAATATTATCTGTAATATTTGTTACCATGGAAGTTGATTTGAGACCTGCCAATAATAAGGAAGGGATATATATAACAAATAAATATATGCTAAAAGCAAAAACAGAACTCCAAATCAATTTTTTTCAGAAAAGGCAGCAAAAGCAGGGTGCCAAGTCAAATCTTCAGGTTAAGAGGAGGTCTATAACAATCACAGAACAGCATCATTCATGGGGAGATGAAGATATGGAAAGAGGTATTAGTATGGACTTCCTAGAGGCCTACAGCCTTGTCTCTGCAGTTAAAGCAGAATTTAAAACATGTGAAAAGGCTTTGGAAAGCAAGATTATAAACAATAATTTTACAAGTTTTTTTTTTTTTAAAAGGGTACCAAAATCAACACACTTCACTGGCTAAGTCTTCCTAGTGCTGTATCTCATTCTCTGACCTCCTTCAGGCAATAGTCTGAAGTATTGATTACATAATGGTACCCCTGACCTACTAGACAAATAATTAAAGCTCTTGAATTGGTTGAGTCAGTCTCTGTACTCTTTGCTGGAATTCAATTCTGGCACAGAGCAAAAAGCATGTGCAAAGGTCCCATGTAGGAAGAGCTAAGGAATCATATAAGTTAGGTGGCATTCTAAAGAGAAGGCCACAAGACACTGCTGTTGATGTCTCATCTAATCCTCTGCTCTGAGAAAATGCCCTTTTTGTTTAAGTGGGCCATTTTGATTTTTGTTGATTGTAAGTGAAACATCCTTAGGTAATATAATCATCCATGATCATAAAAGTTGCTCCAGAGCCTTACAGTAAACAGCAAAGTTCATAACCCAAATTACTCAAAAGAAATTGAACAATGAACAAAACCTAACAGATAAAGAGACAAAGGGCAGGAAAGCTATCTCTTGGACCTACTTGGCTGGATATCAAATAAAGAGACAGGTCACTGAGACTTATAGCATCACCATATGCTGGGATTGAGGCAGTGTCAAAGCACATCCATTCTTTATATAAATATTTCTTGAAACATCTATGTGTGCCTGGTTCTAAGAATACATCAAGAAATTAGAGAAAAAAGGTTCTTGCTCTCTTAGTGCTTTTATTTTTGGATTTAAACTCAAATGAAACTCCTATTTATCTCTGTCAATTATTTAAAATAGAAGCTCTTTCTGATAAATATCTCCTCCATCCTATTTCAAAATATTCAAGCCAAATGAAAATTCCTCAGGGATATAGTAGGGACAAATTGTGATTTCAGTTATTGCGATGGTTTATATCTAGATTCTTACATACTCAGGCAGGCCTTTCAGAAGAGTGTTGAACCATAGGGGTTCAAGAGCTGATAATGCTGTTTGTTGGAGCCTGTCAAAGGAGGTAGAACACAGGGGACTTGACTTGGAAGGACGCATCTCTCTCCTGGCTCCTTCCTTCTCTCTCTCTGCTTCCTGGTCTCCATGATGCGAGCAGCCTTCCTCCATCCAGGCACTTCCAGCATGCCATCAGCCAGGTGGGAACTGAGATTTCTCAAACTATGAGCCAGAGTTAACCTTCCCTCCTTGAAGTTTTGGGTGTGCAATATTGTGTGGCAGCCACCAGTTAAAGGACTAAAACTGTTGCCCTTGTAGGCAAATGATACAGAAGTTCTCAAATATCAAGAAAGTAATAACAATGATAATGTGGGAAACTGGTTAGCTAAACATGCATGTTCTAAGAGTTTATCTCTAGAATCAGATTGAGAGAGGTCTAAGAATTTATTCTTTGCATTTAGGTAAAGGTCGAAGTCCGGCATTGGATAAACCGTGACAAATATAACCTTCTGCCTGCTTTTCTCAATAAGTATTATTAGAACAAAACCACTCCCACTTATTTACATGTTGTCTATACTTGATTTTCTGCTAAAAACAGAGCTGAAATTTTGTGACTGAGACCATATGGTCCTCAAAACCTAAAACATTTACGTTAGTTTTTATAGTAAGTTTGTCAACCCCTGTCTTAATTAGTAGTTTTTATGTAGGCTAATGCCTGTAATGAAAGCTTCTTATACTTTCTGCATTTTAATGAATTAAAAAATTACTTTAATACTAAGAAAAAAGAAAATTTCATATCTGGCTAAGCATATGAAAGTAGTTACAAGGAAGATTAAGATTACCCTTCTCAATTACAGTAGCTTAAAATCAGCTTCTTTTTGATGTCTGAGCATTTTGTTTTGTTTTGTTGTTTGTTTCTTGAAGAAATACATTCTTATCCAGGTGTGTGGCATGTAACTATAATTCTAGCACTAGAAAGGCTGAGGCAGTAGGATCACCATGATTTTGAGACCAGACTGGACTATGTAGTAAGTTCAAAGCCTAAACTACATAGTGAGACCTTGTCTCAAAAACAAAACAAAACAAAACACATTCTTATTTTAAAAGTAATGGAACACAAAGGTCATCTCTATTTGGTTTTTGATGCAATTCTTTATAGTTTCCTTTGTATGCAACCACTTATTAAAGACAAAAAGACATATTCTGAGTGGCATTTTACTGTCAAAGTTGATCTTACTTAAAATTTATTAGTATAACTGCATAATTAATAACATCAGAGATTTTCCATAGTCCTGAGTTAACCTCATTCATTTCTACTGTCACAGATAACAAGATCTTGCTCATTACTTAGTAGATAATCCTAAAATAAATGACAGAGAAAGTACTAGGTATGATCATCCATGAGATCCTACTTGTGGAAACTTCTTGAATTGCTCTCATTCATGAAATACAATGTGATACCATTAGGTTGCTACTACTGAACACCTACACAGTTTGTTTTACTTTTTTAAGCTCCTTGTTAGATGCGTCATCATTTAAAATGTGCTTCTTTTTTCTTGTTAATATGACTTTTTCATGGTCAACCCACAGTTTCCCAAAATAACTTGTGTTTCCCAGAAATATCATGCACAAATATGACATTGAATATCGCTCTTTGATACATCAGATCTTTGTTTGATGATGAATAAAAAAGTGAGAAGTAACCAAGTGTGAGCAAGGAAATGTGTTGCTGTTCTCCAAAGAAAAAATGGTAGGATAATTTATAAATTTCTCTTTCAAGCACCAAATAAACTCACATATACACATGTAGTCCTCAAGACAAAAATCTTTGAGTTCCTTCTCCTTAATTTTGATTTAGTCACACTGATCAATGAGGTAAACTAGAATTTATAAAAACCTGATGATTGGTTATTGGAAAATACAGGTAATCATAATTATATATGAGTCCAAATCAATATACAGTAGGTGATTATAAGACTTACAGGAAAGGCACTATGAGTAAGTAGCATAAAAACAATCCAGAATTAGATGCCTAAGGTAATAATCATTTTGTCCTTTTAAATATAAGTCTGACAAGAGACTTGTTTATCTTTTAAATTTATTTTTGTATCATATGATTTGCGCCTAAGGGCAATAATCTGGAAGATTAGAAAATAGGAAAAATAGCTAAATGCTAGGAACTTGAAGGCAACTAAGGAATAACTCAACACTCACAAGCACAAAGCTGTTTTCTCATCTTATAGTTCCCACACATGCATCCATGTATTAATTCATTTGTGCACGAAGTAAATACTGTTTTCTATTAAGTGCCAGCAATTTCACTAGAATTTTAAGAGGTGATACAGATTCTTTTGAAGTTTATTTTCCAACCAAAAAAAGAGACTTTAAAAAAAATTGTATCTCTCAGTGATTAAAGCTGTAAGAATTTGAGCAAGAAAATCTAGTATTAAATTATAACACAAAGAATAAAATAAATGTTCATATGTTCATACTGATATAACTGGTTAAGTGAGTAAAAAGAATTCTAATAATGGATATGGATCTCCCTTCTCAATAAGTAGTTTTACTTTCAATTCTTTATTATCAGCTGAGTTTTGTGACTTGTTTTAAAAAAAAATATCAGAATATAGAAAGGGAGAAAACAATAATTGGCTTATAGCAGCAAAGTTTGTAATAGCTAAATCTTGGAAACAGCACAAATGTCCACCAATTGATGAATGGATAAAAAAGATGTGGTGTTTTCATACAATGCAATACTACTCTGCCATAAAGAAGAGAAACTTGAACTATTTCTAGGTAAATGGATGCACCTTGAGATCACATTCATAAGTGTACACATGTGTAAATACCAAATTGTCTCTCTTGTGTGAGAAACTAAAAATAAGTATGGACCAAATGTAAAATGCATTGTTAAGCAGGAAGAAATTGTCTAAATGAGAAGGGGAAAAATGAAGGGGGAAGGGAAAAAGATGAGAAAGGAAGGATAAAATGGAAACAAAGCTTTTGTGAATGAGGAGGGGAAGAGCGGATGAAGGGTGAGCAGGGGAACAGGAATAAAAGAGGAATTAAGATACATAATACAGGTACAAACTCCCTATGATGAATGTGATCATTATGTATATCTGAAGTGGAGAATCCAGCAAACATTACCTTAACCAGGCAATCAAGGTCAACATCTTCAAGCAGAAGTCAGACTGACACATACCTCCTGGCAGCCTCTGTGGGAAGACATACTTCACCCCTATGGCCTTCCTCAAAAATTCATAAACTAAATCTATCCATGATTTAAAAAAAATCAAACACACTTAATAGATGAGAATGCAAAATATAAAAACCATCACTCCTAAAAATCATTATGATCATAAAAATCAAAGTCTGAGAAAATTCCCTGGACCAGCAGAATCTAAGGAGACATGATGCCATTTTGTAACATGGTATCCTAGGTGGAAAATGGAAAGAAGGGGGGAAAAGGAGAAAAAAAACCCTACTGAAATTCAAATAAAATGAGAAGTGTAGCTAATAATGTTGTAACACTGCACTGTTCAAGATTAAGAGTAAGAATTTACAAAGAAAGGTGTTTCATTGTAAATTCTTAATTGTGGTCAAAATTAAGTTTTGGAAATCTACTGATTTCAGAAGAATCAGGAAAGAGGTTAAACCAACTTCTGACAGCCTCAGAGATACTGGAGATGTAAACAGATGACTAACCAAAGGGAGGGACTATATAAAAACTGTGTGGACAGAATTGAGACAAAAAGGTATAACAACTCAAATCCTAGAATGTGAATTAAGTTGACCTAGTATAGCTAAAGTTCCTTGTTACTTACCAAAAGAACCATAAATTTCAGATAACATTCTAGGTTTCATATTAAAAAAAAATAATATGAATGACTGCTGGCATGTGAATAGAGAAGACAATATGACCCAAAACAAGAGAAATGAGACAAATAAACCCATAGTTAACATAAATAATGGTGTTTTCTAATACAGATATTACACATAATATATTCTAGTTTAGATATTACACATAATATATTCTAGTAAAAAAGACAAATTTGAGACATGTACCATTGATACTAATGGAACAAGTAAGGATAGTTTGAAATCTAATATGGCTGTATGTATTGTATTAAATTAAGGTGAAATAAATACTATAAATTTCAAATATAAATATTTTCAGACTGGATTACAACATACTGCTAGTAAGAAACCACTTTATTCAGAAGTATCATAAAGTTAGAGCTAAATGAATAAAAAAAGATATACTATGCAAACAAAACCAGCAGAGTTAAGTTAGAATCATCAAGAAAAAAGCTATTACTAAAGATAAAAGTGAAAATAAAGATTTTGGAATAAAGGTAAAATAGACAAATCTACACAGAAGAAATTTTAACATGTTACTCTCAGTAAACGATATAAATGTGGAAAATAATCACCTACTACTAGTACATACACACTCTTTATAATAACTGACCAGAGAACTCTTCCTAAAGTTACAAGTGTGAAAGTCAGAATATGCTCTCTGTTCACAGTGGAACTAATCTAGAAATTCATAATAAAATTTAGAGATAAAACATCTGTTATTCTAGCAAGTAAGAATTACATTTATTGGTCAGAGGAAAAATCAAATGGAAAATAAAACAGAAACTTAAGTAGATGACATAAAAATTGGTAAAAATTAAAATGATGCTGAGAAAAACTATGGCCTTGAATACATAAACAAAGGAAAGATACTAAATAAGCAACCAATCATTTCAAGAAATTAACAGAACTAAAAGTTAAACTCAAAGAACAAACTCAAAAGGTAATGAAAATAGCTACAGAAATTTACACTGAAAGAGGACACGTGAAGATTGGGAAATTCAAGAGAATAGCACAGTGACATAAAGAGGAACTTCAACATGTTACAACAGATGTTTCTGTTAAAAATAGAAAAATAGAAATTGACGATAAAAAGGGAAAATTTTTCTAGAAAAGCCAAAATTGACAACTGAATAATTAGACAATTAGGCCCTATAACCATTAAAAAATTGAACGCAAAAGAATAAGTGGGTACTAGTCAACAGTTACAGGTCCGGCGGTTAAGAAAGTTTAACGAGTAGTGTGTGCTCAATTCAAGCACATTATACGTGTGCATGAAAACATCACTAAGAAAAATATTGAATCCACACTGAGAAATTTTCCTACGAATGCCATGCCCAGGTAATTTCATCAGTAAATTCTACCAAAACTGTAAAGACAAAACAATATCAAATGCTTCCGGGAACACGTAAAGGAACATTGACCCTCTTGAATATACCTTTGTACCAACTCTACTAAGAGAATTTCCAGGTAATAAAATTATAGGTTAATCTTATTCATGAACATAGAAACCAAACTATTAAACTAATGTTTAAAAAAAGAATCTGAAGTAAGTACAAAAGACGGCTCCAATCTCAATTCTAGGACACTTTGAGAAATTTTTAATTAAAATCAAAACAAGGACTGGGGAAAGAAAATACTGATAAAGAAGTGGAGTGTCTAATACTTTGGCTGCAGAACTACACGCCAGCAAATCCACTTGGGGAAATATTTTAACACCAGGTATTAAGTTTGACCATGTTCGTATCCTACACTATGGCAATTTACTGTGAAAATTCTCAAATGAAAACATTATTCATCATTGCCCAAAACATCCAGCAATAGTAAAATGGTAATTAAATGGTGCTAGAGTCAGGGACTGGATATGACACAGCAGTAAAAATAAGCAAACTAAATTTATAATCAATCTCACAAACTTAGCTTTAACCTGAAAGGTCACAGAAGAATATGTATGGTACAGTGACATTTATTTGTAGCATTAAAAAAGGCAAAACAAAATGACAATAGCAGAAATCAAGATAAAGATAAGCATCGGGGTAGAAAGGTTGGACCAGAAATTGGGAGGAAACTTTACTTCTATAAAATGTTGTAATACTATTTCTTCATTTAGAAGGTAATACATTCATTAATCATTTTTACCGTATGAGTTTTACTGCATTCAGAAAAATAGGTCCTGATTTCTAACAGCACTTTAAAATAAAAGAATAATAATGTGAACCTGGTATCTGAATAATACTGTATAGTTATATAAGGAATAGATGAGGACAGAAGGACTGGAGGCAAAAATAATTCATTTGTTGGTAATTAGATACTGGAGAGTGACCATCAAGTGAAATTGCTGTTAACATCATTACTGAAAGATTCAGACACGCATTTATATGACAGATATAATTTCCAGTCCCTTTCTTTTTAAATGTTGAGAACAAAGGTTTCAAACACAGGCTGATAATTAATTAAAGGAAACAGATAACATTAGAAAAGAAGAAGACAAACTAAGTTAAATATAACCACTTACTAATTTAGTGACTATGAATTTGTTACTGAATTTCTCTGGCCCTCCAATTTCTGATATTAATGTAACTCATCCTTGGGAAAAGTAGATGAGATGTTCTCTATAACATATTTAGCAGAATATTTGCATGTAATCAACATACTTATATATAAGTTAGAATAAGCATCATAATTTAAAAGTGTTTAAACACATTTTTAGAACTTTACTTTTAGTGAAATAATGTGATTTATTACAAATTTATTATCTTTGTCTAAACAAAAATGAAGACTGGAATGTATCCAAATTACAACGCATAACCCTTTGCCAGCCTCCTTTTGTACTTCTATAAGCAATCAATGGATGAGGGAACTCATTACTAAAAATCTTCTCTTGCTAAAATTGTTTAAACTCCATTCGGCTCCCATGGTTAGATAGTAATGACAAGTTCCAAAAGCAACAAAAAACAAATTACATAGGGTTTTGTATTGCTTGATTGTGGAACAAAAATCAACAAAAAATATGTGCTTTCTAAAAGTGTAAGGAAAGAAATTCTTCTAATAGTAATACAGTGAAACTGATCTTAAAACAACTGGATATCTCTATTCAGATGCTGCCCTAGATATATAGGCAGGAGCTGTAACTCCTACAAAAGTGATTTCAGTTCAAATTTGCCAATAAAAATTAAAGATGATTTTATAAAGCAGATATTTTACAGAGTGCCAATTTGCACAATTAAAGTAGGAATTCTGTTATCAGAAATCAGCTAACACTACTATTAACAAAGTCAGATGCAGGTATTGTACCTCTAAGTTACAATATGATAGACACTAAAGAAATTACTGGATTTAAGTAAAATCTTTTCGACTTATAAAAGATATAAAGAAAAAATTTAAAAACCTTTAATTTTACAAGAAACACCTTAAGATTCCCATTTTACCACTTATTTTAAAATTACTAATACCTACTTGAGCACTGCATAACACATTTGTATTTTAAAATTTCATTAATTTTGTAATTGCACAATATGATCAAATTATGTCAGAAGAGCTAATTTGGCATTCTAAAAACCAATCTGGTACTAGTTTACCACACTAAACTAAATATGTAAGATTCCAATTTTTTTGACTGCTAAGTCTACGAGTGTCTGGGAACTGTGAGTGTAGATGAACATCCATACTTACACAAACATACACACATATAAGACTTTTTGCTAGATTTGATTTGACTTTGTTATTCTTTTCCACATTAATAGGCTTCCCCGGAGAAAGTGTGTTACTAATTTAATTTTCTCTTTCTGACTTTTCCACTCTTCCCTAGGAACCACTGTTTATTTTCCAGAGTCGATGAAACAGGTCGAGTTGCAAATGTTAGTCACAATAGAATATTAGTTTGTTTTCACAATTTTTATGCTCAGTCTATCACACAGAACACATAGCAGCATTTTACCCCACCCTTACTAGATACCTGTTCAGAAAACCCCACCCTTACTAGATACCTGTGAATTCTGCCCACAAGATGCAGCTGTTGTATACCATCGTTCCCTGGAATTTTCTATACTCAAGCAACTGTCCTGCCTTGACACAGGCTTAGCCACTATAAGAGACTTTGTGGTATATTCAGAATTTAATAAAGTTTAAAATTCAACAGAAGTACAAGTACTATTGTATTTATCTTCAACATACTGATGGGGTAGAATTATATAATCTACTCATGTATAGCTGCAACGATTAAAATCAAAAATATACTTGATGGTCCCAATCCTTAAACTTCATCAAGAGCTGGATAAAAACTGAAGATTAAAAAATTTTAGGATGCGAAAAGCTATAAGATTTAGATATTCTGTAGGAGAGATGAATGCCTTTCTTAATCACAAGGAAGATGCGCCCTATAAGAAAACCAAAGCAAATGTCCGTTCATATTAATAAGGAAGTTATATGATGTAGCCCAAGGGGCACAGAATCCTCAGAGAATTCTACTAGGCTTTAGCAAAGTCCCTCAAATCTACACTCACAAAATGTTAATTTTTAATTTGAATACCATGAAAATTAAATCAGCACCCTAGGCAGGCTGAGTCACTGGCAAAGAAGCAAAAATTAGAGGCTAAAGGCTATTTTCTATGGTTGCCATTAGTCAATTACAGTCAGTAAATAAAGCGTGGCTTACCTGTTAACAAACTGCCTCTACAGAAGACAGATGCACCCCCCACCCCAAAAGGGCAGAAGAAACCATCTGAGCATATACACAACCAAAATCATATTTCATTTATATATTCAAAATTTTCATAGAAAATGCCTTTCATTCCTAACTGTTTTAATATTATTTCAAGCTTCTCCACAATTGTTTTCTCACTACAGGATCTTTCAAAAGTCATTTGGCTGGAAGCAAAAAAAGCCAATTCTTAGAATTTTTAGCCCTGCTTCAATTCACTACTAAAACTTATTAGGAAGTAACAAGTTTCAAGCAATTGGGCCAAAAAGAAGAAGGGATCCAGGAAGCTGAGATAAACGGTTAAAAGAAAGAGTAAGGAGGGGAAAAGACCCAAAGAGTCACCTAAAAACCTGCATATTTTCCCAGAAGGTAACCCCGCTCCTCTGACTCATGCCTGCTTCCCAAAGCAAACTCTTGGTCATCTGCCTGCTACAGAACTGAGTCAAGCATGTCTTAGTCAAAGTGGATGTTGACTGCAGCTCTGACCGAAGCTTAGAAAAGAAAATCAGTCACTCATGCTCAGCTCAACTCCAAGGAAACCAAAGAATTGGGATAAGGTGTACATTTGCCAAAAAAGAAATCAGAGTAGCTCAGAGTATAAAGGTCCATAAGAGGAATGCTGGGCCAGCAAAGTCAGGCTTAGAACGGAAGGACACCCGCATGGCAGCGGAGTGACAGATAAGTTTGGCTTTCCTTGTGGGTAGCATTCAAGAGCCTGACATTTATTAATTTAAGGTCACGCCCGGGAAACAACAGAAAAGTTTTTATATAGAGATATTCTTTTGTAACCTTTAGTCAGGTTGCAGAATGCTACAATAGAAAACCAAAATTTCAATTTGAAAATACAACAGCTATGAACTTCGAAGTAAATACAGTCATTGTGAGTTGGTATCCATTCTTAAAAAGGACATTGCATCTCGTTTCTTTTGGAAATAAACCAGAAGGACATGAAGACTACTTGTGCGTTAGTTATTACTGGTTTAATACAAAGTAGTCTATATTCTGTATTTATTCTATATTCTATATTTACTCATGTAACTTAGAAGTCACATAATTAGGGTGCTTTCCAGTTTCCTAGTAACAATTTTCTTTCAGAAACATCCACATTTCACACATACTCATACAAGTTACCAAACCTTGAAGAGCTCTTCTCTCCTCATTAGAAATGATTCTGCCTAGTTAAGGTTTTCATGTTAATATATTCTTTTGATCATTCTCTCCCATAAACTGCAGTCAACTGTCCACATTTTAATTACAAGTAGATGGGTAATGACTGGGTGATGGCCTTTTTTGACAACCAAACCCTTCCCTGGGACAAAATGCCAAGGATTTGTGTGCACGAAAGCACCTACTCCTTGATGGTGAGGCAGCAAATGTCACAACAAAACAAAAGTGATTCCATTCTAACAATTTTATAAAAACCAACCGAAGCATGTCCACACACAACCTCAAAGTAACAGACAGGAACGTGAGTACTGTATTTTCAGCATCAATATGTGCAGTACCACATGTATGTCCTACAAGACTGCACACAGAGAGTATCTGTGAATGGTATCTGTGAATGGCAGAAATAGAGCTTCTTCCCAGCAGGATAAGACATACCAGTGGCAAGACGAATCAAGTGCAAAACGCTTATCCCCAGAAAAACCTGTGAGGCCACATTAAAAATACCTTGCACTAATCAACAAAATAGAGCTATATGCCAAATTACTATTTTTAGACTCTGTAATTTTGCAATAGCATTGGCAAGTTCAGTTGTCATGAAGGAAAATTAATTAGAGCATATTTTTATGGCATACAAATATAAGCCTATTAAGGTCCACATGCAGACACCCGCCAATCTGTAGACACGATAGGTCATTCACACCAAAACAGACGTGGCTAATCAAAAGAGAACACTTAATGTAACGTCTCAAGAACTATGTGATTATTCTTCCTTAAGCATATTTTGCCATTAAATTTTTAAAATTTCAAAAGTTAATACCCTTACAATGTCTCATAAATTTTATTTCTCAGCCAACATATTCACTGCAAAGCACTTTCCCTTTCATTTAACAACTCTTTTATTCTAAAATAAAAGTAATGCAGTACAAATTGAGGGAATGGCACAAAGTACTGTGCTCAAATGCTGAAGGAAAATGGAAGCAGACCTACAATCACATCTTCTGGGATCTGAAAAAATTTGTATTCTCACTCATTAAGAAAGGGCTAAGCTCAGGAATGGACTGTGAAGGCAGAGCTTTTGTGACTCAAGGAACATTTGTGAGAAACCCTGAGAAAGGCAATTTTGCATTTCCCACCAGGCTAAGATCTCAAAACTATAGACAGTTGAGCTGTCTTGCCACTTTGGTATAACATAAAACTCTAGCTTGAAGCCACTGCAGTAGCAAAACAGAGAGTAGTTACCCTTTTGCAATTCCTGAATACAGCTGTATCTGAAGTGCTTTCAGTTTTGAGAGCCAATCTATATACCCTTTTAACATTAGTCAATTTATGTTCGCTATTTTTAAACTTGGAACCTGAGAGTCCTACATGGCACAGTGCTCCATATTCAATTTAGAATCTGAAAAGCAATTTTGAAAAGACTTTTGCTAACAAAAAGCTTGTCAATCACCCATTTAAGTAAACAGACAAAAGGGATTGTTGCTCCCATTTCAAATACAGAAAGACAGAAGGTACAGAGAAAATCAAAAGCTAAATAGAGCAAGCAAATCTTCTTAAATACAGTGTAGGGTTTCAGAGCCTCATTTGCTATTTTCTTCTATCAAGTGGTTATCAGATTTATGAACAAAGCGAACATACGTAACTCAAAAAACGCAAGTGGCTCACAAGGTAAGATGGAACGAAATTATCGTCACAAAACTTGCCCAACTATGGCTAATTCACCAATACCCAGTAACAACATGGAAAGAAAATGTGGGGGGCTTATTTATTCAATAATATGCTATATATCTATCCCAAGGAAATCGAGGAACCTATATTTATTTTATTAATAAGTTAAATCTGTTGAGCAGGGGAAATTGTATTTCTGTTTCTTTTAGAACTAATTTCCTTGCTTCTTTATTGTTGTCTTTGATTTCAATCTTTTCTGGCTATGCACGATGTGTTCAAAGTTGACACTAATAATAAAGGAAGACTTTAAAACAGCAAAGAAAACACTCTCTCAAGGTGCTTTGTAGCTCTCATTTATCTAATTTATGAAAAATGGAGAGAGATGTACGGGAGTGCTTTTCAATAATTTATGGTGAAGATTCATCTCCTAAGTTTAGAAACATAATTTGTGACCCAACTGGGCTGTGAATCTATTTATGTAATTAGATGGTTGGCTACATCCCCAACCCAGCCCATTCTTCTTACACGCTTTTCTGGGTATATAACAGATTTTGTGCTTTGTTCCCTCTTTGGGGAAATGTTTAAATAAAACAATTATGTATAATATCTTTTTAAAAACTTGATTATTAAAGAAACACAGGATTATCTGGCATAACATTGCTATAAACATACTTCCTTTCTGAATTTGAGAGAGATGAAGAGGTAAGTATTGATAGAATCTTTTTTCCTTTCATTTAAATATTTAAATTATACAGCACTTTTTAGTACATAATAGAATAAATGACCTGAATAAAATTTCATAAAACTGTGAAAAGTGGCCAAACATGCCAACTCCATAAGTATTCCTAGTTTGAGTTACACAAGATTCATTTGAGTTACACTTCAGACTTTTAAAGCTGCTTTAAAATATATCTTTAACTTAAAGCAAAAATGAATCATTTTGTTTTATTTGTATGACTACATGTGAGCCAAGAAATATTATCTTTCTTAGAACAAAGGAGAAGAGATTGAGTCTTTTTATGCTTTTTTCAGTCATGTCTCTGATGTTGTTCTATTATCCAAATGTTGAATGAAGCAAGTAAATATTCACTTAAAAAAGGAAAAGTCCAGATAACAAAGAGCTGTGAATAATGTATGATCTGTGTGCCCAGGAACAAATAACTGGAAATCAGCTGAGAAGAAAGTAAATTCTTACAGCATCCTCCTCCATTTTTAGGTACAAGAAAACTTTTATTTTTAATATTTTTTCTTAGCAAGAATCAAGCTCCGCTGGATATGGTGGCTCACGCCTGTAATCCCAGCACTCACACTCGGGAGGCTGAGATGGGAGGATCCTTGAGAGTTCGGACCAAGGGCTGGGGATTTAGAGAGCTCGAGACCAGCCTGGGCTACAAAGTGAGCTCAAGGCCAGCCTGAACTGCATAGAGAGACCCCATCTCAAAAAAGACAAAAAAAAAAAAAATCAAGCTCCCAATAAAAATAAATTTATGATGTTCTACTTTACATAGTTACAGGAAAATAATTATATTTAACCAAGTAATAAGAATACAGAATTGTTCCATAAAACCTATATATTTAGTTAATTATCAAATGCCACTTTTTTAGGATAAATGCTAAAAATAATAGTTACATAATAAGATAGAGGACAATTTTGTTTAATTAGGAAATTAATAAAGCAAGTTTCCTGCTATTCGAAGTTCATTTGCTATTGAGTGATGGATGAATGAACAAAATTTTGCCTTAAAATGATACATGTATTTTAAGCTGTGGTCAAGAATATATTATGTTGGAATCAAAGTAACATAGAAAAGGTGGAGAATAAAAGCTCCTGCGTTTAGAACTGACTTCCAACCCTTTGCATACCTGATTAATTAATTTAAACTGCATCATCCCCAAGTGGAAAATGGAAGCAATAATTGATCTTTGTATATTAACAAATGAATTATCTGAAAAATAACACAGATTTCAAAGTGTTATTCAAATATTAAATGCTATTATATACTTTTCTAAAGCTTTTATCTCAAACTTGGAGGAACCTACCTAAAATTAGAAGGTTAATTACATTGCCCAAAAAAGAACTACAATTTATCTGATTTTTGTAAAATATCTCATTTTTGTAAATCTCTAGAATTCTTTAAAGGTTTAATAATTTTGTCAGAGTAATCCTAGATCTTTTTTCATATATTTAAACTGGCTTTTAAATGCATAATTAACACTTTAGAAAACTTAATAATTCTATCATTATTAATTTAATCAATTATACTTTCTGAATATGCTAGTTTTCATTTTAGATTATGAAGTTCAAATTTCCAAGATATTTTGCTATTTGTTAAATAAATATTTCTTATTGAAATGAAAAGGAACAATCTCCCTCATTTACTAAAGACTTAATAAACCCCTTCTATTTTGTGGCTAGGCAAGGGATAGTGGGACTCTGGCTTTCCTCTGTAGTTTACTTGGGCAAGTATACTGTCCAAATTCTTATTCATAAACGTTGATGATTTAATTCAAGTTATTGGCACATAATAATGGACATCTTCTCATCAGTTGTATCAGGAGAAAAAGTATGGAAAATAATGTAAATATATGAAGAAAATTATAAAAAAATTAAAATCCAAAATAAAGCATGATACTATATAATGACCAGGAACTAATATAAATAGATAGGGAAACTTAAAACTTTTAGGATTGGCCAATGTGCGGCATTTGTGCCACCACGACCTACCAGCCAATCGTTTAGCACTGGGAAAACATCGTGGAATCCTAGCCTGGGTTTCACCCACGCTCTGGGCATCTCCGGCAGGGCAGTCAGTGAATGCCACACCCTTCAGCCGCAGCCAATCTGCGACTCATCTTTTTGTTGTTACTGCTGTTCTTGAGTAAAAAGAAATTGCCTTGGATCACATACAAGTATATAATATAACAGAGTTAGTGCAATATAAGTAACAAAACTTCCTTGAGTTTTTTTTAATAATAAAAACAAAGGGTAGAAAAAGCTGGACACTGGTTGGGCATACTGCTTAGACTATTACGGGCTTGAAGCAGCTTATTAAGACATGTTCTTGATGTGTTAAACTAAACGGACTTTAGCTCCAGGACTAATACACATATTTCCTGTTTTATACACACGGACCTTTGCGTATGCATCCTTATGACATCTAGAAGTTTATTGTTAGAACTAACTCAGTGTGAGAAATGCAGAAGCAGCAGGTGACTATCCTGAGTAAGTAAAAAGATACACTGCAAATTCCAGTGTTTGGAGACTACAAACATACAAAAGACAATTTTTATCTGAATCATTACATGATTAGAGAAGTTTCTAAGGAAAATTATGATCAGAAGATCTAATTTCATTCAGTGAATACTTTATAGCCTGTCTTGTAAAAAGCATCTTAGTGCTAAGAAAAAACTGAAAGCAAGCAAACTTTGTTGGAAACCAAGGATGCACTTAAGTGAGTTTCCCTGACAAAGGGTCCAAGTTTACATAATACATACCCAAGTTTATGTTATATGGATGCCACCTCGGTCTCCTAATTGCTCACATGCTCTTCTGTTTACAAACATAAATGGCAGGCCTGGGGTCCCCCACAAAGTACTCTGGACAAATCAGGGTCATATTCCATCTCATTAGCTTAGGCATGGGTTTTTTCTTCCAAGATTCATGTCTGATGTTTCTAGTTGTGTTCTAAGCATGGCACACATATTATGGATCTATCCTGTCCCTGCTGCCACTTCTGGTTTATACTCTGTCCACATTCTTTTGCTAATGTTCCTGCTCTGGCAAGATTGCTCACTGTGTGATTCTCAGAGTACTATACGTGAACTACTTTGGGTCAGCCTAGCACTCAGGTCACTGCCTGATGCCCTAGCCTGACCTTGTCTCAATCTACACTCAGCTTGATGACTTTCTACAGAGCCACTCACCTGCTCAAGACTGCAGATGCTCCTGTGCTGACTCCATGTTTCCAATGGACCCCACAGCAGTCACTTGAGACATATGCTTTTGTGCAGTATCTCTTTTAGACCCCACACAATTTTTAATAGGATATACATGTACTGTAAGGATATCTGGACTGAAGCAGTATCCAAAGAAATGGCCATGTTGTCCCAAAACCTATAGCAGGCCCACCCCTGCCATGTTTAGTTTCCCTGATTCTAGGTCACTAAACCAAACTCCTTCCTTCGGATGAATTCTTCCCCAAGGGCCACAAAGTCCTTCCTCAAGTGTTCCTTCTGTTCTCTAAGCTGCTGTAACCAGTCCTGGAAAGGGGGAATGAATACTAAAAATTCTACAACCTTTGCTAAAATTTCTTCTGCCACTGAGACAAAGCAAATTTTGGAGATAGTCTTCAATTTGCCAAAACTAACAGTTCCATCAATATCAACTGTCAACCTTCCATATTTAAAACAATGACCAAAGTGAGGAATAAATATTGAAGCCAAGGCATTGAATCAGTATCCATAGGTATAGATGTAACAATCAAAATCAAGTACTTTACCCTCCGCAAACATTTCACAATATTCTTGTTGACTTTGTTTGATTGCATATCCTAGGCAATCAGAATTTAAGGGAATTCCAGAAACTAATTCATTCCACAAACAGACTGAAAAGACTAATATTGTCAGCCATTGCTTCAGTTTGACCCTTCACTTTTCCAGTAAATGGCTATTCAGCCTCACCTGGAACGTTTGCAACAAATAGCACACATTCTCTTGAGATCTTTGCTTCATTTGTTAACATCTTTCGAAAAGATTTTCCCCAAAATAGTGAAATAGTAAATATTACGCTGGTACTTGGAGTCAAAATATTTCTAACTGAAAATACCTAATGTCATGACAAACAACAGAATGATAGGTGACACAGGTGAAAAGGATGATGACTGTAATTCTGCTGCACAGTAAAAAGTTAGGTATATATTAGAAGCCTAAGTTGGAGATTTTTATTACTTGAGATGCTGTAAAAGGCCATTTATGCTTTAAATTTCACAATAAACCATGGGGAGGAAGATAAGAGGGAAAATACATTTTTTAAATTGAACTACACATGAAAATAATAGATGTTAGCTATCGTGAATAAACCATGGGTTATTTTCACAGCTCTAAGTTTCTTGTAATGCATACAGAATGAACTAAATATCCTGAAAGTTTTTTATTTGTTTTTTTGTATGGATAGGATGGGCAGAAAAGCTTTTAAATACAGCATTATTGGAGTGTTACATACATATAAATAAGTAAGCAAATGGAGATTTTAGATCTTAATGTGGGAACACAGGTAAATACATACCAAGAAACCAGGGGATAAGGAAGAATAATGTTTTGAGCCCCACAGCTCCCTTGTCAGGCTTCTCTGTCACTATTTCATCAAAGTATTTACTACAGCACTAGCCAGACTTCTAATACTGTAGGTTAGCTTTGCCGGTTTGTTTCGTGCATACTGGGGATGAATCTGGGGAGCCCTGAACTACCACCCCAACCTTTAAAAAAAGTTTCTTAAACTTGGAGACAGAGTGTAGCTAAATTTTACACACTAGCCTCAAATCTGTGCTCCTCCTGCCTCAGTTGGTATAATCCCACCTAGCTGGGATTACATGTGTGTATGACCATGCCAGTTTCTTCCTGTTTTGGTTTGGTTTAGTTTGGTTTAAGGTTTTCATTTTTTTTTTTTTTTTGAGACAGGGTATTGTTATGTAGTCCAGGCTAGCGCTGAACTCACTATGTATCCCAGGCTGACCTCGAACTCATGACAATTTTTCTGTCTTAACTTCCCAAATGCTGGGATTATAGGCATATGCCACCATGTCTGGGTTTCTGCCTTCTTTTTTTTTTAACTCTATAAGAATTAAATCATATGCTGGGCACTCTTATGTCTGGTTTCTTTCTTTCACCAAGTTATTTGAAGCTAGTATTATCTCATGTAAAAACAATTCATTGTTTTCATTGCTGTATAGTGTTTTCCTATGTCTATCTCATAATTTATTCATTTTAATTTTGGCCCACAATGGGTTATATTTTTACTATGAATAAACTTCTGGAAACATTCATGAACATGTGACTTGGGTAAACAAATTTTGAAGAGCATACCCTTCTACTATGTATATATCTAAAAATGTATGCTGGCCCTTAAGATATAAATGAGTTCAAATTTAGAATAAACTGGGTTGAGATTAATTTTATAAGCAAAAGAGGCAAGACTTCATAACAGATCTTCGGTTCTGCAAAAATATTTTCGAACTTTATCAGTTTCCCCAGGAGCTTTTTTTCACTGTGCTGACAGGCAAATTATTGTTTTTTGCTTCCCCAACCCCCAATTTCTATTAAATGTCTACCATGCCACAAATCTTGTAGCTTTTGTCTTATTGAACTATCAGCAGGTCAAAGCCAGCCAGAATTTCAGTTTTTCCCTATTAAATTGTTTTCCAATGTTTCTTTCAGTAAGTTAATAAAATCTTGAATAGTCCCCCAAAAAACCATACGTAGACTTTGCAAATCTCTTGGCTTTCTACTTGCAATATATTTTTTTAAAAAGTTCCTTTCAAGTCATATCCAGGAATCAACAGAAGACTCACCAAGAAAGAAACTGAAGAAATGGGTCAGTTTAAAAAAAAGTAGTATTAAAAAAGAGATATTTGCGTGGAAAAAATTGGTATACTTAATTTACTATGAAACAGTTCTGAAAACTCTTTCTTCCCTATGAGAACTAATCACAGAAGTTTGGGTGTTTAACTAATTCGAGTACAACTAAACATATATATAATCTTGAAAGAAAAATATACTAAGCTACTGTATTTTTTGGTAGTGAAATCAAAGGTTATATTATTTCAATACAAAAACTTTTAACACAAAATATCAATAATGAAACTACAATTGAACAGATTCCCTTTCAACATCTACTCACTGGTCTTAGTTTTGTTGTATGTGGCTACCCAAAATAAATTTAAATTGTTTTCCATATGAGAATTCTTGAAATATTTTGTAATATTTAGAATTGTCTTTTCTTCACAGTATAAATGTCTCCAAACCCTCCAAAATTCTTTTTTATATTTGCAGAGGGTTTTAGGGACCTTCTGCAATATAGCTATTCTTCTTTGTATGGAGGAGTTTTTAAGCAATCAAACTGTGGATTTATGGTTGTGTTTTTAGGTATATATGTTGATTAACTATAAAGTTGTTGTGCAAAATCCAGTCTGGATAACAAAGCATGGTTCCTAGGGACTACAAATGCACATATTTCTGATTGTAATGAAAAAACTTTATTATTTAAATTTTTACAAATAACATCATTACTCTGACGTTTAAGCTTCATGTATTTCAAGTCCTAGCTACATGTAGATAAAATGAGTGATGGATAATGGCTGGATTTCTACTTTTCCCTCTACACTAACCAACAAACCAAATGGTTTCACAATACAGGTCCAATGGGACACATCTTAATCACTTCTGCTTTATATGTGGCATAAAATTATCAGTATTTATTTTTACTTCTGGATTTTTTTTAAAAAGCAGTAAAAAGTAAAAAGGGATTAATTTAGAAATCATCATTTTGGCAAGGGGAATAGAAATGCTTCTATAAAATATAGGAATCATACTAAAATAAACACTATGAAGTATTTTTCTTCACACAGGGTTTATTTTAGGTGTCAACATATTTCATCATAAATCATTTTAGCCTCTCTCCTATTTTTATTTTCATATCACTGCCTCATATCCAGATTTAAATTCTTTAAAAGGTCATGAAAGGGTCAACAAAACATTTCCATTATTTTAAATACATAAGTGATTATATACTATTTTTAAAGTAGAAAATCTGTCAACGTGAAAATTTAGTATTTACTCAAATATTCAGAACATATTTTAAATAGAAAGCTCACATGGTACCAGGCATTCCCTGATTAATGTATTCACAGAGAGTCACTGGGAACTTTCATTGCTAGTCATGCTGCACCTACCTCACACATAACGTGCAATTGTTAACGCAGACTTTGAGTATTCATAGCTTTTAACACAGAAGGCCGCCTTGCATATATCATTAACTTTTTAAAAGAAATATTGCAAGAGAACACACAGATATGATCCAAACACACATATATAACACAAAGAAGCACATCTGTAATTACACAGCAAAAACACGGAATGAACCACATTAATAGTGATTTCCACCATGACATTGGAAACAGAGGCAAAAAGAGAGCTTTAGGGTGTTTTAATTTACTCATAGGATGAAATTGTAAAATAATTAACACATTATTTTGTCATTTTAACTTAAAAACCTAAGATGCTTACACGTAGTTTATAGTAAGGAATGGGCTTTAAGAAGATTTGGAGCAAAAACATATTCCAAAACATTTTTCCTTTACACCTAGGCATATAAAATAGTGACTAATGTTGATGAATGGCTGGATTTAAAGCAGTGATGTCATACACACCACCCAAGAGAACCCTGAACAGAATCAGAATATGACAATAACAGATTTATTTTTGGCCATCTTCTGAATTCCGAATTAGATATGGTTCTCTAACTTTAGCAGAAGCTCTGTGTGTGTGTGTGTGTGTGTGTGTGTGTGTGTGTGTGTCGGGGAGAGAGAGACAGAGACGGACGAGGGGGGGAAGCCAACAAAGGGCAGTGTTTGCCCCACTGAATTTAAATGTCTCTGCACATTATCCTCTTGGTTGGCCAGATGACAGAGGCCTTTGCCAACCCTCCTGTCTTTAAATAGTGACCCACGCTTTTAAAATAGAGTTTACTTGTTTCAGAGAAAGGTTTTCTTTCTTTGCACTCGAATTTTGTTTTTGAGGAACAGTAAGACTCTGCACAGTTAGCAGCTCATGGACACACCAGACTGTGCCTGACGTGGATGCAGGTCTTGCTTCAGAAGACTTAATTAAAATCTTCACTGCTTTTATTTCCAGCACCTAATGAAAAAGTCAGCCCATTTTCAGGATATTTCCATCAACTATCTTTTTGGTTAATTGAACTAACCATGCATAAAAGGAGGTATTTGATTCAGGCAAGCTGAAGTTTCAAAACAATGCCTTCACTGCTGCCTGCAAACGGCTCTGTTTTTGAGCATTTGGAAACAGAGACCTCGTTAAAATACACAGAATAATTATTGGCACCAATGAACAACGAACAATACTGAATTTAATTTTTTGTTAAAAATGGCTTAAAAGTTCTGTGGACATCATCTCTTTATCATAAGTACTTCTTTCAGTAATGACACATGCAATGTGAGACAGGCAGAGGGACACCTGGCCTCTATATATTTTAGCATTAATTATTTATACCATGACAACCTAGAGAAATTGTTTGGCAAGCAGAAAATTAACAGCCTCTCAGTATTTGAAGCTGATTAATGTCATCTTACAGAAAATATTGTAAATATAAAAACAATTTCATAGCTCATCAAAAATAACCTGCATTGGAAAACAATATTCCTCAAAATAGTTAAAATAACTCAGTGTAATTAGATTTATGTTGCTACCTAAGGAAAGTTGTGACTTTCACTAATAGAATTAATTTTACCTACATGATTACTGAAAGCTGATTACAGCTGATAATATATGTAATCTGCTGCGTGGTATGATTACTGTCTTAAGAAAATGCATAATTCATTTTTCTGCAGCTACAAATTCTTTTATCACTGATAGTAAATACCAGCGCCTCCTTCTCTGTATACATCTCCAACAGGATTGGACCTTCTCAGGTAACAGAATGATTAAGAGTGTGCATAATTTGAGAAACTTGCATGTGCCTAACAAGGTTGCGTCTCATCAAGTTGTATGTTCTAGAGAAATTTAGATAGTAAAGTATGAGATGAGAAATATTTTACTCATCTCAGTACATACAACCTAAAAGTACAGAAGTCAGGTTATAACAAAAGAGTATGGATGGTAGTGGATGGTGATGAGAAAGAAAGGGATAGCAAACTTTGCTTAGAAAAAAAAGTGACAACAGAACAGTGTTACCTGCCACCCAGGGCAACAATTTAAATTCTGGTGCTAAGCGTTTAACGACATCATGGCTAGCACTATTTTGTATGTGTACTTGCTTTTCCTTTGGTCATGCCATAGTATAAAGAATGATGAACCTTCTAGATAAAATAATTTCTGATAAAGTTAAATCACCAGACTCCTTTGTAACTCAGAGATCATCATCTTATCTCATATGCTTCAAAAAATGAATTCAAACTGGATTCCACTGTTGTTCAAATCTATAAAGGCTTGAATGCTATTCTATAAAAATAAAGGGTGTTACTCTACTTGTTAGTATAACTATACACAAAATGTACACAGTACAGGTGAGTGTGTGTGTACCCTATTAAATGTTTTACCAATATTCACCCTTAGGAGGTGTTATTAAAAGAGTATAATACGTCTTTTTATATGGACCATAAAAAACTCCTGAAAATCCAAGACTAAAAAATATTCATCCTCAATATCACCAGTGCTCATTTCCTATTTATTTAACTCTGTTTCCTTCTATGAGATTTATGTATCTGTTCCCTCAATCAATTCCCAGCCTGGCACTTACCAGAGTGAGGCTATATACTCAACAGTCTTCAGATAGCACACTAAAATTTTTCTCTGATCATTTTTGTAGCACATCAAATTTAATGCTAAGGTATAACTTACATTATACCTATGAAAATGTATAATCAAAAGAAAACAGAATTTTTTTTTCAGAAATAAACTCAAATCAATAAATCAGGTTAGGCAAAAGTAGGACCTCACTAACCCTACCTAGCTTGTGTGTAATTACAGTCCTAAGACTCTATCTCAAATCTAAGGCAGAGGATTTGTATCAGAGCAACTCTGTTTCTGTCCATGATACCCTAGCATATCAGTCTGCCATTGAGTTATACTGGTTCAGGTAAATAATTCAAATATTAGGAATCAATCAGCTATCAGACTACATGTCTTGGCCTCCACGATAGCTGACTCCCCAAAGAGACACCCTTGTGGATTTTAGCCACACATTGAAGTCACCTTCCCTGATTTGAAGCTGTGTATTTGTGGCTGGCTTAGGGCTAAATGAGCCTCCAGAGATGCAGACAAACCAGCTGCTAATTAACCAGGCACTGTCTTGACTATCAAACCCCAGAGAGAAGGGAAAATATGGCTTTTCCATTGCATACAGCATGAATTATAAATAGATATTGCAAAGTAGTAGGATGGTGTACACCCTTTTCACTCAAAAGAAACAAAGTCTACTTCAGACATAGATCAATTCAGATTACTTTGAGAATGTCTGCAGCATTTCAGATGTGGGTCCCTCAAACAAAATGAAAACATTAAGCAAAAGTGGAGAGAAGAGTGAACAAGATTGTTCTCATCAACTTTCTCTTCACTAAATGAACACCTACAACTTAGAAGAGGCAAAGCTTAATTAGTTCACAGTTTCAGCCCATGATCTGCAAGCTCCAGTGCAGGGATATCATCGCAGGAGGGTGTGTAGAGCAAAGCTGCTTAGTCAGAGGCTGCCAGCATGCGAACAGGTGAAGAGTGCCACAGTGAAAGGGATAAGGGACCAGACATAGACCCAAAGGCCAACCAGACACACACGGAAGTGAGCTCTACCAATCTCTAGAGTGGCTCCCGAAGCCAATTAAGTTGAAATGCTGCCTTAATTGTCACAAAATACACAGCAATAATATGGACTACAACTGTAGGAAAGCGAATCCAGCAATTTAGGGTTAACACGTACTTGGTCAGAGCTGCTGCTGTAAATTATTTATTTCCAAGTATTAAGATGAATTTTGAATCTGCATCAGGCAATGTATTTTGTAAGGGTGATAAAGGTAACAAAGAAAAAACATCACAATTCTTTCTACCTACTCCTCACAGCAAACACAGAGGTAGAAAATGTTAAATTCTGACAAGAAATTAATCATAATGTTAATGTTATAAATGTCAACATTGTTGATCATTTCTTATCTTCAAATTGCTCTTGCTTGAAAGAGTCCTTAGACTGGAAATTGAAAATCCATGTGAAAATTGATTCCCCTTTGAGGATCAATTGCCCTGTTTTGTGGAAGTCCTTCTCTGGGTAAAAGGTAGGTAGAAAAATAGGAATCTTACATAATTTGCTTTCTCATATTTAAGATTTCTAAAATAAAGTCTCCTGAGTTCACCTCAAAACAAATGGGATTGAAAAATGTCTCCATAATATAGCATAATTTGCAATCTATATTAAGCATGTGAAAATGAAAGTTGAGATAAATCATAACAATACTATTTGCAAGTGTAACACTATGTAGAAAACAATATATAATTTTATACATTTTATATACATCTAAATATCCCCAAATATATTTATAAATTTCACATTTATGTTACTGCACAATAACTAAAAATTCATGAAATATGATCCAGAAAAGAACAGAAAGATAAATGTCCAAATAAAACATTACATTAAGAGCTGAGAATGATATGAATGAAAACAATGGAATACATTGTGATTTTGAGACAGGGTTTTGCTATGCAGTTCAGGCTGGCCATGCGCTCACTCTGCAGCCTAGGCTGGTCTTGAATTTGCAAGGATTCTCCTGCCTCAGCTTCCAAGTGCTGGGATTACAGGCATGCATCACCACGCCTGTAGGGATACACTTTTTAAAAAGCCCAGTTGTCTATGTAGCACTAGATATGAAAGGCTCTATGAAGTGGCTAACCTTGATAGAATTAAATAAAATGGCCATAGAGGAGTTAATTGACCTGCCAAGTCTCTAAGAGCAAAGAATGGCAAAATCACAACTAGAAGCCAGATCTTGCTCATAATGCACTGAACTAATGTGGCTAATATCATTAAACCTTATTAGGGAACTGGTTTATAAAACATTAATAAAAAAGTTGAAAGTCAAACAGCTTTGAGAAAAGATACCTTTTAAAATACATGATCAGCAGAATTGGAAAAGACCACTACAAGACTGTAATAATAAAGAATATTCTACAGCTTTACCCACCTTCTTACAGTATGTATGTTTATTATGGCAAATATAGGAGTTAAGCCCTTTTAGAATTATCAGATACTGTGAATTCATTTTACTTTTAGAAAAAGTAATTATTTATGTTAGAAGGAAGACAATATAACGTCTAACTGTATTGAAATATAGAGAAAACATGCATAGATTTTAAAATAATGTCAGAAATAAGAAAAGGGATACAAAATGATGCTACAAGACTAAATAAAATATGTGACAAAAATATATTCGCTTAAAGATGGATCATAACCTTAAGTTCTAATCTATTTATACAGAATATAAATAAGTAAATCAAGTTGGGAATGCATTTCAGAGTATCCCAAGGATAAAAATAAAACAAAAGAAGTACATTTATTTTTATATTAGCGACATACAGGAATTTCTCCCAGGAGTCTCTGTAATGAAGTGATGGAATGAGTAACTTCCTTGATAACATCTTAAGGGTAGTTGCAATGATAAATTTCATTAAATATTTTATCAAGTTTCAATGTAAACTAAAGCAATTACTCCAAAGAATCATTAAATGAAGGCAATCATTCTGAATTTTTTGACTGCAATTCACAATAATAAACAGATATTATATTTTATTTATATATTATAGCCTTGAGGGAGATTAAAGTTTTATAAGATAATTACTTCCTTAATACATGTTATACTTTCTCATGTTTTCAAACTTATTTAACCCTTCTCATGTGATTTTGTGATTGCATATAAAAAAATCTTCATGTAAGAGTCTGTACAGATGTGTAAATATTTCTCTATCATATATTTGTCCAAAAGTAAAGTTTCTGGCAAAACACTAAATTTAAAAATTTTAAATAAAAAATAGGTGCCCAGAACATTACTAATAACATCTCAAAGTGCCCAAGTTCTGATAACATTCCCAAAATGGGTCCTATCAATCTTTTAAATCCCTAGAGGAGATTAAAAAATCTAAAACTAATTTGTCCCTTTTAACTTATTAGCATAAGCATATTCTATATGTTTACTGAGCATCTGAATTTTTTCATATATGAATTTTGTTTGCAGACCAATTGTCCATGTATATATTGATCATTGTGGTTTGGGGAACTCTTTATACATTAATGATACATGTATAACATATACTTATCTATTGATTCAGAATCTAATGTATATGCTACAGTTGTTATGTATTAGTCTGCAATATGTGAAATTTGTAATCTTTTCCTATACAGTTTTTGAAGTGTTAACTTTTTAAAATACAGGTTCCAGAACTGAGGATACAGCTCAGTGACACAGCGTGTGCCTGACAAGCATGAGGTCCTGAGTTTGATTCCTGATACAAAACAAAAAAACAAAAAACAAAAAACAGGTGCCAGGATGAACCCACAGAGATTCAGAGACTCTAAACAAGTTTTCTGTGCTCTTGGATGTTGATACTGGTGATTTAGGGGTCAGAAGGCCAAAATTTCCTTTATACATATGCATAAAGTAACAGAAAGTAAAGTAGCATAGGACATTTTGCAGGCTTTATTTTAATGTTTTTAAATACAAAATCATGTATATAAACATGCACACACCACATATACACATACCATGTACACACATACATATATAATCTTCTACATTTTTTACCCTTCTACATAAGAGACTACTTAATTTTGACTCAAACGAAGGGAAATTGAGCCCAAAATCAACTTTAATTAAAATAAGCTCAGTAAACCTGATACTATGTACTATGATGAGATTCACAGTTTTAACCAGTGTATAAATCCTCCAGGCCATTTGGAAGAGAGCCACTGAAATATTCTCACTTCATCATTAGCTTCATACTATAGAGAATTAGTTGTATGCATGTGACAGAATTATTAGCATAAATGTATTCGCCAGTAAATGATATATACCAGGGCTTGAAATTCAGGACCACGTATACTATATATTTCTACCGTGTTTAATCTCTATCCAAATACTTCTCCTTCATAAATAAACAATGGTAAGCCACTAACTACATTTCATTATCTAACATGGATGATTTAACTATAAACTGTGTACTAAAATAAGACTTCATTTGGCACATGCAAATTTTTATGAAAATATTATCTACTGAATTATAATTTACAAGGTACAACCATTCATAGCAGATGCTAAATGCTTTACACCCTTTCCCTTGCAAAGAAGCTAAATTAAATGTTTATTGTATGTGAAGCACCAAACAGTCCCTCATGACAATTCCACAATTTAAAATCATTCAGACAGATGGATTCATAAAGATCAGTCTATCAGAAATTAGTGTGAAAACAAAACAACCACATATGGATTTTTTTAAATGAAAAATCAAGAAATCTTTTCCCACTTATCTTAGTCACAAGAATTCCTATTAGAATTACATGAGCTTTCAACAATTGTAGGTTTTTTCCATTAAGATTGCTGCCTAAACCTTTGAGATGGTTGAACCAAACAATAACCTTTACATATCCTTAAAGTATAAAATCTTCTACGATATCACTTTAATCAAATTTTGATTGAAATTTTGATTGAATCTCTGATGAATTAATGGTAATAGATTATTATAAGACTATTAGTTCTTATGTACTATTTGTTCTTATGTGCTATTTCAATAGCATCAAAGAAAATACACGGGAGCCATAAATTTAAGTATTATACATGCATAGCCACTACCACAGGGGTTGCTATAGTCTATGTAATCATAGACTTCCTGCTACACACCCATCATCAATATTTTAAGAATACACAGTAGATATTCAAAGTCTCAGTGGACACTCAAATGTCCAGGAGTAGGCAGCAGCATTATTTTAATAACAAGTGCAGATGCAAAGGCCAGGGCATCAAAATGCTTTAACAACACTCAAAATGTACTGGGGGTGAATAGCTTGCATCACCAGGCTTGAGAATCTATGCCAATTTTTACTGGAAAGTCCAAAGATAAGTTAAAACTATATGCCTTCACAAGAGTTCACAATCCACCAAGATGAAAAAATCAGGCATTTATAATGATTACCAAACAGCATGGCTCTGTTCTAACAAAAGAATGGATGAGAGAGCTTGATGGAGATGCTTTCCAAAAGCAGAGAATTTACCATGTTCATACTACTAACATCACAGGCCAGTTCAGAGCTGGAGCCTTGTGGGTGGACAGTAAGCATGCTTTGAATGGACAGATGGATGAAGTCTTTACTCTCCCTTGAAGAAAGAAAGCAACTGATAAGATATTCTGAAAGACATGATTAGATTTGTCAGGCAAATAGAGCTAAACAGCTGAGCTAAGCCACAGAGGCATGGATGCATGTTTTATTCAGGGCCCTTCAAAAAGCATTTGTGCAGAGAGGATGTGAGAGGAAATGTGCAAAAGATGCAGTTGGAGAGGTAAAAAATGACACACTAAGGAATTTAGATTTTATGAGGTGGATGATGGAGATTGCTCAGCACTCTGTTTTTTCCATACAAGCTTTCTATGTTTGGTGAACACATTGACTGAATAATTTTTCTCATAATAAACATAGAAATTAATACTGGAACATGTAGATATTGATGTAAAATTTATAGTCATACTCACAATTGCAAGCTTTGTATCCTGTTGGAACCAATATATGATTCCCTTGACTCTCCATATGGCACGGAATTACTTAATGTTTAATTTTTAAAGCATCATAGAGGTAAAATGAGATAACAGTAGCATTAGCAGCAATGATAGGCACATTGGTAATGATGCATCTCCTGTCTTCAGGGTTCTGTTTCAAAGCCCATTACCTGCAATCTTGTTTGATTTCTCATCAGTGCTCACAAGGTGTTTAGGGATATACTGCATACATACTAAGACTGTCACAAAATTAAAGCTTAACAGCTTCTGCTTAAGTATCAAAATTGGCATCATAGATAGGAAATAAATGGCAAAGTTGCACATGCACGGTGTGACAGTATTTTCTCATTTTCCTAACTCTCCGGACATCTTCATTCTGGGGCAACGGGAAGTACATGAAAGGGGAAATTTTAAAAATTTCTTCTTTTGAGCCCTCCTAAAATTAGCAGTCAAAAGGGTTTGATATTTAATGCATTTTATGTCTACTTTACCTAACCATTTATCTTCTTCTGTCCATCTATAACTTTCTTATCATCTTTTAAGTCTTCTATCATCACAGTCTTTTAAGTTTACAGGAAGAGGATTCTGGAAACACTAGGTGCACCATAAATCCAATTTCATGGGCTTTAAAATATGATAGGATGGGATGGGATAGCTTTGGATAGGATAGAACAGACAAGGCAAGGAATGGAGTGGAATGGAATAGAATGCAGTGGAGTGGGGTGGAGTGGAATGGCATGGAATGTCAAGGCTAGACTAGACCAGATTGGAATAGAGTAGAACACATCAAAGTATATTAAGTATGTTGTGGAATTTAAATGATGAATGATGAAAGAGTTCATATCAGCTGTCTAACTCAGCTGTAAATATATCTAAATAACATGGAAATTCCAGGATTTGGCTCAAAGAATTTTTAATTTCTTCTTCTCTGTGTTTAAATTTATGCTTTACATTCATTCTTGAATGGCACTGCAACAACATCAGAAAGTAGTATCAAAGACATGTAATCTATATTCCTCTTTGTTTTTTATTGCAAATATTACAGGACAAAAACATAAATATACACACAGCCAAAGTTTTGCTGGCCATCTGCAATTGAAGACATTCAGCAAACTCACAGCACCCAGTGGAAGTAACTTCAGGACAAAAGTGGACTGACTGTAACACATTTACATTTAACACAAAAGAAACTACCAGATTCTTGAGACAGGAAGCCGAATGACTGAAGGTGAAGATGAAGGACATAAGATACGAGAGCAAGAGAAGAAAATAAACAAATTGTTGTTTATTCGTTTTTTATTCATTTTTGTCATTTGACTAGAACAAAATATTTATTGTATCCCTACTTAATGGAGGGCACTGTTGTAACATTAGAGGTATGTCAGTTCCAAAATCAAGTTACTGTATCTATGAAGTTTATGTCTTAATGGGGGAAGACAGCTTATAAGCAAGTAAACAAATACTTATCTTAATGTTTATTAATAAGAGCTGTGGAGAAAACAGAGTAAACGTAAACAAAATATAGGAGGGATGCACTAGGGAGAGGACAAATCAGAATTTCCCAAGAATCAGTCATGCTGGAACTTGGGGGACCAACTAAGACAACAAGGAGCCAGCCTTCCTCACAAGCAGCACAAGCCGCAGTACACCAGGGAGAGATCAAGTCAGTGTCTCCCTATGAGTGCCAGGGCTTAGACTCAACGTCCTGCGTTCCCCCACCCTTAGCAACTAGATGATTTTGCAGTCAGCCGGAGTTGATAGCAACTAAGGTTGCTTATATTGTTTGGTTTATTATACTGACCTGGGGCCAGAGGTCTGAGCATCTCTTGGGAGGATGACATATGCAATATAGCAAAATTCCTCCTATCTTGTCTTTGAAGGGCAATACTGTTTTCATTGTTTTGTTTTGTTCTGATTAGTTGTTTTGATGTATTCAATATTCTGTTTTGATTGGTTTTATAATATTCTGTTTTGGGTTTGATTTTACTATATACCTGATTGAATGGACAACTATGGCAGATATTGTTATCCCGTATCCTGCTCTGAAGTTCTGTACCAATCACACTGCATTGTCTTGATTGGCTTTATTCTGTCTTGTTTTGTTGTATTTTACTATCTTTAAAATAAAATTTAAAAAAGAAAACAAAACACAGAGTGAGGTATGAATGCTATTTTGTGGAGGAGGGTCAAGAAAAGCAATTGAGCATATTTTTGAAAATGGCATGTAAAGAACCACAAGCTATCTGGGAGATGAACTTGCTAAGCAAGACAACAAGTGCAAAGGCATGGACCTGGGGCTGTGCTTGGTAGGCTGACAGTACGGCAAGACAGTCAGCAGTAAAGGAGAGTGGAGGGAGGGTAACTAGCCTGAGAGAAGCCGCTGCTTCTTATAGTACTGTGAAGCATTTTTGCCTTAATTCAAGGAAGGTGAGAAGGCAATAGTGGATTGAGTAGAGGACAGACCTGGCATGACCTCAAAAGCTCACTCAGCTTGCTGGGTTTAAAAAAAGTGGGGCTCCAATGTCTCCACATTCTTACTAACATTTGTTTGTTTCTCTGTTTTTACAGCATCCTAATAGATATGAACTACCATCTCATTGTGATTTTGATTTGTATTTTACTGACGATTCGTGACATGGCATCTTTTCATATACTTCTTGACTATATTCATGCCTTTTTTGAAGAAATGACTACTTGTCTTTAATCCATATTTCAACTAATTATTTTACTGCTGAATTGTAAGAATACCTTAAATATTTTGGATATTAAATGTGCAGCTTAAAAATATTTTCAAAGCCTGCCTTTCCCTCTGTTGACTGTTCCCTCTGCCTTGCAGAATCCTTTCAGTTTGTCGTACACTGTCGGTGGGAATGCAAAATATGGAATGCTGAGGAAAGCAGTGTAGAGTTTTTTCAAAAGATTAAAAATAGTGCTAACATACTATCCAGCAATCCTACTGTTGAATATTTATCCAAAAGAATTAAAAATCTAAATATCCTTAAACAGATGAATGGATTTTAAAATGTGATGTCTACTACTCAACTTTTTAAAATAAAAGAATCCTGGAACACATAACAACACGAAGGAACCTTGGAGACACTATGCTAAGCAAAACACATCAGTCACAGGTAAGTACATAGGACAAGAGACTTCATGTGGAAATGTCACATTTAGAATACCCAGGGGAAAAACTGGATCTTGTTAATGGCTAAGTATCACTGGTAGTTCAGGATTGGGTGACCAGGCAAGGTGCTCTGCAAATAGCTGGAGCTTTGGGCATAAACAAGCACCTAACATTTCTTTGAGGAATTAAACAACATAAATTCTGGTATAGGAAACACAGAACCTTCCATTTGAAGTAATCAGTCAGTCATTAGAGGGAAAGCACATTAAGATACTGATATGTCTGCAACAATTGTTTGTTACTCTCCAGCCAGTTAATACCAGCCAGGCAATGAAGGTAATTGTACTAAGGATCAAAGCGCTGAGCTCCTACAGAGAAGCAAGTGCACCGTTGCCAATATTTCATCATTCAGAGGTACTTTCCTTCTTTTCCTAATATGAAAGCTATAAAAAAGGGGAAAAGCAGCCCCTGAAAGTGCTATTGTTAAGACCAAAAACTAATTAGTCATTGCTTCCCAAAGTGTTATGTGAAATGTCTCCAGAAATAATGGTCTGCTTTCTCAGATTTTATAGGTTTGCTGAGTCTAGTGTTCTCTGGAATTTCCTGTTTCCCTTGCGAGGGAAGATTGAGTAAACTTTACAAGTCATCTTGAATAACATGAACCTTTCAATAAAGGCAATCATTTGTGGATTCATAAAATATACAACTAGACTTGAAGTAAGGATGAGAATGGAAATAAAAGCAATTCTAAGACTGGGTATTTGAGTGTGAGTAAATTTTGGTTATTATATGTCAAAGGTAGTCATTTTGTACTCTTTGAAGATGCTGAATGAAATTTTCACATTTCCTTTCATGATTCATTCACATATCAAATGAATTATGGTTTAATATGCTTACCCAATGCCCTTAATGTTTGTAAATAATTTCTATCAATTCAGCTGTAAACTGTGTAAACACTTCTGGAGAACACTATTTGATATTAAGTAACACTGTCACTGTACTTTAGAGAAATATTCAGATTCTCCACTTCTCATTAAGATTTTTAAAAACATATCAACACGTGTGTAAATGGAAACTCACTTGGCAAGTTGACCTTTAGATGGAGAAAAAGCATAAAGTGACTTTTGTTCAGTAGTTGCTGTCAGAAATTCCCATGAAGAAAAGATAATGAATATAAATCATTAAGATTTCTCTTCTAAAGCTCTTGATGTATAGCCAGTAAGTTCCCTGGAATTACTCCACTCGATTTCACTATATGTGGGTTATAATTATGCCTAATTTATTTAGAAGAACTATTACACCAAAAACCAAATGCAAATAATAAGTCTATTCCTGAAATTGTGTATCCATATAATGCTGTGATAATATACTGATGTAGTCTATTCCCCACTGAGAGTTCAGTTATGATCAAAGTTAAAACAAATCTTTTTGCTATTGTATCCTCCCAGGGATAAAAATAAATGCTACCCGTTAGGAGTAAAGTTGGGCTTGAATTTATCACAAGGGATACAATTATGGAAGTACCAAACAGACTGCTATAAGATGCACGACGATCTGACTATGGCTACATCCCAAGTTTGGTGTTAAAGGGATTCTCCATTTATTCTAGCAAGAGCCCAAGCCTCGATTGAGCTTGCCAGGAAGAAATTTCTCCTCAATATTTTCTATAAATGTAACATACAATGACTTTTTCAACATTAACTCTCCAAAAACATAACCCACATGGCGTTTTCTACTTCCTGCCAAATCATTAATAATTTAATACTGTATTAACTGCAGAAGGACTATCTTCCTCTGGATCCATGTGTAAGACTTAGTTAAATGCTTAAGTATGCCAGACTTCATTCATTCTGATATTTTGAAAGCCCAAACTTCAATTCAGTTGACACACTTCTGCACAGAAAAATCAGAAAGCAGCTCTCTTTACTAACAGGCGTCACCTGCCCACTCAGCTATGAATGGGGAAATGTGTGTCATTTCCACCTTCAGCCCTGCATTCTGCTTTCATGGTGACATGAGTACTTGCTGAATAATCTTACATCTTATCCGACTTTCAAAATAGACTCACTGTAACACACTCAGATGCAAACTGGCATCTTACAACTAGTTCCATATCCAGCTGAAAAAAATCTTACCTGCAATAATATTGTTTACAGTTTGGAACATTTTTAATCTATTTAGACACAATCTTACAAGCTGTCTACAAATTGTTGTCCACTTAATTTTAATAAAAGCCAAGACTGAACTTTCTAAAAGTTATTTTATGGCAAGAAAAGAATTATTCTGCCAAGAGATTAAAATTCTTAACAAAAATATTTTCACGAATCTCTCCCAGGCAACCCATAAGTATCTTTGCTATAAAGCACATAAGTACTATAAAAGTAATTTAAGTATGCAATACTATAACACTTGAAAATGAACAATCATCAAATAAGTTATCATTATTTCATTTAACTATTAAAATCTAATGGAAGAAAAGTATGAGTTTTTTATAATCTTACTGCAAAAGTCATGTAATTACATAATATCTATCAAGGTAAATTAAAAAAATACTACATGCCCTGCACTTCTGAAAAATGATGTGTAATGAAAAGAATTCTGAAATTTGAAACTTCCATGTAAATTCTATGTATACTCATGAAGCCTAAAACCTCTAGAATTTCTATATCTCTTTAATTTTTCCCATTTATTTTGTTTCAAATATTTAGATAAGAGAAAAATATTCTTATTAGTCTTGCTACAGTAAGGTCTGACTACAATAATAAAATCTAAAACTGAGGAAGACATTTCCCCAATATACTTAAAAATAATTTTATGTAAGAAATTTAATTACACATCAAAAAAATGAAAGGGACGGGAAAATCTAATTTATCCCAGTGACTGTGATATGTGATTTATATTACTTTCATACCAACCTGATGAAGATGGTATAATTATTCTTATTATCCAAATGAGGAAAATGAGAACTCACAGAATTTAAATAACTTGTCCAACATTCACAGTTAGCAAGAGACAGGATTGATATTTAAACCCAAATCTATTGGCCTTCAGCTCATTTACACTATGATGAAGGTAATGTTTTAATTTAAAAAGAAAAAAAACTCAGTTGATTGTCAAAGAAATTACAGTGAACATTCAGAAACTGACTCACAAGAGAGAAGTGTAGGTCTTCACTGCTAAAAGTCAGTTCTGTGGAATATGATAAATTAGAATCAAGGAAACATAAGTTCGTATTGCAAGAATCAGAGTGAACACAAAAATCAGTGTTTGACACTTTCAGGTGACATATATAAGGAGAATTAAAATTAAGAAACTGAGTTTTCTTATTCTACTCAATGGTGTATTCATAAAAGTGTTGTGCACTGGTCTCCAAATATGGCAGCCAACAATTTCTTCCCTCCCCGTAAATGTGCACAATTCCTCCCAATGCAGTGAGGAGCTCATTCTCCTTCTTTCAGTTGGGGCTGGCCTCATGATTTGCTCTGGCCCCTTTAATGTGGTGTCAGTGATACTGTTCGTTCTAAGCCAGTCCTTTAAACACATTTAGCTTTTCATTGCCGGCTGCTTTCATTCTCTTGGGAATCATCCTCCATGGGGGAAGCCCGTGACTACGAAGGAGAGGAGGGTTGGTGGAGCACAGTGTGGAAGAATGACAGCCCACCTGAGCTTTCCCAACCCAGCCTCAGCTAAATGCCCTCAAAGCAGAGACAAACTATTCTGGCAAATGCTGTCCAAAATGCAGAACCATGAGCAAGTCTCTGATTGTGCTTTAAGTCGCTCCACTTTGGGGGCAATGTTTTACACAGTCAAAGAAAATGAAATAATAGTCTGTTAATTCTGTTCACTTAAGCCACTGCTTTAAACACTTGATAATATTTTATGAATAAAGCCCTCTCCTAATGATATATCTAGTACCAAAATTCTCTTAATATTGTCAAGAAAGAAATAATTTGAATTATTTATTTCCTAAAAGTATGGTACAATGAAGCACCCCAATACACTATCAAAATGAAAAGAATAAGGATTTTGTTACAATGTTCACTCTGCCACAGCATACAAAGCTATTAAAACATTCATCGAAAAGTCAGGAGTGATCGTGCATGCCTGTAATCTAAGCACTCTGGGAGGCTGAGGCAGAAGCATCTCAAGTTGGAGCCCAGTCTGGACAATTTAACAATTTAGTGAGACTGTCTCAAAACAGGGGCAGGTGATGTAGCTCAGCTCAAAGGCCCTGAGTTCAATTTCCAATATTGCAACAACAACAACAATAAAAGTTTTGAAACATAAACAAGGGAGGGGCTGGAGGTTTAGCTCAGTGGCATAAGCGCTGCCTTGCAAGCAGGCAGTCGTGAGTTCGATCCCCGGTACCGATAAAAAGGAAAAAGACAAAAAAACAAACAAACAAACAAAAAAGGATAATTGTTTGCAATACACGGTAATATTTCAGGTAATTGGTTTTTTAAAAAATTAATAAAATTTGATAGTTTAACACTGTCATTTTTTAGTAATTTTATTAAAGTGTGTCTCATCCAATAGCAGCCCACTAAACATGACTTTTGATAGGACATTATTTTCACCTATCAGCATCATTAGAACTCTTTTCACACAACACTTTGGGGACATATACAGAACTACTAGATTTAAAATTTTAAGACCTAACTCCTTCATTCCCAAACTAAAAGCTGTGGAGAAGAGAAAAATTATTACGATAAATTTAAGATTGGAAATAAGTCTAGAGAAGGGAAAAATAATTTTCAACCCAATCCATTTGAAGGTCAGTGGCAGCTTATTTTCTTTTTTCTTTTTCTTCTTCTTCTTTTTTTTAAGCTAATGACAGGTTGGGCTGTGGCCTGCTGCTGCTTCTTTCCCTCTCCAAAGCCAAACCCCACAGCGATTCCTTCCTTTCCCATGACCTCTTGCCAGACTTCTGCTTTCTTTCCCCACAGGCCTGCTTTCCCCCTCCTTTGAAGATTTCGTTTTATGAAATCAATGTCTCACTCTGCCTAACAGAGTGTTCTTTGGAGACTGTCACGAGTAGTCCATTGAGTTCTGATTTTCCTCACATTACAAGCGTTTGTTTATAATCTATACTTTGCATATGCTTTCCCGCCCAGGCTCTCTGGCCGGTTAATATCCAGTCTCTCTAGCTACTGCAGAGTTGGCTGTCTGTTATCAATGGCTTTTCCTTTCTGGTCCTTTCTCCCTGATGATCAGTGTCCCAGGTTTCCTTATTGAAAGAACTTTAAAAAGTAACAGGATGGGGAAATTGAGAAGAAGAAGAGTTTATAGGCATTTTATCTCCATTTTATTGTCCACCAGAAGATCGGTTGCAGGGAGAATAAATCAGATCTAAGGCCACTCACTTCCAGATGTGAAAATGTGTCCTCTTTCTAGCATCTGGGAAAGTAATGGAGTAAAAATATGATAAGATATACATTTAGATACAGAAGACAGGGATATACAGTGGCCTCTAAAATAGCCTCCAACAGAGAATGACATAATGCCAATCTCAGAAGAAGAGGATCAAGGCATTAAAGGTATACTTGGAGCAGGAGCCACTAACACCATGATCCCTTCTGGGGTTGGTCCGGTGCTCAGCTTCCACAAACAATAATAACCAGCCTTTCAAGATTTAGTGCTGTTCTTGCCAGAGACTGTTTTCACTCTGGGCCCTCATTAATCTTGGGCACTCACCCTGAGTCTAATCACGTGGTGGGCTAGAAGTTAAGAGTCTGTTCTTGGGGAGCTAAACGTTTACTTGTGAGGTAAACTCACTCGTCCGTGACACCGAGCTACCAAGAGGGCAGTGAAAGAAATCATTTAGGAAATTAGGCCCTGGAAGTTTCACTTTGTGAACGTGTGAATCTGTTTCCTAGCTATAAAGTTACTTCATTTAGATAAAGTTTCCTGCATCTTTCCATAAATAAAAAGAATTGTGCTCTTTCTTTTCTCTTTGAGCTTTCTTTTTTTCTTCTTTTTCTTTCTGTTGTTAGAGACTTACATTTGCTCATTTTAATGCAAGTTTTCAGATAAAATGTTTTCTTTGGGGGAATTGTATGACATTTACCTCCTTCTTAAATAACTTTTTAAATTAAAATTTTCTGGTACATAATTCTATGCATGAAACAATTTCCTAAAACAATATAAAATCAATTAGCTATAACCACTGAGTTTCCAATAAGAATGCACAGTTTAAAAGGTAAGAGGGTAGAGACAGGGCAGAGGAAATTTTAAACTGTAAAAATCAAAGCAAAATAAGAGACAAGGAAAATAATATCTGCAATATCTAGCCGCACCCTCACTAGAACTGTATGTTTGCATTCCAGCTGCAGCGCTGCATTCGCTATCATGGAGCTCCTGCCTCTCCTGGAATGTTCTCGTGTCAGAGCTTCCCACGGCAGCCTGTCTCTCGTTCAGGTGTCAGCTCCTAGGCCGCTTCCCTGGCAAGGCCATCCTTGACTGTGGTCTAAAGCAGGCTTCCAGTGCACTTCATTGTTTCACTGTTTTACTCTTTTTGAGCACGTGCCACTACTGATACATTCCTGTTTGTTTTGGTTATTATATTTATAAGCTCCTCAGTTAAGACATGAGATCCAAAATCTGGGAATCTGATGTACCTTTTAGACCCTGAGTCCCTGATTAGCAATGATAGCTTAAGTATAATGATAATTTGTGGAGTCCCTGAAAAAAGACATTAAAAAATGCTTTCAAAAGAGCTTACTCTGCAGTATGAATTTTATAAGTTATTGGTATGAACAATCTTTATCCAGTAGAAACTGAAATATTACCAATACAAGGCTATACCTGAAACCATAAGACATCAAATATTGTTTTCATTGTTAAGCTACTAGGCTAAGACCTGGACTGCAAATCCAGAGTTATTTACTAAGATTTTATGATTATAAATGGGGTGGGCACACGAAACGTTCATAGTGTTGGCTCTGGCAATCACAATAAGTAATACAAGAAAAGTCAGTGACTTCTGCATCCAAAATAACTGCAGGAAGTACACCTATTCCTGGGCCAGAAATCCAGACTGCATGTCAACAGTCTAGAAACATAAATAAATCATTCGGCGTAATCAGATAGTACGCTTGTCCCAAGTGGAAGAAAACTACATTTGGGAAGAGAATGTTTGTTCCTCTCTGGCCTTGCAATCCACTGTAGCAATTTATCTAGTCTCAGTGGTTCATGAGTTTTGTTTATCTCATTGGAGGCTGTTTCTTTGTCCCAAACATTTCTGAATAACAGCAGAGATTTTTGTTTTTTACAAAATGTGGCTGTTCTTGCAGTGCCTGTGCCTGAGGCAGGTGCAGGTGCAGGCCTCCAAGATTCATGGGCAGCCATGGCAGGAAAGCTGTGCCCTTCTCCACCTACACGAAACAGGCTGCGGGAGAATTTCACAGCAATGGTGTAATTTTTAATGAACCTACCCACTGACATCCTTGCAGCTATGTTCATAAAGGAACCAGAACACTTTTATAAAAATGGAAATATTTTAGGAGATCCTAGCAAAAGAAAAGATTTATTTAAAAAAAATAGGTCACAGTTCTTGTGGAATGTCTGGTTCTTTTGGTTTCCAATTCCTTTCAAAGGGCCTAAAAGGCTCATTTCAATGAGTATAATTTATCATTCTCCTCTTTAAATAAAGCTCTGCATAATAACAGAAGTAATAAGCATTATATAGAATGGAGTCATTTCTCAACTTAGGAGAGTCTTGGAAAAAACTTTTCTACATTTTGAAAAATGCTAAAATTTCATCTCACTCAGAGGGAAGAGAGGTGGAGGGCTCATCTCACACAGAAGCGAGACCTCACCTAGAGCTTTGCCTTCACAGTGATATCTTGGCAGTTATTGAAGTCTCTAAGATTCAACTTATTTATTTGTAAAACATGAGTAATGTCAGGTACCTTACAGAACTGTTATAAGTACTCAATGATATATTTCTTAGTGCATTGATAACTAACTCATTTATTATTATTACCATTAACAAGGCAATTTACTCACTGGCCATTTACTCAGAAAGAGAGACCAAGTCAGTTCCATGTTCTTATCATACAAAAGAAACAAATGATATTAGGGATCAATCAAAATATAAAGGCAGTCTCCAAGTACTGCATCTAAGTACTGGGAAAAGAGTTCAGTTGTAAATCTACTGTGGAATAAAAAAAGAAAAGAAATAGGGAGGCATAAGTCAGCCACTCAGATACATCCCACGGTTCACAGTTCTACAAGTTGCGTAAGACAAAATACACCAGCTCCAAATAAGAATGCTCAAAAGGCAAAACAATTCGTTCTCCTGAATCAAGTCTTATGATACTCAATCTCTGACTAGTATTTGAACACAGCCAAACATTCCAGAGTACTAGAGGACTAAAATAAAAATTTTAAGGGGAACCAACATTAGATGGACCATTCTCTTGTACTACCGTCAAATGACAGTACTTGAAAACAAAAATCTTATCCATTGTTATGGATTACAAACTGGTGGTCAACTCAATGCCAGCTGGATTACATCAGCATGGTGCTGAGCGCAGATGTTCCACCTGAGGAAAGTTGCTAGCATAAATAAGAGACGTGGAGAAGGAGAAGCTATGGCGTTGAGGCATGGAGGCATTGTGGGTTCTCCTACATGTTGCTGTTTGAGCCGGTGGTTCTCCTGGAGAAGGTCTGGTCCTCACGTGGAGCTTTGCTTTCTGGCTCCGGAGGGGAAGACGTGTGCTGCTTGGTTTCCAGGATGAACTCCTCATGCTGGCTTCCTGACATGTACCTGACTGTGCTTGTTGGAGGAGGAGCTCAGAGCCTCCGTGTCACTGAGGATGGCTGTGATGCCTTCAGGACAGCCCTGGACTTTGTTGTGAGTGTGACTTCTCGGCTCCAGCATAGAACCCTCAACTTACCAGCACAGCTCCTTCACCCTGCTGGCATAGACTTTCTAGCTTCCACGGCTGACCTTTGGGCCTTCCGGGCATGGGTCCGTAAGAGAGACTGACATGAGTCCTTCTTGTGGGCTGTGGACCTCTTGTGGGAGGCATTGTCATGGGCTCTGGGTTTTCATCTGGACTTATGTGGGACATTGCTGTGGGATTTAGGCCCTTGACTAAATATTCTATGTCTTTGGTGTTGTGGATAGATTTTCTGCATTTTCTTGTGTTAACTCTGGGTGACTATTATAAAAATAATATTATAAACTCCATGTTTTAATTTTTCTCTGCACAACCCCTGACTACAACATCCATCTATCACGATAAACGCAACAGAGCATGAAATTTCATCACTAATAATATAGGAACGACAAAAGAACAACATAAAGATTTTAAAGTGAACAAATTTATTTTTGTGAAAAATTCCCTATGTTCTTATTCTTACGTAGCCTGATAAAGGCATCCTTAAAGATAAATAATTTCTCCTCCATAGCCATGATTCTGGGAGATAATCTATTTCACTACCTACAATCATTTTATTTTCTTAATTAATGTAAAAGTTATGTGGCTAGATTTTGGGTTTGTATGCCTTTCCTATTTGCTTAAATAAGTAAGTCTTTATTATCTTAAAGAATTAAGTACCAAAACGTATTCAATAGCCCAAGCACTACAATCCATTCTCCTGAGTTCGTTCGCTAGTCTGACACTTCAGCTTGCAGCCTCAAAGTCTTCCTGCTGCATCTCTGTTCCAAGATCCTGCTTTCACCTTGGAGTTACAAGAACTGAGTTTACACTTCTGCCTGAAACAATAGTGCCTTGAAAAATACAAGACAAAAATAAAAATAAAATCTTTGAGATTCTGGATTTGGAGCCACAAAGACTAATAATTCTGAAAGATGGAGAACAAGAGAGTTACATCACAAAGTCGCCTGAGGCTGTTGCCATAAATGGGTGATTGTAGAGAGATGAGGGAAACCTGATGACTTCAGGATTAAGGAGACAGAGGTCAGGTGTCACGGACAGTAAAGCAGCTTGAGTTTTCTCCATAGAGAATCAGAGAAAAGAGGACAGAGATTACACTCTGAAGATCTGTATGTGATCTCCACTAACTCTTCAGCAGAGTAGATATAAAGGAACTAATTGTGGCAGAGGAAAAAAAAATTCGAAAGACTTCGCAATAATTGTGATTAGTACTCACACATTCAGGAAGAGTGATTGTTTTTTTTGCTCTAACAAGAAAACTTTATTAATTTTATAAAATTTCACTTTGTTTTAGTATATTCACCCAGAAGGATGTTATCTCACCACCAAGAATAAGTAGTCCAAAACTACTTACTAGTCTTGCTTTAGTCATGCTCCAACTACCACACTAGTCCAGATATGCATATATTAAAAGCAACACCTAAAAGGATAAAACAGTTTACCAATGACATAATTGCAGCTAAGAATAAAACAAGATGTGTAGTAGTACAAAAGTATCCTGTGACCAACAAGTTAAAATTCACAATTACTAAATTCCAATAAAAATAATCAAGCATTCAAAGAATCATGAAAATGTGATATATGAGAAGAAAATACAAGCAGTCTAAAAAGAAACATGATCTAGCTTCAAAGCAGATATTAAAATTAGCAGACAAAGGGCTGGGGATATAGCTCAGTGGCATGAGTACCTGCCTAGTGGCACAAGGTCCTGAGTTCAATTCCCGGTACCAAAACAAACAAACAAACAAACAAACAAAATTAGCAGACCAGGATATTAAGACAGTAAAACTGTAGTCAGTTGTTTAAAAGTGGAAATATGGAAGACACAAAAAAAGAAAGTGAGATTCTAGAAATGAAAACTACAATGTGTGAGATGAAACATACACTAGATGAGTTAAACACTGGCATAAACAGGGCAATGAAAAGGCTGGTAAGCTTGAAGGTGCAGCAATAGAAACAACACAAACGGAAATACAGAGAGAAAAATTAATAAAAAGGCATCAGTGAGCCACAAGATAACTTGAAGCAGCCTAATACATCTTTATTTGGAGTCCCCAAGCAGAAAGGAGAAGAACAGAAAAATACTTAATGAAAACTGTTTAAATTCCATAAAATGTATAAACTCACAGATTCAAAAATTCCAGTGAAAGCCAAGAAGAAACATGAAGAAATTGCAACAAAAATATATCATAATCAAATGCTCAAACAATGAAGAGAAAATACTTTAAAACTTCACAGTAAGAGTGAGTGGGAATATTTTACACATTCTAAGTAAAAGTACACATGATATACAGAAATATAAAATGAAAACAACAGTATAAGAAACAATATGGGCAACAAGATGGATACAGTTGTTTAAATAATTGAAAAAATTTAAAAGCCACAAAGATGACATAACTATAAATTCTACACTATGATAACACAGTATTATGAACAACTTTTTCAAGTTAATTGGACAACATAAAGGAAATAGAAAAACACCTTGAAATCACTATTGTAGTTCAGTCAAGAAGAACAGATTACCCCAAATGGCTTTGTAGCTAACACAGAAGCTTAACATTTACTTTAAAAGGTTTCTACAAAGAAAATCCCTAAGTGGCTTCACTGGAAAAGTCTATCAAACAGGTAGCAAAGGTATAACATCAGTTCCACATATTCTTTCAGAAAAATGAAGACTCAATATCTAAGCTCTATGAGGTATTAGTTTGGCACCATATCAATTCCAGTAATATATAAAAAGGATAATATATCATGATTAAGAGAGTTTTATCCCAAAAATTGCATAGATGATTAACATTTGAAAATCAATCCATGCAATTTCTCATGTTAACAAACAAAAAAGGGCAAGAACTCACCTAAACAATATTTCCATACTTGAAATACACAAAACACATAGATATGACATAACTTACAGCTATCCCATAATTAAAATAATACATAATCTTTTTAAAATGAAGGCATTTTCAAAATTATAAGTGAACACAGGTGTTACAAAAGTCTGATAGTGAACAGTAACTGCCTGAGTTCATGCAGTTGGAAGACATGTCTCACTACACACAATTTTTTAAAAAGTGAAAAATGAGGGGCTGGGGATTTAGTTCAGCAGCACAGCACCTGCCTGGCAAGTGCAAGGTCATGAGTTTGATCCTCATTTAAAAAAAATACACACACATACACACACACACACACACACACAGAGAGAGAGAGAGAGAAAAATGAGGGCATGCAAAATCTGGAATAAGCAGTATTTCAAGAGAGTAAATTTTCACTCATCATTATAAAAATGAAGCAAACCAAAAAGCTAAATACATCAGAGTGTAAAGCTCTGTATGAAAACCTGATGTGTTTCACTGGTCCTTTGTCCAAATCTTGGTAGTTAGTGCCTCATATTCACTGTTATGGAGGCAACACATTCAGGCCATGCAAATTCTGAGTAGATCCAATCTAAGGAGTGATTGAAGTCAAAAGTGAACATCTGAGGGGCAGAGGGTACTTGCTATCCAATGTGGAAATACTTCAGTATTTCAACATGTTAAAAACTTGCAAAATTGCACCAATATGAATTGGTTGGATACGAGTCCCAAGGCATTCTAAACAGAAAATATGTAATTTTAAGCAACTGAGACATACACTATAGTCTATCAGTATCATGTTCTAAGTAATAACTTTACCAGAAATTCAGGAACATGGTGTACCTGGAGGAAGGAGCTTAAGAGTTCTCACCCAAGTTTTGATCAGTTAGAAACTGTGTAAACTCTGTCAAGCTATTTAATTTCTCTGTTTGTCTTCTCATCTTGAATATTGGAGGAAAGATTTGGGAGCCAAAGACAAGACATGGAAGGAGCAAAGAATGGAAGAAAGAAAGAGAAAACAAGTCATAGAATAGAAACAAGGAAATTCCACGGAAAGTACAGAATTAGGGCAAAACATAGCTGGTTACAAATAAATTCAGAGGTAAATAAAGTAGCTGAGATTTTAAAAAAAATTCAAATCAATTTTTGTTACTTCTTCACTAAAATCTCAGCAAAGATAGTCTCCAAAAACAAGAAGAAGTTTTACTTCTTCATTTGTTAGATTTTTCTGAATTTCTTCCAACAAGTGTCTATGCCGACTATTATGAAGTTCTTTATGTAGGAGTAAATGTGGATGCTCTTAATAGTCTGCCTACATTATGTGCTTATTTACTAAAGAACAGAAAATGTAATGAAAGTAACAAGATGCACAATTTTATATAATTTGAAGGCCATTCCTTTACTCATAATTTATTTGTTTATATCTAAAATATATTTTAAGTAAGAATATACTTGCAGTTAGACTGAGATAAATTGTTTACTTTAGCTTAACATCAGATTTAGTTTTCTGCTGGCCAAAGCAAAAAGCAAAACAAAAAAAAATAGATGAAAAAGTAGGAAAGATCGCTCTCATTAGTTGATAAGAAGAAGCATAAGGCTTTCTTTTCCCTTGCTTCTGTCCTTTTAACAGACCTTAGGTAACAAAATGATCAACATCTTTACTACATTTGTATAAAATACTTGAAAGTAAGGATTTCCTTTTAAAAAGTAAATTAAATCTGAATGTTCTGCTTACTTCAAATATTTAAAACTTTCTCTTAAATACATATAAAAAGTAAATGTCAATTAACCATGTCTCTTAAATGTCTAACTATTTTAATATCTTAGTATCAGCATACTAGTTATTGTACCTCAGTTTTAAAACTTCATGCATTTACTTGTAATTTCTTCCCTCTGGCTTTCTAATTTCCTTTAGAGCTGAAGGTTCTCATGTGTGGTCTTAGTCTGAAGTGACTTTATTAGACTTCACTTGGATCTCTTCTCACAATTACCTGACACAACATTCAGGGAAAACTATCAAATATTAAAGTATTCTTAGCTTGACATAAAAACACAGACAGCACCTACTGAAGAATTAATCATCATTAACTAATAACACAAATGACAAGTATTACACAGCATAAATATTGGTTGAAGTTTGGCACTTTGGTTTGAGATACATTTTACTCACCTAGATGCCTAACTATTCAGAATAACGTTAACCCAGCCTCTTATTATATCCTTTATTATTATTTATTCTTCTATATAGGTGTTTCTTTGCAAGATTTTGCCTACCAAGTAAATTTGTAAAGAACTGATATAGTTATAAATGCTCTATGAACAAAGACACATGATAAAGTCAATCAGAGCGTTTGATATTTATGAGATATATCATCATACTGTTCAGTAACAATGAGTGAAAAAAAGCAACAGCTTATGTCCTGTTAGCGCTACCTGAAGTAAAGGTTTTAACATTAGAATTTTTAAAACATCAAGAAGCACACAAAACATGGTGGATCCTTAAGGATTCAGTCATAGATTCTGTTCTTATTTTATATAATTGTAATTGTAATTTTTTAGTTGAACCTAGAAAGCCAGTAAAATACTATATATTTAACACAAACTCTTCTCTCATTTGTATTTGTCCACAACTTGTATTTTCCTCCTGTTCCACCTTGCTTTTGTGATATCACAATATCAAATACAATTCACAACTGAAATATTTATAAGAAATTATATACTATTGTATATCTTTTAAATTACAATGACACCTTTATTTATTGGTTAAAACTAAAGCATACCTTTAAGTGGAACATTAGTAAAATATTCATGAATAAAGAGTTTTGCAATTTGCTTCTAAAGCTAAAACACTTTTACTTATGCTAAAGATCGACATATTTAAATCTTGTGCTGAGTGGCATGTGTTATTCATGTGTTATGTTATTTCATATTATACTAGTTTCTTAAAGTTTTTAAATCAATATTCTTAATTATGAAAATGTTTAGTTGTATTTACAAAAGTATTTTAAATCAATATTTTAATAGCTCTTCATTCAGTAAAAAACTTGTGAAAGTTAAAAACAATGGTATAAACTGAGAATGACGGATAGTACATGTCTACGAGGCTGAAGCAGAAGGATTGCAAGTTCAAACCTACCCTGGGCAACTCAACTGTGTGAAACCGTGTCTTGAAAAATTAGAAAGTCTGACATGAAAGCTCCAGGTTCAATTCCCAGCACAACAAAACAAAACATAACGGTGTAATGGAAAGGATGGTACTTTTTTCTTAAACTTTTTCTGATTGTTTTCTAGATATGAAGTCTTAATTTGTAAGATTTCTAATTTGTGAGAATTTTTACCTCACAGTTAAACTATGAAGACTTCAGACAGGAGTCCCTACTGTGTGTGGCGCAAATGTCGTAACTTAAAGAACACTTGCTTTATTTTCTGCCATGTGATAAAAAGAGCTCAGGCTCTGGAGCAAATTAGAGATAAAATTCCCAGGAACACAACAGCCAGCAAGATGCCTCACTCAACTGAACTTCAGGGTCCTCAAGGAAGAATAATGCATGTCCATTAGAGGGCCACAGCAAGATGGAAATAAATGAACCCAAGGCAGAGGGCAAAGCCAGCCAGGACCCAACAACCAGTGCCACTTCCCATGGCAAGGCGGGAAGCACCCTTTCCTGCAGGCATGGCCTCCTCCTCTGACCCATGGAGTCTGTGTGTATTTCAGGTTCCTCAGTTTGTTAAAGTTTTCTCAGTGCACTATTTTTTGTTTGCTTCTTTGTTAGGAGTAGGAAATAAAGAATATATGAGAGGACATACCTGTATCATATATTTTTAAGAATTTTTTTTCCTTAGGCACCTAGTGAACGACTTATACATAGAAAACGGGTCTCCAATGAATTTGTGGACTGGCTTGCACCTTTCCCTACGCTGAGGGACACATCCCTATGCACACGCACACGTGGATACAGCAAATACTCGAGCTTGGACTCTTGGCTTATTAGCTTATGAGCACCTCCAAATATTGACAGACAAGCCTCTGCTACAAACTACTCCTTGCTAAGCAGCTTAGCACCTTTCCACCTAGCAAGAAATGATTTCTAAAAATAGGCATGGATGTCCAAATATTTCCTTGATTGGATTATACTTTTCTAAAGGTCATTTTACATTTTTGACATCTTGCCTGTAAAATCTAGCTTATGTCCTACACCCTCATCAAAACAGAATCTTTTGTAAAGCTTACGTTTACCACAGTTTTCAAAGAATATTACTGAGAGTACCTTTGCAAGGCAGGAAAAAACTAGAATTCTTGATAAATATTTCTACTTCCAACCTCTTCTATTGTATCATGTCAAAAGAATCTATGAATCTTCCTTCCTAAACAATATGTTGTTCAAAAAGAAGAAAGTAAGGTGAGGAAAACATTTTAAGGACAGTTTTCTTGTCAATTTATTCTACTATAACGCACTTAATTTAGTCTACTATAACGCACTTAAAAATGAGATTTTTAAAAAACTGACTTTTAAAGTTACAAAATTTGTCAGTTCTTCTAAAAACTTAGTATCTTAGAGCATCATATTTGTGTGTTCATATATATACATACATATATATATATATACACACACACACATATATGCATGTATGTAATATGGATGTGTATATATACACGTGAACATGTATATAACATGTATATAACATGTATGTGTGAAGGATGAGTGAAAATATAGTGAACGTTTAAATTCTTAAAAATGTGTTGTAGTAAAAGACATGTTGCCATGAATTACCCTCAAAATACTCGTCCTTGCTTCTAGCACATTTAACTTATTTGCCATATTCTGAAGCAGTACCAGAAATGTTTTTTTAACTAGGTGTGATCAAAAACATGGTGAGTGCTGCTACTGAGTGCCATCCAATGCAAAGGAAGCTTTGTAAAAACCTTACAGGAGGGCCGGGGACTTAGCTCAACGGCACAAGCGGCTGCCTTGCAAGCACAGTCATGAGTTTGATCCCCAGTACCAAAAAAAAAAAAAAAAAAAAAAACAAACAAACAAACAAACAAACAAAACACCTTACGAGGTCCTCATCCACCTTATTTGCTAGATCTGGCACAGTACAACTCAAAATGACCATAAAAGGTAAATGTTTTTATTGAATGACGACATCAAAGCAGCCAGGACAATACAACTGAAAACACTCATGAAAAAGCACACACACACACACACGCATAGACACACACACATGCACACACATCTATGGCCACCCTCTGTCAAAACAAAGTTCTTTACATTCTTGGGAAGAAGGCTTCCGAAGACAAAACCTCCCTGGCTGATGTCAGAGGTGAACGCCCCACAGCACCGCCCATGCAGTGCCACTTCTCTCTTGATGGATAGCCAGGCGGTGCCCTCCTGCTGCCCATCCTCAGCTCCCCACGCCTGGCCCACCTTGGCCATACCTTGGCCCTGTGCCATTCCACCTTCCTGCTGCATTCTCAGTCGGACTCAGATAAACCAAATTAGCAAACAGACATTCTGTAAATAATAAATCTGAGGATCCTGTTTTTCTTTCTCATTAACAAGTAAAAACAGATTCATTACTTTCAAATTGAAACATTATATGTTTACCAAGAGAATGAAGAAATTAAATCATAACCCAGTGCTCTCAAAGTACTGTTTTTAGAATGACTCACTATTGACAGAAATTGTATCTAAAAATGGCATAAAAATGAGCTAAAAGTATTTTCTATTACTTACTTTTATTTTTCTATCCTTTTCTTTCAAAGAACTAATTTTACTATATATATTAAAACTGGGTAGAGTCTTATCTGAAAAGAACTACAACTAATATTTTGGGGAAAATTACTAATTTAGCCAGTATTTAACAGGAGTGTTCTCTCTTAAAAACACATGTAAAGTATAGGAACATATAGTTTCCAAAAAACTACCATTATATCACAAAATTTAGTTGATTATGTGGTATCTCACCCCTAGCCACAATCCATGTCTACATTTTTCTGATGAAAAGGTGAACCCAAAAGGAAATGTACATTTAAACATAAATGTTACTAAGCAAAGCCTGTCCACTGAATGGAAAAAGTAAAACGCCAGATTCATAGCATTTCACATGGTAGGAGCAACATCTGATACCAGGCAGTTTGAGAAGTGGGAGGTGAATGCAGAGGGTGTCACTAAACTCTTAGTCTCAAAGAGGTACTTTTGGGCTAATTATTTTCTTCTATGCTTTTGTCTATAAGCATTACACTTTTCACATTTCTATGAAAAAAAAAGACCCACAGTTAATGAGATCCATAAAGATTCCCTAATCAGCTTATATTGTGAAAGAGTATTAAAGTCTCCATTTTCACAACGGGCACATGAAATACACACTTTTATGATATATTACTAGCACAGGAACTTACATCTCTTTCCCCTTGAACCACCTGCAAATTTTAATAGTCATGTATCGCCAGGGTACCAGAAACTCATAAAAGTTTAACCTGCCAATTAACAAGTAGGTAAAGCTCCAGCCCTGTATTATAACTCTTTTGCTTCCAAGGCACAGTCAGGAAAACGTAGAAAATATTTCCTTGCAAGACAACTATATTCCAGGACTGGTTCTTTACTAACGTCACCCAGAAGCAAAATCACAAATGCATATTGAAAATTACAACCTTATGGAGGGCATAAAGTCAGTGAAAATGTGGAAGTTTAAAAATGGATTTGATTATCTCCAAAAAGTCGCTACCTGAAGGATTTTATTTGAAGCAGGTTGCTCTTGTTACAAACTTACTCTGTGGCTTTTTTAGTGTTGTGATATAGATCTGAACCATTTCGTTTCTTTTAGCAGCAGGCTACACAAAAATTATTCTACGATATATATAGTATATGTTTATTAGGACTAGTCACAAGTGTAAATCCTCATACCATGATCTCAAAGGTGAGACCCCCAAAATACAGACATCTAAAGAAATCATTACAAGAATGAAAAGGCCTCTCAAATCTTCTCTGTAACAATGGCAATGGCCACTAATGACATTCCAATAAGATGACTTCAGGCTAAGTAAGTTTCATAAATGGCCCATTAGTGTCGGGATCCTTGGTCTCAGATCCAGCCCAGCTAGTCATAGGAGGAATTACTACCATATTAAGAAATTGGCAATTTTTCTGAACTTATGGACCAAGCAGGGCTATTTTCTTTTGTTAGTCCTTTGTTTATATGAACTAGCCTCCTAAAAAAGCAGTTAAAAGATTCATGCCAGAGAGCCAGAGGAAGTTTTGTTATATGATGTCTCTCTGATTTTGCTATGGCTGAGAGAATATCTACACACTCAAAGGCCAACAGACAGACCCAAGTTAGGAAGTCATTCATGCTTATTTTACTGAGTGCCTTCAATGATTCTACAGCTAAAACAATTTTCAAAACCACAATCTTGCCCTCACATATCTGATAATATGGTAAGGAAATGCCATTAGTGTGGTTCTTCATGGTTTGTGGATTTAACAGAATTTATTCTGTTAGCATCAAATTTGCAAAATAATAACTAGTATCAACTTTGCACCAAGAATATTCTAAGCATCTACATATGGCATCTCATTTAATTTTCTCTGTAATTTCATGTTTGACAGAAACATGAGGTGAAGCAATTTGTCAACAAAACACAATTGAGGATGAATAGAATTCAAATCCACTTCATTGTATCTTAGAGCACGTGTTATGACTTCATTACCTCTATTTGAAAAATGATTTAAGATCCAGTCTTAAAGGACATCAACCCTACCTACAGACACTTTCAGCAGAATTTGTATATCTAGACAAAGGAAGCACAGCCAGGTTTCTTAACAGCTGGGGATAGTAGCATCTTTCTCACTAATGGTCTCCTGAGCACTGTCCTAATTGACATCTGAAAAAAGCTTTGCAGGTTTATTATTGTGTTATGGAGCTGATGAGTCCCAGTATTCTCACATTTAATTCATAAAAGCTCTGCAAGGTTCATGAATTCAATGAGTATGTGGTCTTTAAATACCTAGAGACTCAGTGCTGGAGACTGTATAAGCAGTCGGACTTTTTTTCTTTAATCAGAGGTCTTGTTTTGATGAACTGACCAATCACAGAAACTTGGGCACCAATTTTGAATATTCTGTTTCTTGTGACACTTTAGACTTTTTAAAAAATATATACTGAGGACTGAACTTAGGGCCTTGTGCACGCTAGGCAAGCACTCTACCACTGAGCTGCATCACCAGCTCCCTTCAGACATTTTTAGATTCTTTGCCTACGTACATATTATATACTTTGAGATTCATCACAGTAGTTTGAAACCACAGAATAGGACTGATAGGAAGATCACATTTTAATATGGAACATTATTTATCCCTGCTGAACAACTAATATCCACTGCAGAGTGTTTTTAAAAACATTTTCCTTTGTCAGGGGAGATACGGTTCTTGGTTCCAAAAAAGACCGTCATAAACAAGGCAGAAAATTTTATAAAAAACGAGCAAATCATTCACTAAATAGGCCTACAAAATCTGTAGATTAGGAAAACTGTTTAACATACTGAGAGGAAAGTGGGATCTGGAATACAAAAAAACAAAAACCCAAATCTCGAAGTTGTGAGGTTTAGAAAGAACTGTTCATAGTGAGATCAGGACATTTCAGTATGAAAATCTACCCAAGTTGGTCCTACATTTACCTGATGCACCTTTAACTATTCATGCATACTTTGTTTATACATGCCTGCCAAAAACTGTACACATACTTTAGGAAAAGAAAAATTGTCTGATGGTTTTTTTTTCAACAGATGGGGTTACCCTCATATAGGGGATCCTAGTGGATGTCATATATCACAGAAAACTTCCCACACAGCCAGCCCTTACAAGAAACTGAAAATTCATGCACAGCAATCTCAGTGACCAAGGTTACCAAGGCCGCTGTTCACCATACTAATAATGTCTAGAAGCTCATGGTCACCACTTTGAGTGCCAAAGGTTAACTTGTAGTAGTTTCATAATATCTCAATAAATGTAGTATTAAAATATTTGTACAAGTATTCCTTTTCCTAAAATGTGTTCACATTGTTTTGGCAGACGCTAGCTGTATGAACATATTTAGTATGTGGAAACAGTTGTTTTTGTTTGATTTAAGAAGATTTATCTGATTATTTTTAACATTTAGCTCAGTTGAAAAATTTTAACTAATATATATTTTTATATATGATTGCTACATTTGTTGCTAATATTATTTTTAGTAGCCAGAAAAAGATAGAAATGAAAAAGAATATAAAACTTTAATCATTAAAGAAATGTTATATACAATATGGTTAGTTATTACATCAAAATTAGGCATGAAAAATTTGGATGCAAAAGTGTTTTACTAACAGGGCTCTGAATATTTATAAAAACATTCAGATGAGAAAGCAGGACAATAATTTGCATTCACTATAGTCACACTTTAAAAAAGTCACCTAATTGTATAACAAATATGTTATACATCAAAATAAGACTAGTATTCATGTATGGTAGCTGGATTATTAATATTTTAAAACAATGTTTTCTATATTTTAAAAAGTTTACGTAGCACACCTGTTGTGCTTTTATATTTAAAATATATATTTACAAGGGATACCATAAAAGTAGTCATTTGTATGACAGCATCTTTAACATGGGCCTGAGGAAACCTAGAGGTGAAGGGAGGCAAATTACTCAGATTTCTGGTCCTAGCAATGAAAAGAGCTGCCAGAGAACCAGAGTTGACCCAGCTAGAAAGCAAGTACAGAAACCATCCCAAGAACACCAAGCAGAATCTAACTCATAGCCCATTTTGTTTCATTAATTTTTAACTTTGTTTCACTACAAATTCAAATGTTAAAGTTGTGGTTTAGTGCTAGGGCTCAAGTTGAAGTTGAGATTAATTATCAAAATCCCATTTTAAAGCAAAAATATGTATGAATTCGGACATTATCAATTTTGCTTTATTTCTTTTTTAGCTTTTTTCCCGCTCACTAGAAAAACTTCCCTGCACTTCCAAAAGTTATGTTCTGTCTTTCTCATGCCTCAACTTCCATTAGCTTTCTAGAGATTCTCACACTGGCTAGCCATTACCACTATGATGAGTAAGAACTGTTCAGTGTGGAGAGAGAAGGATGACTCTAGTTCTGTCCCACCTGATGGCCGTAGCGCAAACTCCGTTTTTCTCCACGTTAGGCCTGCCTCACCTCATGGTTTTGCTCTCTAAAAATCCCTGGAAAAGGCGAGGTCTTTGGCAACCTACTCAGGATCCCTTCTGTCTCTTTCTCAGACAGTAGCTTTGTTTCTTCAATAAATATCTCTAGCTCATAAATAGAAAGAGAGAGAGAGAGGAAGAAAGAAAGAAAGAAAGAAAGAAAGAAAGAAAGAAAGAAAGAAAGAAAGAAAGAAAGAAAGAAAGAAAGGAAGGAAGGAAGAGAGGGAGAGAGGGAGAGAGGGAGAAAAAGAAAAGAAAAGAACAGGAGAGAGAGAGAGAGAGAGAGAGAGAGAGAGAGAGAGAGAGAGAGAGAGAGAGAAAGTTTTTCTCACTGATCCAAGGCTTTTCAGGGCTTCTCAGCTGCTGAATTTCCACTTGGGGAAAGGAAAGTAAGTAAACTGCAGGCATGGTTATGGGAGGGGGGACTTTGGGAGAGAAACTGACAAGAAACATGAATGGGAATCGCCTGTGCCAGTTAAATATGGTAGATGAGCACCTGGAGTCTGGAGTCGTGTTGATACACGTCTGAGTAAGAACTGGTGTGTGAAGCTAGCCTGAAGCAGCTGTTTTAAGGACCTTCTGGGGAAAGTGTACAAGGGACTGAACCCCAAATGTAGCTATACTTGTAGCACTAAACACAACTACCATAAAAATTCTAATTTCAAGTAGCCACGTAAGTAGAATGAGCAGTGTCAGTAATACAGTACACAGCCGACTAGTTGCCAGGATGCAGCAGTGAGTTACACAGTGCTTGTCCTTGGAGAACTTAGTCTAGGCTAAGTCCAGCATATCTCTCCAAAACGCAATCTGTTCTCGTGCTCCTTCTTCTGATTTGATATTGCTCTTGCAGGTGTTAATTCAATTATATGATTTATATAATCTCTTTTATATAAGTCTCTTTTAAAAAACATAAGTTTGGGGGCTGGGGATTTAGCTCAGCAGCATAAGCACCTGCCTTGCAAGCAGGCAGTCGTGAGTTCGATCCCTGGTACCGATAAAAAGGAAAAAGACAAAAAAAAAAAAAAAAAACACATAAATTTGTCCTTCTCAGTTAAGTTATAAGATCTCTTGAACACAGGATTCTTCGTTATGTTCTCACTGACCTTCAACCTGGCAGTCAATAGATAACTTGTTAAACGGTCTATATGGTAAATATGCTTGTAATATCACCGTGTTACATGGTATTATATTTACACTGCACATTATGAGGACATGGAGTCACACAAAAAATGGAACAGATTTATGCCTCAATTTAATGTTTGTAATTGAGCTCCATCATTCTTCCCTTCTCTGCCTTGTGAAGTCCTCCAACATGTCACGTTCTTAGCCTCCTCCATATTTCTAAGAGTTTTTCCTCTGCCTGAAAGACTTCTCCACTCTTCATTTAACTAATGCTAGCTTGCATTCAGACCCCAGCTTCAAAGTACTTCTTCACAGCAGCTTCCCCCAGCCTCCACGAGCTTCTGTTAACCTCACAACAAGCTCTGCTCTTCCACTATATCATACATCTTCCTCTTGTCATTTGATTAATATATGCCTTGTTCTTGAAAACAAGAACCCTAGAGCTAAGCACTGTTTCTTTCCTGTTTATCATGGTGCATTAGCTCAAAACCTGTGACTTAGTAGCTTGTCACTAACGGTTTCTAAGTAACGCCAGATGCAACTAGGGTTCATTTATTTATTAATCTGCTCATTAATTCTTTCATTCACTTTGCCATTAGACTATAGCAGATACATATGCAGTAATTACTATGCCAAAGTACTACGGCAATCTTTGGAATAAATATACAGCATGCCCTGCCCATCTAACCACACACGTAATTATTTAATCTAGAACAATGACACGGGAAACTAATGCATCGACTAGGGTGTTTAAGTTTTATGATAGAAATATGGAGAATGTGAGAAGATAGAATTTTTTAAAAAGCTAAATCTGTTCCTTCTTCCACCAACGAATTAATATACTTAACTGGGAAATTTAAGGTCTGTATATACATGTAGTTAATATAACTCCCTGCTCCAAATTTGTAAATAAAGATATTTCCTATCCAGTTCTCCAAACATGCAATCAGATATACAATAAGAAATGAAACATAAACATATTTCCCTAAGCCACTAATTTACTATCAATCAAAGAACTTTAAGAACCAACCCAATTCTGACTCATAGCTATGCAATTCTCTGATTGCGTTTGCTTAAGCCACAAGCCAGCACTTTATATAATCACACTGTTTAGAACATCAGATTTCCCATGGATTTTCTCAGACTTGCTATGTCACCCCAAATTTTCTCTCTTAAAGTTAATAAAATGTATATGGCTTTTTCTTGCATTTGCTCTTGAAAGAGGAGCCTCACCACTGCAGAAGGGTGTGCAAGGAACCTTTCACTCAACTGTGTCACATAAAAAAATTCACTCCAAGCCTCAGCAACCCAAATATTAACCAGCTCCCATCTCCAGATTCATTATCCACATTCCCTCTAGAATGACGTCTCTACAATCTTATCAAGCCTCTTACCTATCTGAAGACTTCCTGATGACCCTCCACCCCATTAGAATAAAAGCCAGCTCCTTGGTGTGGCAACCAGACCTTCTCTTCTGTAAAGCTGTGCACTGGCCAGCCCCGTTGCACTCCTGGTTCACTCCCCCTCACCCAGTCTTACACTTACACCCCACTGATACTGAGAAGGCCACGACTCCTCTCCTGGACATCCTGTCTCATGCCTTTGCACCTTTGCTCTTGTTCTGTCCTCAGCTCAGAATTCCCCCCCACTTCAGGCTGTTATTCCTTCTCAGCTTTTAAAATTTCTTTCAGGAATATCTTCTTTGAAAACAACTCCTCTTAACATTTTATCCCAGACTCCATGATTAGCTATTTCCCATAACATTTTGCGATCCCTGTATGATTATAACTTTCACATGATACTGAAATAATCTGCTGACCTGTTGTACTTCTGGTTAGAGGCAAAGATCGTTGGGACCTGAAGAACAGAGAGGCAAATCTTATATTTCTTTGGTATCCATTCTTCCAAGGCAACCAATGTTATGTAATATACTATCAGTGCCTAAATATTAGTTTTCTTTTCCTCAAAAAGTTACTTAAGGCATTTACCAAATAGACCAGCAAAAGAGAAATAACACAAGTACATAAACAACAATGAATCAGGAGGTAACTATGAGAAGTGTCAGAAAAGAAGGTACAAAAAGGTCAGCAGACAATAAAAGAGGAAACAACAGATGGAAAATATCAAAAAGCTCTATTTGAGTGGGTAAAATTTTAGTGAAAAAAAATGGAAAGAGGGCCAGAGAAAGTACTTTGGATAAATAAATCCCGGAGGTGAGTAATAACAGATTTGAACTATGAATAGTAAACCTGGCCAAGAAAACTATATGTATTAGGAAAGCAAGGAATAAAAATAAGAAGTAGGGTTGAGCTGAGGCACGAGGATCTCTGACATGCATGTATTTAAATCTAGTGTATGTAAGTTGCAAACAAGGCAAAACCACTGCCAGGCTCGGAGCATAGTTTCAAAAGAATAAAGATCCTTGTTCTTTATCTGTCCAGTGCTGCTAACACAGTAGAATTATTACCCATCACCATCACCTCCAAAACTGTCCCATCCACTTGCACCCAGCATAACCCAACTCTATCAGTTTAAATATAACAGAAGGCCTACAAGGGCACATAGACGGAAGACAGACAGACAGAAGCAGGGAAGAGGAGAGGAGAAAGAGACAGAGAAAGGGAGCAAGGGAGGGAAAGAATAAGCAAAAGGGAAAGAGGAGGTAGGGGAAGAAAGAGAGAAAGGGGGAAGGAAGAAGGGAAGGAAGGAGAGGGGGGGGGAAGAGAGAAAAAGAGAGGGGAAAAAATCAAATGCAGAACAGTTCAGGAAATCTGACTATGCACTAGAGACTCAAAGAATCTAGCTGAGGAACTGGACCCTATAGGAAACACCCGCTGAGGAGCTAGATCCTGCAGTAATGTCCTGCATAAGTCCAGCTGAAGGCCTAGAGCCCATGGCAGTATCTCATGCAAGTCTGCATCACGGATCCACACTGGGAAGGCCTAAAGGCCAGTGGTGGAAGCTAGAAAGTGCTATCAGAGTAAAGAATCTGGCCAGCACGCTGAGGGATCTGCCAGAAGTGATGTTAAAGGTAATGACCAGAGATCCCCTGAAGAGAACCACACCGGTCCTCATCAACAGCGAGGACCCAAGCTCCTCTGACAATTAGAACAGCTGAGTTCATACCAGGAAACCACTGTGGCAAGCTTCTCCGGGAAAATCCGCAGCACACCATTTTCCCCTGCAGGTCTCTTTTATGCTGTTGGCACCAATCCTCAGGTGGGCCTTCCACACCTAGCACCAAACTGATTCAGTTTAGCGGGGGTGTTATAAATTTCCCATGAGTAATCCACCACCAAGGAGAACTGTCACTGAAGGTTATCCTTCCTTTGCAGAGTTGAAGGATTAGTTGCTTCCGTCACATTTCTTAGTCCTCTGCCTCACTTATCCAGTAGAGGCTTAATTCAGCGCCATGCTCCTCTCACATAATTCCACATATAATTCAAAGCAGGCTTTCAATGTTTCTGTTGCTTGCTGGCATCTCTCCCAGGCCAGAAACTATCCACTTCCCTCTTGCCCACTCTTCTGAAGTTCCCATTCACATCTCTTAACACCGTCACAATGAATAGCCACCTGTCCAGCTGTGCAGTGAAACTGAGTCACCTGAGGGGAGGGGAAGCTCTCAAGCACCAACCCCCGCAGCAGCACACTTGTCTGAGTCCACACCGATGCTTCATGGGTGGAGACAGCCTAATGGCTCTCACTTCACAACAGGATATGTCCTTCTCTGTCCACCACTACACTAACTGTTAAAAAGCAATGATTTTATATATTTATATATTTCATACATTTCTGATTAGACTTTACATATTTCTAACCAGGAAATCCAAAAATTTCTCACATCTTCACAATACATGCCTTTATCTTCAAGGGTCCCAGCACAGAGCTGCACAGGTGCTGCGGGCTTTCTCAGCCCTGCTCCCAGCCTGTGAGTAATTCGGACACATAGGAGGAGATGACCGTGTCCTGCTCTGCAAAACACAGCAAACGCTGCTGAACCGCCACGGAAAACTGCCAGCTGTTCTTGGTGAGAAAGTCCTCCTTAACTCCCTCATAGAAAGTGTGTTTGAGAGAAAGAAGCCTTGCCGAGGAAGAACATACTTGTTTAAACGGCAATCACTTCCCTGTTGCTATCACAGGCATCAAATCACACGTACACTAAGAGGTTCCCTTCTCAGCCAGAACAAGCGAGATTGCTTTACTGTGTTTTAAACAATCCTCTGTGTCAAATTTTTAAATCTAAATTTAGTTGAAATTTTCAATACATTTTAGTTTTTTCTTCTATACATTTTTATCTCAGAAATTTTTGTTGTACTAGAAATCTATTTGTGACTGTGTGTGTGTGTGTGTGTGTGTGTGTGTGTGTGTGTTACTAGGAATTGAACTCAGGACCTTGCATTTACCAGGCAGGCACTGTGCCACTGAGCTATACCCCCTATCCTTTCACTTTTTCTTTCAATACCTCTTATGTCTCAAAATTTTTATTGTATTAGAATCTAGAAGGGGAAAATGTGTCACTTTTCTTCCCTTTCATGACACTGGGAATAACTCTCAGCCTAGTAAATGTGGTACAGAAGGGGGGTGCTTTTCAGCTTCCCCATATTGTTTTACTCAGTACCACCTGATAAAAAACTTATAGAAATTAGCTCTGCCACACACCACTGACCTTGTGGAGTCATTTTTCAGCTTCATGAACAAGTCCAAAGGAGAGGAAATTATTTTTTATTAACCAGGTACTAAAAACTAAAGCCTTTTATAAGGGTTGCTTGCTTCTTTCCACTGAGCCCAGTGGGCGAAGGAAAAGAAATTCAACTGCAATAACTTTGCCCATAGGCAGCTTTATTAAAATCTATAAGGTGAAATTTTTTAATACAATCAAATCATCATAAAATATGTTAGGTATTTATGGTAAATACAACTATTATTATACACCTTTCTCCTGTGACACCCCCCCTGGGAAAAGGGGGGATTTTGAATGTTTCAAAAATGAACCTTTTTGTAAGGTGTACTTAAACCCTTCTAGTTAAGGTCAAGTTGCATTTTCCATTATAAACCTGTTTCCAGGGTTTATTACTTTGTCATAAAAATCTGCTTGAGGCAGAAATATGGCATATAGAATCATAGCCCAGCAGCACATTTTTAAAAATATGTATCAGAATTGGCTAAACACACTTTAGTGCCATTTAAATAATACAATTTTGACTGAAATATATCTTAAATAATCCAGTGGGATGGCACAGTTCAAACACTGACGCCATCAAAATGCATACTTACAACCCTGTATCTTTCCACTTGTCCAATCCATAGTCTACCAATGCTTGTAGGCTAAGAAACCAGCGAATGTATCAAACACCAAAAAGAAAAAAAAAAAAAAACAAAGGCAAATAAACTCAACTGAAAGGTAGTACTTTACTTTCTAATATTTAAAGTATATTTTTGCATGAGCAAAAGCTTGTTTTTCTAATTTTTACTCTGAAAATACCTTCTTCCTTTCATGGAAAATATGAAGGCATCAGCTAAAACATGAGAAAATTGCTGAATTGAAAAATGACAGAGTTCATTATAAAAGAATGCTAATCTGTGATTTGCTTGGGGGCAAGGTTTTGAATTGTTTTTGTTTATTCTGAAGTACAGTAAGTTGAAGAAGGAATACTACTTTGAGGCAGTTCCAGAAAAGTCATAAATCAAAGCCACAAGGGATGGCTTCTAGAATTAAGATTTAGAAATAAATTATGCCACACCAGAATACAAATTTACTTTGAAATAAACTTACAATGTAATATTGTGTGTTGTAATCCTTGAAAAATCACAACTCCACAAGATGGTAGGGTTGGATTCACAGTTAGCAGGAACTTTTCCAGTCCCCCTTTTGCAGGATGCTACCTGGTCCCAGGGGCTGCTACTGAGCCACAGTCAAAGCTGTGCCACAAAGTACCTGTCTGGTCCTCTTCAGGTGGAACTGGTGTCATGGAATTCTGGTGTAAACCTCACTACAACTGTCTTTCTGTTATCAGGTAACAAGTGGAAGACGTCATAGAGAACATGTTTTCATATGGCAAAATGTTTAAAGACTCCTTATATTTTAATTTTTTTAGTGTATTACATGAGTCATGAAAAGCTGATTAGATTTCTGAGTGATGTCTAGCTTAGGCTCCACTATAAGAATTTGGCCTCCTCACACATACCCATTCAAAAGGCAGAAGAAGAACCCAGACATTTTCTTAAGAAGTGGCAGTGACGCTTCATGTGCAAAATCAGTCAGGTGTGGTGATGCACATCTATCATCTCATCACTCAGGAAGCCAAGGCAGGAGGAACATCACAAATCCAAGTCCTGACGGGGTGACAGAGGGAGTTCGAGATCAGCCTGAACTACACAGCAAGAACCTGTCTCAAAATAGCCAACAATGAAGAAAACCACATGGTGAAGAAATTAGGGAATAATTCCTAACCTTATCATACTTGATAAAGAGCTTTATTAAACAATAACTTTATCAAATGTTCCATTTTCAGATTCTATGACTTTTTTTTCTTTTGATACTAACCATTTGCTTACTTTTCAGAAATTTTAACCAACAAAACTCTTATTTAGTAACAATGCGACAATATCATTTTTCTTTCTTTGCAAAACAAGACCCATCTGAACACTAACCTACAATGACTACTTCATTCTGTCCTGTCTGCTTTCATATAAAACTTCTAAAATAATAACAAGTGAGCAAAGAAATCTGTTTTACAATTAAGATGATAACTTTGACCCAAGTAAAATTTAGCAATTAAAAAGGAATCTAGGAGCTGGGGATTTAGCTCAGCTGCACAAGTACCTGCCTGGCATGTGCAAGGTCATGGGTTCAATCCCCAGTATCCCCCCAAAAACTCAATTTAACATGTTGACAATGTCAAATTTTAAACACAGTATTTACATCTTTCATATCATCATAAGTACCATTACAGAAATCCAGTTTCTCAGAAGAATAATCATACCAACCATACCAACCATACCCTAAGAAAGAATGTTCTTCCCAATAAGTACACAGGCAATTATTTTCTTTGGATGCCTTAGCTTGAAAAATAAATAAATAAATACAAATGTGAAAGTATTTGATATAATTCATTTCTTCTGAAACCCCAAATCCAGCAGGTACAAAACCACCATGATATGCCCATACACACATTATTTCCAACAGAAAGTGCAAAGCCCAATTCAAACAAGTAATGATACTGCTTAGTATGTATGTAGCATTTCCACATTATCTCCTCTCATACTTAAAATAACCTTGTAGAACTGATAAGCCCTGTGTTAAAGCTAGATTACTTGCTATGTCAAGTAGCTAGTGTTATAACTATGATTCAAAGCCTGACCTTACTTCAACTCTCATGCTCTGGACAGTTTATCATACTTGTCTCCATATACCACAACATTTGAATAACACTTTTCCTTCAGAATGTCAAATATTGTGCAATTATCCATTTAAATCCACATTATAAAACTACTGTCATCATTTTGACTAAAGTTTCCTGTAAGTCAGTCATCATGTTAACCTGAATATTGTTAAATGTTCTAATTTTTTTCATTTAAACCAGAAACTGTATTTTATTAAATCACATTAAATGAAAAACTTAAAACTGAAATACTTATTTAATGAATACATAAATATATTGTTGATTCATTTGTAGTTTCCTTTGATATAAGAAATGATATACCCATGTACAACAAATAGTTCCTCTAAAGTTCTACCTTGCAAATTCTTAAGCAGTGGCCCTCTTAATAAACAGCCTGGCAACCAGGAAATCTGTGTAGCATGGTTTTTAACTGATGAGTTTATACAGGGAGGAAACACTGTACACCGCAATACCCTCGGTCCTGGATCTGTTTTAGAATAAGAGAACTTTCCACAGATACATAGGCATACAAGCACACATGACACACAACTGTGCACACACATCTACGGGCCAACTCACCTTGAACTACTGAATCAGAATTTCCAAACTAGAGCCCCATCCATGTACATTTTAAAACTCCACAGGAGAGTCTGATTAAAAATCAATCTCTAGGCCACTGCTATAAAGTATACTACTGTATTTGTTTCCCTTGATATCTCTGTAAATAATACGGCCTTACACAAAAATGATGCTGAACAGTTCCTCCAAGGATTTGTGACCTTTGCTTCTGCTTAACATCTCACAATCACAGGACTATCAATAAACACAGCTTTCTCAGAATTCATTAAAATCAACGGTACACTTATAGAATTTTAGCAGTAAGATTAAGATGTCCCCACCTCTGTGTGTCCTTTTCACAAACAAGGTATGATGTGAAAGACAGCCGCTTCCTAAATATTTAAGTCCCTGGTAGAGATGCTAAGTGAAGATTATTTAAAGACTTAAGTACACAGAAACCTGACACACTCATTTTTAACAGGGAGGTAGACTGTTGTTTATTTAGCTTTTGAAATCTACCCTAAATTTGGCTTTATGGAACCAAAAAAGTCTAGCTTTAAATTAACAGACTGTTTTCCACTGTCCAAGGGATAATTTGAACTTCACTAAGACATGTCTATGAATGGAAATAAAAATAACTCACATTAAACCCTAAGTACTTCCCCACATGCATTTCACTTGCCACCAAGCCCATTGTTCCACGCATTGCTTTTAAACAGACTGTAGAAATTTTCACTGCAACAGTTTCCCATAACCAAGAAAAAGAAAGACCAAAATGACTTCACTTTAAAAACAAACAAAAAACTTTCTAAGCTTTCAGCATCTCTTAGCCCTGTCAGAGCAGCAGGAATAAGAAATGGGAAACTTACACGGTACCCTCAAATTCTGTGGCTTTAATTTTAGCTCGCTGTCCTCCTGCACTCTAGCAAAGAGTCCACTGCAGATGGAGTGTACTCTACTGACGGTTCTAAGGGCCTCCACCTGCCTGCCTCGCCTCATGCAGTTTACAAAAAAAAAAAAAAAAAACTTAGCTTAAACATCAATATCTTAAATACCTGGAAAACTGTTAAACATAGCACAAGACACATTTAAACAGGTTGATACCTTCCCATATTTGCTTGCAGTCTCTTGTTTCCTCTCTCCTTCGCCATCCCAGTCTAATGCATCTTGTGGGACACTCCCTGATCTTATTAGGTCAAATCAGCTTATCAGAAAAATCCTTTTTTTAAAGGCTAATTTTGACCAAGTTTAAGTTTTATCACTTGTCCAAAAGATAGTGTTTGTGAATGTTAGTAGTTTCTGTCATTTTGCTGTTGAGTTAATTTCTTTAGTGCTTAGTGACTCTTAGGTTTTCTATTTCATCCTGAGACAATGTTTTTCTTCATTGACAAATCCAAGTTTTTGAAATTATGAGCACATAGCTTTTCATATTTCTTTATGATTTTTATATCTCTATGAAATCTGTGCTACACCCATTTCTATTTCTAATGATGTTCCATTTCTAATAACTTCCACAGTTAGTTTTTTAAAACACTGGCAGAATTTTGGATGTTTCATTAATATTCTCAATTAGTTTTCATCAATCATGTCCAAAACTACAGTTAGTACCTATCATCCTTCAGGCCTCTTAAGATTTCTAATGATGTGTTAACTCTGAATGTTGAGCTGAGCAAATAAAATGGATCAACAGGAAAAGTATTCTCAGTTGGCCTTCTGTCCTTTTCCAAGCTAAACCATAGCCATGTCTAGACGCCCTCTCAAATGAAGTGATACACAATGGCCTCTAGAAAAGTAAAAATCATGACCTCTAAGACTTTGCTGATAACAGGCAAAACATTAAAAATGTCAACAATAAACAGATGTGGATGCCCAATGCACAGAGTTCATAGTTTAGGAGGAATCACATTACTTAGAATGCAAGTCTCAGAGAAAGTAGCAGATTAGGATTTAAAATAATAATATCACTGTTGTGATAACAGCAAGTGTTTCCATTTACCAAATACTTATGCATGCCAATAATGGATATTAGAACTAACACAAAGAATATAGTGGGGAGTGGAGAGTACATATAAGTGAATAATCACGACAAACTTGTGGGCCATGATACTAATCCCAGTTTGCCAAGGAAATCTATAGTCAAGGTAGACAGTAATTTGCTCAGTGTCCCAACTTGCAAATTATGGTTCTAGGATGTGCATACAAATCTATGTAACTCTAGAAACTGTTCTCTTTTCTGTTTTTTTTTTGTTTTGTTTTTTTTTTTGGGGGGGGGTTACTTCATTCAAAAGATTTTAACCCCATTATGAGGATGCAACAGTCACTGAATGGGGAAACATAAATAAACATATGGAAAGTAAAAGGTAGAGGGAGGATCAGTGACTAGTGACAATCAGCAATATGTACCCAGGCCTTACTTCAGCCAGGCTGGCTCTGAATTCATGTCACGCTGAAACTAACCCCATAAAGCTGAAACTGGATTGCCCTCATTTCAGCGAAGAAATTGGAGAACAAAAAGTTTAAGTAATATAACTTTACCAAGGTTGCTCATGTCATAATGTGATGCATACTAGAGTTATATCCCAGTGTTTTATTCCATAATTGGCCTCTTAAATAAGTCGTAATGATGAAGTACAGACAATTGTGGAAAGCGTCTGAGTCAATGAACGTAGGAGCTATTCCCAAGAGTGGTTTCTGGGGAATACTTCTTGTTTAGAGCAGGGAGAGAGAACATTTTAGCACTTCCGATGGTACAAACAGCCCATTGCAACATGTGTGGCTTAGATTTCACCAGCACTGGCCTGGAGTGTTAATGTGCTGTATAAGTATTGCATGATCAATTGGTGAGGAGCAGGCAAAGTTACACCCCGGTAAACAGGTCCACTTTGTAGCAGGGTTTCTCAGAAACTTTAAATGCAATGCATCTCTATATTTTGGAACACTAAGACAGCGATGTAGGGCACAAGTTTTTGAGTCTTTGGTCAATGAAAAATTATTAACACAGCAGCTAGAGACACATATAGTCCCCTGAAAGACTTCTCTATGGCCATGAAGCTAGTTAGAAGAAACCCACAGCCAGAACTAAAGAGCTCTAGCTGCTGAGCCAGTTTGCCTAATCGTAGACAGTGAAATGTAGCATGTAGACAGCATATAGCAATTTAAGCTTTCACGAACAAAAGAAAGATATGGCATAAAATATAGCGAAATGGAAAGGTATGCTCACCCTTTAAAAAAACTGTTGCCAAAACTCAGGAATGACTTGTAAAGTGGCCTGGTCAAGAAGGTGGCAGGAAGCAAGAAAAAAATCAAATATTCAAGAATAGAAGCAAAATTTGAGCGTTGCTAGGAGCCAAAAGTTGTGAGAGACAACTTGCTTACCTCCAAGGATCTTTGCTATACTTCTTTATAATTCTGAAGAAGTTTAAGATCTGTCACTAAACTCCTCACCACCCCTCCAACTCTATCAGTTCATTCCAGGAAGTGATGAGTTGCCAAAACTAATGTGAGTGCTATCTATGAGGGTCAAATCATTATATCATTATAGGAGCATTACTTTAAATAAAGTTATATTCCTTCCCAACAAAAGCCAAGAAAAGGATAATTCAACTTTTGAGCAACAATTCTAACCTTATTCTTCACTGGCTGCCTTCTGATCTGTGTGTGTGTGTGTGTGTGTGTGTGTGTGTGTGTGTGTGTGTTTTCTTTTCTTCTCTAGGGAAAAGGACAACTGACATCTAAAAATATCTTGTTTTTTCAAAACAACTTCACTAATTGATGTGTATAGAGAACATGTTAGTCATATTCACAAAATGCCAAAATAAATGAAAAACCCATATTCACAGGAAGTCACACACTCTTCAAAGTACACAACCACAAACGCTAGCTTGCATTAACTCCCTTTTATCCTCTCTACCATGAAAACAAAATTAAAATAGTTATATCTCTCTCATAATATCATGTGATATTAATGATTACTCCCACAGTTCCTGTCTCATCTTCTGGTCCCTCATGATATAATCATGGAGTCCAATTGCCTTTAAATACTGTACTCACATTCTTTTTTCCTTGGCATATCCTTGACACAGAAATTTCTTCCCCCATCCTGTGACAGATACCACCAACCTTCCCCTAAGGCTTTTCTCCTTTAGCACACACATCCCTGCCTCTTTTAGTTAAATGAATGAGAACATTCACTCCAGTGGGATGTGAGCTGAAGTAACAAGCACCATTCCGTATCCAGCTTCTGTAGAAAGAGACAAGGACTTCTCCAGATGCCATCTCCCTGCAAGTACCCTAACAAGCTGGATAATGATGGAATCCAAAACTCCCAACAGGTAGGTCCCTAATGGACAGAGGAGAGAACTGTCCTGATAACCTAAACTTCCACAATGCAGGACTCCTATGCAAATAGGAAATCAAGTGTTATTGTGATAATCCACTGACTGTTTGTGCTAAGTCAACACACCTACCCTAGCTTAACAGAAAAATGAAACTGACAGTTTGAAATAGAATGGGATTATAACAAAGACTCAAAACATTAATATTAGCTCAGTGGCCAGAATCCAATATAACAAGCTGGAAAGCTGGCAACTCACACCAAATGGGGGGAAAAATTCAGTACAGCTGAAGCCTGCTATGGTTACCCAAAAGGCAATCCAAGTACCAAGTGAAAGTGCAGTTCTGCAGGAAGAGGTTCTAAAGAGTCATGATGCTCTCATGCACGGCTGGATTCTTAGGGCTTTTTTCAAATATATCAAGAAGATAAATTCATTCAAACAAAGTTTAATGAATTGGAGACAAAAATGTAAGGAGGAATCATAGGCAAAAATGGAAGGAGAAGAGAAAGTCAAAAAAGTTGGAACATGAAGGACCGAAAAATCAGACTCTCCCTGATCCCCAAAGTGCAAATATGAACATAAAGGCAAAATTCTTTGTAAAGAAAAAGTCCATTTAAAATTCCCAACTAAACAAAAAGACTTTGCTCTGTGACAGAAATAATATTGTAGACAGCACCACTATGTACTACAAATGGCTACCACTAAAAAGAGATGTCTGCTCTTCTAAAAACCATGTTTAGAAAAATGTGGGATGGGTTTCCTGGCCAAGGAAGCAATCTAACAGATAGACAGCAATATATGGTAACCTACTAAATGTCTGTGGGAATCAAACCACTAGAGAGACTAGCAAGATAGTTGCCATGAAAGATCAGAATCCCTCACAAGTAGCTGAAGGTTTCCCTCAAAAACACTTCACCATCATTCTTCTTCCATCCTTATGGGCTAACCAAAATGATACTGGGGCTCCAGAGCTTTATGTATGGTAGAGAGGGTTCTAGGCGATCTATAGCCCCAAGACAGGCACTTTCTGTGCTTCACATGAGTTCATGGGGGATCATGGTAGAATTTCCCTGAGGGTCATGGTGGGGGTTCCTGACAATATTAAAAATGCTCTAGGGCAAATTTTGGGACAAGGTAATGCTCTAGAACAATACAGTATCATTTAATTAGCTCAGCTACACACTATAATACAATGGAGTGCTTTTAGAATGTTTTTATTGTTTTTGAAAACAAGCCCACATGATTAAGTGAAATAGATCCTAGACTAAATGAATGGACGTATCACCTATGTACAATTTAAAATATCACTATTGTAATCTAAAACTAAAATGTCAGGAACCCTTTAAAGCACAAGAATTCTCTGAGTTACTGAAATCTATAAATAGATTATTTTGCCTCAATAACCTACTTTAATATCCAAAATGTTTTAAAGACTTTTTAAAATAACAGCACAATATAATTTACCATTTTACTCACATACATACAGTCTCCAACAAAGCATATAACAAAATCATGCTATTGGAATTGGTATTGAAAATATCATCAAGAAAGATGATGCTTTATTTAATAGTCTATCCCTATAGAAACTGCTGTAATTGTTTATTCATTTATTTTATCACTGAAGGAAAAGATTCTAAAGTTCACATTGCCCTAGTTCTTTCTAAAATTCTAAAGATAAGCAATGTTCCTCTACCGCTGGCTTGGCAAGAGTACTATTTCAGTTGGAATTTCTCTCTGTTCAGCCTACCTCCTTCCTCATTTTCTATGAGTAGTCAAAATAGCAGAGTATCACTTTTGGAGTGACATGGCATTTCAGGAAAAGCCCACACGACAACTGTTTAAAATATTCCTTGCAAGCTTCTGCCTGAGAAATAAAACATGGGCAATTTGGAGAAAGCTTTAATTGTACTTGGAGTCTATAATAGGATAAGAAAATAAGATGTAGGAATTAAGAAAAATGGGCAGGGCTATGAATCTGACATTTAATTGAATATCTTCTGCATACGAGCCTCCTCACCGGGCACCAATACTGACATAACCAGAGCCAGAATAGTTGGGAACAGAAAAGGTGCGACAGCAGGTTTCTCGCTTGATCCAGCCATGATGAAACAGAGAAAAGGTTGACAGGGTTTTAAAAGGAAGCTGTTCAAAGAAAAGATGCACACAGGTAGTCATCTGAGCAGGAGACATTTTAGGAGAGTCCTTTTCTTATCCTCAGACCCTGAGGCTCACCACTCCTTATATACCAGCAGAAACAGACAGAACTCAGAATGAACAATGTCCATAAAAGGTCAGGCCCAAGAGCGGCTTGCAAATACCTAACAAGATTGCTGAGCTGCTGCACTGGCTGAGAGGTGCTGGAAGAAGAGGACCCAGGAGGGCCGCCTCCGCCAAAGGACAGAAAGCATTAGGCCATTTAGTGTATCCAGATACGGGGACTAATCTCCACGCGAGCAGAAAAAGTTAAGGGTAGTGAGTGGAGAGTCTTTTTCACTCTAGGGTCTGTCTGTGTAAGAGTAGGAGTAGATGGCTTGAAGCTGAAGAGAGTGAGCACTGTCTTTTCCAGTTATGTGTTAATTAGGATAGGTCACGTTTATTGCCTTAGGTAACAAGGCTGCACAGAAGGGTTTGGGAGACCCTCTCATATACTGCAGTGTGCAGTGTGATATTCCTGCATTTAATTCCCCTCCTTTGGGAGATGGACAAATTCAAGGTGAAAGTGACCTGAGTCCATAGTTAGGATTTGATCTCAAGGTTGTTGTGGCTGAAAATAAAAAGTGTTAAGTGATGACCAAGAGGCTTATACTGCAGAGGCTATTGCAAAATCAGAATTTAAAAATGAGATTTTCAATGCAAGTGTTATGAAAACAGGACTTCATTTAAAGGTGCAAACCTGGAGGCAAGGGAAAAAAGAACTCAAGAAAGGACAGAGGTGAGGAAATAATAAAAAGGAAAGAAAATACGATAAATATTTTAAAACTGCATGCACAAGATGCAGCCGCCTGGAGTACATAGTATGGGGGGGGGGGGCCTACAGGCTTAGCCAGCCAGAAGGACACATGTAAAAGGGTCTGCAACAGGCGCATGGTGTCAAAGGTAGAAACAATGAAGCTCTGGAGTTCAAAACTTTTTTGATTTAGAAAAACTTCAAGTATAAACTATGCTGAGTCATTTAGGGAGGTAAATTTTACCAGGGAGAGAGGAGGGAGGCAGATGCAGCCAAAATCAAGATGATTAATGAAAATGTAAACAGATCACTTCAATACTAAATGCCACAATTGCTGGAACAAAGAGTACATTAAATACTAAAAGTAGTTCAAAAATGTGGATTATGATTTTATTTATTTATTTATTTGTTTGTTTTTTGGTAAACCATGAGGACAGTACTGAGGACTTGGAAGGAGGAAAAGAATTGTGAGAATAAATGCAGTCTTTACTACACCCTGCTCAGCAAGACTGTGCTAGGATTCTTTTCCCTCCAACTTTTAGGGAGTATCTATAATGCCTGCAATATTTGAAATCACTTCATGTCCTTAAAAATAAAAGGATCAGAGGCTTCAGTGGATTGGGTTTGTTTGTGCAACAAAGTTCTCACTATCAAGCTGTTTAGAGATTTTTTTTAAAGCCAACTTATAAGAAAACTGTCAGCAAATAGCTCTAAAGGAACAATGTTCTAAATATAACCATCGCCTTTATTTTAGCTCGAAATGTGTTATATTTAGTTAGAGGTTTTCAAGTGACACTCTCCTGCGAACAGAAGCAAGGAAAGGCCCAAAATTCAGGCCAGAGAAAAATATTTCATACCAATAGTGATATATCTTTTGAAAATATATGCAAAATTATTTTAGTAGGCTAACACGTGCCACACCCAATACTGAAAACTGGCTACATTCACTAGCATGCTAATGCAAAATTATTCCATTCTTATAGTGATACTATCCCAAGAAAAATGAGATTTGAGAAGCACACATACTAAGAAAGGAAAACATTAATTGTAAGTATATCTATCTGTTATAATTAACAGTCTCAAACTACTTTTGCCCTTGAGAAGAGATTATTTTTTGCCTGAACTATAATGGACACTTTTGATTCTATCACTTTGCCTTTTTTTGTAACAGGTGCTGTGACATATAGAATTAACAATTGCAGAACCAAGGGCTCTATGATAAAAATATAAATCAATAAAGCTTTCCTTTCCCAATATTAATACTCTTGACAATCAGAAGAATTTGAATCTGGGCATGATAATGCATGTCTATAACTCAAGCACTTGGAAGGCTGAGCTAAGATTGCAAGTTTGAGTCAAAACTAAGCAATTTAGGCAAGGAAAAAGACCATGTCTCAAAATAAAACATAAAAAGGACCTGTGCCTAGTCTTTGGGCACCCCAATCCTCCCAAAAAGAACTTAAATTCAATCTTTAAACGAAGATGGGCCGCAAAGGGAGGGAAGGATTATCTCCAAACAGAGTCACATTTTCAAAAGGCTATCATCAAACAGAAATACAAACAGAAAGAGCTGACTTTTTTTTATCTGCTGTTGTTTGATTACCAAAAGGCTATCATTATTCATTAGAAAACTGCACAGACTGTATCCCCCCTGAAGGACTAAATGGTAGGCACATGGAAGGGACTGGGGACAGCCACAGAAAATAGGATAAAATAAACCCCTTTCTGCTGATGAAAATCAAGCCTGTATGTAAATATAACCTTGTTTCCTTTATTTTTCTTCAATTCTGAGGTAAAGCAGGACAAAGTTCCATAACTGATGCTGCCTAATGATCTACGGATTATTCAATCATCAGTAATCACAACTGAATGCTCTCGGGGCATTTATTAATCTCACTGCATCCCAACTTCCTGACATTTAAAAGCAGAATGTTATTACATATTCACATAATTGTTTTAAAAAATTCAAATTTAATGCATGTAAAATAAAGCATACTGGATACAGAAAATCTATTAGCTCCCTATGTTTCCTTTCAGAATCCTAATACTTTTTAGAATATCATATTCATTGCAGAAAAAAAATTAACCAAAATCTCCCAACCTTTAGTAAAAGACTAAAGATATTTTAGTAATTTCAGTGTGTTTCTAATCTGTTTGTTATACACCTATGTGTCTTTTATGTATGTTTATTCAATATTTTATAAAATAATGTAAAACAATCCAAATATGTTTTAATGAGTACTTTTAAAATTTAATAGAACTATTGTGATAATTTCATCTGTCAAGCTTGAATTTTATTAATTTCTTCCTCTGCCTTTAAGCTAAAAAGACCTTCTTTGATGTTAGTTAAATATCTATCTTATCCACAAGCTCTTTCCTGCTTTTTTTACATTCAATACTTTGATCCATCTGGAATTTATTTTAGTATATAATGTGAAGTAAGGGACTATTTTTTCCAAAGAGTTGGCCAGTTTTTCCAGAATCATTCTTGAAATAATCCTTCCTTTCCTCACTAATTTAAATCTCACTTTTATCATATACTTGAACAGGATGCCAAAATGCTTTTAGCCCAAGTGCTAACCCTAACCTTAAGCCTAAAAGTACCTGTGTGCAGTATTATGAGGCCGTGTCCTGGCCCCCCAGGGAAGTGTGACAGCCGCGGTTTAGCAATGAGTGTCTCTGATGGTGGCGAACTGGGGAAGGATGGTACCTGTGCCACAAAAGTCACATCCTTGGGCTACTCAGCTTCTAGGTTTTCTATCTCAATTCCACTGTAGCTTATACATCTTGTAAGCCCAGGTGCCCCTTTGCTTCTCCTCCTCTCTCCCCCTTTTTCTGAAAGCAATGGAGAGCCAAACTCAGGACCTTGAGCATCCTAGGCAAATCCCTACTGTTGAACTATATCTCCAGCCATATTTCTCTTCATCAAATTGTTGATTGCTGGCCTTTAATATCCATTATTCTAGATGAATTTTATATCCACTTCACAAGTTTCTTAAAGAATTTTGTTAAGATTACTTTGTAACAAGAAATTTATTTTTAAAATGCTAAAAGAAATGCAGTCTTTACCATAATGTGTCCTCCTACCCAGAAACACAAGTTGCTCCATTTAGCCACACATTCTCTCAATTCAGAAAGAAATACATGCTTATATGTATATATGCACGCATTTATATTTATATATACCTACACACTCGTATATATTTTGTCATCACTTGTCCAACATATTTTTGTTAAGTCTATTCTAGTATTTTATCCCATTTGGTGTGACCATGAATGTAATCTGTCTTTTACATTTTCTGAATTATAGGTTGATTGATTGATTGATTGTCCTGGGATTAAACCCAGGGACCTTTGTACTACATCCTCAGCCCTTTAAATGTTGTTGTTGTTGTTGAGACAGAACTGGTTAAGCTGCCCAAGCTGGATCCAAACTGATGATTCTCTTCTCTCAGTCTCTCAAGTATTGGGTTTTACAGGCATGTGTCACCATACCCACCTCTAAATAATTACTTAAAAACTATTCTTTTTACTTTAGATCCTTCTAGTGTACTAATCCTTTATATCATTTTTGGTAATATTTCTGACCATACACTTAGAGTTCCCAGACATACAACGATTTCATGTCTGCAGTAGACTGCTACCCGAAATCATGTTCGTCTATTTGTTCATCGCCTTTCTCCACTTGGCAGCTCGCACAGAAACACTCCTAACAGTAGTGCCTTGCCTGCCCTGGGTACACAACCTCCACTACCAGAACTGTGCTTGGCACATGGTAGATGTCCAATAAATGCCTGGTGACTGATTCTGTCTCTTGCAATGAAATTTTCCAAAATAAGGGTAATTTCATATTTGTGAGTTACATCTCCAAATTCTGTTTCCTCACAGAATAGTCACTGGAACTTTCAGAACATCAGGGTAGAGCTGGGAGTTTTTTCTTATCTATTGCAGTAAGTGAGCTTAACTGTTGGTTTGGGAATAATTTGTTACTATCAGTAAAGTGCTTTCTGTAACTGTAATTCTTTTGTCTTTTGCTTTTTCTTTCTTAATACAGAATGGATATGGATGTTAGAGGTTTCCTAAAAGATCATTGTCATGAAGGATTTACCAAAAATAATTTACTATTTCTCAGAAAAAAAAAATCTCAGTATTTTAACAGGGGGTAGAGGTAAAGTGGACATAGACCGCCACGAGATGCTAATATTGACAACTATTCAGAAAAAGGTCACCAGTTTTTATTTAACCTTGGATATCTACTGGCATTAAAATCTTTCATGCACAACCCAAGAGTAAGTAAACCTAGATTAAAAAATATGAAACAAGTAAAACCAAAAATGTGTAATTAAAATATTTTCTAATGGTAAATGTAGTACTGACAAGTCCTGACATAAGACCTTTCTTTACAGCACATATTTCCCTAAAACTTTTATATTCCACTAAGTCTATCATTCATTAATGTTTAATTTTCAAAATTATGTCCTTCATATTCCTTTAGGAGTATTATCCAGACTTAAGTATTGAGTGTGTAGTTTATTTTCTTTCTTAAAAATCCATAAATCTGATATTTTCCTATTAATTATGCCTTTGTCCTATGTCACACATTAAACTTTAACCCATTATGCCACTATTTTCCTAATTGTGACTAATTGCAGTTTTGAGTTCCTTTTGATTCAAAAAAATTTAGAAAAGAGGCTTCATTTTTATGACTCCAGTAATTTCCTTATTTAACAAGGTTTGTTATTACACTGTATTCTTGGTGGTCAAATACTGTGAAGTGTGCTCTTCGTAGTTTGAGGTATTTATTTAACCATATTAACTATATCATCTGAATTTTTTTCTCAAATCATTTATCCAAGACCTAGAATAATTATGTTTTTAATGCAATTTTGTTTTTCCAAAGTTGTGCTTTCATTAAACATGATTCTAAAAACGATGAGGTGACTTTTTAGAACTTCAGAGTACTGGAAAGAAAACAAATCTGGGAACCTCTGGGACCCCACTGCTCTTTCTTTCCAGATTATGATGCAGTTTTGCAAATGATAAACTCGTTTAAAGAAGTGAAACAAAAAAACAAAAGCAAAGCAAATAAAAAACAAAAACATCTCTAAAGAAAGCTCACAGACTGCTACTCTGAGTTCTTCCAGAAAGGTGATGGATGCCTATATATAAACAGATTGCAACACAGCAAAAATTGTGCCTCCTTTTCAATCTGTGCTGATAATAGCTGACTGTATTTGTGCTGGGAAAGTCAAGGCCAGTTGGCTAGTTAAGGACAAAGGAAAAACTACTCAGTAATCTCTGCATCCTTCTTTTTTATTCAGCCAGCTCTCTTCTGTTTAATTATGTACTCTTAACATTTTTATGGAAACATAACAAGCAATGCTTTTATGTCCTCCTGGCTAATCTGAAAATCCAAGCTATGACAATAAAATGTAACCGTGCTGCTCAATTTGGTGCTATTTCCTTATCTCATTTTTGGTATAGAATGAATTTCATCTGTGTTTTCAGTGCATAGGTCTCTTTAAATTGTTCAAAATAAATCCACTTTTTCCTCTTCATGTTTTTTTCCCTTGGTCCTGTAAAGTTGTTCTATCATTGTTCTTTACTGTCTATGTAACAGCTAAGATATATTTTAACCCATTATTTGATTTTAGCTTTGCTGTGCCATTTTAAAAATTGAAAAACAAATACACAAAATAAAATTAGGTCTTCTGGAATAAGCTATTTTTAAACCTAATGTGAGAGCCATGCCTTTTACAATAGAAATTTGATACATTTGTGCTCAGTAGCATAATTAAATATCTGATTTTACTTAGGGACCGGAGGCTATTGGTTTTAAAGCAAGACTAAAATGAGTTACTCCATTCTGCTGCAGGTGGAGAGAAGCATGAAAGATTTCATTGCAACTTGGTAGTTCGCTGGATAAAAGTCAGCAGCAAGATCTAAATCCCAGGGTGTTCCAGGAAGGTCAAAGTTCAAACCAATCTGTCAGGAATTTTGCAGGTTCTATCTGAAACTGAGATTCCCTAGATCTGCTTAAAACCCAAAGATGAAGTTTAGGAAACACAAGTCTTCTCATTATTTACCCAAAAATGTTCTGTAAGCCCCAGAAAATAACTACACAATGAAAGAAGACAGAATTTCTAAAAGTGAAAAAAAGAAACACATATTGAGAGAACATTCAGCATCCCTAAAACAGGTTTTGAATCTAAAACAAAAGTGAATTGTAGCTGGATGTGGTGACACACATCTGTATTCTCAGCACTCGAGAGGCTGAGGCAGGAGGATAGCTGCAGTTTAAGGGTAGCCTGGGTTACTTAGTGAGTTCAGGGCCAGCCTGAACTATATAGCAAAACCTTGTCTCAAAAAGACAAAATAAAAATTTAATCATGTATTTAAGGCCAACCTTCCCAAACAACTGATTTCGAAGCCTGATTTTGTTTGTGTGAGTCAATAAAATGTAATCCATCTGCTACCTAGTTTCTTTCCTCATTTCAATATCTGATGTAGACAAGAGGACATTTAAAATTAAAAGGTGCAAAGCGCTCAGAATCTATTAAAAACTAGTATTGATTTCTGTAAGAAGATGTATACAAATTAAACAGAATTCTTACTGAAAGGCAAAACAATTGTTTGTCTGCCTACATGAATTTGGGACCCTTTTGCTGCACCAGGAGAACTTAATTGTTTGCTCTAATAGCAGAGATACGCAAAACCGAAGAGTGACCACTGACATAAGATACTGTGCTCCCAGTATTAATATGCACCTATGTAAGAACCCCCACTATAAACTAGTAACTTGTGAAAATGTAGCTCTTGGACTCATTCTTTTAAATGCATTTTCTATTATCCAAAATTATTATTTCAACATTATGAATAAACTAGAATTTGTGTTATAAAATTTAATAACTTTCCAATCTAAGATCAGATTCCCATGCATTGCAAAAATTATGACTTTCTAAAGGCAGAAATAAATCTTTAAAAATTTTTTGGGGTTTTGTTTCAGTAGTTTATTTGAATAAAAGCCCGTAGATCAAATTACCAATTAAAGCTTTCAATAAAATCAAATTAAGAGAGGGCTTTCCATATTTAGTTCTACTAAAAACAATACAGGTGTGGTTTAATAAAAGCAAGCTCCCTCTTCTTATCTGCTTTATCATTTCAACTGTTCAGGCATATTGAAGGGAAGGCATTTAGTTTTGTTTTGTTATGGGCTATGCTTTTATAACATTCATATGTTTACTCCAAAACAAGAGATTATACATATACATAAACATATTTATATGTATATAAACACATTTCCATAAATGTATATCTACAATTAGGTATGCATCTGTGTATTACTTCATTTGAGTAAACAAAAAATAGATCACTAGAATTTGACTTTAGGTGGTTAGGCCCCTTTTTCTTTAATTATTCTTAATGTAAATATAATATATTCTTTAAGTAAACATATAACATACACAAACACATATTTTTCTAAATATAATACATATATACACATAGATATATAAATAGAGACACAAATAAGCACTAAATTATTTATTATCTGGGAAACTGAGGTGTGTCATTTGATTATAGTGAAAGACAATTTCTATTTGATTTGATGACTGGACAGATGAAATTTTTTTAACTTGTTATCTGTCAGTTAATTCATTTAACACCCTTCATTTTCTTAAATCTGCATGAAATAATCCAGTCATATTTCACCTGGGTGCTATCGATACGAAATTCATCAGACAAAGAGTGGCACTTAATTGAGTTAGTTGGCTCCCCTATTATGCCTTTATTTTTTTGCTGACTCAAAACCAACTAAAAACTTGATTTTTAAAAGCCCATCAACAGATAAGTGATAAAAAATTGTGTTATATGTACACAATGGAGTATTATTCAGCCACAAGGAAGAATGAAATTATGACATTTGTAAATAAATGGATGGATCTGGAGATCACCATGTTGCATGACATAAACCAGAGTCCAAAAGACAGATACATATCACATATTTCATGTAATATGTGGAACCTTAAAAAGATGACGAGAAAGTAGAAGTGAGACTGTATTAGTCAGTTTCCCACTGTTAGGAGAAAAATATTCAACATCTGTAATTTAAAGGAGGAAACTTTTCTGGCTCATAGATTCAGTAGGTGCAGTTGTTGGTTGTCAGGCTCCAAGGGTCCAAATTGGCATGGTGGAATGACCTGGTGGACAAAAGCTGCTCATATCATGGTAGCCAGGAAGCAGAGTGAAAAGGAAGGATCTGGGACTAAGAATACACTCTTCCAAATCATGCCACCCCAGACCTGCTCCTTTCAACCATAATGTGCCTCTGAATGTGAGGTTTCTCGGAGACACTTTTGATATAATCCATAGCATTCTGCCTTTGGCCCACAAAAGACTCACATCTGTGTTCATCTTGTTAAGCAACATACATTTTATCCATCTTTACAAATCACCAAAGTCTTAACTGTTCCAGAACTGCCGAAAAGTTAAGTTTAAAATTTTCCCTGACATGCAAAGCAAACTCATAACTGTGAGCACCTGTGAAAAATCAAAATGAAACTTAAACACTTCCCACATACAATGGCACAGAGTAAACATTCCCATTCCAAAAGGGATGAATAGAAGAATGACAAAAATAAGACTAAAGAAACAACATAATTCAGCAAGGCATACATCAAATCCTGTAACTATATAGTAAGCACCTAGGAAAGGTTGTGGTGAGATGTCAGTTCTAAAGGGCTTGGGTAGTCTCATCACCATGGCCTTTCTGGTTTCAGCCCACATGACCTCTCTTTTGGTCTCGCTTCACTCCATCCCTGTGGCTTCTCTCAGTTTATCATTCACAATCTTGGCATCTCTAATTTCCTAGGGCTCCACTGTACCTTTTGATTTACTTTCAATATTTCATGTTCTGATCTTTCATAAGCTCCTCCTGGCAGAGACTATGTCCTGTAACACATTTGACTGACTTCTAGTCCTTCTTCTGAAATCTGGGTGAAAGCCTCTTTGACCCTGTAACACATTCAGCATGCCTGAAAATCCTGTACCATGTGAGTGATACCAGTTTTAAATACAGTAAGTCACTGACTTATGAACATTTGAATTGCATACTCACAGGTGTACTATATAAGACTCACTTTGTTAGTTTACAAAAAGTATCCAATTTACAGTTCCCCAGGAATGGAACTCATTTATAAGTCAGGGACTTATTGGAGTAGGTAGATATCCTTAGAGCATGACTGTAGCAACCTATGAGTGCCTGAATGACCAAATTTGGGGATATACTTTCCCAGGCAGATTTGAATAAAAAGATGTCCTAGGGACTCTCTTCTTAGGTGAAAGATTTACAGTTTTTTGCCTTTGATTCTTTATATGTGGGGTCTTGCTGACTTCTGAGATACAAAGCATCTTTCTTCTTGTTCTTAAGGGTTTTTTTTTAAATTAGCATTGAGATTAGCATTTTTTAGCAACTAGACTTTCCTCTGCTCCAACATTGTAGCTGTTTTCTTTTTAGTAAAACTAAATATTTTGTATTTGCTTTTCAGTCCTTTTTCTCATCATAGATTTGGCTGAAACCCAGTAGCACTCATGCTACAGCCTTAATGTTGGGCTGCTTTGAAATTTCCTCTCCTACATCAGTTAGTCCAATCTAAGACTCCTGCAAAAATATCAGGACATGTGTGAAATTAAGTCAAATTTCCTGCTAGTGTGTAACACGTATGGGTCTGTAGCCCAACCAACTATGGAATTCCTGTTCCCAACTAAAGCCTTCTGATCCTGGCTTTTACTGTCCACATTTCTATTATTATTCAGATATTTGGAGCTCTGATCAGATCGCTTGTCAATCTCTGCTTACAGCATTGAAGGTTTTTTGAGTCAGCATTTCCAAAGATTTCCAAAATTCTTCCCACAAACAAGTTTCAAAAGCTTGTGAATCACATGGTTTGGTATAGTCACAGCAATGACTTTACTTCTCTGGTATCAATACCTTCCTTCATCATTTTTTCATTACTGATACAAAAATCCCTACATTTGGGATGTAAAGGGAGAGAGGTTTATTTGGTTCACAGTTTCCAGTACATTCAGCCTAAAGTGGGCTGACTACAAGGCAGAAAAACATGGCAGAAGGACATGGCATATGAAAGCTGCTCATCCCATGGTAGCTGGGAAGCAAAGAAAGAGTGAGAGGGGGAGAATTGGGATGAGAATGCACTCTTCCAAATCACATCTTTCAGTTACCCTGACCAGGTACGTACTCCAAATAAGAGAGTTTTAAAAATAGGACATTTGAGACCTAAAACATAACAGATTCCATTATTAGACAGAATAAAAGATTAAGAGGGATGGTGAAGGATATAAAGGCAGACAATGAGAGAGTAGGAGAAAAATATGGTGTCTATATTGAAACCTTCCCCAAAATGTGAAATCAGTGGGAAGATGAAGGTAAGGAGTGACAGGAATGAAAATAATTAAAGTATGTTATGCATATTTACAAATTCACCAAAATGAAACTCATGAATCTGTAAAACAATAAAAATAAGAATAGTATGTGAAATGCCAGAGATTAAAGCCAACTGCCAGAGACTAACCTGACCATTGTACTAATGTTTAAATGGTTTCCACAGAAAGACATGTACCATCATCTAGCTATCATCAGAGAAGAAACACTAATGATCAAAGGCAAAAAGGTGTTATGGATTTCCTGGTACCAATCTTTGAAGAAGATTGCTGTCTTATTGCCTCTTGTACCAAATGGAGCCTAAAATACATGACTTTCCTCTGAGTGTTACTGGGCCTTGAAAATTTCATAACAAAAACAACTAATCTGGAATATAGACTCAACTCTGAAGTATACACAATCAAAATTTACTAATGGTGAAAAACATACATCAATTAGTGTATCAGTTGTAACTAAGCTTCCGGGCTAAAGCTGCAGTGAGAATGTGGATTAGTACCTAGTTATGTGACCATTTTAAGTTAACATATATTTTTGACATTCAGCATAGAAAGGCACTTCATTTTGCTGACTAGTCATTTAAAATAGCATCTATTTTCAAGTTTCAAGATTGTCTCGTCTTTTCCACCTCTTGAGAAATCTGAGACCTCCACTAAGTTTTCTGGAATGAGATTTAAGTATTTTTCAAGGTGTAAAACCACTTCCATATTTTTCAAGGTGGAACCACTTCCATATTTTCTTATCCAAATTTCTACTTTAAATCAGAACAAAAGCAAAATATTGTTTGAAAATCCTTATCTTTGTATGAGTCACTGGATTTTTGAAATGCTTAAATGTAATTGCAACCTAAACAAATTACGATTACTTTTTTGTTATATGTAGAGGACAAAACACAAGTGATAGGTCAGGATATATGTCTCCATAATCTGCCTGATTTATAGAAACAAGAGAGAATGCTTGAACTCTGCAGGATGATATTTCAATTTCAAAACACCCTGAACACATTTACCATACTCACTCTGTTAAGGAGACTTTAAGACTTACAATGAAATTATTTTTTTTTATACTTTGTCTTCAACAAATCAAGTGTTACATGCATGTCAACTAATATAGTTTTCATTGTTAAAGAGAAAATAAGAAGTCTTCCAAATTAAATTATGTAACTAACATACTTTATAAATACTACTGACTGGTAAAATACCTAAAACATTGAAGTTTTCTGAAAACCTCTTTCCAATTGCCATTGACTGTAGTTTATGTCACTGCAAATGTATATTTTAGAATCCTAACACCCAAGGTGATGGTATAGGATATGAAAAGACCACTATCTAAGAACCAGGAAACAGGCTCTCAACAAAATAACCAGGCCAGCACACCCTGATCTCAGATTTCCAGCCAGAAGAGACTTAAATTTCTATTGTTTACACACCATCCAGTTTATGGTATTTTATTATTATGGAAGCCTGATCTGACTTAAGACACCAGTGCTTTTTAAGGGCAAGAGCACATGATTGTTGATGAATTAAACTGATTTTAAAACAGAAGTTTTAGATGAGAGGTTAATAAAGTGTTGATTCGTACTTTTCTACTAGCTGTTTCTTAGCAAAGAGAAGAGAGCACTACATTAGTCTCATAGTTAACAGCTAAAAGACAGCACCAATAATGGTGCCAAAATTATTTCATTAATGCCAGACTCCCAATGCAATAGACATACATAAAAATTAATTCAATAACTATAAATGAAAATATAAATACATTTATGGTACTAGCAACTCCCATACACTAAAAATTATGAGCCAAAGCATTTTGTACATAAATTATGAAGTGAAACATTCATTTTATGACCACAAAATTATGGCATCAAAGCAAGTTCAGTAATATTTTAAATGATATTTATATTTTGGATACAGAACTATAAACATACACATTTCAAATCTTATTTAGAAGAAAGCCTACTTCTACATCTAGATTGAATTTATTTTGATCAATTATATAAATGAGTACAACACCTATTTCTCTTCGTTCTGGTTTCGGATGTCAGAAGCAGTACCAGTGCCACACTCTGATCACTGCTATTTCAGTAGCTGCCCGCATCTCCTGCTCCTCTAGGGCCTTAATTCTTAGACTGCCTCCTCTTAAGGCTGATTGCCAATCCTTCGTTGCTCTTCATACCCAACTACAGTGCAGGAGGATCAGAAGGTTCTCGGCCCCTTCTTTAAAACTACCATGACAGCAGCAATAAATAAAACATACTATTTTATTACATTTTAAAACACTATCACAAATATTGAGACAATACATTAATTTTGTAAGTATTCTTTGCATAGATGTGATGTCTGTTTCATACAAGCACATTGTATAAATTGTATCATTTGTTCTCCCAAGCAACCCTACAAAGTAGCTTTCATCATGTTAATTTTACATGATGAAAAATCTCTAACAAGTTATCTGATCAAGCCACACAAGTAACAGTGTATAATAAAACCAAAAATCAAGTAAGTCTGTCTGTATGACCTGACATCTCTACTAAAGTGTACAATGTACCACATATATGTATATGTATACATATGTGTATCTCTACATATGTATAGCTATATAGATATGATTAAACTACAAATACATAACATACTTTAATGAATAAACATTCACCTCAGGGAATTACTTACATTTTAATTGCATTCTTTGATTTTAACAATTAACTTCTGTATTGATTATAAGTTTTCATAGTGTCACTAAATTAACATTTTCACCATTGTGTTAAATCTACTCAGATTAAATATCTACTTATAGAGTGCTTACTGTTTCTAAAATATCAAATGTCAACCACAAAATAATTAAGAGAGCCACAAGTATAACTCTATTTTACTCTAAAAATTGGCATGCCATAAATGCCAGAAAAAATACACTATGGATTTTTTTTCCAAAACAAATAAATGAAACTTCAAGGTAAACTGAAAATATCAGTAACTAGCAAGGAAGGGTTACCTACTATGCTCAGGTCTTGTTGTGCCCTTTCAAAGCTCCTTCAGTTTCACCTGGATAGCAAGGGAAGTAGCATTGCAAATGTGGCATTTACACCTCATTTCCTGCAGTGGAATATCTAATCCACTATGAAATACTATTAAAGTGTAAAACATGCCTTCAATATTCAAACAAAAGAAAGTTCATCAGGATTTATGATTTACTTGGACACAGAGCTCAATAGAATAGTTGTTACACTATTAAGACACTCTAAGTATGCATATTTTGTATCACAACAAACTCAGAGGAGCAAGCTCAGGCAGAGAGGTATACTTTAGCGATCACTTTTATAGGAAACATACTGTAGTTCCTCATTAAATAATTTCTGAACCCTTATGAACTATCCTATATATTATCCTATATAAAATCACATGTTCTGCTAGGAAATATTAACATTTACAAGTAAAAAAAAAACTCATGTCTTCTGTTTTTGCATACGTCAAGGTAAACCAGTCTGGAACATAGTAATAATATGTAATTTTTTTGCCCATAATATCTTCTCAGTAGAAACTGATATAAAGCTTTTAAATCATTTCAGATATTTTGTAAGAAACAAAGCAAAAAATCACCTGATTGCATAATAATTTAAAATAATGAGAAACAAGAGAACAGCTAACCATAACAGAATGTCACAATTAATAATTCACCTGTTTTTCCCACTACTGTGTCTGTGTAACGTTTCCCATATAATTAGTTCCCATTGTTCTTTTTTGTTTTGATACAGAATTTCTAATGCAGTCTAATACACATAATAGATATAACAAATAACAAATCAGACTTACTATCTTATACTAGAATAGATGACAAACAGGCACACATACACACACATCCCAAATGCTACATTATCACAACCATTCACTGAACTAACTCCTTTAATGAGAAGGAAAATTTGAGTTAAAAATTATCTATCTTTCCCTGAACCTTAATTTTAAAGTTAACAATGAAGAAAGAAGATAGATGTATGCTATAGAAACAAAACAAAATAAAGTCTCCTGTACTGAAACACCCATATTTAAGTTGTTTTGCAGGCAGAAAAGGTTCACCCATACACTGTTAAAATGAAATCCACACCTTGATTATTGCTGCAGAACAACTGGCAAGGTTTGCTTAAGAAATTTCACGCCAACCTTCTGAAGTGTGCACCCTGTCCCTTTCCACACATAATTCAACGTGAACACTTTTCTTCTGACAGACATTTTGAAAGATCAAAGTACAGAACAAAGGCAAAGAGTGACATGGTCCGCAAGTTCCGAACCCTTGAAATGAATGGAGGGATTAGCCAGAAAATTCATGATGACACCTTGGATTGCAGAAGTGGTTCTGTTTATGTGATTGCAGTTCCAGTGTGTAGGAAACGCAGCCTCTAAACAGCCATTTGCCTCTATGCCCCTCCAGGAAACTCTGCAATATTTCAACAGGTCTACACATCAGTGCCGATCTGTGCAATTCACCTGACATCTCATTATAGGTTTTAACCAACTGGATGTCATCTAGAAGAGGACAAATAGTTCACTATACAAACCATTATGAGCCAAATAGAGCCCTTATGCAAAATGTGTCAACTAAAATCCAGTATATTGCCAGCAAGGGCTACATAAAAGTCAAATAAAATAAACTGGCTATTGTGGAATATGCTCCTTAAAAAGCTCAGTAATCCCACTGCCTCACACTTATGATTTATAAGTTTATGTTATGAAAACCAGTGTTCAGCTTGCTAAACAAAAAATATGGTTTATGCATCTATACTTGAAATAGAGAATTAGATTAGGAGCAAGGTTTTAGCTACACACAGTTCTCTGATCTAGAAGTAGGAAAAAAAGAGAATTGTTTAGGTTCACTAGCTGGAGTTCAATATTTTCACCAATTTCCAGCCACCTTCTAAATTAATGTTTTCAGCAGTGTCATATAGCATCATGTTGACTTTAGAATATGGCAAAATATCAAAATCCTGGCCAATGTTATTCCTTTCACTGCTAGCTTGAAAGGATATGCAATTAATTATATCACAGATTTATGGGATTCTAACCAGAACCACACTGACTGCCTTGCTAGTGAGCGGAAGAGGCAACACACTTGGGGCGGGTAGAACCTACAGGTTTGCAGGAATAAATTTACTTTCTTAATAGTTTGTTCTCTAGTCTGTTAAAATTCATTTATTTTCCTCTTGGAGTATCACTGTGTCCACTGACAAGTTATATTTGTAGTTACAAAAAAAGGAAGTCAAAACGCAAGTCTTCAAGATTTTTTTTTAAATGTGCTTTGAATTTACCCAAACAATATTCATTGCTCTGGCAGGTAGTAGAAAAGTTGGCCTTCTAATTCCTTTTGAGCCTAGAATGATATAATGATTCTCTACAAACAATATTTTTCTTAGCACTTACACTGATGCAAAGGATCCCATTTGGGGCGGAGGCAGGAACAAAGCACAAGGAGCGGTCCACTTCCTCATCCACCCCTCTGAGTATCTGCTCCAGTGGTACAGACACTTGTCACGACTCGTTCTGGCCCATTCTGCAAATATGCTTATAATAACAATGCTAGTACTCCTGAGTTATTTGGCTTCATGTACAGCCTCCTATACTGTAAAGTTCATAGCATTTCAGGAAAATTTATTTCTCATAAAATTAGAAATTGAACAAAAGTCAATAAAAACCAGCTACAGAGCTCAATATAAAATATTGTCAAGACTTCTATGTAAGAACACTAACAAATAACAGAAAAGGGTGAAAATACAGGAATGTGAAAAGAGAAATGAAAAGAAGAAAAAAATAGAGTAGTAGATCTACAATGTAACCCACCAGATTCACTTTTTTAAAATATGGTAAGCATATTATTACAACATTTTAACAATTGCTGTAGAAAATGATATAATTTTTAATTACTTTGCATTTGAGTTCACTATAAAAGAAGTTTTAAAGTGTAAAATAATGTTTACATAAGCAGTTCACCAGTCTACTGTCATACCGAGACATAAGTCTTTTAAAGTTATTAATTAACAGTGACGCAGGATTTCATTTTACTTTTAATCCAGAAAAATATAGGACACATAAAATAATCAGTCAATTTTTTATTCGGATATATGGAAGCTGGGGCACAGAAAGAATAGTGAAGCAGAACAAAACGTCATTTCAGAAAACTCTATCATATATACATAGTGTGAAAGAACTTAGCTAAGTGGTAGATTTTCATGGGGCTGAAAAATCGGTTTAGTAGATTTTTAAACTAACAGTAGACACAACAAAAGGATAATTTATAAACATTGTGTCTAGGTAACTATACAGATTTTTTCTTGCCAGCAAAATATTTGGGCATAAGCCTGTGATCTACAGAGCAAGTTATTATCACCCCTGTTCCAGCTCAAGGGCACCATGCAAAGGTATTTCCCTCTCTGGCTTGCACACTCCTTATAAAAGAATTTCTGCTTTCCATTTTGCTGACATGAGTATCTGAAACCTGGATGTGTCCATTATTTTTCTCCAAGATAAACCAGGGGCTTTCATGAAGTATAGAAATCGGAGAAAGCAATTTATTATTGCTTTATTATACTAAGTTAAAAACAGATAAAACAGAAGTATAAAATTAAGTTGTTTGGTTTTTTCTCATAAAATTAACCTTTTTTTCAGAAAATAAAGCAAAGGTTAACAAAACAATTGCTATGTTACAAACAATACATGCATGTGAAAAGCAATATTATTCTCAAGGAAACTAAACCAAGTCTAGCAACAGTCCTGTGCTTAATATGGCACTCAAATCACTGGTAGTCAGAGACTCTTGGTTAACTACATAAAAAAAGAAACCTAAGACTAGAATCCTTCATCCTGCTCTAAACACAAAATCCCAGTTAGATTAAAAGATAAAGTATAATAGATCTCTTTTATTTTTGAATAAAATATAGGAGAGTATCTTAATTATATACTCTTTCACATGAAGGCATTTTCAAATCAGTTATAAGAGTATCAACTGCTAAGCAGTACATTTGAATCCATCAAAACTTAAAACTTCCCTTAAACACTAAGATAACATGAAAAAACAACAATCTAGGGGAAGATACTAGCAATATAGAATTGACACATGATTGGTAACAGATTATTTCCACAATCTCCAAGTCAACAAGAGATAAAAAATAATCCCAAAGGAAAATAAAAAAGGAATTCCTCATAAAAGGTAACACCAGCTGATAAATACATCAAAATATACTGAAACTCATGATAATCAAGGAAGTAGAAATTAAATCCCACAAACCTTCTCTAGAAAACAAAATGAAGAAATTTGAATACACAAGCATTTGAAAATATGAGGAACAATAGGAACACTCGTATAGTATGGATGGGCCTATAAATTGGTTTCAGATACTTTTTAAAGTAACTCAGAATTACTAAGTTGAATACATACTCATTCTATAGTAATTCCAAGAAAAAGGTACACATGTACTGGGAAGCACACACAAATATGTTCAGAATGAACATACACCTTACAATGAAAATGAATAAATTCTACTTATACTTGGTACCATTTGAATGAATTTAGAAACATACTATTTAAGCGAAAAAAACAAGATGCAGAAGACACATATTTTAGCACATCATGTTTACAAGGTTCCCAAACAAACAAAACAAAAAATATTTTTTATTTTGCTGTTTTACAAGGAGTAAGAAATACAAACCTAGATGAGGGTGTGAGGGTGAGAAGCAGTTATTACAGAATTGGATGGCCATGAAACAGCACTGCAGATACTGGATGCAAAGTCACAGACATTAGGTTTATGATCAATTACTTGCTGTACAGATATATGTATTATGGAAAACTTTACATTAAGCTACAAACCTGATTGTAATTTCTACGAGTATATTGTCTATAATCAAAAGAAAACTGCTTGCATGTTTGGTTTCCGTGGGATTTTTATTAATTTTAAGTCATTAAATTTCTTTGATATATATTATTTATAAATCATTTCTTTATATATAGCCAGAACTAACGATTCTAGGCCATTTTTTCATGTTGTAGAATCAGTGCTCCCTCTTGCCCAATGATGCCTGGCTTGATTCCTTTTGTAACATTATTACTGTGGTCTTGATAAGTATCTGTGTTTGAAACCCTTAGAATGCACTGGAATTAATCATCTCTCTCTTGAAATGGTGAAAATAAATTTCATTTTATTTCTTCTGTTTGCTTATCAATACCTTTGACTATTTTGTAATAAACATGCATTACTTATATGTAATAAACATATATTACTTATATTACTTATAAAAGAAACACAAACATTGTTTTAATAGAATTCCAATAGAAAATGAAGAAATCTCATAAAGATAGAAAGAGAATGATAAACAATATATCTAGAAAAGCAGAAAAACTTACACATTAGGAATTTGCATGGCAATAAAATTACTCAGATTTATAAAATTTTTATAGATTCACCTAATCCATAACACTCAGCAGATTTTATATTAAGCAGAATGAAGTATACAATATATAGATGATGTCACTAAAAGCATCAAAGGCGATGCTTTACACAAATGGAGAGCAAATACACTGAAATTTCAAGATTAAAGTGGAATCTAATCTAGATGAATAGCTATGACCATTTGTTTTAGAAATCAAATAATAACTTTGCATCTACAAAGATGGAAAGCTGCTTTTTAGCAAGGTTCTAACAGCCTTGCCAAAAAATGTCATCATCAGCCAACATCATATATACTTGAATTTCCTTAAAGAATAAAGAGGAAAAAAGTGGTTGTGGAATTAGTTTATCTCAACGTTTGGCTTCCATTTACGTTCTGTTAGAATCTGCTCATGTAAAAGCTCATCAGCTGAGAAAGTTCTTGGTCAAGTGTAACTGAAATACTTGAGCCCATGGAAGAATAGTCACAAGTCTTCACTGGTATTGTAGCAAGTTATCTCCTGGCAGAAAACTGCCTTTGATAAAAATTTTATGTCTTCCATCTCAGGCTACTTGCTATGATCTAGCAACTTCTATTAGCATCTTGGCTCTGTCACCCTATTATTTTCTTCTCAGCTACAAGTTTTAGAGCTTGCCCTGCGGGGTTCAGTCTTGACTTGCTCTGAATCCTTTCTATCTCCGTAATTCTCCTTTTTGGAATGGAGACGTTTGCCGTGTGCCATTGTGTGTGGGAAGTACTTAGCTTTCTTTACTTCCACAGAGTCTCAAGGGTAAGTCTGCTTTAAGTCTCAGAGGAGATTTTGGACTTGGAAGCTCCAACAATGCTGGAAAATATAAGACTTTGGAGACTTTAAAAGACTGACCAACTGCATTTTGCACAAGATAGATGTGACCTATTTAGGGGCCAGGATGACACTGTTACAGGTTAGATCTACAATGCTCCCCTAAAGTCTCCTGTATTTGGAAGGAGACAGCTCACGAGGGGACCACACTCACCATGAGTTCATAGCTAAATATGCTGTTAGAAGGTGGGGACGTCAAAAGAGATGGGTCACTTGCTGGTGGCATGAGGAGGGCTATGCTCTTGTGCCTATCTTCTCCCAGCTCTCTGCTTTCCAGTCTCAGTGAGATGAGCATGCCACGCACTTTATCCGTGTTGTTTCTCCCTGGGAGCCAGCTCACCATCAATTGAATTCACTGAAACTGTGAGCTTAAATAAATCTCTCCTCCAGTAAGTTGTGGGTGTTGAGTATTTTGTCTCAGTGACAGGAAAGCTGACTTCTACAGTAAGGAATGCACTGAATGCCCATGCTCCTGACCCAGGGACCACATTTTGAGGAGCATTGTGAGTTATATATAATTCACCTTTTTTTGAGTGGCTGTCTCTTCTTTTTTACTTCAAAAACAGAGCCCATCCTCATTCTCTCCATTTTCTGATTGTTCTTTTTCTCTCTCTTTATTAATTGTTTTCCTTTCCCTTGGTCTATATTTTTTCAATTTCCTAATATTAATAAAACTAAAAGTATTTTTTAAGCTTTTTGCTATGTGTCAGCTACTATGCTATATTTTAATTAATTCTTACATGAAGCCATGAGAGATTAAGGTACCAACAAGGCAAAGCAAGTTTGGGGTAGCAATTCAACAGCTTCAATTCAAAACAACTTCTAGTTAGTTTCCTCAAGGAAGATCTTGAGATCTCGACTTTGGCTATCACATCAATAGCAGTATTTAAGAAACCATGAACAAGTCATTGATAGCAGAAGGAATGGTAGAGATGAGGGTAAAGCTGCCCCCCAAAAGGCTTGTGAACTACTGCAGGACATCTGACAGAAAGGCGAAAGAGTTGAAAGGATTGCTACAGCAAGGATACTGGGATACACCCTGCGTTCAGGATGAAACCGCTGAACCTGCAGATACTGAGAGAAGGTGGGCTCCAGAACAAGAAAGATTCACAATAGAGCATTAAAACTAGGAAATCAAACCCGTGGCAGTTCACATCCTTAAAAGGCAAGTCAGTGAAAAAATTGATACAATATGATGCTTTTTGCTTTAAAAAAAAAATGCAAAAGTCAGATTCCGGGAATTGAGATTAATCACACAGAGGAAGAGGAGACACCTGGTAATGTCGCCTTTTGTCTATATTTATGTCTTCCTCAGTGGTCAGTCTATTGGTGTCTCTAATTAATCCTTATAACACTGCCCTTTTGAGGGGGCAAATTAGAAGCAGAAACATTTCCATTTAGTAAATAGGAAGCAGATGCAGTGACTTGGTGGTAGTTAGTGAATCAATAACAGAACTTCAAATTCAAATCTAACTTAGATACTACTGATTTATCTGCACAACAAAGCCCCAAATATGAACTTTAAATGGGGGTTGACTTTTTAAGAAAATTAACAACCAGAAGTTTCAGGATTTTTTTGCTAATTTAGACCAAATTCTGAAAAATTGGTTAAAAATGTCCTCATTCTTGTAGAACTGATAAATATCTTCTGAGACACATAATTATACAGATAGATGTTTCACCCATTAATCTTCATATTCAGTCTTAGAAGTATCTGAGATCAGAGACAAGGAAGTTACAAAAGATGTATATATACCTCATTTAACATTAAGAAAAAGTAATAAAGGAAATTATATGAAAATCTACTGTGGCTAAAATAAAAGCCATGGATTAAAGGCTCCAAGAAAAACCACCTTATTAAATCCTACCCTTCCTTAAAAGAGATAAATAGAATTAGTTAAAATTAATGGTTGTAATTACTTTCATAATGTGTTTTCCTCATCATGAACATTCTTTAATCAATACAAAATGCAAAAGTGCTTATTAGTGAGTTTGTTACTTTTATAAGCTTCATCAGCACATGTCTAAAACTGGCACCTCTACTCACTGAATCAATCTGGTATACTTTTCTGCTGCCCTCACCTTACATTCAACACTTTTGGTAATTGTCAGACGTAAATTTTTATTAGAATATGATTACAAAATAAACATACACAACAAAGCATATTTTCTAACATTTAAAAAAATAAGCCAGAACATTCACTGTTCAGGACTTTCTTACCTTCAGATATGAAATTCATGAATAATTCTTGCTAAGACATAAATTTAGCATGAAAGCCAATATAAGATATTTTAAATCATCAGCATTATCAATTGCAACATAACGTGAATAAGGGTTATTGAGACAAAAATCTCACCATGTGTAGGTCAACTTTTGCTCATTTTTTGAATAGAAATCACTCCTTGAACCCTTTGCATTCGCATTCAAAAGAATGAAAAGTTATTATATCTCTGTGAATTATACCTATTTACTATACTGCTCTCTCATGTCTTTTTGAACCATAAATTCCCCCATTGTCCAGTGTTTAAAATCTACAGTATGTTTTTGATAACTGAGAAACTTGGATTTCTAAGTCACCAAGATTGATGTATTTACTGAAAACCAAAGTTCTTCTACGTGCATAATATAAAGATGTATCACTTTCCTCTAACATAGTTATACACACAAATGAGATTTGCAACACATACATGACAGAATTCTATTCTGTGACAACAGAATGCTTCCATTTCAGCAACTGCATAGTGAAATTTGGGAATAAGGACAAGAATATGATAAATGCTGAGAGTCCACATGGTCAAGTATGAAATGCTAGCTCATTTGCAGCCTAACAGCTCATTCTGTTATCCCAGAAACAATTCACAGTCAGCAAGGAGAGGTATGACTCCCAGGAGAACTGGAGAATTTGCCGGTGCTCCACTCTCCCCTCAAGACAGCTCCTTAGGAGCAAGAGTGCTAAGTGAGTTGGAGACAGTGGCTCGTGCTGAGTCAGCACTTGTCCTAGAACCAAGAAATTCCAGGAGGGTGGGGAGCTGGCAAGGACAGAAGGGGAGAAATAAGGAGGTCTTGGAGGAAAACAGCATATCATGGACTGACAGTGGGTCTCCAGAGTATGTCAGTAATAAACCGGCTTTCTGCCAAAACATGTTTTTCTCTCTCCTTACAATAAAGGAAATAGTACATCAAAGTGTATTGTGGACTATGGACAATTTGGAAAATTACACATTTGCCACAGCATCACTGTATGAATTAAAGTTAAGAGCTTTCATTAAACAGAAGTAGTATTAACCAGATATTCAGCACAAATCTAACCCTCGGTAAAATTTCATGACTGTTACGTCACTTGGTGTCTCTAAAATGAGAGAAATAAATGTTTCTTTTCGTTTTCCTGGTGCAATAAACTAAATGAAATTAATTATCAAATATATAGAATAAGAATATTTGAATTAAAATTTAGTTGATGAGTTTTAAATGCTTCCTGTACTGGAGCTGGGGAGGGGTTCACAAACAAGAAATCAACATGCAACAGATTAGGTATTTTAAAGAGGTTGAAAGCTCTGGCCAGAGCAGGAGAGGGACATAGGTGGATAAATGCATGGTCACCACCTCCTTTCACTTACTTTATATTGCTTGAGAAACTATTTCTCTCTCCAAGGGTTGACCAGAGAGAGGAATAAATTCCTCCAACTTTTAGGAACTTTAGTATATTCTGTAAAATATCTGTTGTTGATAGTTAGGAGGTACGTAGACAAAGAACTAGGTGAAGGTAGGGGCAGGGAGCAAACTTTGCTAACTAAAATACTTGCCTATAGTTCTCAAAAGAAGAAAAATATCCTTCCATCCCGGGAAACAGATTATTTTGGAGTAATAACTAGCCTAATGAACTACAAGAGTTTTCTGGAACCATGGCATGTTACAAATCTGATACTAGAGAAGGATAATTCTTTTGCCACATTTCCAGTATGAGTCAACCCATCCATCAAGAATTATGGATGAAGAAATGCTTCACTGTGGAAGTAAAGAAGTCAAGTATAAAGAAATTACTTTGGCCTTTGAAAAGTAAAAAAAAAAAAAAAAAAAAGCAATGTAAAAATTTTATAACAAGATAAATAAAAGTTGTCAGCAGTATAGTATGTAATAACTTTGAAATGAGTAGTGCTACATTAGAGGAACAAAATATATATATTTTGTTCCTGATATATATATATTCTTTGAAAGAACATCAGCTGGGCATGATGGTACATACTTGTAATCCCAGAACTCAGGAAGCTAAGGTAATAGGATCCCTTGGAGTTTGAGGTCAACCTGGGCTATAAACTGAGTTCAAGGCCAGCCTGAACTGCATAGCAAGACTCTGTCTCAAAAAAGACAAAAAGAAAAATCAATAAAAATTTTCAAATAACAGATAACTTTAAATAGCCTTTGGAAAATACAAAGAACTTATTATGTTAAAGTGACAGAAAAAGGCATCGGTAGATTGGCGTAGAGGGGGAAATGATGATTCTTTGCAATTTTTCTTTTCCCTATCGCAAATGGGAGGTTTCTGAGAGCTTCTGGCTAAGGAGATGTTTTAGGAAATACAGGGGAGAAAACTGATAATGATAACAAGCCACGAGGTTGATGTACATACATAGTCAACAAAGATGGGTGCTCAGTGACTGACAGAACCGCAGCGGCAAGGAAGAAATTTAAAATGCTTTGTGCAAAAGAGGAAAATGGAGGCACAAAGGAAGTGCACTAGTGAGCAAGACGATGGGTGGTAGCTTCTGCTTTTTGTACGTTCACTACCATTGAAATGCAGAATGTCTGTAAGGCAGGGAGTGCAGACTAGAGAACTCAGGGGTCTTTCAATGGGAATTATCCGAGACAGGACAAGAACTTTGTTAAAACCATCTAGCAAGGGAAAGAAAAACGGATAGAGAACCAAGAAGTAAGGAGTTGAAGGAGCCTCTGGACTGAAGGAAAGAGCAGCATGATACTACAGCAGAGGGAGGAAATGCCGTCCACAAGAGCCCAGTACAGGAGCGGGAGATGAAGAGAACATTTTGAGTCTGGGGTAGAAAACCAACCAAGTAACCTTGGTAATCCTGTCCAACAGAGCTCTGGGGCTTGTGCCACATGGAGGGTCCTTGTATAGTTATCTGTTCTTTGGTTCAGTGTTGAGACTTCCCTTAAATTTTAGGAAATGTGATTTGAAAAAGTGCAAAGGAACGGAAGAAGTAGACTGTTTGGGATAACAGCAAATGCTTTCCTTGTTCCTGCCTCACCACTCCAGCTGTAAGAAAAAAGTACAGTGGACATTAACAGTACAGGTTTGAACCTTGTAGGCTCAAGTATCAGTCCTGAAATTTATCATCCATTATCCTTGGGAAAATTGCTCAGTCTGGGCTTTCTTGACCACTCATGATGTAACAGTAGTTTATAGGCTTTATATCATTTAATTTCACACTATTCTTATAACATGGTTGTTAGATCTCAATTTTCAGGTTTGGGAAGGTAAGAGACCAATACAGGTGTCTAAATTACAGTTGGAAAATGTAAAGGTAGGACCCAAACAGATCCTATGTGTTTAACTACTAAATGATCATTCAGAGAAAAACTGACAGTTTTCTCTATACGGCAACCCTGTCCTATGCTGTCTTGTGTCCGGAGCATCAGCACCGTACTCCATGAGAGCCTTCTAGATCTTTGCATCTAAACCTCATTTAGCCTGCACCCAACCCACAGGTATCAGAGTCAAAGTCAAATGCTTCTACTGACCAGTGAGACAGCATGTGAACCTATGGGTCCTGCAGGACCACCCAGCGATCAGACATGGTTCAAGGAATAGTCACCACTTAGTGGCAACCAGTGGTCGCATGCCTAAAAACAAATGTGTTTATAGTTTTTCAGTTTTTCAGAAGTAGATGAATATGAGGATTTTTATGCTGACAATAAATTCAAAGTGTTATAAAAGGACTGTGTATGCTGACAAAATATACAAATACTTTCAGTTTGGTCACCACCTCTACGTGATTGGGCAAAGGTTCTTTCTAAGATAGCAATGGGCATCATATCTTTTGCATCTTCTTCTGGCAATGGAAAATGACTGCCTACATGGATAAATCCTATGTACCCTGAGAAGCTTCCTATGACACACTCTGTTCCACGTGCAGCTTAACGAGCAACCTCAAGTGATTAGTTGACATTATTGAAAACATCACCAAAAACGATGCAGTATTTCATCCTTGTCAGATACTGTTCTAAGTGCTCTGCATAGAACAATTTTCCATCTTGCCAAAAACTGTAAAAAGTTGTTGCAAATATTATTCCATCACATAGAAAAGCAACCTGAAGCAAGAGAGGTTAAACATTTGCTCATGGTCACAACCTATAAACCCTTCAGTGCTAGGATTTGGACACAAGTAGGCCACATCTGGAATCTCACCTCTTCGCCTGAGTGGGCACATCTCCAGATTAGGAGGACAGCAGAGGTTAGTGACACTGTGGAATTTGGTTGTCCTCTGGTCCCTCAGAGGTGCCACAACAGGGATATATGACACTTTTATTTTTAGCATCACACATCATACTAACCATCTCAGCAGGAAGGACTCTTGGTGTTAGGTATAAAATACCCAAAACGTCTTGATATCAGTAGAAGTGATACAGAAAACTACTTATATCAAGACCAATAATATATAATTAAAAATGTGTTTAGCAGTATTCACAAATGTGTAAGTCCATATTATTTTCACTTGTTACCAAAATATTTTAGTCATTTATGAAGGTAAAAACATATGTATTTGAAGCCAAAATATTTAATCAAAGATGTTAGGATATCCTGGGTGTTTTATAGACAATGGTAATTTTCACAGAACAAGAAACAAAAGATGTTACTCCTTTCAAAAGTATAAAATAGCCAATCTCATGATAGCCATTAACTACAGTCTTAACGTAGCTATATTTAATAAGCTGAAAACTATGTACCCCTTTAAAAGAACATGAGTCCTTTCATCAGTGGACTCAACATCTTACTTCGTATTTCTCAAAGGCAAGTGAATCTCAATCACAAGGGTGTTTCTGTCTAGATTACAACCATGTCCTAACCTCTGCCACCTTCACTTGGGTCCACTCCAGTCCTTCTCCATGCAGCAACCAGAACGATCCTTTCAAAAGATAAATCAGACCATGTCGATGTCTTTCTTTTGCCCTTGAAAGTCATCACTGCACGTAGAAACAAATCCAAGCTCCTCACAAAGAGCTCTCCATCCTGGTCCATGACCTCCTTCTCCACACCAGAGCCAACTTCCTCCTTCCCATAAAGCCTCTCCACACCTGTTCAGTTTTCACCGCACGGCCATCCATCGCTTTCCTGACTCAGGCCTTCTCACACTCTCCCTACCTAGAGAACGCTGCCTAATTAATCTTTATGTGACAAAGCCCTTCTAGCCTAAAGCCAAGAGTTACACTTCCTATTCTTTTTCTTAAGAGAATTGATTTTAATCCATAATTAAATACTGCTTTCTGTTTTATAAGTTGTTTTTGTGTGTTTCATACACTGGCTATAATTTCACAAGGGTAGAAACTGTGCTCTCCCTGTTGTACAGGTGGAATTTAATAATGTCTATGATACAGCATGCAAAGTTTATGAAAGAAAGGAAGGAGGAGAGAGGAACAGGGAATAGAGAGGAAAAAAAGAGGGGAAAAAATGTAACTACTAAGTACACCCAAATGCTGCTTTTAAATCACTGGACAGTGAGGTCTGTTCAGACTCCAGTAATTCTTACTGTTTATTGCTTTTTTTTGAACTTATTTGATGTCTAATGTTTTTGCAAAAAAATATTGTGCTATGTATAAAAAAAACTTTAAACAAAAACAAAAATAAAGCACAGAGAGGGTATAAAAATGTTTTGAATCCTTATCCTGAGATCAATTTCTATAAATCTCTTATGATCCTAGATTAGAATAATTTTGTACATGATTTTTAAATTAAATGACATTAATGAAAATGCCATCACTTATTGGTAAATACCACCAATTACGGATATTTCTTAAAATAACCTTCAGGTATATAACTAATACAAATTAGTTCATCCTTTGACCATTATTTGTTGTATTTTATGATACAAAAATCTCAGTAAATAGTTAAATGAAAAAAGACGTAACCAAAACAAACAAGGACGTGTATGTCTTACAAGTAAAAAGCTAATCTCACAGATTTTTAAGTTGCACTTTCCTAGCTGTTCACACGAGAACTTGGTCTTGCAGTTGTCTTTAGACACAGCCTGATTCTTTCTATGTAATCTTATAAATTTATCAAATCTCCTGAGCCCTCCCCCTCCCCCTTTTGTAAATAATCGTTTTTATTCTTTAAATGATTACTTTCCTTACAGACACCCAAGTACCAAGAACCATAAAGGGAAAAAGTTGTACTGTCTTAAATGAAATGACTGCTACTTCTCCTGGAGTGTGAACCAAAAGATGTTTCCAGGACATAAACAGGCTGACGTGGAAGACGGTGGCCAACCAGGAAGGGGGACTCATTTATTATGTGTCTCCAAAGGAAGGTCTTAAATCGCTGCAGGCCTCAGCATAAGCTTGTGAACTAGGAGGGCGCATCTGGAGCAGTCTGGCAATTCTGATTCTTGTGAAAAGGAAGGACTTCTGTAACAGGAATCTTCCAAATAAAAACAAATGTGCTGCCCTCTAGAGGCTACGAGGATTAAAGACTGAACCTGAACACACAGTACAGAAAAGGAAAAAGGGAACGAGAATGAGAGTAAGTTATGTTGATCTTCCCTGTTTTTCCAACATATTACATTTTGCATCAGACTTTAAATGTGAAAAGTAAATAAATATCATGGGCAGGAAATTCTGTATGAAAACACAATTCTGAATCTTTTCTATTTTTATGTGTGTTTTAAACTTTATAGAGTCATAGATTTAGTCACTTCAAAGGTAAGATTCAACAGTTTAAAAAATATATTTAAACCAGACTGTGTGATATCACCATAATCCAGTTTTAAAACCCTGCAAATAACCCCAGTAAGATCCCTTCTGCCAATTTACAGCTAAAACCTATTCCAGCCCCAGGGCTTGGGAAGCACAAATCTATTTTGTGCCTCTATAGATATGCCTTACTTCATTTTTAAAATACAGAAATCTGGAATTAAGCACTCCATAACATAACCACCAAAAGCATTCCTCCTGTTTTGTAGTGCTTCTCTTTCCAAAGGCCCTGCCTTGATCAGGTCATAAATTAGAGGTTAAATCCCTTACCAACCCAGACTTTCGGAGACAGTAGTGGTAAATGCCCAATTCTCAACATTTCACATAGTGTACATTTAACCTTCTGTAGGTCTGAGGTTGATACTAAATCTGTCTCTAATTTCTCTGAGAAAATTAGCATGATTAGATTTTTAGCATATAGGTTCAGGGTCTATTTCAAAACAAAGGTTCACATCTCAAGCTTTATAAATGATTCATGGCTCTAACATTTGACCCCATTTCACTTGTATATTCAAAATCTCCTGAAAGTATTTCCTTCTCTACTGACAAGCATTTTTCTTATTAAAGAATCTTCATTTTAAGTCTATGAAGAACACTTTTAATCCTGGAGGTATGACACAAACTCAGTGGGAGAAATGAAGGATTTCCTAAAAAACTCAGATTCTTGGGAGGTTCAGATCAGAGCCTCTAAAATGTCTTTTGCAGTCGGCAGCTAGCGCTAAAATAGTGGCAGGATTCTTAATTTTTTAAGACCTCAGTTTCTTCAGGGAGGAATGACTGCCTGCAATTGCTAATATCTGAAAATCGTCATCATTTCTATTTGAGAATAAAGAATGCATTTGTTATTAGCAGTAGAAAGACAGGTGACAATAAGAAGACTGAAGATAGCTTTGAGGATCTTCAAGGCCCTCTGTGATCCAAGCCAACCTGAGGGTCAAATTCAAACACTGGTCTCCAAGAAGATAACAAATCACACCAGATCGTGTAGAGCTTTCTATACTGCCTGCTTGGGTCCTTTAGAAGAACACTGACTGCCCTCACCACATCGGAATGGGAACCCCTACCTCACCTCACGGAGGTCAGATTACCGGGATCACAGCAGGCAAAAGTGGAATAAAACTGAGTCTGGGTAAGGAAAATAAAACAATTCAAACTAAGCAAGAAAGCCAGGATAACACTATGGGTATTAATAGTTTGATTTTTGAGTAGTTCTTCTTTTCCAAGCAAGTTACGCTTTAAAGGCATTATTAATTTTGGTACAGAGTGTATCTTTGTGAATCAGTACCAGTGGAGACTCAAACCACTATAATTAATACAACTACGCCTGCTGACTCACCTCCACTAAACACAGTCTCCAACAGCCCAAATTGGCACATAATTGCGATTAATGCTTCTCTCCTCTTTCAAGCACCATGGAGTAGTTTTATAAACACCAAAGTGTGTTAATTTAAACAAAATATAAGAAACCAACTTTTTTTCTAGGTGGTAAAGCTGGGTCTGCATATTTTCATTATTGCATAATGGTTACCTTTAGCCCATAAACTACAAGGTCATAGTAAGGTCACAATGAAGTGGCAAATGTAATAAAAGAGAAGAAAAGTAACTGGGGACCATATTTAAGATGATTTTCTCCTTAGCTAGGTAAATGAAGGTTCCTGTAGTATAATTCACTGCGTGAAGTAGATTTAAAATAGGTTTTCTATTGAAAGTGTTCATCTATTCTTGTATTATTTCTTTTTAATTTTCTTTTTCATATTTTTTTTTCCTTCTAAAACACACAACTCAAGACTTTGCTCTCTTCCAAATGAGATTTGATTTAAAGGCAAAAGCCACCCTTGGACTTACAATGTGCACACATTAATGTTCAAAATAAAAGTATGCAAACAAATCGCGATTCAGAGTATGAAGAACATGGACATAAACACAGAAAAGAAAATAGAATAAGTGTAGGTAATCTGTGTTCATAAGCATAAGTATCACACACCAGGTGGAAGTAATCTAATATCAGGAATTCATAACTTCAAAAAGTTTCGTACCAGCTACTTCACTATAAAGCACAAAGGTGCAAAGTCAGCTTAGGCGGAAAATGCGGCGATCTCTATAATCCAAATGTGACCGTCATGTGGTAACTCAGGCCAGTCCTTCGGCAGTGTTTTTCATTTATATGCTGTTGCTGCCGAAGATACAGCAAATAATGTCATCAATTTCCTTCAATTACCTCTTAAAGGATTCATTTGCACTTGGGGAATAAAAAGGTTGCGACAGTAGCTTTAGGATCACTCAGCAGGAGGAATTGGCATTAATAACTATCCTCAGAGGCACAGAGGGAAGGGAAAAAGTCATTTGCTTAACATTCTCTAATTCTTTGTGGTATAACAAGACAAAGTCATGATTTAGGACCGAAAAGCACAGTGGTTTTGCTCACAAAGGAAAGCCTTTTATAACTTGAAAATTTTGGTGATGCTGGGAGTTACAGGATTTGACCCTATCCCTCCCATGCTCTTCCCCTGCTGCAAACTCTCAAATAGCCGTTGGGGGAGGGGAACTCCAATATTATTTTATAAATAGGTCTTGCAATAGCCCCGTCTTACTGTTGTATGAAGAAGTTCCTTTGTATAACAGTGAGGATAACAGCTTTTGGATGCCTGTATCATCATGTAGGGTCATGTATGGCTAGTCAAGCAGTCTTCCTTCAGTTTGGTTACCCGAAGCGTTGGTTTTGTAACACTATAGCATATGAAGGTCAGTGTGGCTATGAAAGAAACCTTAGATACTATGACAAATCCAATAACTATCAGGGTATTTGTTTCTAAGAGGAAAGCATTTTTCAAAATATTTTGCTGATTTGCTAAGGTATGAGGAGATGTTTTGCAGGCTGCCTGGCTGACCTTCTCCAAGACCCTACAGAGAAAGGCTGACACCAGCGTGTCTTAAAGATAAAGATTTGTATCTCTGAGTAAGACAGAGTCCAAAACCAGAATCACAAAGATGAGATATATAAGTATCTGAACCAAAAGCAGGAGAGGGGGCACAAAGAGCAGCTGGCTGCTTCTCTGTACACCTAGCTTCATCAACTCCAAGCCAGCAGCACCAACAGGCTTCCCATATGGTACTGGTATTTCAAAGTCCTCCTTTGGGCTATTTTTCCCCAGTCTAGTAAGCTCACCATCTTAACAAAAGCGACTTGACTTTCACCTCTGTGTCCGCTTTGAGTGTCTAAAGCAGGGAATGATTCACATATTACGAGCCAGGAATCTTTGAAATGAATTTCTGGAAAGTAAAAGGTACCAGATGCTTCTGCAACAAATGTGGAATTGCACTGCCCTCCAGAGGGGACTCCCTGGCAAATGTTTTAACCAATTAAAGATGAGATCTAAGGAACTACACTACAGTAAACCTCATATCCCAAGTATTTTTCAAAGTAATCTGTCAGCAGAACTGACTGATTTTTCTCTAAGCAAAATAAAACTTTGAGGCTCTTTTTTTTTTTATCTCATCTCTTTTTGTCCTGGTCAAAAGTAATATTGCTGTAGAAGGTCTGTTTACCTTTGGACATTTTTAGAGAAATCATACTAAACAGCCTAAAGAATCCTGAACAAAGCTAAGGATCCTCAGACGTGTATAGCAGGCATATTAAAAAGCACCTATGAACTGAATATTTGACTAATTATGTTGTCATCACTTATCTGAAACTTGAAGTGTGCCTACAACTACTGTGAGAACAATATAAATTTATTTTTTTTCCTTCCTGAGTTTTTGTTTTCCACAGCTTTATCATCTACTTCTGTCCCTCTTAAAGAGGGTACAATTTTGTGTACTATCACTTTCTGTTTAAGATATACTTTAAAATTTTTGACATTTAAGAGAAAGCTAATATTTTCTTGATAAAATCATAATAATCCGTGTGCCTGCAAGAATGACTCAAAACATATAAATGAAAAAAATTATTTAAAAAAGTGTGACCTTATCTAACAAATATTTACATAAGGCTTTATGAATATTGACTGTAATTATCATAACATATGTGAGATGAGTACTTTTATTGTTTACCTTTTCTACAGATAAGACACGTAGAGGTTAACTCAGAATCATAAATCTAGGAAATCATGGAGCGGAGAGTCAAACTGAAACAGTTTGGCTTCCAAATCCTGATTATTAACTTCTTGATTTTAACTTTAAATGACATTTCAATATGCAGTTCCCACTCTCTATCATAGCGAGCATTAATAGGATTTAAAAGAAAGGAAAAATTTATTTTTACAATCCATGACACATAGAAAGCTTTAAAGATACTAAAACCCTGGTAGATCGAAATGCTGTTAAGTCAAAATGAAATTGTAAAATGATTTTCACGATGACTTATAAATACCAATTCAATAATCTTTTTTTGAGAGGGACCAAAAAAATACTGAAACAAACTGAAAGAATATTAACTATCTTTTTCTATCATAAAAATAAACTCTGTAAACAAATCAGCCAATATCAAGGTCAGTATCAGAAATATCCTTAATCTCAAAAATATTGAGCAACTTAATAATTGCTTATATAGCAATAAAGTCATCTATTTTCAAATAATTATAATTCTGTTTCCTGCAATAAAGATGGAAAAAATATTCATAGCTGACTACTAAATTCATGAAGAAAATAATGGGAGTTAATAGGAAACTTTAGATTAGATCATGGTGGCACCACCACAAACCTATAGCCAATTAGTTCAGACAAGGATTATAAAGTATATTTCAGGTTGCACTTAGAAAACAATGTTTTTGCACCAAGCACAGACCAGCCAGCTACTCAGCAGCTGGGTTCAGAAACCAGAGGGCCCCTGGGAAAGCAGTCGGTAACTACAAAGCTAATGTGGTCAATGCTCAGTGTCGTTATGGGGATTAGGCGGGGTCACAGCTACACGGCAGCACCTGCGCAGCTATGACATAAGCTTATATCTGACATAAATCATATACTCTCTGTTTTGAAAGCAAATAATAAAATAGTCGTTCCATGTTTCTTGACCTTTATTTCTGAGAAACTTGGATTTTCCCCCCTTATTGCTGTGAAATACACTCAGCATCCCAGAGGAACAGACTTAGAAACCCCATCACAGAGCCCACGAGACTTGCATCTCAAACACCACTAACTGCGTATTGTGCTTTAAAGTTGCTAAAAGTGAGAAAGAAAGGCAGGATGAAAAAAGGAGGAAATTCAGAAAGATCCCAAAGAAAAAGGAAACTAAAATGTTAGCACCGATAAAGGTGCACGGTCAGTCAGCTGGGGATACAGGGAAATAAGATGGGCATGCCAGCTGCCCTAGTGCACAGTTCCTTACTCAGTTCACCATTTTTAAAATTTTATATTTTTTTTTGCAGACTCCAAATACAGAGTTCATATTTGCTACTTCTCCCCAAAACACTGCTTTTCAAAACTCAATAGCAACAGTACTCAAGATTCAGTAAAATGATGCCACCAGAAGTTACCTGAATTATAAGGAAAAAAGACAAGGTAGAAAATTATCCTGAAGAATAAACACACGTACAATAATAATGATGGACACTTATAAATCAGTTAGCCACAAAGGCAAACTGCAAGGTAAAAGATATTAGCGGGCGGGGTTTTGGAAAACATATAGAATCAAGATTGCCAAATTTCTGTATTATTACTACTAATAATAATGAGCAGAGCGGATACACAGGAAGCATTCCATCAGGAAGGAGAGTACTATAATTCCTCATACTGCGGTAATGCCTCCTCCTCACATACATCCCAGTGCTCTAGTTTCTAAAGGAAAAGCAGGAGAGCTATACTGAGTATTAATCTTGAATGGCTTCTTAGTTGCTTGAGTAAGGAAGGAACCCTTTGCTTCTAACCATTCTATGTAAAAAGACACATGTGTGTAGAGGTATTCACTTCAGGGCAAAATTCAGTATCAAACAACACATTTTTGCAGGGTCAGGAACTTTATTATGCAAAATGTAGCCAGTACCAGCAGAATTAGATTAATTACTAATAATTCATTAATAAAGCTTTAGTACTGAGAAAATTATGCAATGTAATGTAAACAATACTTAATATGTCTCATAATTTAAAGTGCAATATCCAAATATTTATTAAGTTCTTGCTATGGGGCAAGTATTTGTCATACTGCAGTGAACATAAACATAACCATTGACTTTTAAGAATTTACATGAAACTAGGGAGAAATAAAAAATGAATTTAACAAACCGTGTAAGATGTTAGAGAAAAAAAGCCAGCAAGGAAGTGGCGTGACACTGCGTGTGTGGGCAGGCAGACGCTGGGGCACAGAAGGTGGTGTGGACACGTCTCTGATGAGGTAGGTGAGCCCTGCAGGGCTGATCAAGATCATGCAAGCAATGGAACCACATGTGCAAAATTTCTTGAATATGTACAGTATATCATGCATTCCTTTGTGGTCCTTGGTAAAGACTTTAAATTTTACTTGGAGAGAAGAAGATAAAGCCTTTGGGAATCCAATGTGAGACACTGGGGGAAATGAGTAATCAAATTATAGGGCTGGAGTACATAACACGGTGACCAGGATTTGGGACTTGAAGACATACGTGGATTAAAATAATTTCTGTTATTCAGTATCATAGCTGTAAGACCCTATCCCAGTTCCTCCCTTCTTCAAAACTGACTTCAGCAGCTATACCACCTTTATGTAGTTTTACTGGGAAAATAAATAACACAAGCAGGATCCATGATTGGATTGGTTTTAGCTACAGTGTGCTTAATGAAAAGTAGCAGTTGCTTTAATAGTGTTGTAAGAAGTTGGAAAATATGAGCTCAAGAAGGAAACACAGATTTTTAAAAGGCTAAAGATAACTACAGAAAGAAAACTGATTTTAAGACAGACTATAAATCCTGGACAATATTAAGGGACACTTGATCTCTAAATAAATCTTCAAAAGACGTTCATAAAAATCTCAGCTCAAAACAACAGATGTGTAAAGTCATGAGAACTTGGTATATAATATAAATACCTAATTGAAATAATTAGACCGTGATCTCCCATAACAATCAATGAGTAAGAAAATTGGTATTTCTCAGTAAAATTTTCACATTTCTTAAGGCAAATCTAATGGACTCCTTAAAAAAAAAAACCCTACAAATCAGATATTAATTTCAATTTTAAAAAGAGAAACTGAGTTCATAGAAAGTAAAATATATATCCAAAATCACACACCTAGAAAGTACTGCCATATCTGGTCCATGATAAGGGCTCCACAAGTGTGAGGAAGTCAGTGTTTCTTGCATAAACATATGAACCTTAGCTCCAAATCTCTCTCCAAATTGCTACGGTACTGTTTCTTTGAATGTTTCCAAAATTCTCTGAATCATGGGAATTGCTTGAGCCCCTGAATTTTTCTGTAAACCACTGCAGAATCCAGAATCTGTCACGGGGCATCCCAGAAATGGGTATTTTTAACAAGTAACTAGGAGAGTCTTATGATAAGTGAGTTTTTTTACAAAGTCAATAGTAACTTCATACTGTTCCTGTCAACTCCACAATCACTACTTCATTTTTCACTCTTTTGTCTAATTTAGTTAATTAATTAAGTTTGTGTTAGTATATGTTTGCAGTACACACACTTTATAATCATCTGGGGAGTGGTCGCACGTACATAATACAGCTTAGTTTTTCTCCTTTTAATTCTTCTTTAATTTCTTCTTCCTTCGGCCTCCCTCCCTCCTACTGGAATTTCCCTTTCCCCATTTTCATTGTTTTTGATATTATTACTCTTAGCTCATTCATATAAGATTAATATAATGTTTACGTTCATTTAGGATATCAGGTTTGTCTGATGGCATATTTTTTTTTTACTGATTTTCCTTCTCCTCCCCCTCTCCCCTCACCCTTGTTCTCCTGGACCCTTTCCCATTTGCAAAAGATTCATCTCTGTCTCTTTCCATGCATCCTCTGTTATGTTCTTTGTCCTTTGCCTTGCTAAAATGAGAGATACCATACAGTATCTAAGCTCACGTGTCTGGTTTATTTCACTGGACATTATATTTTCCAGGTGCATCCATTCTCCTCAAAACAGAGAAAGTAAAAACTCAGCACTTTGACCTTTACTGACTGCCCTACTTTACAAAAAGAGAGGACCCAGAGATACCAATTTCTAAAATGTCAGCATGAGTCAATTTTATCTATGATCCTTATGTTTGTTTTACCCGAATGAGAACAAAATGTTTAATGTAACTAGAAATTTACATGGATGCTGTGGTTTTAAGATTTTGTTTTTTCCACTCCTATTATTTTAAGCAAATACCTAACAAATTTTAGGACTGGAATTTCCTACATAGATTCGTTATAAAAAAGCGACTTTTTCCAACCACCCCATGTGTCGTGATCAAATTTTTACAGTATCAAGGAATTTCACTTCATGTTTTATTTCTTGGTAACATAACTGCTAGACTGCTGCTGCTGAAGTTCTCATTTTCCTTTGCTTTCTGTAAGAGTCGGAAAATTTTTAACTTGGAAACTTTTTGACACGCTTAAAACATACACATAGCTGTATATTCTGGCAATTGTTGAGTGATGTAAAAACTTTGTAGTGCTGGTAAGTGGGATCAGATTGAATACTGTTATACTAATTTGGTAAATGATTATACGTTTCAAAGAGTTTTGCATTCTAAAAATAAGCACATATTGTAAGATAGTCACTTAGCATGGTGCAGAGAATAGGAACATTTTTTTAAAACTCACTCTCTATCTATCTATCTATCTATCTATCTATCTATCTATCCCTAAAAGTAAGTGGCATAATACCTCTCTGCCTCCAGATCCTACTAAGAACGCTCCTCCATTAGTCAGCTTTGCATCATTACAATAAAATAGCTGAGACAATTAACTCACAAAGACAAAAGTTGTTTGGCTTCCACTTGTGGATGTTCCCGTCTAAAATCAGACAGCAATATTGCTTTGGGCCTTTTGTGGGGGAGACGGTAGAGGTGAGAAGCATATGTCAGAACAAATTCCTCATGACACAAGCCACAGACTGAGAGACCAGTGTCCCAAAGACCTTTCCAAAGGCACGCGCTGGGGTATTCTGCACAATTCCAAGAGGACTCACTTCTTAAAGGTCCCAAGCCACATCTGAATAATGATGGCCTTAAATCTTTAATGCATGAATCTACAGGGCACATTCTTTAAACCACAGCAGCCCATTCCTTAGGAAAACTAGGTGATATTTTAGATCCAGGAAACAAAGGAAGGTGGCAGACTTTTCTCCTCCTTCAGAGAAAAATGACTGAATTTTCATCCTCTGGATTCCCAGAAAGCAAGAGAAACTTCCACCCTTTGATGGCTTGTATTAGATGTCTCCTTAAAGCCTCCTGAGGTCATAGGTGGGTTTTAGAGGTGGTTGGATCTAGGGTGTGTGATGATGGTGGGGTGGATTCAGTGTACAATGCTAGGATTAAGGGTGCCACACCCTGGTAGGATATAAAGGACAGAAAGAGGGATGCTGTTTGTCACTTATCATTTGTGACTTATTGCCTTGCCTTCTGCCTGCATGAACTGTTTCTCCTCTGTGATGACCCTCTGCCATGCCACCTTCCCATGGAGCCAATCAGCTCAACCCTGAACTGAAACTTCTGGAAATTGTGCGCCAAATACTTTCTCCAGCAATGAGAAAAGTAACTAAGACACACCTTCTCCTGCATCAGATTTCAGTGAATATGAACTGAAACACAATAATTGCTGCTGAAAATTTAGGAAAAAAATCCTCATTTAATTCTATTGACCATTAACAAAAAGCCACAACACTCACAATCTTCAGATGGAAAGAATATTTTGAGAGTATATTTACTAAAAATGCTACTTTCAAGTCAGATGTTGTGTGTGTGTATGTGACAAAAAAAGAACAATGTGAAAATCACAGCTCCTTTCTTCAAACTATAACAAATGGGGCTCAGGACATATGCACATTATTATTTTAACACAAGCAAATTTTTTTAAAAAGAATGAAAATTGTGTAATAGAAGTTGTGCCACCCAACAAATGCAGAACTACAGTAGTTAAAATAGCATGTTACAATATTTGATATTTAAATGACCAAAATTCTCTCATAAAGAGGTAGCAATAAAAAAATGAGATGTCAGTGGGTCGTCCTTGCTTCAATGCATTGTCAAATTAAATGTTCTTTGAACTCATCTAGTTTAATGTAGTCACAACATCAAGCTATTGATATCTAAGGGTTTTACGAATTCTTTAAAATGCAAACATTTTGTTTTCTTTTTTTGTAACACAATTAATGCTTAGAAACTTTCTTCATTATGAACCAGAACATAACTTTCTTTTAGCAAAAGATTTGTAATTAAACCAATTACACTTAGCATTTAAAAATTCCGAATGTTTTTTCTGTGTGTTCTAAATTGGTACTGGTCTACTCTCATCTCTGTAGGAAAACTCTGAGAGAAGTGAGTTCCTGAAATTGTAAAATATTACCTTTCAACCCCCAAGGTGTTTGGAACATGAACATTGCTAAAAATGAGAATTCTTCAAGGAAAACAGAGACAATTTAGAATTTTGAGGAGATTCAGCTCTAATGCATGGCAAGAGCCAGCAGAGGGAGTAAAATCCCCAAAATACAGGTTAACAGAAGAAAAATGCTGAATGAAGGTATAGCCAGCACCAACCCGGAAGGAAAGGATCATAGGTCACTGTATCAAAAAAGAGTTATAATCAGATTTTTAGGGTCTTGGTCCAAGAAGTTAAATGAATTGGAATTTTACCTCATCCATCACGTGAAAGATTTATCTCTTTCAATATATATTTTACAAAGCATAATAAACAGGGCATTTCTTCACCAATGTTCTAGTGCTTTGAAAAAATTATCTTTTTCATACTCCATTGGATAACAAAGAAAAGAGACTTACTTTCATTAAACAAGAATTATTAAATGAACAATTGCTTAGGTTTAGCTGTGTGGCTGGCTAAAAGAATCATGATTCCTGTTATCAATGACCTTTGAATCAGGTACTTGTTCTTGTGCATGACAAGAAAAGCTATCTAACAGGATCTGCAGGAATTAGTAACTGGAGGAGCATGGAAAAGGGAGAGATTTTAATTGCAGTAAAGAAGTAGGCCAGGAAAAATTGTCCACAACAGGCTAAAAACCTGTTCACGGCATTTCATTTAAAGACATTTTATACACAGGGATACAGCATTACCTGAAAGAAAGGAAAATCTGTCCTTAGGCAACACATTTTCAGGTCACAGAAGGATCAGTGCATCTGATTAAACTATTGCCTTTCGATCTCTGTGTGACACCTACTGCCGCCTGATAGGTGTGTTTTTGGCTTTCTGTTCCCTCACTCAGACACCGAAGGTTTGTGAACTTCATCACCACTTATTCCATTAAGATGCAAACCCACGAGGTTTCTGCATACAGTTCTAATCATCCAAATTTCAATTATGCGCACTGTATATGAATTGACCTCATGGGCCTTTCCATAGAAAAATTTGTTCATTAAAGACCCTGGCTTCTTATGAATTTTGCTTATCAACCCTTAGAAGTTGGTGAAAGAATTTTTTTAAGTGTTAAAAAGAGAAAGAGTTTTGCTAGAAAATCTTCAACTGTGCAGTTAACACTGAATTTGATAAACAGTACATTCCCAGTAACAGTCACCAAAATTCCAAGTTAAATCTGTGCCCTTGGAACAAAGCCAAAATGCCACAGCATATTTGCACTTTGAACAAATTGCAAATTTTTAACTCTGATTTTTTTCTGCCAAAACAAAGGCTTAAAATATGTGGATTCCATCTTCTCTGAAAACTTTACAATAGTCATTTTAGATGCGAAGAAAAATGCTTTTAAAACCAATAAAATGGTAGATCAATTTGATTTGCTATTTTAGCATGCATATCACCTGAACTATTTCTGGAGGCCATATGTAAAGATAAATAATCTGAAATAGTCACTATTATAACCCTTGAAATCGAACAACTGCATTCAATTTTTTTTCTACTTGACCTATATTCTTAACTATTCAACCTCAGCTTTTTTACCTGTCAGATGAGGTAGAAAAGCCTCACAGAGGCTGTTGCAATGAGATAATATCTGACAAGTGCTTAGTTCCTACCACACACTAAATAGCAATGAATGAATCTCCTACACTGATAACCTGTTAGAGATTTGCATCTACCAGGTTCAAGACACTAACCATAATATTTGCACAATTTTAAAAAGACATTTCTAGCTTTCATTTACAATCTGAAATGCACTAATTCTATACACCATAAATATATACATATACTAAGAAATTAAATATTTTTATATATGCCAACCCTCAAATAATTTTTCATTAAGACACCACTAAAAGGATATTCTTATTAAATTGCTAAGTATGAAAGAAGTTACAGAAAAGGCAGGTAGGGACTGTTCATAACCTAGTGCCATTGGTTAACTGAAAAACTTCCTCCTAACAATTTCTAGAATACACGACACATTTTATTATAGTAGAGGGTGTCATATAATAAACACCATCTTTTCTTATTTTATATAAAAATATGATTCCTTTGGTGGAAGTAAATAAGCATGTAAAGGTACAGTATTTTCTGGAATGATGCAGATTAGCATAGATAAAACATAGCCTAAAATGGCTTTTCATTTATGAATACAAAACAAAACAAATAGAGAAAATAGAAGAGTTCTGGTTAAAACCAAGACAGAAAGTTATTACTATGTTTTACATTTTCTGTGTTTTAAAAATAATACATTTTTAGTTACAGTATTTTTTAGTTGCAATCTACTTTTAAATATCAAATATTGATACATCAAATGATAAAAACACCATATGATATTTTGATACATGTATGCATTGTGTAATATTTTAGTCAGGTTAAACATATCTCACTTCCTAGACATTTATAATTTCCGTAGGATGAAATCATTCAAACTGCTTTTGCCTAGTTTTTTTTTTTTTTTTTTTTTTTTGTCTTTTTCCTTTTTATCGGTACCAGGGATCGAACTCACGACTGCCTGCTTACAAGGCAGGCGCTTATGCCGCTGAGCTAAATCCCCAGCCCTTTTTGCCTAGTTTTTGAAACACACAGTACATCATCAATACCTATATTCATCCTAGCACGCAACAGCAACCCAGAACCTCTTACCCCATCTCAGGATACATGAGCATTCCCTGTTCAACTTCAGGTTTTTGCAATAGGAAAATATGAATTTGGAGTTCAGTTTTAATTGTGAAATGAGGAATGGCTCCTGCTCCTTGTTGTCAGTATTCCACAAAGGAACACAGAAGAGCTGTACGTGCTTTACACATAAACGACTTACTCTGTAGTAATCCAAATGTTATGTTTTGAGATGTGCTTAATATTATTGTTTTCATTATGTCAAATATGTATAACTGCATTTACACACCATAAATTCCCTTGGAGATTTTAAATAGCAAGCTACTAATTACCTCCCTTGCCAAAAGTTCGTAAGACATGAAGTATTTACTATTAAGTAGTTTCTTTATTTCACCTGAGGGAATGAAGAAATGTTCCCCAATGGGTAATTTCGGTGACCTCAGCATTGGAAAAAACTGATGAATAAGATACCATAGAGATAAGTTAGAATCCTATGCTGTCAAGTTTGTTTGGTTAAACATCCCCGAGAATGATGTGCTTAAACGCTCATTTTCTTTTAAAGGAGATTTTATGTCAGAGGGTGCAAGGGGATCCAAATGACAAATAAATGACTTGGTGAATTGTTATTGGGAATTTGTTCTGCAGAGTCTTTCATTCTTAGAATGATATTTTCAACATTGTGTTGTGTCCTTAATAAAATTTCTCCCCAAAGCTACCTAACTACCTCTATTAACAGATACCTCTGTCTTTCAAGATACATGATTCTTCTCTTCCATATTTAATAGGTACATGTAAACATTTGCTTGCATATGATATAAAATACTTATATGAATAGAAACAAAATGAATAATACTGGTGGCAGGCATATAAAAAAGAGTGTTTCCTCTTTCAATGCAAGTTTACATTCATAAATTCTTAGCATTTTTTGTGTCCATTTCATTGATTTTTTGCTCTAATCTTTGTGATTTTCTTCTCTGTACTTGCTTTGGAATGTAAACTGCAAACATACAAAAATTAATGAAGGAGAGAGAGGAAGAGACAGGAAAAGGGATGAAAGGGAATTAGATGCCTTTTGTACATGTACTTGTAGAAGACCAAGTGGAATGTTCTTGAATGCAGAACTATTACCCCCTCATTATTTTAACCAGGCCCTGTCTCCATGCATGGATATGCACAGAGCTGGCTCTGCTATCTCCTTCTCCTTTCACCTGACTCTAAGTGAAGTAAATAAGATTGGCTAAGGTACTGATAAGTAATCTTTAAGACCAACTGACAATTTCCTGTTTCCTCACATTGTGTTCCTTGTAGAATGGTAGGATGCAGCAGCATGGCAGGAATGTCAACTGCGTAAGAGCCTCCTAATAAAAGGCCATGATTTCCCAGGGTACATAGTTTGCATATCAGAAACTGAAGCAACAGCCTCCTAAACTCATTTATATGCTATCCCAATTGAGTTATGCAGACTGATCTTCCTGCCTATCTTCCCTCCTGCATATGGCAGAGGGCATCCATCTGGCCAGGGCAGCTCAGATTGCTCACATAATTCCCACCGTCCTCACTGTCAGTCACCCTTGAACCTCTCCTTTCTTCATGAGATAATAAATTCTGAGAGAGGCCTAGAATCAGGGCCTTTGCCTATATATCCTCTCTTGGAACCGACTTAGGACCCCTTGGCTGCCCATAACTTTAAATGTCTTAGTGTCTTTACCCTCACTATAGGTTACATTGGAAGTGGTAGACTGAAGTTCCAATAACATTTCTATGGAATCACAAATATAACTTTTTGGATTGTGTGGTGGACTGGAAAAGGGATTACAACATTTGGGCTACAATATTCAATATCTGGATTACAATATGTAGTAACTTCCACAAGAAATGTAAACATTATGTATGGCACACAAGTACTAATAAGCTAAAATAGAAAATAAGCATAAAACAGTATTTCATGTGATTTGTAACTAAAACTGATTATTATAATAAGTAATTTTGCGGGTGTTGCTACATGTTTATTTAGTACTTTACAGTGCTATTTCATTTCAATCTCTCAAAAATCCTGAAAGAAGGCACAACTAAAATTCAAATTTTAGAGATAAAGGAATTGAGGCATAGAAGTGTAAAAGGAATAAAATAAAATAACTTTAAGCATGTGTAACTATTATTATCATATAAAAATTACTGTAAATCAGAAACTTCCTGTCAAATTGATGTACTGGGCCAGATTTACTCTTTTACCTGAAACAAAACGTGGACAAAATATTTGATACAAAAGTTTTAAGACTGAATATCCGGTAACAGGAATAGCGAACCCTGTGAGATGTGAAATAGTGTCAACCCAAAGACAGTTCCAGTTTGAATGCCTTGAATGATTTTCTGATGAATATACAATGAGCAGACAATCAGGAAGCAAATGCAGCAGACTTGCCGAGTTGAAGAGACTGAGCTCAAAGTCTGAAAATGCCAAAATGCACATAGGAGAGAACCAGAATGAAGAGAGTAGCACCAAGCAAAATAATTTCATGCCTACACATAAGGGTTGCCCTTGAACAGTCAGCAGAATATTCATCAGTGTTATGCATATTAGGAAACTAGCTGAGATCCATGAAAAATATACCATAGGGGATTAGAGGCATTAGTACCTGTTTCTACCCGTCAGAGAGGAAACTCTCACAATAATGGGACACTGGGTACAGTACCTGAAGGGGTTCCCCTCAGCAGTGAGAAATAATAGCAATAATCCCTACAGAATATTATTGTATTCATGCTTAATGAGAATCAAAAAATAAAACTATTTATATAGATCTATAAATAAATTGGGAGAAATTTGTGCCAGTACTCAAACGTCAACTTTGCCAGATTCTGAGATTTGAAGTGCTCAGTGGATCACTGGGTCCACTGGGTCCCTGATGAGCTCATGGGCTGAGCATTGATGTTAGGAGGTGTGAGCTGGTTGGAGAAGTACAGCTGTAACTTTGGAGCCTGTACAGCTTGCTTTGCTTCTTCCACTGCTGTTTCCTGGATGCCATGAGGGGAGCAGCTTTCTGCAGCCAAGACATGATCCTAGGAGCCAGCTGACAACGGACTAAAACTTAAACCACGAGCTAAATTAAAACTCGAGTTTTAATTCTGGATGACACATATTTTGTTTCAGTGATGGAAAAGCTGCCCAATACAGATGTTTATGAGAATAGAAAAACATAACACATTACAGAATAAGGCAAATTTTATATTGTTTGCAATATAGTAAAAAGGTAGGTGGGGTGAGGCGGTGCACACCTATCATCCAGGACAGCTGAGGCAGAAGGGCGACAGGTTTGAGCCCTATTTAATAACTTAAAGAGATCTTATATCAAAAAAAAAAACCATAAAACAAAACAGAATACAGTTCAGTGCAAAGACCCTGAATTCAATCCTCAGTATAAATAAATAAATATCATTTAATTAATTTCAAAGTTACCAGGCATCCAAGAAGCAGAAAAATATGACACCAAGTACGGAAGCAAATGAATCACATCAGGCTCAAAACTGCAAGAATGTAGAAGATGGAGATGGAAACTATACTGTGCAGATGAAAACCACTTTCACTGAAGTTAACAACTGATTAGATATTGCAGAGAAGAAAAAAATAGTGGACTTGAAGATACAGCAGCAGAAACTCCTGTGTAAAACATAGAGAAAAGAATTGAAGACTTTGCAATAAAAAGTAAGCATTGTCAATATGAGACCATTTCAGGCAATCTAAAAAACATATATATAAAGCTCCCAAGAGTTGGGAAATAGTTAAAGAAATAATGGCCCAAAAGTTTCCAAACTTTGAGAGAAACATAAAACCACAGATCCAACAAGGTCAGTGGACACCAAACATAATAAACAAAACCACTTCAAGAACTATACCACATTATAATCAAATTGCTTCAAGAGTCATGAGGGAAGAATGAATCTTAAAAGCAGGTAAAGGGGCAAAAACATTCCTCCTAAACAGTGGAATAATGATAACAGTGGCATATATCACATTCACAAATTTAAGCATCACATCATTTCTCTTATATGAGAAGCCCAGAGTAAAAATAAAGAGCAAAATAAAAATGATAGGAAGTACGGAGATAAAGCAAAGAGGAAAGTGATCAAAAGATGGGAAAAGGTGGGCAGGAAGGGATTAGGGATATAAAAAAATAAGAATTGAGGCGTATCATGTATGTGTATCAGCTTCACTCCAGGAAGGAAAACATAATCTATTGCAAATACGTATCAAAAAAAGGAAAGGGAAGGGTTAAGGGGGAGGAAGGGAGGAAAGAGAAACTGAGATGTGTTATGTATATGTACCACTTTCCATAAGAATGTAAACTTTGTATACTACACACAAGTATTAACAAACTACAATTTAAATAAGGAAATGTAAGAAACATTTTAACCGAGAAGATAGTAATGCAGTATCTTTAAAGTACCAAAAGGAAAGAAATGTTAACTTGGATTTCATACCTAACCAAAATATCTTTCAAAAACATCTTTAGTTCCCTATTAACTCAATCAGGATCCATGTATGACTTATACTGTTATATCATGACTGATCTTAAATCTGACTTGTTTGATTGCTGCTTATTATTGACAAATTTTATTCAAAACCTGTAAGATTGATGGCAACAAGTTGAGGAGTACAGACAACTATCCTGAAAATGACAATGATTCACTACGATATCCATTCTGATTTGATTACTACCTGTTTTTGTAGCTCTACACTATCTATAAAGTTGTATTTCTGTTAATTCTGCTATGTACTGATATGCTCAATTATACTTTATCAGATGATATAGCCAATTCTGTTGATGATAACAAGAAACAGCACAGTGACCAGGATAGAACTCCTCATACATCAGAGCTATGTCTTTTTAGTTTTATATGTCTATAGGAAAAAGTTTAGTTCTGTCCTGCTTTGTTATGTTTTTCCCTCTAATATAGAAAGGATAGAAATACATGTTGAGACTCAAGCTTACGTAAAACCTATAAACAGTTTATGAGCACTGATCTGATGACACATGATGAAATGAACAAAAACTTTGAAAGAAAGAAAGTGGCACTGCAGTACCCAATCCTGATTCCACAGTGTTATGATGTGAAATCCAGCAATATTATTAATCTTTGTTCAGAAGGATTTTAATCTAATGTTCTCTGTTAGGTCTCAACATAAATGAAGATATGGATAAATGCATACATGTCTAAGTGTATAGGACTGATAGCCATAATACTTAAGTTTTTGTTGGATAGTTGAACAGAATTGTTTGCAGTCTCCTTGGTTGAAATCCCATTTATATGTTCCACTTGTGTACCTTGAACAACTATTTATAGAGGGACAATATGTATACATCAACTAGTGATTTATTACTGTCTATTTCTTTTCTTTGAAAGTATGTACTGTTTCTGTCCGTTTTCTATTTTGTTTTGTCTTTCTTTAAATAAAAAAAGAAACATACTTCTTTAGACATATAAAAGGTAAAAGCATTAATCACCAGAAAATTAATACTTGAAAAATGTTAAAACAATTCTGTTGTACACATGGAAAATAGCACCAAATAGAAACAATGAATTTAAACAAAGAAATGAAGAGTGCCAGAGAGGGTAATTTCATAGAAAAAACTATAAGCTTTTCCTTATTATTTAAGTTTTTAAAGATAATTGAAGGATTAAACAATGTTCATAAAATGCAGTGTAGGATTTATAATTAGAATACCAATAAAATCAATAGTAACAGTACAACAACAGAAAGATAAAATGGAAATATATATGCTATAATATCATGCTATAGATAACATGCTATAATATTACTTAAAGACAAACTATGACACATTAAAGATGAATACTATAACCACTAATGTAACAACTAAAAATAAGAAAAGTTATAGACAATAAAGTAATAAAAACATACAATAAAATAATTTTTAAAAAATAATCAATTATTCCAAAATAAATTACAGATGGATAAAACAAAAATACGACAGAATGGAGAAGTAAAAAATAATAGCAAAATGATAACCTCAATTTAACCATATCAATAGCTACACTAAATGTAAATGGTTTAAACACTATAATTAAAAAGTAGAGATAAACAGATGGGATCTAAGGCAAGACTCAACTACATACTGCCTTTGAATATTTAATATGTAAATATAATGACTCAAGAGATTTAAAAGTGAAACGGTATATTTTTTCTAAACTATATCATCCTAACACTAATCACACTAAATTTGAGACAAAATAAGATTTCAAAATAATGAATGTCACTAAACATGGTCATTTCATAATAAGGAAGGTCAATATATCAAGAAGATATAACAACTCTATATATTTATGCACCAACAAAGAAACACGAAGCAAAATAGAATGGAAAGAGAAAAAACAAATCTAATATTAGAAAGTGGGACGTTTTAGTGCACTCTATTAATAATTTTTTATTTTTAATTTTCTTTTGGAGACAGGGTCTCACTATGATGTTCAGGCAGTGTGTGAACTCACTATGGAACACAGGCTGACCTCGCACTCACAGCAATCCTCCTGTCTCAGCCTCCTGAGTGCTGTGATTAGAGGTGTACACCACCGTGCCTGGGCATGTTTCTCAATAAGTGATAGAGAAAATAGAGAGGAAGCCATTGAGGACACATACGGAATACACATTATCAGCAAACTCATTACATTTATATGAAACATGTGCATACAAATCAAGAGCAGAATATACACTCTTTCCAAGTTCATATGGAACATTTATCTACAAATGTAATACTATTGTCTAGATTTTATGATCAAAAGCCAATCTCAACAAATTTAAAATGAGAAGTGTTATACAAGTCATACTTTATGACCCCAATAGAATAAATCAGAACTCACATACAAAGACATATATGGGAAAATCATCCGATACTTGAAAATTAATATATCTTAATAACCTGTGAATCAAAAGAAGAAATCAAAAGGAAAATTCATAATTTCTTTTCATTTTCATCAGATAAATTTAAGGGCTGCAATATGAAGTTTTGATACATGCATACATAAAAAGTGGTTACTATAATCAAGCAAATTATCATCTACCACTTCACAACTTCTTTTTTTTAAAAAAAAGTATTCAAGGGCTGGGGATTTAACTCAGTAGCATAAGTGCCTGCCTGGCAAGTGCGAGGTCATGAGTTCGATCCCTGGTATCAAAAAAAAAAAAAAAAAGATACTAAAAAAAGTATTCAAAACAGTGAAAACACAACGTATAAAAATCTATGAATCGAGATCAAAGCACTACTTACGGGTAATTTTATACCATTTAACACCTATCTTAGAAGACAAGGAAGGAGAAGCAAAAGAAACCCAAAGTAACTTGAAAAAAAAGCAGTAATGAATATCAGAATGGAAATCAACGAAATACAAAACAGAAAAATAGGGAAAATCAATGAAATAAAAATATGAATATTTGATAAAATCCATAATACTAAGTTCTAACTGGAACTAATAATGGACATAAAGAAACAAGATATTACCTCGCAGGATTAAGAATGAAGGTCATGACATTGCAGAATAAAGAGATATTCAAAGGATGATAAAGGACTATTACCAAGAGGCTATTGCTTAATCACTAAATATTTGAAAAGTTAGATGAAATGGATGAATTCCTTGAAAAACACAAATTATCAAATTCAAAAAATATCAGGTAGCATGAATAGCACTACATATATTAAAGAATTTAGATTTATAATTAAACATCTCTCCAGCACTAATCTCAGATGAATCTGTTTAGTGCTATGAAACACTTAAGGAAAAAAGGACAAATCTATGTAAACTTCCAGAAAATTAAATAAAAAGTCACTCTTCTTAATTTTTGTATCAAGTGAACAAAATGCTGATACACATTTTTAAAAACCCCAAATTGTAGAATAATATTCTTCCAACAGACTCCAGCAGTATATTAAAAGTATGATACATGTGGAACAAATAGGATTTCACCTAGAAATGCAAGCTGGTTTATCATCAGAATTCCATTAATAAAAGACAGCATAATAGCAGAGTAAGTAAAAAGGCTATATGCCATCTCCACAGAAGTAGAATTTTTTTTTAACTCGGGGCTGGAGATTTAGCTCAGCGGCATAAGCGCCTGCCCTGCAAGTAGGCAGTCGTGAGTTCGATCCCCGGTACCAATAAAAAAGAAAAAGAAAAAAAAAGAATTTTTTTTTAACTCATGAGCCACATAGAAACAGGAGCAAGTTTTAGATGTATCTTGTTGTAGGTGCTATCATACAAAAATGTTACTGATTAATTTAGTGGTTGATATATTTAGTGAAGTAATGTCTCCATCTAATGCTTAGTGATTAACACTATTTAGTGAAGTTTTTGTTCATTCAGTAATATCCCTAAGCGTTTATTAAATATCTACTAGGTTTGTGAGACTAAGACTTGTATCTACAGAAACGTTAGGCAAAGTAAAACTATTTGGTTCAGCAGAGACGATACCCTTGTAACTGTTGACATTGTCACTGCAATATTGTCTTTATTCTTCTCCTGGTCAGATCTTTCTTTTACTGACAATAGCATTGTAGGCAGCTTTAACTTTGTCAATACAGTCCAACATTATTGTGTAGTCCATTACTGTCTTGTTATTGCAGGTCCATGAGAATACTATTTCTCCTTTTTAGGTCTGAATTAATTTAGATGCAACAATTCTCTATTGCCTTTCTCACTTACCAGTATAAAGGTCTTTAACTCTGTTGTAGTTATAGATTTCATCACTGAAAAATAATGATGCTTTATTCTTGCACAGTATTTATACTTTTCAAAGCATTTTTCATTATCTTTTCTATCTCATTTTCAAAATTCTGTGAGCTCTTAAGAGAGAGCAATAAAATCTTTATCTTATGGTGGTGGCAACTGAGGTCCAGAGAGGTTAAGTGATACACTGATTATTCGAAGATACTTAATTGCTACACGAAGATGGTATTTTTCCATATTCTTCAAGTTTCAAAAGAAAGTTTCGTATATAAGCATTCTGTTTCTTGAATGTAGTGCACATGCCCAATTATTTTCTAAACCACCTTCTTCAAATACATCCAATAATGAAAGCTTTTTAATGCGGCTCCCAAACTTTAAGCCCAATAGTAACGGAGTTGATGACAGAGCGTACACACTTTGCCAATCTTAAACTGTTATAAAATGATCAAACCAGGCAAGTACCCTTTTGGGAGGAATTTAGGTCAGAGAGCTAAAAACTCACATTAATATAACATTTACAATCCCGAATATAAAAATATTCTTTAACACTTCTACAGAGTTACTCTGAAATTCAATTCCCTTATTGAACGATTTTCAAAGTGTTATACAGAAATGTTTTTTTAAAGATAGCTTTTTACACCTATATCATGGAACTATGCAGTCAACTTAGCTAGAAAAATAAACCATTTTGCTCAAATTATTCAACTCAAAGCATTAGAAGTGTATTTTGGAGTCTTTTACCCAATTTTAGTAGAACTGCCTCTGCACAGCTGACAGGAAGAAATGAAGAAAGGTTTTCCTCTGCTATAAATAAAATACAGAAGTGGGGGGGCATTGAAAGTTGGTAGAATGGCTGTTCCTCTTTTTAAAGGTCTCAAATTAATGTGAAAAGAATTCATGTTGTAAATAGTATATAGATTTCTCCAAATGATTGTAAATTTTTAAAAATAATCTTATCTACCACTAATTTTAAAATGAATTACATATATTTTTATACATAGATACATTATATATTTAAATAAATATGTAAGTTAAGTATATATATTTTACAATTAAGGTCAATGGTGAAAAACTAACAAAGGCATTAAGATATTATGCTTCTAGGCACATGCAAAGCTCATTTGACTTTAATTATACAGTTCTTTAATGTGGTAATTATAAAATATTCCCTGACAAAATTAGTTTTAGTTACAAACTTAGGCATGTAAATTTCACACAGCCACCACTTTTTCTGACACACTGTCAGAATGTCACAGTTTTTAAATAATGACAGTACGTGGTACGACACTACTACTTTTTAAAGAAATGCTCCATAAGAACTTAACATACAGTTGTCTCCTCAAAAGAACATACATAAGGAATAAACTGTGGCAATAGTTTGCCATCTTAGAAATAGAAAATTGACATAGGAAAATATCTTCAACTTGAGAGAGTGACTGTTTTTAGAAGCTTTTAACATGCAGTTAAACCAGTAATGCCATTTAAACGTTACCTAAACCAGTAAAGTTACAGTAAAGTTACATCCTACCCAGGTGACTAGGATTACAAACAAATTTCTACAAGTTTTTATTCTTTAAAATACAGAGAGGATTTTTATATATGTTCATAGTAAAAAGTATTGAAGTTTAGACCTAAAATGTCCCTCAAAAGTCTCACATCTTTAGGGATGGGGCTTTCTGAGCGAGACTGGGTCACGGGGACTCTAACTCATTGGTCCACTGAGGAGCTCAGAATTTGGAGGCATGTTTGGAATATGGCACAAACTTAGTACACGGGGCCTGGTTGAAGGGATAGATCATGGGAGTGTGACCTTGGGAACCACATTTTGTCCTTGTCCTTGTCCTTCTCTGGTTCTTTCCTCTTCAGTCTGCTCCCTGGCTGTCATGAGCTGAGTAGCTGTCCTCCACCATGTCCTTCTGCCATGGTATCTGTACATTGGAACTGGACAACTATGGACCAAAACCTCTGAAAATATGAACCAAAATAACTCCTCCTTTAAGTTCATTTTCTCAGCTATTCTGTCACAGCAATGAATGCTAACACAGTAACTATGTTAAAATAAAGACATTGTTATTATAAAATGCAATAGATTCAGGGGCTTCTTTTTACAGAATTCATTACACAGGGCATTGTTTGCTTATCTATATACAAATATAGCACTTGAGTCAGCATTTCAATGTGAGCATACAAGAAGTAAAAAGAATTCATGCAGATTAAACCATACTGCAAAAGAAGAGAACAAGAATTCACCCAGGGGCAGGCCTTCCCTGTAGACCAGCACCACGTGCAGGCTGCTGCCTCCAGGGGGACAGCCAGATCCCAGCTCCTTCCAATGCAGGAGGGGGGGGGGGTGGCTGAGAAAAAAGAACCATCAACCCCAACCCTCACCCCATGAGCAACTGGCTGAGCCAGAGAAACATAGGCAGTGACAATAGCTATTGATGAGAAATGAAATTTGATACTGTTTCACTGACTTTGCAGGTCTAGGGCCAGTGGTCTGATCATCAATTCAGAGGATAATGGTACACAGTGTGGCATCTACTGGGGATCTCCTTCTGAAGGTGATAGCCATTGAAATTCCCTGTTACCTTGTTTTGAAATCCTGCATCATTTTCATTGTTTTGTTGGCTTGGGTTTTATTCTGTTCTGTTTTGTTTGATTTTATTATATGCTATGACACGGGCAGCTATTTCAAAAATAGCAAGATATAGTATGGTAGCCATTTGGAATTACTATTATCTTGCTTTGAAGTCTTTTACTGCATTCATTGTTTTGTTTTCCTTGGTTTTATTCTGTTCTATTTTGTCTGATTTTTACAATGTCTGAAGGTATCTGCAGCTATTTTGAAGATGAGAAGAGGAATTATGGTAACTATTGTTGATTTCATATTGTTTTGAAGTCTTGTGTCACTGACTCTGGTTTGTTTTGATTGGCTTTATTTTGTTTTGTTTTTCTTGGTTTTATTCTCTTCAAAATAAATTTTTTTAAAAAGTAAAAAAACAAATTAACATATAAAAGGAGAAAACTTCATAACACATATTTTATGAAGCAATCAAAATGAGGCTAGATAATATTTAAATAATCATAATCATAACAAAAACAGCTATTGACTTGAAGAAACATGTGCTATTATATTATTCTTTCCATTTTACTGATGCGAAACTAACAGAAGCACTAGGACTGCAAAATTTTCTACAGCTCTGTATCTAGCAAGGAGTTCAGTGAACATGTGATTCTAATTATAAAGTGAATTTTTCTTCCAAAAAAAAGCAATCACAGTGGTACCTCAGATCATGAATGATTTTGTTTGCAAAAACTTTAGTTTACAAACAGATGCCTTTGGCAAAAATTTTTGTTTGTGTCAGGCAACAAACATGATCTTGGTTATTTTCCCCTACACAAAACAAATGTGGACATCTTTTCCAAAATCGTAGAACAGGCCTGGGGATTTAGCTCAGCGGCGTAAGCACCTGCCTTGCAAGCAGGCACTCATGAGTTCGATCCCTGGTACCGATAAAAAAGAAGGAGACAAAAAAATAAATAAATAAAACAAAATCGTAGAACAAATTAAATTCATGAACCAAGGTACCACTTGGTTCAAGGTATATGAATCAAGGTATATGATTCAATAAGACAATCAAGTGAAAAATTAAAAACTGTAAATGTTTTGGTTGCTAAAACATTTTTTGAATTACACTAATTCATGTCTTACTTATGCTTGCTTCTTAGGTATGGATTAGTCTCAAAAACAAAGTTCTCCTCCACCATCGTACTTACCGCAACCCCTTCTCTATCCATTGCTTCTGCTGATAATTAGGATAAACAATAATTTGAAGGCATTCTATACAGCCGTAGCTTGATTTACAGTCCTGTCCATTTCTTCTTTTCTTCCCAGTAAGAAAGATACCCTCACTATCCTTTGTAAAATAAGCAGCAGTTCACATTTATTCCTTTCCCCCTTGAGTTCTTTTAGTGTTCTGCCTACATTTTTGAAATAGAAACATATCATTCTCCAGGCTCCAGGAGAATATAGGAGGCAAAGCAGTAAGAAGGTAACCTTCCTGGGGTGTGCAACAAATCTATCTAAATCAAGACTAGAGGAGCCTCATCCAACCTGGGTAACAGACCTACTTGCTGAAAAAGCCACAAGATAAAAATCTAAGATTGTTGGTGACAGAAAGATGGTGCGGTTCCTAGAAACATAGCAACAGAGTCAAACAAAGAGTGAGAAAAAGCTTACTGTAATGCAGTCTATGCAGAGGAAAAAAAAGATATATAGAAAAAAAAGCAGCATCCTCTTGTTCAGTTTACATATTTTTTATCTCTCGGAGGCAACTGCTAAGTGTTTCAGATGTTCTTCCATTCTTTGCATTTAATGTATTCCTTCTGAGTTCCTCTTTTTTTTTTTCTTGCTCTTCTTGTTTTCAAGGTTTTATTTGTCTCCTAAGCGAGGAAAGTTTTCCTGAAAGACTGTCAACAGGCAGATCCCCCAGTCAGCATGCAGATCGGTACTCAGTCCACTATTTATCATCCTCGTTTTTCTCTTTTACCTTCCCACATCCCAGGTGTCCAAAAGTCTCCAATTCTATGGCTCAGTTTCTTCAAGAATACAGTTTCCAAACTCTGCTGGACAAGAAAAAAGGTGGTCTCCTAGTGTGCTGGGTAGGGAGGCAAACAGCCTGGACTTGTTTGAGTTTGGGCAAATATTCCAATTCTTAATGTTACTCTTCCTTCATATATTCTAAAAATCTGCTAGCATTCCTTCTCTGTATTTCCCTTTCTCCTAAGGGTTTATATTTTAAATTTTTATTGTAACTTTAATGGAGTTCCTCAAAATAATGGAGATAAATATATTTTTATTAATACACTGATCATCATCAGTAATTCATTAAACAAAATAAATTATGACAGCAACAAGAATGCCTTCAGCATTTCACACTACTTATGACACTGGTAGAGATACATATTCTTACACAGTGAGGCTTATATTCTTTCTACTTCATTAATATTTCTCTTGGGAAAAGATGGACTTTTTTCATACCTTTTATCTATTTTTAGTGTGATTTTTCTCCTTTGATCTATTTCTATGATTAACGTTTAATGAATTCTTAGCTCTCAACCATCACTAGTTTAGTTTAATTATTCCTTTAACACATTGCTAAATTTAATTTGCTATTTTACACTTAGACTTTTGTCCATATATGTGGGATCATTCTGTAGACACATATTGCATATGTGACACTTTCTGTTAGGTTTTAGATTCCAGATTATGTGATGTTCCAAATCATTAACTATGATAGTTTCTATTGATTTCAACTCACAAAAGAAATTAGATCTTAAAAATTTGAAACGCTTACTGGTAAAAAAAATTTATGGCATAATTCTTGAATGACTTTTTTATTTATTCCATTTCAAACACAGCAGTTTTCCACTGTGAAATTATAAGTATTTAACCACTGATTTTTCCTGTCATTAAATTCCATAGGGTATCAATTTACGCACTCTATTTTTATTAAAATATCTAATTTTGAATGTTTTACACATTTTTTTTTAAAAAAAGGTGTACTATATATTACTTCTGGCAGTTATATCCAGAAGTTTTTAGTAATTGTTTTTAAGAAATTGCTCTTGTATATATGGACTCTGTTTTATTGATTCTTCAAATTTCATTTTTATTATAGTTTATTCCTCTTAATATTGTGTTTAAATTTTATGTTTTTAAAATTATTCCTACTTTGGAGGGTGACAGTATGACAGTGAAAACACTGAATAGTCTATGTTTGCAATGAGCACAGCTTTGATGCACCTTGTGAGGTGTTTGGTTTTTTTCCCTAAATAGTCTTATATTCTCTAAATAACCAAAAATTGCAGTTTAAATTTCCAGTGGTTTGATGGCTTATTTCTCCTAAGTAGTTGTGTTATGTGATTTTTTTATTATTAATTTCTGGCTAAATGACACTGTAATCAGACAACAAAGGATGAATAGTATGTGTCAGCATAAATTAATGCCTAATAATATCAGCAACCAAATGTGGTATGATACAACATACACATGAGCATCATAAAAATTTAGGCTTCTCACGCTAGAGAAAAAGCTTTGGGAGTGGATCCTTGGGTAATTTTTCCTTTCCACAATAGGATGGTTTTGTCAAAAGTTCCATCACATCTGAAATTAAGCCAGATCTGTTTTCCCACTGTTAAAAAACATGCTGGTCTCTTTGCCTTTAATAAAACTGATCATTCACAGTCTACTACCCCTGAAAAGGAGTAACTTCTTTCGGTTTCATCACAGAAAAGATACATTAAGATGCAGTGTTTTCAGCCATTTAAATAGCCACCATTTTGAAATGTTAAAAAGTTTTATTAATGCATTTATTAAAACTCACAAATGCTCCGAGCTTACTAGCTAGTAAAGGGATGGAAATTTGTTGTAACCCCCAGTGTGAATTCTTTTTCCTATGCGCCCTCTCTTTTAACGGTCACATTATTGAATATACTCACTGATTTAAAGGAGTTTTCATTAATTTTATTAGGAAAACTATCTGCAAGAAGAGACACAACTGTCAAGTTTAATTGACTAGGGAAGATTTGGTTTTTGTCAGAAATGTTTCATAGATATTTAAGCAAAGTCAGAAATGACAAATGCTTGGGAAAAGGCGGATGAAGAAGCTTCTGGGGGAACCGTGGCTACACAGTACATTTCACGATCTTTACTGTGTAATCCAGTTTCCACCAGAACATTTAGTTTCTCAGTTTGCAAAATGTTTAAGTGAGAAGTAATTAAGTACTTCCCTAGTAAAATTTGATTATAAAATAGAAGAAATAGCATGGATTTTAAACCAGTTTAAATGCCTACATGACAAGCAAATGTAGTTTGGGTGTGCGCCAAGCTTTGCAGAAGTCTATACCCACATAACCATCCTGGCTCTGGGACCTGGGCACCTAACAGCCCTAGGTGCTTCCCTGTTCTGTCCAGCCCTGCGCGGGCAGGACCACCATGCTATGAACTCCTAGCCTGTGAACCTGAGTTTTCAGGTGATGCTACTTTTTTATTTCAAGTAATATTTAATGAGGATCTATTATGTGCTAGACAACAATGCTAAGTAATAGGACATGACATTAAAATAGGTGGTTATGGCCCTTTCCCCTAATAGACCTGTAGCAGGCTACGGACTTCCTAACCTCAAACAGGATAACTGATTTATTTTTTTTTTAATCATCATTCTAATATTTGCATGTCCACATAATAGTTACTTTGTACTTCTTTGGGAGTTAAAGTCGATAAAAAGAAACAAGTGAAATATTTGTTACATTCCTCAAGCAGTGGTAAAGTACAGGTTAAAAGTTAGATTTTACCACAAACCTAATAAAAAGTAGTGCTGTGCTCCTCAGTCCCATTTCTGTCAGAGGGTATTAGGGCCATTTAAGCTTTAATTACAAATATAGCTACTAAAAATAAGCTAAGTAACCGGAACACCTTTTCCTTTTATCAAGAAAACTTTCTCGTATGCTGATAATATCAAAGATGACTAGCAAAAGTAAAAGATAATTAAGTATGGATATTTAAAATAAATGAAATTCAGAAATGTACGATGCGCTTGATTGTTTGACTAAAATTAAACAACAAATCTGAATATGACTGTGCGAATGCTGCTGAAGGAAGCATTAAAGCACCTGTGAAAACTCCTATCAAGTGAACTCTCTTTAATTCTCCATTTACCTTTGATGTCTATACCTGCACATCTTTTTTTTTTTTTACCGGTACCAGGGATCAAACTCACGACCGCCTGCTCACAAGGCAGGTGCTTATGATGCTGAGCTAAATCCCCAGCCCTGATGTCTATACCTGAATGCAGCACCTAAAATCAGTTTCATTGTCACAACACAGCAACAATGGTTAATTTTCAATCAACTGTACTTATGTGTTATCTTGGTGAAATCCTCCTTGATCTTAAATTTTCCTGAATTTCCTTGAGGTTACTCGCTTTATGTTAGTAAAATCAGGATGCCACAGTGCTAAACTTACCACTCTGCCATTTGTTTTAGATTACTCTCTCTACATGCTCCAATTTGCATAACTTTATTGTTTTGTGGATTCTAAGCTTGTGAATTTATTACCAAGGCACCTGCCAGTGTTACTGTATTTAAGGAACTGTCAGCAGTTTCTATTTTGGGGTTCTAAGTGAGCTACAAAAATTCACTCTGGGTTGAATTCTGGCATGTGTTATAGGGTAACAAACCAAAAGTGAATTATTTTTAGAAAAAGGGAAGGGAGTGGAGGGGAAATAGTTCTTGCCTTTTTTTTTCTCTTGAGGTATAGAAATATAAAAAACAGAAGTTGCTCCTTGCAGAATTATTATGAGAGATTAATTCTCTTTAATTTTTTTTCTTAATATTTCTTTCAACCCATTACTGTAGATTGCAAACTAATGCCTTGAGGGGTTGTGGTAAAATATTAAAATTATCTGTTCTATTTACAGATAAGGTATCTGTGTATGCATGAATTCTAATAATGGAACAGCAATTTCAGGAGAAAAAACTTATCTACTCAGTAAGGATTAAGCCACCAAACATGGAAGCATCTGAAATATGAAGAGGAGTCGCTGTCTTGTCACCCATGCTTACTGCAACACAAAGAGCTTCACTTCATTGTGTGGTTGATCATTTTTTTCATGCCTATATCTTGTAATTGGAACAACTACTTTGAGGATACAATATGCAATGTATTGACTACTGTTAATCTATTATTTTGTTTTGAAATTCTGTAGCATCATTTTTATTCTTTTTATTTAAAAAAAGAATTAGGGATGTTCTGAATTTCATTTACCATTAAAGGTTAACATCTTTTAAAATAGTATCTTAAATATTTAAAACTTTTGCAAAAACTATAACCTGAAAATATTTTTGCAAAGCAGAAAGGTATCATGTCTTCTCGTTCTCCTCACACAAGTAAGACAGACAGACAGGCACAGAGAGACTTAAGCCATGAAAGACACCCTAGTTTCTTAGACATAACATATACACCACCACTTTTTAAAATACTAAGAAAGCTGTAGTTAGCTACACAGTAGCAATGTATTATTACAAACCTCTGGCGCACCTTTTAAGACTGGGCACCATGTTGAAGAGGCAGGTCAGTGAACTTCCATAAAATGCTGGGGCAGGAAGAAAAGTGTATTGTTAAATGGGGAAAACAAAAAAGATCTTCAAAAGTCATAAACTGCATCCAGGCACTATCATTGGGAAGTGTATTCTGGCCTACAGTATTGAGCAATCTGCTTTCTCTGGCAGGTGCAACATGTTCATAGAAAAGCAGGCATCACCCAACCAGAAACCAATGTCATCAAGCACAGAGTCCCACATTTCCATCTTAGGAGTGTACTCAGCAAGTCACTTTCTAGTGCTAATTTAATTCTCTGTAGAGTAACTTTCAGTAAATCAGCAATGGGTTGGTTTACATGTGTGCCCTAAATTAAGCAACGCTGATAAACCAATACATTTGCATTTTGGCTTATGTATTAATATCTTGTGGAGTTGCCAGCACTAGCCCGTCCCTGCAGGAAACTCTAGTGTCAGTGCGCTACCCAAGCATCTGGATTTCCACTGCAAAGCTTCACTTCCTGGAACCTTGAGTCCAATTTCAACACTTAACAAACACTTTTTAATAAATGAATGAGTAAAGGCAGTGACACCTTAAGAAACCCCTGGAGGCCACCGTTCCTCCGCTCAGCATGCTGACGTTGCCATGTGGTTTTCTCTCCAATTTCAACAGGAACTAAGTTCAAAGAGAAAAATGGCCAGTTTCACATTTTATAATTTCACTTTATTTTAATGGATTCCAAAAAAATAAAAGAAGCAAAAGAGTGAAAGCAGAGGCTTCTAAAACTACACCTCATTTCCACTCTGATGTTTTCCAGTCATAATTACTACTTAAATAAATATTGTTTAAACCATGTGAGATTTTTCCCTATTTGATGGCAGCCTGTTGATGAAAGGCACCTTAGACTCTCCTAACGCAACCTCCTCTTCTACAAAGGAGCAAACTGATGTTATTATTTCACCTAATCCTGCAAAAATGAAAAAGCAAATCAATACCAAAGGAGGATTAAAATAACAAAGAAGTTGTTCTCTGAGGTGAGTTTGAAGTTAGGAAACAGAAAATTATTTCAGGGAGACTCATGTATATACTATATCCACTGTTTATTCAACTTGGGTTGGACCAGGTTCTTCAATTTTACCTTCAATTTTCTGGTTATTAATAGTTTTTAATTCTGTTTTTCACATTCATGTGTTGATATAAAAAACAAATTCCTCATGAATATGTTTTTCTTCTTTTTAACCATAAAAATATGCACCCCAAGATGAGATGCCATCCACTCCATGTTTTGTTTTGTGCCTTTTTCTTGGTGTAGCATTCCAAATTTTGAGTTCAAGCATTAGGTTGAATCATATGCAACCACCATATATGTAGGTCAGAAATGGTCAAATGCCAGCGATTACATATAGCTTGAACTAACGTTTATGGAAACATGGAGCTTTGTTACAAACCCAGCTGTCTTACAGCATTATATTTACTGACCAATACTATTTATGTTCTGGTATATAAAGTAAAAATAACAACATTAACAGATTAATTTATTTTGCAGTAAACAATGCAGTTTATCATAAGAAATAAGTTTATTTCTCTAAAGACAAGCGTACCAGTGAAAAATGGAAAAGATGTTTTCTTACTAAATGAAATACATCTGTTAAACAATGAGTCAAATGTAAAGCCAGCTTAAATCAAAAATCAGTGTAAGGGAGAGGGTGTGTCTCACAGAGAATTTGCCTAGCATCTGCAAGGCCTTGAGTTCAATGCCCATGATTACAAATAGAGGGAAAAGATCAGTGAAAGAGTTCATTTATAAATGGGGATATAGCTCAGTGTCATAGCACCTGCATGGCAAGCACAAGTCGAAAGTTTGATTCCTGGTACAAAAAAAATGCATTTATAGATACACTGCTATATAGCACTATGGATTTTAATGGATTATCTGCAGATAGGAACTGTGAAGAAAAAGTCCTTCAACTCTTAATTGATTTAGGTTAAGAGCTAGATAAAATGAATTTCAAAAATCATCACTACACTAGTGATAAGATGAAACATTCATCAAATTGCTTAACTTCAGACTGTTCTTATAGCTTACAGTGATAAAACGGACAAGATGACGTTTTTAGCACTTTTAAAACACAGTGATTAATAAAGCAATGATTTGTTTATAGTGTCATGAAGGAATGTGCAGACCATTCTTTTGTTTTGTTCATTGTTTTGGATTTTAAAAAGGGGATTTTCCTGTCCAAAGTTCTAAGTATCAAAACCTAAAGTAATAGTGGTATTTCACTCACATGCTTGTCTACCATAACTTCTCTCTGAAGAGTTTGCTTCACCTCATAGACTTAAAATTTTCGTTCATTTCTATTTTTCTCTGGTACTGCTTGTCCTTTTCTTTCAGGTAGTAGATTCAACTTAGATGCATAGGCCATTTGTCCTTGAAGTTCATGAATAAATTTAATCGCCACTTAAACATGATAAGCTCTGTAGCTTCTGCATTTATAACAATTGAAGAGGGCAGAAAAAAAAAACTAAAAAAGGCAGAAATGATACAAAATTTTTTAAATAATAGAAAATTAACACTAGTTAACATATTGCATATCATAATCTTGGAAGTAATTGTTCAGGTTACAAGATTTAGACATGAAAAAATTATCAATTGATGAAAGCACAAACCATTACCCTTGATAAACCTGCAGAGCTCAGTAGTATAGTTATCGATCTTGTGTGGTGTGTATGATATAAACACACACAGGTATGTACACCCATATCCATATAATCTTTTCCCTTCTTCCTTTCTCCTTTCCCCATCCCAGTTGTTCTTTCCTTTTCTGTCCCTTTCATTTTCACAATATCTGTGGTACATTTTGATCTTATTACTCTTTCAGTTTTTTGGTTCTTTATACACTAAGGAAACAATACAATATTTACACGTGTGAGTTTGATTTAGTTCATTTATGATTATGGTCTTAAGTTGCACCTATTTACCTATAAAAGCCTTAAGTTTATCCTTCTTTATAACTGAGTAATATTCCATTGTATAAAACTACCACATCTTTTTTATCCATTCCGTGGTTGATAAACACTTGGGTTGTTTCCAAGATTTAGCTATTACAAATTGTACTGCTATAAATATGGGTGCACATATATCACTGTAGCATGAGGGTTTTTTTTATTTAAGGAGGAAAAAACAGAAAAAAAGGGTAGAAATAAAACATTTCAGAAAAATAAACAGTAAGAAATCACTAGTTGATAAGTTACATATTGTCATCTTAGAAATAGTTGTTCAAGTTGCAAAATTAAAGCATACAAAGTGATATTCAAATAATGACACTGCAGGGCTCAATGATCCAACAAAAAATTAGTAATATGGTTATCAGTCCTACACACTTGTTTTTTATCTTAAAGAGAGTAAGATTAAACATGTCAAAACAGAACAAAACAGTTCATAAGGAAATGATTTTTAAAAACACATTTCTAAGCAAGTCCACTGGAGATCTTCACTGTCTATCTTATTGTCTCTAGTTTTCTTCCAAATAGTTGTCCCCATCCTCACACACATTGAATATATACTGAACATTATAGAACCAATCAAATCATTACAGGATGATAAAGGTTTTTTAGGTCTTCAAGATTTGATTTTGGGGAAGTCAATAATGACTACCATAATGTCTCTCATTCTCTTCGAAGTAGCTATCTTTATCTTTATGTATGCTGAAACTGAACATAAGAGACTAGACTAATATCACTCTGAAAAGTGAATAATAGTAATGCTAGATTTTATATCATAATGCCACAGAATTAGCATTGGGTTTCTTAGTGTCTCTTCTTCTACAGAGTATCTGTCATTACATCGTGTATTATATAAGCTGTTCCCATAAACAGTTTAGAATCTCTACATGTATATCTATCCTTTCTGATTTTAGGGAAAAACATATCAAAACAAGACAACAAAACAAATTCCTAGAAAAACATGAAATAACAAAGACATTTAAGACCACAATATTAGGTAATCTACAGTAGTTACTATGCTTGCTCTTGTTATTTTCAATAGAATTGTCCACATTATCAGGTATTATATATTTAAGCATAACATTACATAGATATTTTTATAAAAACACATCTTTGGAGACATTGTAGGACTTGAAAGCAGTTAATAATCAAAACCGGTATGGATATCTTTTACATCTTGTCATCTTCAGAGTGGCTGTCTCTAGTGTTAGACTTGATACTATCAAGCATACCAGATTTGAATAAAATCAGTCAAGGCAAAACAGCAGTCTAACAAACCAGCTTCAAATAAGATCAGTCATAGTAAGACAATGTAAGTACTACAGGGTTTCAGTTTAAGTTAACAGGAAATTAAGGATAGTTACCGTGGCATAACCTGCTATTTTTGGGTTAGCTGTCTGTGCCCTCAAATCTCATATGAGTAGACAGACTGGAACAAAATATAATGAGGTTTTCAACATTGCATTTTTGAATAACTGTAAAGTTATGCTGAAGTTGCCACTCTGAGAACCACACTGTGAGTAGAAATGGTATACAGCGCCCAACCAAGCAACGGACAACTTAAAGCTATTTTGATTTTCATTGAGAGAAATGCCTACATTGTGCCAAATATAGTTCACAATTCTCGTAACCCTAGAAGGAAGGTACTCGTATTTCCTCTTCAGAGGGAAACTAAAGCACTAAAAAGTAAGGCCATTTAACCCCGGTCAGCCTGATTGCATAGCCTCTGCTCACAATCACATTATAGTTCCTCTTAGCATTTTTTCTAATGAATAGGTCACCTTCGTGCACTTTCTTTTCCCACGTTCATGGCCCCACAGGATGCCACTTCTTAACATTTTCCCACTTTATATAATTCCCTAATGTTACTGACGGCAAGTTTATGGACTCCAAGATTTCTCTGCTGAAGTCTCATCCCACCATGATAGCACAGGACAGTAGGCATTGGGAGGGTCATTAGGTCCAGAGGACAGTCCTCATGAAAATGGTTAGTACCCTGAAAAAAGAGGCCACACAGGGCTCCCTTGTCCCTTCACTCACATAAAAACACAGTGAGAAGACAATATTCTATGAACCAGAAACCAGGATGTCACCTGACCCTGAATCTGGCAGGATTTTGACCTTGGATTTCACAGCCTCTGAAACTACGAGAAATAAATGTAAGTGTTAAAATCATCCAATGATGATATTTCTATTATACTGGGCAAAACAGACTAAGACAATCAGCTTTCCTAAAGGTTCCTTCAATAATCTGTTCATGCTGCCATCACATCACTTGCTAGAGTGTGACATTTGCCTGTGGGGGTTCCCTCATGTTTGTTGCCAGAGGTCAAAAGCATAAGAGTTGAAACTTGGCCTTATCCCAGTGCTGATATCCAATACTTAGAATATGAGAGCTTTAAAAAGCTATAAAAGGCACAAACCTCAGGAATTTAAATCTGTCTGGTCTAGGGTAGGGTGTAAGTATCAATATGTTTCTAATACTTCCCGGAGGATTCTAGGCACTTCCAGCTGAGAATTCCTTATGCTGAGCGTCATAGGACACAGAGTACTTGAATCTTCGCACTGGTGACATGGGTGTCCTTTGGAAAGTTTTGACAAGATCCTACTAGTCAAGTTGAGTATAGTCTATTGAGAGACAAAAGCCAAACCAAAGGTGAGGCTATCAAATCAAAGGCCACCATAATAGTGTGGCTAAGAGTGACCTAGAAAGCATCAGGATAGTAAAGATGATCTGAAATCATCGTGGGTCTAGATGCACTTTCCACAGAACATCCAAGAAGAATTGAAGACAATTGGATGTGGTGTCTGGGGAATAGAAATGGATCAAGGATAATGGCAACATTTTCGGCTTAAAGAACTAAAAGACTAGCCTTTCTAATTATTAAGATGAGGAGGACTTCAGAGGGCTAAGTAACACAGATGATAGAGTTGCTTCAGAAGGAGATTAACTATTTCCCAAATCAATGCTATTTCAAATGGAGTCTGCCATTTAGAAATGGACTTCTGTTCCCTGTCATATCCCTTCTTGCTCTTCTTTATTAAACCATCTCCTCCACAAGCCAATATTCTAGTTCTTCCAAAAGTTCCTCCTTCCTCTTGAGGATCCTTTCCTGAGTTTTTACTAAGCTTATCGGATCTTTTGTCCTTCCACAAAAGTGCTGCTCTTTTTCCTCTTCCTTCCTGAAACTATCTGCCATTCTTTTTTGTTCTCTAGCAACTCCACACATTGCCCTGAAGTCTGTTGCACATTCCTGTTTACTATTATCTGGGTCTGTAGCTTTCCCGTCTGTGCCCTTAATTACTAAAACATCGTGGGGTCCCCACCTATCAACAGTCAGCATAAGCCTTGCCACTCTTCTGTCTGTTGAGTTGAAAACAAATAAAAACTCTGCTTGTGCCAATGGAATTAAGCTTTGCCAATGAAATTTTTTCAAAATGGAAAGAGAAACTCTTGCTAAGCAGAATATGAAGGTTGCAGTATATAAAAAATAATATGTTCCTAACAATTAAACCATTAAAGTTGTTTCAGTCAGACAAATCAAAAATGTATCTAACTAAGAAGAAAATTGGACTCAGTGGTATCTAATATGGTAATCCACAAAAATTAGCTACTCTGGGATAGTTTATCACCAAAATTACACTTTTTCCATACTTAAAGTCACTTTTCTCCTGTGGTCAGTGTCTGTGGTTATGAAAAACAAATAAGCTGGTTAGTCCAAATTGTGATGATGCTCACATTTAAATCCTAAAGTACTAGACTACAAAAAAGTAATTTTCTGATTATGTCACAACTTTAAGATGAAGAGTGTTTAATGCTACTAAATCTACAGAAGTAATGATTGTAATATCAGCTTTACCTAGAAATGATATTTTTCTACATGTTTTCATCAAAAGATGGTTCAAATAAAAAAAGGCCTTTGGGAAGCTGAGAGCCCCATGAGTTCCACATTTCTTCCCCTAGAAATCTCCAAGGAATTCTTACCTCAAAGAAGAGTAAAATAAATTTAAGTAGCTTGAAATGTTAAATATCTCTTTGAAAATGTGGCTAATACATAATGGAAAACAGAAATATTTGAATTCCTGCCCTACTTTTCATATAAATTCTAAATGAAGTGTTCAAAGCTATAAAAAAAATCACTCTCCAATTTAAAAGAAACGGATACCAACATTTATCTGGTTCTATTGTATACCACAGTGCATCTCATCTGAGGCTCGCTATATAATTTGATTGGAACTTGGCATGTTCAGGAAAGAGAAGAAAAGTTAATAAGGCAATTATTCATGCACTACCTAAATCAGACAGGAATCTGAGCCTTTGAAAAGGCACAATACATAAAGGAACTCCAGAACTCCCCAATATGTGCCCGAACTAAATCAAAGGGCCACTTTCTCATTTAATCTTCTTCCTGTAATTCCACAATCACATAGACAAATTGTTTTAAAAGCTTTTCAAGTGATTTGTGGTTAAAATGAAATATATGCAGCAGCATAAAGGTATGTCACCAGTTAGAATGGCCAGTTCTTGTTCATTTTGTAACTCATCTTCATGCATCTTCTTTTCTTTTCTCTCACATGGTACACAGAATGTGGTAACCATTAAAAACAGTTGTAAACAGGTAGAAAGATAAAGGAGGTAGATGACTGAAAGAGATTGAGTAGCAGAGAAAGTGCATAAGACTTTGAGGATCTTGAGTTAACCAGGGAAGAAAAAGAATAATATGAAAAAGAAGAGACAGAGAAAATATACTGTGTCATAAATACGAAGAACAATTTCCATCTGCTCCACTATTAGAATTCAAGCCAGATTTGGGCTGAATAGGAAAATGCCTCAGAGACCTATTACATTTACTTTATTTCTTTCACATTCCTGAGGCCTTGAGAAGTGGCCAGAGAAAATGATTAGGTCAAATCATGTGAAATTCCCTGTCCTACAAAATTGGTGATTGTGTATGGCTCGACCTAAGGTACATATTTTTCTAGAAATGCTACTTGTCACCTCGATCCTTTCTCTATCATAACTGAAGTAAATACCCTAGGAAATGGGCAGTTGAAAAGCTCCCCAAAAAGGTTAGAAGATTGCTTGAATTCACATACTAGCTGTGATGCAGCAAAAAGGAGCAATCAGGGTTCCCGCACCCCAAGACCAGTGCCTGTACTACAATAACAATGTAGTGGCATTTGTGGAGATGATGATGCCCAAACAGTGTAATGGACAGCAAATGTCAAGCCTATCTGCACATTCATAATTTCACTGAAGGACAAAATTATATCTACTTAAATAGAGCTTTCTTCCTCCTCATATACTGGAGAACAATGGAGGAATTAAAAAAAAAAAAAAAAAAAAAAAAAAGAGCAAAAGGAATGACAGTTCTCTAAAGGTCCAGGAGTTAGTGGCACTTTTTACAGTAAATTCCAAGTTTGCCAAATTCAAAAGTCCTCTGCTAGTGATTAGTCAATGTGATTGACAAGGAGGAATACTTTAAAGACCTTAGACCTGCAGTATCACGTCTTTTAGGGCTGGACAGAGAAGCAAGGACAAAAGATTTTATATTTTTAGTCATTCTTACTGAACTGAAATATAAGAGCTCACACCAATCACATAAACTCTCCATTAGTTAGAGCAGGATTCTGAAGTCTGTGGGGGTGTCACTATTGGATTTAATGATACCAATCATGGAGCACATGGAAGGGGAAAGATTAAGAATGAAAGGTATCTGGTCAACCCAAATTAGTCTCATAACCATATAAAAGAAACTTAATTGGCTGTTACTGTAAGCATCGCTGATGACAACTGGGCACCTGAATATCTTTGAATGTCCTTAAGACTTTTCTCCCACAGATTTTACTCATGAACCTGTTAAAAACCAGGCTGCCTGCAGTGAGCAGCAGGTGCTGAAGTACATGGGGCTACAGAGAGAGATAAAATCTTTTGTTCCCACTATCATGAGTTGTTAAAGTTAAAAATTGGAATGAAAATTGGTCAACAATAACACAAAAGCCTGCTATATTAACTAAAATAGACTCTCTTGTGAAAAAGAAAATTCTTCTCTTACTCAGTTTGTACTTCAAAATATCAAAATATTGGATGGGTGTTGTGATTATCTGTTAATGACAAGCCTATTATTTTAAACTGCAAACAAAATTTTCAAAAGTTTTCAGTGCTACTTAAGCCTACCTCCACATAACAAACACATCTTTACCTTCCTGTCAAGCTTGGATGATTAAAACTTTTTTTTGAGAAACACAGTAAAGGTATATCTTAAATTTAGATTTTATTACATTTTTGTCAGAGCTAAATTACAAGCAATGTATTGGTGCATTTTAAATGTCAAATATAGAAATTAAATTTACCACAACATTTACAATAGTGATTTCTCATTCCAATAATGATGGGAACTCATAAAATTTAGAGTTTGCAAGAATAAGCAGATTTGTTTGGTTTATTTTTAAACTTATAGGCATCAACAAATAGCAGAGTTTCCAAATATTTTATCGGATCTGATTTTTTAAAAATCTGGCTGAGAAGTTGTTTAAAACATTCACGAGTTTCCATTTTATTGGTTGCTAGATAAGCTTTTATTTGTGGATACATTATGCCTACTTTTAAACTGCTTTTTGGCTTTATATTTTATGTTTAAATGCATAAATATAAAAAGAAGAAAGAAGTAACTAAAAGCTACTTAAAATCTGAGAGGCAATTTTGAAAATTTTAGTGAACTATGAACTAATCTTCACCAGCAACAGAAACTATTCTTGTTAGTGATGAGAAATGAAAATGAAATTTTCAAAAAACCCAAATAGCATACAATGGCAGGGCTAGACATGTGCTCAATGGCATAAGTGCCTGCCTGGCAAGTGCAAGGTCATGAGTTTGATTTCTGGTAACCCCTCCCCCCTAAAAAAGAAAACTTTCAAATAGCATACAGTGGTTTTAATTTAACCATCAAGTATTTTTAAGATTATCAGCTTAAAACTGAAACACACCCCACAACTGGGACAAAAATTACAACATAAACATGAAATGTACCACATTTTGAGCCCCTGTCAATGTAGATTTTGACTGAGGAGGTGAGGAATGGGCCTGATATTTTGCACCTCCTTGGCATGATCATGCTACTGCCAATTCAAGGACTAAATGTGGAGTAGCAAAAGTCCGTAATGTACTACACACTATACTAGACACGCAGGTTTACATTTAACCTTCTTCACCACCCTCTGCAGAGGATGTATTATTCCCACCTATCACATAAGGAAACAGAGAGACTTTATACAACTAAAAAGTTGTATAAAGAAACAGAAACAAAGCATGAGTTTTGGTCCCTTTGAAGCAAACCCAGGCTTTGTCCACAATAATTCACTGCCTTCACTTATCAAGAAAAGAATTCATAATTATTAGTAGTTAATGCTACTTAGTAGCGAATCCATGGTGAATTGATTCAAATCAACAAAAGAACAGATTTTAAAATCCAGGTGCTTAAAGCCCCTTCCAGTACATTCCCTTTTCCACGAATGTGGTGGAATTGAGAATTCCACATATTCTCACCATCTCCACGGGTCACTCTGAGAGTTACTAAAGTTACTCATTTGTTACTCTGTCTGAGTGGAAAGCCTGCTGCCTAAGTGCCATCTGCATCCCATTTGTTACTGAGAACTCCAAGTATGAGGTGGGGTTCAATCAAGCATGAGGGGTTAAGGGAAAAGACTGCATCTTTTAAAAGAGTAAGACATTTATTTGTCATTTTCTATGGGTTTAAAGCACACCAAATGAAATCTTTCAACTGGCCCTTGTCCTGAGCTCTAGTCCTTTTGAGATTTTCCCCTGTAATTACATGACAGGGTCTGATCCTAATCTGAGAGATATTGGCAGCCCTACATCTCACGCAGAAAACAACTCCATTCTGCAACCTCCCTAGGAGGTTGTGACTTTGGAGTAAACCGAACACTGGCGCAGTTCTTTCCCCTCCTCTCTGACTCTAGTTCCAAAGCAAATAAGTCAACAAAAAAGGCACACTTGTCCAGAACTCCTAAAGAAGGCGATGGTCATGCTTTCTGCAGCTTAATTAGGGAAAGACTCACTCTCCATTTTCAGTCTTACAGGCAAATTTTTATGCAGAACTAACAAAGAACTTTTACACTTTGCCATTTACACAACATGGAGCAATAGCTATTAAGAATTCTCAAAACCACAAAAGTAGTCTGACAGAAGTGAGCCTTAGACCATTGATTTTCCCTCAAGCAGAAAGTTCTATCAGCCTAAATGACAGCTCCACACTGGTGGCCAGGGGTTCTTCACCTATCTTGCCACTACTTTAGGCAGCAGTTGATTCAGTGACTATCCTTTTCACCAATAATAGAAAGAACTATATGTTCTTGTATAGGTCTTCTTTTCATATCTTAGAAGGCCACTTGAAAATCCAACTTTATCAGACTGAAGTCAAAACTACCTATTTCAACAATTCCCTCATTCAAAAATACATTAAAGAGCAATGTTCTCAAGATCATAAGTCCACTTTTTGGAATAATCAGAAAGCTCTGAAACATTACTGCTTCAGTCAGCAAAGCCTGGATACTAGAAATGACACCCACTCATTCAGTTACACATTTCATTGACTATCACATGCACAGAGAGAGGGAGACAGAGATAGAGACAGAGAGACAAAAAGAGACGGAGAGAGAAAAATGTACATTTTTAATATAGTACAGGTAAAATTTTAAATGATGTCTAATTCCAAAGAGGACTCCAAATTTATTTTAGAGGGTACAGCCTAGTACAAACCAGTATACCCCCCCCAAAAAAAAAAATATATATATATATACAATGCATTACTTACCAATGATAAGATGCATATTTGAGCATAGAACCCAACTGAGTACAACATTATCAATGAAAACATTCTGTTAATGTGACATTTAGCTGCTCTTATTAATAGAAACACTTCTATGCATATTGCATAGCACTGTATTACTCAGCTTTCCCGTTAATGGGACAAAATACCTGATATCCACATCTAAGAGGAGGAGAGGTTTAAGGAGGAGATGGCTTCAGAAGATTCAGTTCTTGGCCAGCTGGACCCAGGGCATGAATATCATGGTGGAGAATACGGCAGAGCAAAGTTGCTTAGTTCATGATGGCCAGGAAGTAAAGCAGAGGACCAGCACGCAGAGGAAGGGGTCAGGTACCAGCTGTAGACCGCCAAGCCCCACTTCTATCACCCACCCAGAAGTGTGCTTTACAACAGCCCGGGCAACTCTCAAGCCAGTCAAGCTGAGAATCCACCTTAACTACTCAGTTCACTTCTGTCACTCAAACATGGCCCTTCCACTAGCGGCACCAGCACTTGAGAGCTTCTTAGAAACACACTCTCATTTCTCATCCAGGTCCACCGACTCAGAGTTTGCATTTTAATAAGATCGTTAGGTGACTCATAGGCACTTTTTAGGTGACTCATAGGCACTCTAAAGTTTGAGACACACTTATGGAGCCATTGTGGAGATGGCACTTTATATTGTATTATGTTTTGCAATTTAATTCTCTGTAACAACACTATAATATAGCTATCACTTTCACCATTACCATTTCATGGATGCAGAAACAAGACTCAGTGATAACTTTCTAAAGGTCATAAAAACAGGGAAGAATAGATTCAAACACAGGTCTCTCAGATACAGAGGTCCAATCTGTTTCTCCCTGCTCTCTTTTAGGCACTATCATCCAGGGCGCATGGACAGGATTCCACAGTATGCAAAGTTAGTGAACTCTGCTCGTGAAAAGGTTCATAGTCTTCAACTGACTTTCAAAGGAATTTCTGTCCTTCAAATGTGTAATAGTCACTGTTAGAAATCCTTGTTGTAAATATGTATACGTGCAGACAAACAACTGGAAAGCAAAGAGCAGGCACTGTCCTCAAACAATTTTAACATTAACACTTTAACTTACCTAATTTTTAAAAAGGCAACTATAAATTTAAAAGTCACGTTCTATAGAGTATGACTCTACAAGAGAATTAGAGCCATCCATAGGAAAACAGATGGATTTTTTTATCATAATGCTTAGCACAATAAATGACACACAGAAGGTTTAAGTATCACATGATTTCTGTAATATGAGACCCAAAATATAATTTAAGAACAAAATAAAAGAGACATGTTACAAAACAGGAAGGTATACTCTAAAGATAGGAAGGGGACCCAGGGAAAGAGAGTGGGGAGGGACAAGTAGGGTACAGGGAGTAAAAATTACCAAGATACAATATGTATATGTACCTATCCTCCCTAGATGTATGCACTTACGATGTATCAGATACTAATACAAATTTGAAAAATATCGAAGTTTAAACAGTAGTTTAAATTTATATATTTTCTTTTAAAAATCTGTGGCCAAGAATTTTTCTCTCTTGCTGATTTTAGATTCAGTGTAAATAAAAGAAGAATTTAAATCAATGACACTTTATGCTAAATGCGTATCTCTAAAACTGAGCTCCTCAAAATAGACATTAAAATGTGATATTCAAAAGCATAGCTATTAGAATCTCACCTAATTCTGGGTTTGAATTCTAGGGCTACCTCTTACTGCACACATGATTTTGAGGAAGTCATGTGGTCTTCTAAACAGTCATTTCCCATATGAAAAAGTGAACTAACAACTACATTTCTTGTTTTATTAATATATGTAATGAGCCTAGTGAAGTGCCTACTTAGCAACTATTCCTGTTATTCTCAATTATTAGATTATAATCTATTAGAATTATTGCAGCTTATCAATGATTACACAATTAAGAAATTTATTGGGGTTTTTCAGAGCCCAAGATACCCATTGATTAATTTTGTAATCTTTGTAAATAAAGGCACAGGCACTTAAAGAATGAGGTGTTGGCCTAAAAGCAAAAGTGAAAAAAGGTGGGTGACACTCAAACTCCTTCTTTACATTTTTAGGATAAATTAATCATTCTCACAGTATAGACTTTAAATCTGCGGAATCACCTTTCACAGCAGCATGTTAGGAAACTTACTAAGCCAGAAATTCTGTGGACAGGACCAGGGGTCCATGTTATTTTCTCTTTCTTCCAGATGATTGTGATGCACCCTAAAATTTGAGATCCACTGATATAAATGAAAAGATGTTTTGGGCAATGACATCTGTGAAAATAAACACACGTCTACGTGGTCTTCAGGGCCCCTAATGTTGTGGCTGAATCTTTTGTGATTTGTAAAATATGTCATTCTAGTGAGACTGACCCAACAGGAAAGGCAGTGTGGGTTGAGGAGGCAGAGGAAATGCACATTTCCATAAATATACACTTCTAAACCTGTAAAGTTGGTGTGTAACCCCCCCAAACTCCCCTGACCTTATTAAATGAAATTAACTTAATCATTCAAATTGTGTAATGCTGTGAACATTTCCATCAAAATAACTTTGGGTGGCTTTTCACAAAAATAATTTCAAAGTCTGTGATGTTAAGGCATGCTGGACACCTCTTTGGATTTAAAGTGGTGAGTCTAACTAACAAGCAAAGTGAGGGAGGGATAAAGCACAGAGGGGAGAAGTCCTGATTCCAAAGTGCAGCTGCCTGTGCTCCTCCCCCGCTTCGCAGGTACAAACTGCTCCCAGACCCTGAGCCACTCAGGAACACTCTGCCTCTCACTCCCATTGTCAGTCCACACGAGGCCCGTCTCACCTGAAGGGCTCTGTAGATGAAAGGAATGCAGACATGTAGACAGAGCCTGCCCGGTGTACGTGCTCAATAAATATTCATTTTAAAAGACAGCACATGAAATAGGCCCATGAATGCTGGCTTCTTCTGTTTTTAACACTCCTATGAAGAATCCATCTCCCTCAATATGAAGCCTGTGCAAATGCCTTCTCTTTGACATTCTGCATGACACCTCTAAGATCACAATCCTCATGTGGTCACCGTTATTGGATGGTTCTGTGGACCTTTGTCAAGCAAATTGCTGAGAACCAGGAGGACAAGGACCTTTCTGATGTACCCTGGCATCTCCTACTGCTCCCCTATGGATCGCTCAGCATATGATAATCTGTACATGATACAATAAGAAGAATAAAAATCCAACCTATAAAACACAACTTTCAAGCTTCATTTACTTAAGAGAGATAGCCACAAAATTGGAAATACATTCATGTGTTTAAGTATCACTGAACTTATTCCAAACTTATTATAAAAATGTATCTGTCCCTTTAGTAATTTCTATATCAACCAGGACAACTAAACTCAGCAGTTACAAGGAAATAAGAGTCAAATCGCCTTAAAACTCTGTCAACAACCTGTTCTGCAATAACTGACAATCTGCTTATAGCAAGAAATACAAAGAATCATAAAGGTTACAGCATCCAGCCTTTCTAAAACTCCTTTATAATATCTTACTAACGCTCGAACAAGGATAAAAAGACAGTTACTGCCTCGAATAAAACCTCAGCTGAATTTACTGCCACATCTCCAAGCATGCCATATCAAACCTAACTATAAATAGCAGGATCCTCAAACTGCAAGTCCAGACTAATTCATAATTTATCTTTCCACATTCTTTTCTGTCCTGGAATTCTCCAGTCTGAAAAAAATATCATTCTGTTTTATAATTGTGGTTTAAAAACAGTTGCTGAAAAACAGTCGCTGCAGATCCACCGTGAGTGGGACACTGACCCGTGGCCCGGTGTGATGAGGTGATAGGATCGACCTGTTATCATCTCCAGAACACACTGAACTCCTCTCCCACGTTCCCCTCCCCCTGTCTCATGCTGCTGCCAGCACAGCTCCAAGTTTCTATAGAACCCGTCACCAGGGAACTGTCCAACAGACTTTGGCAAAGGAATGATTTCACCCTGAAAGAAAAAGGCTAGAAGGATAATAAAACAATAATCTTTGTTTGGATTCCAGCCATCTAATTAAAGTCAGGAAAGTATTGATTCTGTCTGGTTAGATTAACTTTAACTTTATATATAATCAAATTAAAGATTCAGATTAACGAGTGTAGAAATCCTGAAATCCCCCTAAAGATGTATCAAATGGCTTTTAGTAAAATTTCCCAAGTGAATCTGATTGCAGTTCACCTTGATTTGTTATTTTCTATTCTAACATAAAATATTTAGTACAAAAGGGTAAGTTGAGGCACTGCCTGAACACAAAGAGGCCACATGACATAGCAGAGAAAGCAAAATCATTCTCATTTTCATTAAGGGCATGTTATTATTCCAGTGGTTTATAAAATATTCAAGAGCAACATTTTAAATTAAATTGTTGGCATGTGTAATAATTTTTCACCTAACATCATACATTATAAATGCACTTGCATGTATTAGTATCCAGATATTCAAAAGTTCACTCATGGTGACGAGTATATAAAATCTTGAATCCCAAGCTTGAATAATAGATATCCAGCTAGTGTGTTCCACATCTTTACTAAATGCTGAGCAAGAGGAAATGAACTAAATAGTTGGATCTGAGCCTTAATAATTCTCAGTGTCAGGTCATAAATCTACTGACAGGAAAATATTGAATTCTAAAATCACTTCTCAAAGAATTTGCAGTCTTTTTTCAGATTATTTGCTACATTGTACCAATTTTGTTATCTTTGAGTCAGTGTGGAAGTGACTAAGTTGAAAAACAGAACACACCAAGACACTTACCAACACACATGTACCAACTTTGTACTAGACTGCACTACTGACCCATCTTTTCATATAATTATCACTCAGCAATATCGAATGTTATTTTCCTGAAAACAGCTAAAACACACTTAAAATCAATGACAGGAAACTCAAATGTAAAGTAACACTGTTTCTTGTAAAACTGAACTAACATTCTCCAGAGGTATCCCAAAGACTAGGACACATCGCATATTTTAAAAAAGATATACTTTATGCCTAATATTCCAAATTGCTGTGAATGGTAGAAAAACAAAGTTTAAAAGCGGACTTTTAGAAAACACAACAAATTTTCTCAACTTAGAAGTAAACACTCAAACTACCTAATTATCTATTAAACTGTTAGCAAATTACATTTGTTGAACCCTTTAAAAGAGACCTCTTTAATCTTACAAAAGACTGCATAGATAAGATATAAAGATCTCTTACCATGATTACCATTTAGAAGTTAAAAATATCCATCTGAGAAAATTAAGATCAAGCAGCTTCCTGACACACACATGACCTAATTCAATAATCTGATCTCTGCCCCTGCTGAAGATTCAGAGTTAGGAAGTTTCTGCGATAAGTAAGAGACCACACAAAGGATTCAGAATTAGGCAATTTTCATGTAAAATATTCAGGTTACAAACAATTAGATATGACCTAATGTCAACAGATGATATATTAAATTAGATTTTAAAAAAGTGCACACAATGAGATCATACTATGTAAATGCAAAAAAAGAGGCAGGAGATATTTCTGTATATGTAACAAACTGAAGAGAACTAGAAGACTAAAAGCAAGGCACACAATATGTGTTGTTAATATTTGCTACACACACACAGCACAACATTCTGGAAGGCCACATAGGAAAATAAAACAGTGATCATTTCTGGGGATAAAACAGAGACAACCACCAGGTGTGGTGGTGAACAGCCATAGTTCCAGCACTCAGGAGGCTGAGGCAGAAGGATCACTATGAATTTGAGGCCATACTGGGCTCATAGCGAGTTCAAGGCCAGATTGGACTATATAGCAAGACACTGTCTCCAAAGAAACAAATATATATATATATACAGAGAGAGAGAGAGAGAGAGAGAGAGAGAGAGAGAGAGGCAGACAGACAAGACAGAGTGAGCGCTGAGGAAAACAGGAAAGAGACATAGATTTTTCACTCCATGACTCACCTGCACGAATTTTGATTTGTGGCTCCAAAGCATATTTTAAAATCATATTCAATAGCACTAGGAGAAGACAAATGCCTGTGCACAAAAATGTCGGGCCATGTTGGCAGTCCTTCACGCCAGGCCGTGCGCCCCGTGAGCAGGCACAGCAAGAAGCCTGCAATATCGTTTTATCCTCTCCCCACTTCACACAGAGCTTCACATAATAGACGTTTAGTGTTAGTGTGGACATGCATCTTCTCCACCTATTGTTCCCTGAATCAATTAATTTCCTGTGGTAAAGCCAAGAAGGTGGTTTGGTGGCAAAAGACATTTCCCCTCCTTATCAATTTCCATCAGTGTCTTTACACAAATTTCCTGATATAGGAACACATTCTGAGAGACACAGAGAGAGAGACAGGGATGGGGCAATGGGAAGGCAGCTCAGAACCTGTCCTCATCATCTCTAGATCCTAAAGTTTTAAAATTCTGAGGTTGCCACCATATTGCTCAAGATTGGGGAGAAAAAGTCCCCATTTGGTATATTCTCTTGAAACAGTACAACAATCTGAAAATACTGACTGGGCAAAACAAAGGATGGCTTTACCCAACAAAGACTTGAAAGAAGACTGCCAAATCTGAACCCCAGTGCATGAGTCACCGTGTAAATGTCGGCAACTTATGTAGCTTCTCTGTGCCTATTTCCTTAGCTATAAGATGTGGACCATAACAGTATCTGTCTGACAGCACAAATTTTCACTCTGCAGTACCTGAGTATGAATAATGAAACCACGTGTTTGTAAATCTCAAATAGTATTTTTAATGGAATGAAACATGACAAAATGAAATATTAGATATCATATCAATGAATTATTAGATATCATAAAAGTTGATTTGTGACTTTTCCCATGCATATAAAATATATAATATATTGGGGAAAGTGTAGCTGTACTGACTCTCAATTGAAAGAGGTCATATTCAAAACATTAAAAAATTCTGCTGTAGATTCACTGTCTGGGAAAAATACAGGAATTAAATATAAAGTATAGTGTACATAAAGGGCTGTCCAGAACTGAGGAAGCCCTCTAAGTATTAACTGCATAATTCTCGTTATAATAACACTAAATAACTGATTTTTGCCTATTCTCCATCATCTCTCTGAGAACTAAGAGGTAAACAAACAAAATCAATATATAAATAATATGAGCAAAAAGTTGTATTAAAATATGAATCTCATTAAAGTTTAATTACATACAATATCTGTAGAAGTAATTGTTAACAGATTATTGGGAAAGTTCTTTTAAAAATAAATTGGAACAATAAAATAGAATTGATTAATGGAACATGGGTAAGGAAAAGACATTTCTACGTATGTAACCAATCTAGTATGTGATGAGCCCTGAGTGTGTGTGGGGGGGGGGGATTATATAAACTCTTAAACCTCTAAAGGAAATGTCAACTTCCCTTTGTCTTAACTCTGTATTTGCAAAGTAACAATCCTGTTACTAATCTGCAGTAGCCTATTGAAAGTGAAGGGCTAACCTGGTGTCTTGGGTACTTTATCACTGATAGTGAGTGCTGCAGAATCTCCAATCTGTTAACTTGTGCACAGTGAAGGCATCAAGAGTTCAACATGAGTACATTAGGTAATTTTTATGGTTATGCTTCCTATTGTAATTAGGAAAATATAAAGCTGGTATTACTCCTTGGGACATATATTTATTAAAGCTTGAATTCCATGATGCTGTTGCTGACTCACAGATTACTGCATGATCAAACTTTCAGGTCACATGTATCGCTGGAATAACAGAAACACTGTAGGAGGAGCTGCACCCTCTGGATACTTTCTGGAACACCAACTTTCTGGACCATCAAAGATCTACCAAAGAAAAATCTTCCCCAATCGTTTTCAAAATTGTGTTTAGGCACAGAATCCAGTATAAAACTTCATCATGTGCAAAAACAGAAAATCAAGACTCTTGTAATTGAAGCAGGAATGCAGAGACTCATTGACCATTCCTAGTCACTCCCTCTCGAATTCTCCCTCTTTCCACATGGCGGAAATCAAAGGCCAGTAGGATGGTCCCAAAGTCTAGCTGGACACTGACAAATGTACAGTGTGCATAGAATGATCAGGAGCACTTAGTAAAAGCCACGTGGAACCAGGGACGGTGACTCATGCCTGTACTTCCAACACTCTGAGAGGCTGAGGCAGGAGCATTGTAAGTCTGAACCCAGCCTGAGCAAACAGTGACTTACCAGACCCCTCTCAAAATAAAAATAAAAATAAAAATTTAAAGAGAATGGAGATATTGCTCATTGTGGAGGCGCTAGGTTCAATCCCTTGTACTCCCTCCATCTGCAAAAGGGTTCGAGTCTAACAATGTTTGATTCATTGCATTTCTGTCTGGCAAGTTCAGGGGCAACACTTTGAGGATTTCTGCCCCATTACATTCTTTCAACCGACTGGTTTCATATCAGCACTGAGAACCACCTGTATTTTATTTTCCTGAAACTAATTCAAAATATTTAAACTTTATTAAATTATCATTCTAAAAAATATAGACATTGAAGTAACTGGATCTGAAGACTTTTTTTTTTTTTCAATCAGGCAAGTTTTAATTCTAGTGATTTAAGTTCACTGGGAGCAAACTCACCAGGACATGAGATGGCTATGAAAAGTGCTATCACACCACGGATTTCTAAAAGTTCTTTATGTTCTGTGTTACAGAACAATAAATGTTCCCTGTTTGGAAATAGTTCCCAAATGTTCCCTCTTGTTTTAAGTTGCATGAATTTTTAACATACACCACACACATATTGTAATCTATGACTGAATGGAGGTCTTTCTGTTCTCGGGGAGAATGGAAGGATGATATTTTTGGGAACAGTGAGGCTACCTTTATCATTTTTTTCTGTCACAAAATACTGCAATAAAGTATTGCTCAACTCAGACTGAAACAATTTTCCCATCTGTCAAAATATTTTAAATAGTATCAAGCTGGTATTACTTTGTCAAAACATTCCATCAGAGACGGTATCTAAATTTAAACAAGCAGTTCCTCGAACTATGTAAGGTGAATAAACTGTCACTGACACAGTATATTTTTTAGAAAACCTGCAAGGTCTCATTAGAAAGACCTGGAAGGAAATGGACTTACACCAAGGATAAGTGTTCATGGGCAAAGAAAACTATATGCTATATGAAATGTTGGTCATTTCACTGTCCTTGAAGTGACATGTTTCACTTCTTCCCAAATGCAATAAAGCAAGGTTACCATTACAATAATTCTGATCGTAGTCTCAGTAAACTTAGATAATTAAAGATGGGTGCTATAGCTTGGTATAGACACCTAACGAACAAGGAGCCGGAGCTTGGGGTTTGCATGTGATGCCAGTTCCTCCTCAAGAGCAGTTTGATGTTATGCAGAACTCCTGGTCTTTCCAGGCCTCAGTGTCTGTATCTACACACACAATCAGAACCTACCTGACAAAGAGGACTGAAGAAATAATATTAACAATGCATCTGGCAGGTCCTATTTTTTCTTCATCTTCAACCATGAAAACTCATAGAAATCTCCAGATTAAAGAAATTAAGAATCAGCATATTGGCTATGACACACACTTAATGTATATCATGGATTTATGTATTTTCCACAAGTGTTTGTTATGCCTGTTATTTTAACAGGATTAGGAGGATATTATTTTCAGTTCAGAGATGCCTAAGATCTTTTCTCCACCAAGTAGCGTACTGCTATTCAGAGAAGATATCAGAACTTTTTAATGTCTTTAAGAATCATAAAATTCAATGCTACCTGCTACATTTAAGACAAATATCACTTTCAGAGGGACTCTGATATGTTAGAACAAAGATTGGGCCCCAAAACTCTCCAAATTTTAAGTAATTACAAATTGGGGTTTGTTTGACTTTTTCCTTATGAAAAAAGTTCTTTTCTCATACACTGCTAAATATGCTTTTACAACTATGAAAGAAACAGGATTAAAATAGTGGGTTTTCTATGTGATATATAAAAATGTCCTATGTCAGCTGAATTGTGCAAATGTCATATTTTAACTAACCTTGAACTAGATTGCTAGAGTTGAGTTCATTAATTGACAGAAAACTCTGTCAATATTAGTAACATGGCTAAATTGTTAAACCTTGTTAGGAATTCAAGCATAAATTAAGGCAAAATACTTATAAGTATATTTAAATGAAGAATTTGCATTTTAAATATATTTGTAACATTTTCATAATCATGTATATCTGTAGGTTTCAGGTATATTTTTCTTCTAATTTTTCAAGGGCTTCAAGTAAGTTCTTTACTTAGAATGTATTGAACTCATACCGGGGGATCAGCACATGTTTCTCTAACCCTCCACAGGGTCCAGCAGAACTCCAAGGTCTCTTAAATGGTTTCTAATTACAACATCGCTGAGTTGACTTACAGAGCAGAAAATCTGCTGATACAAGGGAGCTAATGCATTACCTTGCGTAGACCTCATTCTTCACACGTGTATGAATAGGAAGAGACAGAGACGGTGGAAACCCAAGTGTGATGTTCCGACCTCAGCAGAAGCAAATTATTCCACAAAATCTCATTTTCCTTCTTTTCAGGGTTAGTTGAAGGGGTAGACTAAACTAATGAAGCTTGTTTATCTTCCTATAAAACACTGCTTACCCACTTTTTATTCAACAACTTTCTTGAGTACCTTCTATGAGTCAGGAACTGCACAGTGAGATCTGCACACAGCGGTTAGTGGAGAGGAGGAGGGACATGAATTGCAGTGTGGCACTTACAGCCCAAGATGGAGACAGAAGGACACGCAACGTGGCTGTAAAACACAAGCAACACTGGAACTATAAAAGGCGGGACGGTGAAGGAAAAATACACAACCCAGAAAAAGAGACGGGGAAGAGAACAAGCCACACAGAGCTGGTTACCAAAGGGCTTCCTGCTTTGACAATGTGTGTGGGAGCAAACACTGCAATTAGACAAGAAAATGAAATAAAAAGGATATGGACAGGGAAGGAAGAAATTAAATCATCATTATTTACAGATGACATGATACGCTACATAGAAGATCCCAAAACTCTACCAAAAGACCTCTAGATTAATAATAAAATTCAGTCATGTAGCTGGATACAAAGCCAATGCTCAAAATTCAGTGACTTTCTGTACATGAATAACAAATTCACTAGAGAGAAATTAAGAGACAAAACTTTTTACAATAATATCAAAAAAGTGAAGTACTTAGCAATCAATCTGACAAAGGAAATAAAAGATCTCTACATTGAAAACTACAGTACTTTGAAAAAGGAGATTGAAGAGGACGGCAGAAAATGGAAAGATATCCTTTGCGTATGGGTAAGAACCAACGGAGTAAAAAATGGCCATACTTCCAAAATTGTTACACAGATGTAATGCAATCCCAATCAAAATACCATTAGCATACCTCATAGAACTGGAGAAAGCATTCTTAAATTCATTTGGAACTAGAAGAGATCTGGAATAGCAAAAAAAAATCCCGGGAAATAAAGGCAAATCAGGGCATCACAATCCCTGACCTGAAATTATACCACAGTTACTGTGATAACATCAGTATGGTACTGGCAAGAAAAAAAAGCATATGAAAGAGGCAGAAATAACTTCAAACACATGCATCCATCTTATCTTTGACAAAGGAGTTAAACACGTTTACTAGAAGAAAGCAAGTCTCTTTAATAAATGGTGCTTGAAAAATTGGCTTTCCTAATGCAGAAAACTAAAATTAGAACTATGTATATCTCTATACACTAAACTAAAATCAAAATGGATCAAAGATCTAAATATTAAAATTGAAATATTAAATCTGCTAGAAGAGACAAAAGGTAGAAAACTCTTGAAGACATAGGTGTAGGCAAAGACTTCATGAACAACACCCTGATAGCATGGGAAACACTATAAAGAGTCAACAACTGGAATCTCATCTTAATAAAAAGCTTTTGAACAGCAAAAGAAATCACCAACAGAGTGAAACGACAACCCACAGAGTGGGAAAAAAAATCTTAGCTACTTGTTTTTCAGATTAGGGACTAACACTTAGAATATATAAAGAATTGAAAAAAAAAATAAGATCCCCCAAATTCAAAGGCCTAATTTAAAAACGGCATCTAAAATAAATAAATACTTCTCAGAAGAGGTACAAATAAAAAACTCAACATCACTAGTCATTCAAGAGATACAAATTAAAACAACACTGAGATTCCATCTCACTCCAGAAAGGATGACGATCATCCAAAAAAGCAACTAATAACAAATATTGGTGGGGCTGTATGGACAAAAAGGAAACTTTCAGTGTTGGTGGGAGAGTGGACTAGTGCAACCGCTGTGGAGATTTCTCAAAAAACTAGAACTAAAGGTTCCTTTTGACTCAGTTATTCCCTTTCTTTTTCCCAAAAGAGTTAAAAGCATTATACTAGAGAGATATATACACACCCATGTTTAAATAGCAGTTTGTAAAAGCTGAATTTCGGAAACAACCCAAATGTCTATCAGCCAACAAACAGGTTAAAAAGATGTGGTATTTTTATACAATGGAGTACTATTCAGACATAAAGGATAAATCTTAAACATTTATAGCTAAAAGGATGGACATAGAGGTCATACTCTTAGTGAAATAAATCTGACCCATATGTGTAAATACATTGCGTCTCTAGTGTGAGAAACTGAAAGTGTAAATAAGAACCAAAATATGTAATATATATTATGAAATAGGAAGTAATTGTCCAAAGGGAAAGGAGAGCTGGGGGAAGTGGAAGGGAAAAGAAAAACGTTTAAAAAAGGATAAAATGGAAATACAGCTTTGTGAATAAGGAGGGGAAAAGGGGTTGAAGAGAGAGGAGGGGAACGGTAAAAAAAAGGAACTAAAACATATATACAGGTACAAATTCTCTATAGTGGATGTGATCATTATATATATCTAAATTATACCAATAAACTTTATTGTTAATTTTTTAAAAAAAACTGATCTCATAGTTTATAAAGAAACCACATTTAGAAACTCTAGCTATTAAATTCTTTACACTATTCCAGTAAAACTGAAAACCATGGCAACCTTCCCCATTAAGAAGGGTTCATGAAGGGCCCAGTGACCAAGGAGTGCAGGCATACATGAATTTCCATGACAGCCTGCTCAAGGCCCAGCCTCTTCTTCTCAAGGACCACCCCTCCGCCCTGCTGGAGAACCTCTCTTATGGAAATCACAAGGCTCATTTGGAGATTTGCAAAAGCAGCCTCCCTGCCCTGTCCTCGTGGAAATTGGTATGTGTACCTTCAAGTAAGAACTGAGCATATGGCATACTATATGATCTCATAATGGGTGTCTCATAGAAATCACTGATCCTTTTTGTTTTTCTGTCATGCAGAAATTACCTCTCAGGCAGCATCTGCACAGCAATGACTTGCTTCTGTCTCTCTACTTCCTGTTCTACAGCCTCAAGAGTCATCACAGCAGAGCCCATAATACCTTGCTGAATACAGAAAGGTTAAGTTAATAGCACTGTTATCAATTATGGAATAATTAACACTTTCCAGGTACTGTGTTAAGAGATACAAGAACTGCCTAAGGTTATGAACTCCAAGGTCAGGTAGTGGGAACTTAAAACCCGGCTTTATCCTGACTAACTCTAGACCTTGGAAAAACTACTTGACAATCAGTATTCCTCAGTGTCCCTATTCATAAAATCCAGATAATTGATACTAACTTATAACTTGCCATTAAATGGGAGGATATAGAAGGCACTTGGTTTAGTATCTGTTATATTATAAATGCGGGGCTGATAAACTCTTACATAATTCCATAATAGTACCATGTAACACATGAGGGCATTGAGATATGGAGATTCAAATGTAATCAACTAGTTGATAATGATGGGTACAGCTCAGATTAACCAAATTCTATGGAGTCTTACATCAGTCAGACTTTAGGTTAAGTAGCTATAACAATGAAACCAAATGATGCAGTGGTTTAAACAATAGAGAAATTTATTTCTTTCTTTTAAAATATCTCAAATTGGCAGGTCCTTTACCAATCATGATTATTTTCTCTTTGCTTCTCTGGCATCTCCTACAGCACCACTGTCAATGTGTTGTTAAAACTGGATTACAGCCATTTGAGGATCCCAAATGGAGGTGGGGTGCATAGAGAGTAAGTAATGTCTTAAACCCCTGATGGACAAGTGACTCACACTGCTCACATTCTATTTATAAGAACTACATGGTCACACATACCAGCAACAGAGGCTGGACACAGTGGTACCTCCTAGTTCACCATGAGCTCAGCCGTGATTCTATTTCAAAGAGTAAACAGGGAATGCATTTTGGTAGGCAGCTAACAATCTCCACCACAGACTTTGAAATTTATGCTTTCAACATAAAAAATGTATGATCTCATCCTGTAACTACCTCTTTGCCATCCTTATATTTAAGTTACTCTGTCATGTTATGGTGGGAATGAAATTATCACATACTCGGTACTTATATCAACTAATGTTCTATCCTTTCTGTGAAAAATTATCAATCCTTTAATGGATTCCTTCTGCTACTGAGCTCATTGAAACCATATGTCTTTAGGAAAATCCATGAAAAGACCAACTGATAAAACCACACTTGATATTACACATGTGAAAAATTAGGGTCTGAAAGAAACAGCTACCTGACTGAAGTCTTAACTATTGTAAGCTAGTAACACAATCAGATGCAGAACCCTTACCAAACAACATAAACTAATATTTGTTGAATACCTATCATTGTTCCAAGTGCCTTAATTCATTCAATCAAATGAAGTCTGAGCAATCCTTATGCCTCATACGCTGTGACTTCTAGAAGATTGATTTTTAGCTGTTCATAATTATTTCATCTTATGTTTGTTATAGCTTATAAAGTAGACATTGTAGATGAAGAAACTGTGACTCATGAAGGCAAAGTCAATTTGTCTTCTAGAAGTGTAGAATTTTTCAAGGGCTGAGTAAGCATTTTGTCTAGCAATGCACAAAAGAGAGACAGAGACAGACCGACACAGAAAGAGAGACAGAAAAGAGAAGAAAGAAAGAGGAAGACGGAGAAGAAAGAAAAAGAGAGAAAGACAGAAACAAAGAGAGAATGGGGGAGGGAGAGAGAGGCCAGAGGAGCAGAGATCAGGAAAAGGAAAAGAAGGGATAGAGACACTTCATTGTATTTCACTGTCATCTTACAAACTAAGCATCATAGGTAAGAAAACGGATTCTAAAAACAAAAGTCAAGTTGCAAATGTCACTCAACTAGTTAATGCTTATATAAAAACTTACATATAAAGACTGATTCCCTTTCAGTGATGCTCCAACCACATTAAGCACATTAACAGTTTCTTAATTAAAAGAAAATATGTAGCATACTCAGTGTCATTATCTGAACCCTTTCTAATTTTCTATCTTAAATGATACATAAAAACTACAGATGCCAAGTGAGTCCCCATAGAACTGTGCATATGATCACACGTCACAAGAAGCAATTAAGTGCGTAAAGTCAGCAGCACTGACCCAAGAGTGCAAGCAAACAGGCAGACTGGGGATATTACTAACACATGTATATTTCCTATCTAATTACTGTACAACTATGGCTCTTCAATTTAACTTCTTAAATTTCCACTTAAAGAAATCAGTAACTGGTGATATGGCCTCTGTTCTTAACACCCGAATCTTACAGAGTAGAGAGGACAGCACATATGACTTCAAAAGCAGTAGCCTCAATGTTTACATCCTTTAAAAAGAATTACTTATTTTGTCGCATGAATATGCATACAAATGACTAAGTTCAATGATTAATATGAGATCTATTTTTTAAATACTGAATTTGGTGGTGGTTGAGAGCGAATAGGAAAGCGCACATGTGTTAGGACTTAATCATGTGAGACCATCTAAATAAGATCCTTTCCATTGCATCATTCATTCACCCTTACTATTAAAAATTAGTAGCTGGTGAGGAAAGCAGAGAAGGGATGAAACTCCTCATTTGAACGCAGACTTATTTTAATCTCTAGGTCTGTGAAGCATAAGTCACAAAAACTGATGCACATTTATTGTTGTACATTTTATATATGCAAATTCATACATTCAACGGCAATAGGAGGCAGACTTTTGGTCTCCATTTCTGTATTTAAATGCCTAATAGTAATATAAGAGAAAGTATTATGCTATTGCTATCCCAATAGGATACTAAATGAAGCCTAAATAAGTCTCTGGAATAAAATAGAGGATTAGATTACTTTATGCAAGAAAGAAATACATATAATGTGTCTAGGTTATTTTTCTACAATTATTTTCAGCTTAAAAATAAGACAATTTCATATTCTATCATAAAATACAACTTCAGCTACTATGTTTAAATTAATTTGCCTTATGAGAGAATATAAACATTCTACCTTCAAATCATCTTGGTAATAGTTTATGATATTGTGTCTTTAAAATACAACTCTGATGCTTACATTGAAAAGCAGTGAAATTCCACAGAAATGAACTAAATTGAGGGAATACGTTTTTAAAGCAATTTTATACAAAGTGAGCATAAGGTCATCAAAATGTATGTGCAATAAACATTTTATTTAGAGAGCTGCAGTGTAGAAAATAGGGTTTTCTCCTAGCAGATAAAACTGTTTACATTTTTAACTTCAGTTTTAAAGAAAAGAGGTAATTTAACACTGCTAATTCTTTAACAGCATTTTTTTTTTCAGTATGGTCTATGAAGAATGGTGTAAGCTCCTTTTGTATTACTATTAAATAGAATTCATGATTTTAGAGTTTTAAACAAATGTCTTATAGCCATTAACAAAATAATGTATTCCTGGTAAGAGTATTTTTGCCATTTACATACATAAAATCATCTCTGTCTTCAAAGTTTACAGAAAATTTCTTTACTAGCAAGTATAAACAAGATAAAGCTGTTTTTAATATAGCCTTTCTGTTTACTTGGAATTGTGTATGTTATATAGAGTTTGAGAATGTTAGCCTCATATTTAAGATATTTACTTACATTTATTTAGGTGGATATTTTCAAACTGAAAAACTAAATCATTAGAGTCTAGATGTGTAGCTTTTCTGAAGTATATAAGGCCATGTGTTCAATCACCAGCATCTCAAAAATAAATGCCAAAAAATAAAAACATAAGAAATGAAACCTAAGTAAATCTCTGGAATAAAACAGATGATTAAATTACATTACAATAAATAAGTTTGTTCTTAGAGTGTGCCTTAATTCTATTTTGATATAAAAATAACTTCTATTAACATATTGGTTTAGAAACTTCTTTTCTCATGAAGTATATAGAGAACAGTTTATGTGTGATTCGGTATCATTTTAAGTGTTTTATATAACCCAGATTTGAAACAGTTCACCGAGTTGCTTCATTAAGGCATTGTTACAGCAAAGAAAACCTAATACTTATAAAAGAAAGCCCTTCACCATGAAACCAGTGAAAACCAGATCTTCCTCTGACATTCTTCAGGACAGTCAGCGTATCAGGAGAGAGGCTGCTCTGTGAGGAAAGGGCACTCTGAGTTCCCAGGCAAGTGCCTAAAGTCTCTGGAGACATGAAGTGTCGGTAAAAGTGAGATAATAAAAAATATCTTCCTTGTCAAGAGACTCTCTTGAGAAGTCATCAAACTTTAACATCAGTGACTAAAGGTGCAGCTCCCTGTTGCCAAGAAGAAAGTGCAGGCTAAGGAGAGGTGAACCGGAGCCCTGGATGCTGCAGGCTGCACCTCCATGGCAGAGCACCAGAAAGGGGTCCTTGGGAGGTTTCCTTTACTCCTAAGCCAATCACTCTTCCCAACCAAGCTAGAGACGCTCCTGCCTCTTTAAGCTGGCACCAATCTGTTTTTCTCACTGCAACAAGCCATGTATTCTAGTCAGTGACTAAGCTCTCAATATAAACAAAACATTTTCTTTTCCTTTTTTTTCTGATTGGATATATCAAATTATATTGCTATATTCCAAAGAAAAGATCTGTAATGGTAGGGCAGACTAAGACTTCCATTAGTACGTAGCGAGTTAAACTACTGGAAAAGTACACCAATGCACCAACAGAGTGTGGTACTATTAAACACAGAACTAAGTTTGAAGCAGAAGTAGTTGAAAAACTATGTCTTGAAATTCGATAGGGTCCATTATGCATTTTGATGAGATTACTTGCCCCCCCCCATGCATTACCCAAAGGCACTTACAAAACTGAAGGAATATATTACATTGGCATTAGCAGAACCTTTCTAAGTAGGTCAAGTTTTGAAGCAAAAAAAAAAAAAAAAAAAAAAATCTTCAAATCTTATGCAGTGTTACAAAAAAAAAAGAAAAAGAAAAATCTTAGAAGCTATACAGCCAAGGTGCTAATCACATTTTAAAATAAAACTTTTAAAAATCTTCCTCTTGCATAAACATTAAATGTACCACTTTAAAATGCACAGTTATATACCTGAGGCTGTTCTTTTCTTTCAGTTCTATCAGTTCAGTTTTCAAAACCAAGTTTTAATTATACAAACACCTTTATTTATTGGGAAACCCTAGAATAGTTGGACTTCAAAAAGAGTCTGAAACCTATCTCATCATTCAGAACCAAACATTCAATCCTGATTGTAAAAATACTTTTCTTATACTTACTGAGTTTTTATTCGTGGTGTTAAGTCTGGTAGAGTGTTTTTTGGTAAAATTTCACTTTTCAATCAAATCTATAGTAAGAGGCCTATCATTTGTTTTTATAACTTTTTGGATGGCATATAAAATTTGTAGCAAGGCCTGAAATCTTCCATGGTACCAAGATGATCACATAAGACATAATCAATTCAAGAATGAATTAAGTAAAAATCAAAAAAAATGTTAATTACTTTGAAAAAAAACTTGTTTTGAGAAAGTCATGTCAAATAAGAAAAGTATAAAAATTCAACTCTTCTATTTCTGATACCATGTTTCCACAGGGTAGATAAATATGGTTCAAACAATTTGTGAAAACAATACTGAGTTACCGAAGGTAGCTTGCATCTGCCAAGGTACCCGAATAGTGCACCATGAAGCACTACTGCAGGTTCCGGCAGACATGCCAGGGAAGATACATCTGCAAGTGAGTTGTCAGGCCAATGGTAGCGTATTGTGAATTACCGCTAATAATACAAGCTTGGCACATTCCTAGTAACTAGCAGTCCTGAGAAAAGGGAATATAGCACATAATGGTAACATTTAACTGGGGTGTGGGAGAAGGAAGACAGAAGGAAAGCCCTGGCTGTGGGCTCTAACAGGTAGGAAAAAGGTTCATGCAGGTTAACGCAGAGTGATGGGAAGTCAGGGGAAATCTATTATATAATTTTACACATTAGATCAACTTCTTATTTTGAAAATTTGGGAGCAAAGAAATGAAGAATAAGGAGAAGGGTGGTATTAAAAACATACTTTGAACTTTCCTATTGCTTTTTGCTAATTTCACGTTATTCTCAGAAGCAAACTTTGCTCATCACATTTTTACCGAGCACTGATGATTCTTCTAATTCTTCTAATAGTTAACCTCTTTTAGATCAGGATTAAAAACTTGTTCCAAGACTTATTAAAAAATTCAAACCAAACCATACTTATTATCACAAAAATCTAACCAAGGTTTAGATGTCCAACCACTGCAATAATGTATATTATAAAATCAAATAGAAGCAGCCTATAAGTAGCAATAAGTGGATAAACAACGTTAAAATAAAACATGCAAAAGCAATAGAAAAAGTTTAAAGTATGTTGTTAATACACTCGTACCTATGGACACGCCCTACATTTCTCGCTTTTTTTCCTTCTCAACTTGTATCCCTCAGGGAAGCCTCTCTAAGGCAGTCCACAGTCACTGCATCCCTTCTGAGAATCCTCCAGAAGGGGCCAACCCTTAGCTTTCCTGCTGTCCTGGCAAAGGTGGATCAAGATGGTAAGTGCGGCTCTGCGATGTCCCTGAGGGAAAGTGCAGTTTAGCAAATCCATCTCGCACTGCCTCGGCCTAGGATTCCTTTAATGAAACCCCCACTCTACTGCTCTGCTGGAAAAATGTGGTCCTGATATTCGACTCCTCTCTGTCCTCAGATGCAAACAGTCACAGGGACATCTATCTTTTTTAGTGCCACTGTCCCCATCATTGATGCCAGGCCTCTGAGCAGGCTGCATGCATCTCTCAGAGGCCCTGATTTTATTTGCTCCCCCTCCCTTTGCAATCTATCTTGCGAACACAGGCATTTTTAAAACTCTAATTTCAAAAACTGTGTTTGAGGATATGTATATACATAGTAGATTTTTAATGTAAATTAAAGAGATAGTAAACCAAAAATTCAAATTGCATTTGTCTTTTGGTGGAGATTCATAGAAGAGGCTTTACTGATAATGGTTAAACTCAATTTTTTAATTAGGAGTATCAAGTAATTTATTAGAGCTATGCAAACACACATACAAATTCATCTATATATTAGATATATAAAATGTTTTATAATAAAGTGAACACAAAGTTTTATTTGTTAGAGAAGAGAAAGATTTTTACAAATTTTAAGAAAATGAATGTAATGCAATTAAAATTATTTTTGAATAGTAAAAGTTCCCTGATATACACTATAGCACAGGAACTATATGTAAAAGTTTCAGTTCTGATTTAAGAAGTCTAATATCCATTGGGTGGAGCACTGTCCTCTATAACCACAAAAGACAAACTGTGCAGAGGTATTCCATAGGCATGCACATTATTTTTATTTATTTGCTTCCTTCTACTAAGAAGTCTCAAGATGAAAACCAAATACAAAGATCACTTACTATACAATGTACAGGGAGAATCACATACAAGACTGAAAGAGATTCCCCCTCCCTTGCAGAAGATCGTTAATAAAGTCTACTATTGCCAAGGCCTCGTGCAGGGCACGGAGCAGGTGTATGTCACAGCCTGGGTCAGAATTTCTCAGCCTCACATGTGCTGACACTTTGGGTCACATGATTCTATTGTTGTAAGAAGCTGGCCTGTGTACTGTAGGATGTGTAGCAGAATCCCTCGCCTTGAGGCCAGTAACATATCTGTCTCCCATTTGTGACAATCAAAGACATTTTCAGATGGTACCAATTGTGCTGCGGGGACAAATTTGTTCCTAGTTGAGAACAGTTGTACCTGGTGACTTGACTCTAGACATAAACCCAAAAAGTGCTAGTTTCAAATGTTTTATACTTTGTGGTAAATGAATTTAGACCAGCAGAGTTTGCTATTATCTCCTTGGATACTACATAGTTACATGGAAATAAGCATAAGATCATTTATGAATTTATTTCTACTTGAGAAAAAAACATGGCTCTTTCCTCTTCTTCATGTTTCCATTCAGTCAATAATAAAATTGATTAGCCAGTATATCAACACATAATAAAATTTCAAAGAAACTGCATTTTTGTTACCTATTATATGCAATGTGGTCCATGTTACCAATTCCAGGATGCCTTTTGATCATTCGTGAGTTCTTCAGCATTGAATACAGTGAGTCGTCCTTCCTCCTGAGCATACTACCTCATTATATCTTCCTGAAAACTCACTGCTTCCTCGTGTTCTTTTTCTCTAGTCACAAATCCGCTACTTCCTGTACTGGCTGCTTTTCCTGTATGCATTTTCTAAATTTTGGAATTCCTCAGGGTTGAGTGTGAGCCCCTAAGCTTTTCTCACATCATACCATTTCCAGGGCGATCATATCCATGGCTTCCCACCTACAGGCCACCAGTTCCTGGCTTGAGGTGTTGCCTCGCAGGTTTTGAAAGTGTTTCCTTTGAGATGACCAAACTCGTTCTTCTGGTTTTGCTAATTTTCATATGTCACATCTCCCTAGGTACAGTTGGTTGTGACATAGGACTATGAGTGACACCTGGAAAATGTTACAGATTAGGATAGAAAAGCAGGATTTGGAAACATGAGAGCACTGGTTAACCAGGTAACTCAGCGGGTGATCAAGTCCATCAGAAGTCTCATTAGTGCACCAAAAAAGTAGACTTTGACAAATTCAGCGGCACTGTTTCTTCTGTCTTTAACGCAGATAAATTCCCAACCTCAACCTCTATCTATGAGTTAGTTATAAATGGCACATTTTATGGAACAAAGGCCTTAGAGGGAAAAGAACAGAAAGCAAACAGACATGGTGGAATAATTCCAGAAAACAGTTGGCAGTCACTTTACCTTAAGAGCCTCTGCGTTCTCACAGGTCTAAGAATCCAAGGATGCTTTATAACAACAATGCTTCCACTTCACTCCCCCTCCCACCAGCAGCTCCAACCCCTTTATCTTTCTCCTTCTCAATAAAAAGAAAAACACGACTTCAGTGGTCTCTTCGGTATGGCTTGCCCTATTCTCTCAATGTGACAAAAGTATTGTAGACAATGAAGAAAAAACAAAGTAAAAACAAAAGACTGAAGACCACCTGGTAAAAGACAAGTCAATTGTTTTACAGCTGTTTGCATTTTTCAGCTGCCAACTTCAGACAATATCCCCTTTACAGAAGGAAAGATCTTAAAAAGCACCACTACTCTGTTGGAAGGGAAAAAAATTCCCCAAAGTTGTGAAATTAACCTCTCCCTTCATTCACACATTCAGTTCTATTTTTGTAGTTGCACCAGCAATGTAAAAGAAAAGGCAACGAGAGTTAATTCCAGGTTTGTAAAATGTCTGACTGTGCATGTCCCAGTGCTCCTCAGCACCTCCCTGAAGATCCAGCCAGTTTTGACTTCTGCAGTGCATCAGTGTTTATCATTTGTTTTACAACAGCACTGCAAGTTCTCAAAAATTGACTTAGATAAATTTTGCCCATCTTCTACAAAAATCCAAGAGAGACAATTGGCGTTAAAAAATAAAATCTACCGTGGAGGCATGGTTCATTTACAAAAGAGAACTCCTTTTTTTTTTTCCTTCCCTCTCAGCTCACTATTTACTTCACTACTCCACCCCACCAGCCTCTGGATTTGTCAAGATTTGACAGATTTCTAGCTCCTAATTAGACATTATGAAAATTCACTGTGGCAAAACTAGACAAAAACTTTCCATACAGTTTTCTTTGAGGGAATATTGGTAACTTTCCCCTTTGAGGAGGCTGAACGCAAAACCATGGATGCCTTTTGATTGCACACGTTGGAAAGCACCTATTTCCTGTTAGATGCACTCAGAAGTCACTGAGTCCAACAGACTTGCAACAAAATCCTGGCTGCGTCATATTAGCTGAACAATCAAAGGCAAGTTGCCCAGCCTCTCTGCACTTCAGTTTTTATATTTATAAAATAAGACAGTAGCAATAAGTATCACAGAGATACAGAAGGATTAAACAAGAAGCCATGCAGTGCAATGCCAGGACCCAGTGAGTGCTCCATAAAGGGCAAGTACTACAGTTTGGTTAGTAACACAGAGAAGGAACAGGGCAGGGAAGACCCTCACCTCCCCATTTTTTGCCAGTCTCAGAAATCCACCATTTTCATTATTATAGAAAAAAAAATATTTGCAAAGCTTGCAGCTTAGGAGAGCTCTACTAAAGAGAGAAAAGGTCAGGAGTGGCGATGCAAGCAGCCTCTGAGGTCCAGCAACTACGTTTAGGTGCAACAGCTTCTCACAGGGCTTAAAGAATGTAAGCCTCACATCTGCTCTCCTGCCTCTGTGAGTTTGGACAAATCTCTACTCTCCTCAAAGGAAGAGGGTGGATAAGGTGTGCTCTGCCAGAGAGAAGTCATTCAGAGCAGGAGGAAGTACAAAAGTAGGGAGTGCTCAGGGCCCCAGGGTAACCAAGACATCTAGAATTTACTCAGTGTCACATTATTAAATAACTAGAAGCAAGGCACTGGTGGGAAGGAATCCAAGTGTGCTCAGACATGACATCTGGTTTTCTTTTTGAACAATTCTTAACCCACCATCAATAACTGCAGCCAACAATTGTGGCGCTGACACACAATGAGCACCCCCCATGTTCACAGTGATCTTCCAATCCCTTCTCTGCACTGATACATTATCCTGCACCCCCACCCCTGCCTTCAGTACCGTCTGCATTCCCAGGAGAAGAGACTGAGGCACAAAACAGTAAAGAAACTTCCTCAAGAACCAGTCTTATGATGGGAGCAAAATTTGAGCCTGAACATCCTAACCCGGGAATCCATGATCTTAAATTGTATCCCCTATTCTCGTGAGGGGTGGGGGGCTGGAAACTTGTTTTATAAGATTCACAATTTAATATTCTCTACTAATAGTTCCTAAAACTTAAATTACTGAACTGGTGTGACCCTTTTGGAGATTTTAGTGCTCTTTCATTTCATGTTCACAATGGGCACATGTCAAAATATTGCAATTCAATGATATTGAAAGGAGGAGCGTGACACAGAGATTGGATAAAGCTGTACAGGCCCTGCGTCACAGCTCTGGAGGCTGTGTGAAAGGTGCAGGAGAACACATACACTATTTCCATTGTTTCTGTTTGTACTTGAAATTTTCCATAATAACAAAAATTTAAAGCCATAAAAATTTTCAACCATAAGGAAGATAACTGAAGACCTTCAGGTGGTTTAGGGTCCAAAGGAACGCTCGAGTTTGATAGATAATACCTCGACAGCACTAAACTTTAAGAATTGAGAGACCAGGAACTCATTAGTAAAAAATTTTACTCATTCCTGAATCCTCCCTCCACCAAAAAAAATTTTTTCATCTTCTTTCTTTGGTGTCAGACATTTCCAGAGTTTAAGTTTCTGCTCACTGAAATGTTTGGTCTTGCTATTACTCCAGCTGCTGACCTTTGCTTTCCCTCTCCATAACAACTTTTATCTTTTCATAGCCCCCACATTACGAGAAAGATTATTTGCATAGTTGAACTTAAAAAAACAACCACCCCAGTCTCCTTCACAGTTCACTTAGGAGCTTAAAAGAAAGAAACTTACCCATTCTGTTATGTATTCCCTTCTTGCCAAAGTGTGCTGTGGTTTCGAAAACTAGCCCAGTCCTTCTGAACTTTTCTGTATCCGTTATAATATTAAAAGGCCACAAGGAAGGGAAGTGGTTAGTCAACTTGCTAATTTTATCAGTCCCTCCCACTGGTTAAATAGTACCTGATGCTACTGACACAAAATCAATTTTCCAGCTCATTTCCTTACTACAGTACAACTTTATAAAGATAGTATAACTAACTGGGAAAAAAAAGGAGGGGGAAATGCCTATATCTGGTTTGTAGGCATGAGACAGTTAATGAATGAGCAGCTTATTACTATTAATAAGAAGCCTAATACACTACTGAAGCCAGTGATTCAAAAAAAAAAAATGAGGAGGAGGAAGAGGAGGAGAGAGAATGTCTGTCAGCTCCACACTCTAAGCACTAAGTTTGGGTGGGAAAGGGAGTGATTTTTAATGCAATCAGAGTATGTGTGGGAAGTGGCTGGTGTTTCGTTTGTTGATAAATTATTCTGCCTGGAAACAAGCCAGTTTACTGGATATAGAAACTTCCACAACTTGAGGCTCTGGCTCACGCCACTGTCTTCCTTTACAGCTTAGTAAATGACACACTGGACAAAGAAAGAAACACGTGTGTCTAGATGAGGGAAAATCAAATACTCCCTGAAGAAGCAGCTATGAACTATGTCCTAGATGTAAAGTTCTGTGGCAAATGGGAAGAAATACACAGCCAGAGAGAGATTTCAGTGAAAGAAAATGCATTTGATGTTCCCATCCCTCTGAAAGATTGCAACATATAGAAAACTTTGTCACCCCAGAATGCCAGACCAGGCAATTTGCTGAGCTACTTAAACGGGTGGCACCTGAGTCAAATCCCTCACCCTCACTTTGAAGTGTACTTCCCACCATATCTGAGGATTATGGAATTAGAAAATAGAATGTCTGAAAACCAAATCATTTTGAAGGTTCATTAACCCTTGCTTTTGACTGGCTAAGGAAATGATCCTCCAGAGAAATTCTGACAGTTACATTGTATTCACATGTGGTGATGGTTTCTCAGAAAGAGTTAAATTTAGTAAGCTAAGGCAAGCTAAGGAAACCAGTGATTCTCTCCCGGTAACCCTCCCTTCTTAGTATTCCCCCAATTCTGATGACTTACCTAATGAAACAGGAAAGAAAAAACTCCGAAGAGTGATTGCATTCATTTTTCACCTCCATGGGTCTGTTTTCTAATTAGATTTAAGAAAATACATTATACGGAAGTGAAATATAAACAACACCTAGCTCTGAGATTCCACCCATTATTGCTCCCAAAGACTAACAAATGCACAGTGCTAAGCAGGTGTGCATTAGGCTGAGTTCAAGATGAGAACAAATTCCTGAATCCAACAATCCACAAATGGGATCCTGTGGCGTTAATTCCTCTCACTTGTATCTGTATACTTTTGCATCTTCAGGAAAGGAAGGGAAAAGAAGGAAAAGCAAAGCAAAACAGAGAGGTGGGACCCTGCCGGCCCACCTTCTCTAACTCTCCACAGTCTTAGCAAACTTCCAGGCTCACTGGCACCTCCTCGGCCTTTTCCAGAAGTTTCTCCATCCTCTAAGAGGGGCTTGCTCCTGACTGAAATCCTGCAGCACACTTCACCATGCCCGCAATTATTTCAAAGACATCTTTCTAGAGAACTGAAAGCCTTAGGACTTAGTCTGTACTTGATGCGCGCCTAGAACATTAAACTGTCCAAGCACAAAACCCCATTTTTGAAACAAACAAATGTTTTGTGAGGACTCTTAAACTCACCTAAAATGAAATTCTGAGTATATAACCAACTACTTACACAGTAGACAGCTAAAAAAAGGTCAATAAAAGTTCCCAGGCATGAGTATTAATACCTTTACTAAATCTTACATTCTTGCCTCACTATCAGTGCGTAAGTCTGAATTGAAGCCAGTCCTTTGCAAGAAGGGTAAGAAAGTCAAAGACAGAAAAACCACACTGGGTATAGCAGCACACACCTATAATGCTAACACTCCGGGAGGCTGAGGCAGGAAAACTGCAAATTCAAGCCCAACCTGAGAAACATAGCGACTAATGAAATCTTTTTTTTTTTTTTTTTAAAGTACTGGGGACGAACTCAGTACTACACTTGCAGGGAAGGCACTTATGTCGCTCAGCTAAATCTCCAGTCCCTGAACTCCCATCTTAAAAAAAAAGGAAAAGAAAACAGAAAATCTTTTAAAAAGAGCTGAAGATACAGTTTAGTGTAAAGATCTTGGGTTCAGTCCTTATTACCACATACACACAAAATAATGACTGAAAGTACCCCCCAAAACTGGGTGATTGAGTGAACAATGGGTTAAAAATCTAATGCTAGAATAAGAAAATAAAACAGAGTTATAGGTACATGACAGAGATAAAAGAACAAAATTAGCTGAAGTCCAGATAATGTGCCAAGGCAAATTACAGAATGTAAAAGAGAATATGAAGAATGATTAATATTCCCTAAAATATGAGAATTGTCCGTTAGTCCTAAAAGATTTTAAGGAAGACTATTTTTTTTTCTATACTGAACAAGGCATTCTGAAAAACCAGTGTTGTGGTTGTCCAAATGATGAACAATTCATAGTAAATCTGCCCATAAACAAAGAAAATCATACCTGAAATGATATGGTAGCCACAGTCCCAAGAAATTCAATGTCCACTAAACTTGAATTACAACAGTTTCTAATATGCAACAGACTGTGCTGCTTGGCTTACATAATAATAAACAGATGTTTGACCCTGTGAGTGTCCCAAAGGCCATCTGAGAATGAGGACACAGAAAGAACTTCTGCAGGTGCAGGACTGTCCCTCGCATTACAGGTGCATTCACTGTCCTGAGCCCGGCCCTGCCCTCCCATCACCACAGCATCCAGAAACCAACAAAATATCTCACAGCGGTCAGTGCTGTCTTGGGGAAACTAGTGCAAATCCTTACACTAGAAAACTCGGGACTGGAGAGTCAAGCAGGTATGAAGAGTGGAGGAGAGAAAGAAAGGAAAAGAAAGCAGGCAGCATGCTCCAAGCAAGACAGGCAACCCCACCTGGGCCAAGCAGGATCATACCCACCCTCCAGCTCACAGAACTTCCCACATTTTCTTTTCACTAAGGGAGACTGAACCCAGGCCCTTCACATGGAGTTACATCCTTTTCTATTTTGATGTAGATCGCAACTCATTTGCTAAATTGCCCATAGTGGGCTCGAACTTGTCATCTTCCTGCTTCAGCCTCCCAGAGAGCTGAGATTGTAGGTATGCAGCACCATTTGCCTCACGCTTACAAAACAAAGTAGACAGCTGAGTTTTTATGTGAGATCTGTTTTATACTTAAAATGTTAAACTTTTTCAGATGCTACAAAATTTGTCCTCGGGCTGACATACTCTCTATGCGATGTTCAACCAAAAAATTTAATGACATTTATAAAATATGTAAGGTCAAAGACATAGTACTTAGTGTAACAAATAGATGAGCAAGCACTTTGACCCTTTTTTCAAAAATAATTATGTGTGAACTATATAAAACGGACCTCAGAGTACTCAGTAGCACAGGAAATCTCTACTAAGATGTCAGGGTTTTGTTTTTTTTTTTTTCACATTCCTTTTTACTCTTCTGTATATTCTAACATATCTAAAATGAATGCATAAGGTTTTAGAAATAAGCCACAGAGAGTACATTTTAGCTTTGAAAATGATGGCAAGCTCTTGGAACACATTCAGAAAGGATCAGTGCTAAAATGGACAAGCGAATGAAATTCCTCCCAAATATTCAGTTACACTCTATTTCAAGTACTGTTTAAAAACTAGGTGTAAAAGTTCAAGCTGGCTCCAAATCAAAAATAGAATGTACCAAAGTAATAAGATTCATTATTTTATGTTACAAGTAGCTGTATCAATATTTTATCTCCTTTATCAGGTACCCAGAGCCCACATAGGACAAATCTGAGTGCATATCACAGAAAGCACTCCTATAACTGTGTGTTCATTCCAAAGGGCCTAGGTCTTTAAAAGAGATAAATAAAATTCACCATGATACTACTACTCATAATAATAATAATAATAATAATAATAATAAAGTTAACCTTAAAGGGAAGGTGTTTTAGCAATTTTAATACTTTTTTCCTATTTGCAAAATTAATATTAGAAGCTGAGTCATGTTTGAGGTCAGCAAAATTTTATTAACTTTCTCTAAGGCTTAGAAAACGCATTGTAAAACTTCATTTATACTGCAGTCTTATCCTTCATTCTGCTGAATTTTGCACCATGCCATATTCCTCTTTATCTCAACTTATAAATATTTAATTAGAAATGTTTCAAAGTTGCTCATCCTAAGTACCAAACATGACATCTTGAAAAATAAGCTTATACCTTGAGAAATAATACATGCTAGGCATGTTTAAAACACACAACCACATACATTTCAAATTAGATAACTACTATTGATTTTTTGTGGTTTACAAATATGCACCAGCAGACTTCAAAAAGGGACTTTGGGAACCATGGCAATTGCTATGGAAATGATGATGTACTTTCTGGAGTTACTGATTTTATTGCTTTTCTTACTGAGAACCACCATGCATGGTGCTTATCTTGAGAGGAAATTCACTACTTCTCCTGTCTTAAGTTACATGCTGACTACAGCTTGAGTCCTTAAATATGTTTTCAAGTTTATCTATTTCAATTCTGCAGAATCAGAAGATTATACATTTTGTGAATTAAATCTTCCCTTCAGTTGTATCTTTCAATTTTGATTACAAAAGCAGATGTTTGTAGGTTTGAAAGTTGCAACTTCAACATTGTTGGGAAAAGCAGGGTAAACAAAATTACCAACTGCTCTGCATATGAGGAGATATGAAGATCTCACAAGCTTTAGCATTATGATGCACATCCTTTTTAGGAAAGCATTCCAAATTTGTCTCTTCAAAAGGCTGTGAGCATTTGACTGAACTGTCTGGTAAGGTGATTATTTTTTGTCAAATTTGCTTATTGACATATATTTAATTTTTTTAAAAAAACTATCTTTGTAATACAATAATAATCAGCTAAAAAGAAAGAACATATGCGTGAATGTGCGTGTGTGTATTTCCTAGTAAATATAGCATGTAATATTCAAATCTACTGGTAATTAAATAAATGCAAATTATGAAAAGTTAACATTTTTATGTATCAGTTGATGGTAAAATGCTGATGACAAGCATATGATGTGAAAAGCACTGATGACAGGAGTGTAAATAGAAGTGTAAATTGGTACACCTTTCAGGGAGGATTTGTCACAGTATATCAAGAATCTTTGAAATAGTTCACACTCTTTGAGAGTGATTCTTTTATCTAGAAATTATTTCTAAAGAAAAACATCATTATGTGAAGGATGATATATGTAAATGAATGTTGAACATACTGTTATGTCAAAATGTCATGGAACAATTGCCAATAATGTACTCATATATCCAAATATAAGGGCAATAATGGAACAAATTATGGTATAACTATACAATGGGTTATCACATAAACTTCTACATCTCTTGAATTAAAAATACTTAATGACAAAAATATTCACAATTCAATGTTCAGTAAAAGTCACAAAAATAAGTATTATAATCCAATCTTAGAATATAAATATGCATGTTTTTATACTCACAATTCACACATAAAATTTCTCCACATAGTCAATAGAAAACTGGCCGAAAGAAAATCCCAGAATGTGAAGTGTGTGTTGGTTTCAAGGATTTTATTTTGTTATTTAATTCTATTTTGTGGATTTCTGTTTTTATCTCTGATAAATGAAGTCTGCCTAGCAATCTAGACAATTTAGAGCAAAATCAGTTTCGTGTTAATATAGAAACTATCATCAGCTTGTCATCTTTTTGGTTACTCCACATAATTTTATTACTTTTGAAAACAGTGCTAAAAATCACATCCACTTTATGGCAAATGATTGAGAAACACTTGAGATATCAGTAATGGTAAGTGTTGGACAAACTGAATGACGAAGGAAACCATCAGTCCCTATAATACCAGAAACCTGACAAACTTTAATTAAATTAGTTATCACAACAATCTTGAGAGTTAAGACTTCTTACATCTGTTTCATAGATGAGGAGATTGCTTTACAATAAGTTTAGGCACACTGATCAAAATGTTTGGTGAACGGGGGACTAGAATGCTGACCACAAAACCAGTATCTAACACAAAGATGTGTCTTTTAGAATTCATATTGTTCACCTGTCGTAGTCTTAAAATTACAGATACGTTAAACAACAAAAACCAAAAAAATCATAAGCTTCTCTTCCCTTTTCTTGGTTATTATGGTAGAAGATAGGAAATGTATTATAACCAAACAGGGGGGAAAAAGTACACAGTAAGTAATTGAGTCTGTGTTATCTGCACCAAAAGTCAGAAAGGACATAAGCTTTGAAGTTAAGAATCTGAAGAAGTACCAGAGTTTCAGCTACTCACCATGTGCCCAGGGTTCAACCAAAACAAAAATTATGTGAACATTTATGTGCAATCACAAGTGTGCCTGTGTTTAACTGGGATCTTATATGCTATTACAAGTTAAAAATATGAATTTTACATACTGATTTTACATGGAAAATTTTAACTATTATAAAAAAAGATTATAAAATTGAAAAAGACAAAAACTACAGCATTAGAACTGGCTCATAATCGATTACTACAAAAGAACTCTGCTAACAATTTGGTACCTCCCAAATTGACTGATTAACTAATTACCAAACATGCAAGAAATCATAGTAGCACTTAGGAAAATGCAAGCTGTATAAATTGTCCAGGTTGTACAGCACATGATCGATCTAACTCCTATAGTGAGAGTCTTTCCTCCTCCTTCATTCTGTTGCAGGTAAGGGGTATAATTATAGTTTTTATTTCTCAAAATTAAGGTGTCTTGGGTACCATTTCTGAATTTTGTTGAAAAATATCCAAAATATACTACCACTTACTAACTACAGAGTCATAAGATATTATTAAAGTCTCTGGCTTTTCTCACTTACAAAACAGGCTTATAATATCTAATCCACTGGATTGCTGTGAACATTAAATAACGTTAATTTATATAAAGAATAGCTAGCATATTGTAAAATGGTCAAGCATTGATGAATATGATTATTATAACTAGTTAGATGCAATTTTAAATAGTGTGCTCTTCTTAATACAAGAAGGACATCTGATACTCCCATGTGTGTTTCTATTTTGTGTTTCTATGTCTGTGTGTGTTTTTGAGTGTATGTACGCATAAGTGTGTTTCTTTCAATACCTTTTACGGTTGCTGTGCACTTATTCTGGCCTTTTTTCTAAGAGCTTACTATATAGTTTTTAAAATCCTTTTAAGATCCATAATCCTATTGAATCAGAAATAAAACGTGTACTTAGTTCCAGGCAAACAATTGTTCAACAGAAGCCCCTTCAATTTTTAATTACTCCTTCTTCCCTCTCCAAGCTCACTGGTATTCTCTGATTTTTTAATCTTGAAAGCTAGTCAGAGTACATTATTTATGTTATATTCAATAGGGAGAAAAAAGAAGAAAAAGGATTTTATTCAGGACACTAACTCTAACCTTGAAATGTTATTTTCTGAACATTTGTTCTGCTCACTGAGCAAATTTTAGTCTTCAAGTCAGATGTCTAAATACAGTGCTTGAGCTCTGCTTAAAGGCTAAAAATACAGACTTCTGCACAAGGTGATGGTTACAAAGGAAGGTGTTTAGAATATGGTTCAATAGAAACTAAGGTAATTGAGCATTAGCTATATAGTTCAGCCAGAAGAATTCCTCATCCACACTGTAGCTCTGGAATCAAATCTTAGCCCTTGAGATACATTTTACTTGAAAAGAGAATCCATTAAGGAAGTAGTTTCCTGAAATGCTTCACCAGGTCCTCCATTTTGATCATTTGAAGACTAAATGTCAGAGAATCCTTTGTCAACCAGTCTGTCTTAAAGAGAGTACTTACAAAGCAGGCTTCACAAAGCACGGAGAGTCTAGAGCTGGCTACAAAGCCCATACAATATTTTCCTCCACTTGAGAATGTCTATGAATAGAAATCAAAGAATAGTTTTGATGCTCAGTAAATCAAATAAAATAAGACCATCATACAGAAAACCTATCATCCTCCAGGAAACATACACCATTGCCTGACCCTGTGTGGGGCACGTGGACAAGGAACTGTTCACCAAGTACGTTACACAAATTGGCTCAGCTTCCAAAGGTGCCTAGGAGGCAGCCATGGGAACAGTAAAACAAAACCACCACCTCGGTGCATGATCTGGACTCTTGCTTCCATGTGGCAAGCGAGGTCCATCTAATGTTTAAAATTTTTAAACTAGAAACTCCATATGATCCGGCTATTCTAGGTATCTCCCCAAGAGTTCAAGGCATCATATTACAGCGATCATGCATACCTGTGTTTACAGCAGCAAGGTGCATAATAGCTAAATCTCGGAAGCAGCCTACTTGTCCATTAATGGTTGAACAGATAAAGAAAATATTTGTATGTCAAGATAAGAAAGGATAAACAGGAGTCATTTGTAGAAAAATTAATGTACTTGAGACCATAATTTTAAGTGAAATAAATCAGAAACACCAGTTTAAATACTGCACGGTTTCTTTTACATTAGAAACTCCAAATATAACTGAAAAGTAAAATGAAAGTTAGGTAATAAGAAGTAGGATGATCTTTTTCAAATAGGAAGAGGATCACATATAGAGGGAGGAGAGAGGGAGAGAGGAAATGGAGATGAAAACAGTCATTGCGATCCATTATAAGCATGCACCAAGTCCCCATGAGCAATGTGATTGTTACCTACTGCAAACGTACCAATAAAAACTAAAAGGTTTAAAAACTATGTTACTCAGCAGCCACTTGGGCCTATGTCTAGTCTTTCATAAAATGTTTACATGACAGCTATTAACAATTAATTGCATGTAACTTAGGATTAAAACAAAAAATACATAAAATTGTATTCATTTTAGGAATTTGGAAAGCACAACACTGGGTAAAGAAAAAGAGATAGGATACATAATAAAAACCTTTTTCGGGGGGCAGGGAATATAAGGGATCAAAAAGGTGCTTAAACCATTGAGCTAAATCCCCGGCCCCCATAATAAAAATACTGATTTTTTTTCTTGAGTACAGTGCCTAAATAAAATGACTGAATGTGAGGAGTAATAACAATATTAGCAGATCTCAATAGTTGCTTTATTATCAAATCTCCCCTTTAAATACATATTAAGTAAGTTTCATGCGCTTCTCCTTCCTTCATAAGTAGTGTAATTCCAAAGTACAGAAACAACTGACAGAACCGGGTCCTTCATAAATATTAGCTGAGTGGATGAATACATTTTCACTTCCTTTTCATTTGTTTTTTTTTTTAACATTTTGATTGTTTTTAAGGGTAATTCAAAATTATTTTCTTAAATTCCTAAGAATTCCCCTTTCAACATGCAGAATTCCCCCTTCAGCACTAGAAGAGGTAAGTGAAAAAATGAAAAACAACTCCTGAATAAAGCGTGTATTAAAATTTAATTTTTGGGGTCAGGGATGTAGCTCAGTGCACAGCACCTGCCTGGCAAACCCAGGGTCCTAAGTAACAAAAAATAAAATAAAATAATATTTGACCGCATAGTATGTGAGTTAGGCCACTGTGAAAGTAGTTTCTATTAAACGTTTTTCCTTATTAAATGGGCAAATGAAAATGCAGATAAAGATTACGAATGTCTTGACAGATTTGCACAGAATCCTCATCATGAAGTCACTGTGAGGAAAGGTCAGAATATGAAAATTTCCCTAACAATTTCATTTATTATTTCATAACAATGAAGATTGTCAACACATCTACAATTTAGCACTAACAGGAGATGGTGGTATAAAAACTCAATAAGCAGTCAGATTAAGGAACTAACAGCAAAAACAAAATGTGTGTGTGCGCACGTGTATCACACACACATGTGCATAACCAAAAGGAGTTCTCTGGTTTAGTAAAATGTAGTTTTCTACATTGAAATATGCTTTTACTGCTTTCACAGCTTTTGGTAGAGTTTAGTCACGATTATTTTCATGATGAATTGAAGTTTCATGTATACCTGATTGGTGTATCACATCCTTCCATTTTATATCTAAAATGAGCTAATGTAGACATTAAAGTCCCCTAAACTTCCACATCTATGATACTAAGCTTCCACATTCCAAATATAAGAATAGGGCACCTACCTTCATAGCAGAGAAATCTCTTGTTATGGGGTTAAATGTTCAATAGGAAAAAATCATTTTCCTTTCTTGAATTACTAAACATTTCTTCTTACCTTTCAAAGTGACCCTTTAAAATCAAATATGAAATGCATAAAAGATTATGTCTCACTTCATATGCACATATTCACAGTGTCCTGGGGCAGTTATTTCAGCATGGAAAATTCCTGATGTTTTAAAATCAATTTAGAATCAAAACATGCCGAAGAAATAACTGCATCTTATAGAATTTTAAATACTTTTCTTTTACCGTATTACATAAAAGGCAGGTCTAAATTTAGACCTATGTAGATAAACATGCGGATCCCTGAAAAACCCTTGACCACAGAAGTTCTAGGGAAAAGTCTGTCTTACATTAAACACCAGACGCCATTTCCTTGTTTTGAATTATTGGTGCTGCTGTGGCAACAGCACAATAAAGAACTCTGTTGCACTTTCAGCAGAGCTATTTATATTATTTAACCTCTTCCCACGGAGTTCCTCCTCTACCAAGTTCTTCCATTATTTTATTAAAGAAGTCCATTCAAAGATTTTTTTAAAATGCTCTAAATGTGAAAAAAACAAAGCTTACCTCTGAACCGTTTAGGCAAAATTCTGGACCTGAGGCTAAACTCTTACCTAAGTAATGGGATACCCATTTTACAGATCCTGGGATTCTGAAATTAAAGGCTAGTTTCTTGCAACTGAAAGCAGGAGTCGTATGTGATTTCTAAAATGCTCTGAACATTTATCAAGATATTCAGAAAGGGGAACAGCTAGATAGAAATGATTAAAACACTTCTAAGGGTAAGCAGTTCTACAGAAGTTCAAGATGGCGCTCCTTCCTGTTTGCTGGCTGTAGCTGTTTTCTGGCTGTAGCCAGAAACGGAAGTCAGTATGTAAGGCAGCAAGTACACTCTTGTAGACACGAAAAGGATTAACATTCATTAGTTGCGTAAAATCTTTCATAACAATTTCTACAGCAGTAAAACTAACCAAGTAAAGAGATGGATCTATTTGATTTGTTAGCATGTTAATTAACTACAGCTATGAAGCATTTCCTATTAATTAGTAAATTGGATAATCATTTAGTTGGCTCAGTGCTAAGACGTTTTAATAAAATCATTTGAACACGGTAGGTGAAATTAATTGTAACATTTGGAAAGCAATCAAGACAACTGAAAAAAAGTTGCTAGGCAATGAGAAAGTGAAGTGACAAAAATGACTCCCAGAGCCTTCTGTCAAAGGGCTGGAAACTGAGACATCACAGCCAGGCAGAAAGCATCAAGCAGGAAGAAGACTACTATGTGCCTGTCTAATCAAAGTCCTGCTTCTTGAGCCTCATCTGCCATCTTCCCCACAGCCCGACTACTACAGTTACCAGGAGTACAAGTGACTTCTCAGCCTCTCCACAGGACACGCCTGTCACCCCTGCTCCACCTGCCTGTCCTCTTTCTGTCCTCTTTCCCTGGCAAACTCACATGTCCTGTTTCTAAACTCGGCTCAAATCTCTTCCCTACCAACTTGCTCAGCGTTCTCACCCAGCAGAGGTGGCACTGTGACACCATCCCAGCCCGGGGTCTTGCTTGTGAGCACAGACCTACTGCTCACAGCAGAGGGGAGTCTCCTCCAGGGTAGACTCTGCCCAACATTCATTTTCTTCTTCCTCCCTCCCAAGCTTTGTGCTATGATACTGAATGAGTAGTGATAATATTAAAATAAATTTTAAGTTAGTATTTAAAAACTAGGCCATGTTTCCAAATTAGAAGCAAATTTGCTTAGATGATAGAGTAGAAGAGAGATTCTGGGTATAAAATAAGAATTTAACAAAGTTTTAGGAGAAAAAATATAAGAAGCCATTTTTGTCAGTAGACTATGACCATAAGCAAACTCACTTAGCTAATATTCTCCAATGGTTTCAAATTACTTATCAGAAAGGTTAAAATGAATAAGCATTATTTCTAGTTTTATATTTGAAGAAAAGCCAATTGGATAAGCTGTCAGTGCAACTATTCATTATTTCATTAGAAAAGGTAACACTGCTTACTTTCTATGGAAGAAAAATCACATATTCCCTCTTACCAGAATCTACGGCCTCCAGAGGAGCTCTGTCAAATTAAGAAATGGTACATCAGGAGACGTCCTGTATAACAGAGACAGATGTTCCTATTCAAAATGCATGTGCATTGATCAGTCATAGCTCTGAACATTCCTGAAGAAGACTCAAGTGCCACACTTAAAAAACAATCACAGAAAGGGTTGTTAAAACAGTACCCAGAAACTGAATGGATTAGCCGAGAAATCTGAGTATTTGCAGGAAGCTGGAGGGGACGCAGTGTTTTGCTTCGGGCCATGGAGGGGTGAAAGGTGCAGGACAGGAGATTTTGCACCACCACACATTCTGCTGTGATTGAGCCTCCCTGTCTCACCCTCTGGTCCCAGTGTCACAAAGATCAAAATGACGTGGAGGGTTGAGAAGAGAAGGGGAAGTAACAATGATTAGGATGAGATATGTACATGTTTCAATTCCCCAAGATGAATGCAATTATCATGCATTGCAGTGTTATAACAATACAAAATGGTGTCAAGTTTCACCACAAAAACAGATATGAAATCATACATATCCACCAGGTGTACAATTATTTTTAGTGTCTTAACACTAGACTATGATTTATTTCCCAACTTCTAAAAATTGTTCCATTACAGAAGAAGAACAAAATGATGAGCTGTGTATTCATGTATTCAACCTATTTTTATTGAGACTCTACTATACCCATACTTTCTAAGGCACTAGGGATATACCTGTAGATGAAGCCAACAAAAACTCTTACTCTTCCAGGCCTTATATTCTAGCATGGAAAACAGACAACACAGTGTATACACAAAACAAAAGCAAATGGTAGGTGCGCTACAAAATAGTGGGGTTAAATACAAAAAAAACAAAACATGAAATGGGGGGTGCGGAGATTTTAAAGAGTGTGCCCAGAGTAGCATTCAGTGAGGGGAATTGCTGTTCTCCTTTTAAAAACACCTGAACCAGGCCCTGAGCAGCGCAGAGGTGGAGATGGCCTGCACTCAAAGATGAAGGGCTGACAGGAGTGCCTCAGGCAGGATCCAGGAACGCTGGGTAGGCAGTAAAGCAATTAGGCAGAAGTCAAGGTTTAGGGGACAAGGTGAGAGGTGCCAGGCCCATATTATACATTGTTTGGGGGCCACTGCAGGACCTGGATTTTTCTAGGAGCAAAATAGGAACTACTGGCAGGCCAAAAATATCAGTTAAGAGGAACTGCTCTGGTGGAAACTCCAAACCAAAGACTTTGGTGGCATGCATCTCTGGGACAGCTGAAAGGAACAAGGAACTGCAGGAAACTGGCTGTGTTTTAAGGGAACCAGTAAGAGGAGTTTCGGACTGGATTTGAGGAGTGAGAGAAAGAGGACATTCTATGATTATTTCTAAGTTTCTGGCCTGAGCAATTGGAAGGATTGTTAATCAACTGTGACAAGGAAGGCTGGGTGTGGTCCATTTTGGTGGAACACCAGGAGTTCAGTGTGGTCATTTAAGGCTGTCAGGACATCTGGATATTCATGCCTGATGTTGAGGACAGCACTCTCTGCTAGACACACTCGCTTGAGGTTGTTGTATAAATTAAAAGCACCACCCTTAAGAAATACATTGGGGCTGGGGATTTAGGTCAGCGACATAAGCGCCTGCCTTCCAAGCAGACAGTTGTGGGTTCGATCCCCGGTACCGATAAAAAAGGAAAAAGACCAAAAAAAGAAATATACACTCGGCCCTTCATCGCACCCCTCCTCCCAAATCATCAGTTCTGGAATTTAGAACTGATCAGTCATAAGTACATCATGGTATTTTATTCCACATGCTTATAACTTTAAACAATGCATGGCAGTATTTCACATGTACTCTAAATAAATGATAAAGTATATATAATTTTTGGTAACTTTTCTGTAAACATATCTTTGAGATTTACACGTGGTATATGCGTCCCTCATTCAGTCATTATTGAACTTGTATGGCATTCTATAGCATGCAAACACCCCATTCATTTACCCAATTTCCAATTAATGGATATTAATTTGGTTCTAATTCAAGATTAAGAACAATACTGATTAAGCATCCCTCTCAGTGTGTCTCTATAGATACTGAGAGTGTAGCTCTGGGGTCTAAATGTGCCAGCGTACTTGTGGGGCCTGAGCAGATTCATAGGTAGGCTGTGGACATGTGTAAAACTGCCTTCCCAAGTCTTGCTGGTTTTCATTTTTAATACAAAATGTCCACTGTTCCACAGTTTTGCAAGTGCCTGCTATTGCTGAACTTTACATTTTTGTCTGTATGAAGGAGTGTGAAATTGTGTATCATTATTGCTGAAATGTGGAGTTCTCTGATCATTATTCTGAGTATTTAGTACTCATTAGTATTTCACATCAAAATTATTTTTACTTGTAATGTTTTCAACTGAAGTACTTAAGTTTCTTTTTGATATCCTGAATGCCTTTGCTATTCCTACTGCTCACAATTTTTATTTATAATTATTAATCCTGAAATTAGTGCTTTTTTGAGGTTTTGTTTTGAAAATTCCTTTCATGGTATCATAAAGATAACTTCTAATTTATATTTGTAATTTAAACCTTTCATTCATCTGGACTTTCATTTATGCTTCTATAAAGTAAGGACACAATTTCAACTTTTTGTCCTGACATCATTTTTTTAAATAATTTACACCTTTCTCATTGATCAGCAATAACAAATGTTATATATCTAGTTTCCACATGTAACTTCAATCTTTCTGGCCCTTCCAGTCTGGTCTACTTTGCTATCTACAATACACAATGTAATGGCTTTATTGGAAGGTTAACTATCTTAGAATGTCATTCTTCCTATTATTCTTTCTCTCCAAAATTCTTTTCTTCCTTAACCTTTTGCTCATCCATATAAATTTGACAATTAACTTGCCAAATTACATTTAAAAATCAGTCACTAAAAAGGAAAAATTGGTCACAGTCTTTATTAAAATTTTACTAAACCATAGTTCAATTTGAGAAAAACTAATACATTTCCAACATCAACTATTCCAATCCATGAACACAGTACCTTGTCTCTATTTATTTAATTTTTTCAAATGACTTTCAGTAATGATTTTTTTTGCATATGAAGATATTTTGCATCTTTTTTCAGATTCATTCCCAGGTCCCTTTTGATTTTTTGGCTAGTCTTAGTGTTATGTTCAGTAACATTCTTTAGCTGTGGAATTAGGTCTTTATCCTTGTATACACATGTCATTATACATTTCACATTTAGTTCTCCTTATATGCACATTGATTATGCATAAATGAATGATAAAATGACTTCCTTCTCTTTGAAATGTTGTGACACTTAAATAAGAAACAAAATTCTATAATGAAGGTGAAATATAAACATACTATTGGCTACTATGATTAAGCTAAGGTAAATATAAGAAAGCTACAGGCAAAAGCTACCCACAATTATAGACCTATTTCCAAAGAAACTACATAAAGAAGGGAAAGGAAAATTTGCAGAAGGTAGCCTTTCATGCAACATCAAGAAGAAAAAGCTACAACAAAGAAATATGGCTTCAAAACATATTTTTAAAAAATAGCTTCAATAAAGTATCTGGAAATATTTATTTTATAAAAAATATATACCTAATCCCATTGGCTTTCTTTAAAGAGTTTTGTTACCGTACATTATGTCTTCTAAAAATGTTAAATTACCCTGTCAAGAAAGAATTAATTATACTCACAAAGTTAAAATATGTTGAAGAGACTGAGCGGTTTGCTACTTTCCAGATGAGAAAAGGACATATCCAAAACTGTCAAAATTCAACAATAATATTTCTCTTAACTGGAAAATATTCATACAGATGTGAATGCTATAATTGTATGTATAATTGGTACTGAATCCAAAAAGGTAAACATTTGGAAAAGTGCTATTACATATTAATTCACTGTTACTAAAATTCACATTTCCAAAATTCCAGATTTCCAAATCAGTACATTGTTATAGAAGGTAAAACTAAGCATTAGATTTCCTGTCATTGGTCAAAAACTGCTATTACTCCATTACTTAAAGATTCTTTTGATGCTTTATGTGATCCCTTCATTCAAGCACGGATCCATTTATCACACATCTATTGAATGTCCTCTAGGTGGTGGGCACTGTGACAGATACTGAAGAAGTTGTGATGAAAGGTTCGTACTTGCTTCCTGCCCTCAGAAATTAACACACTCCTGGAGAAGACAGATATTAAAGCCAGATTCTCCACGCTGAGCTAAATTCTATGGCAAGGGAAGCCCAGGGCTTCAGAAGCACCACTCAATTATCCCAGAGAGAAGGAATCACGGGATGCCCATCTGAGGAAATTCAGGCATTAGGGTGAAAAAAAGATCTTCATGCTGAGGGAAAGGCTTGGAGTACATGAGGTAAGATCATAACATTTCCCAAATTCAAAATCAGTCTATACACCTGCATCAAGGAATTACAAGGGCAAAACCAGTACCAAATGTTCGATCTTTCACTTCTTAAAAAAAAGAAAAAAGACAACAACGAAACCGAGTTTCAAAACAGGTTAGGAAGACAGTTACACTAGTTGACAGAGTGCATTCTGTTCTTGTTTTGTTTGTTTATTTAGTACCAGGGATCAAACTCACAAGCTTGCACTTGCGAGGCAGGTGTTTGTGTTGCAAATACATATCTGTGGGATATATTGCATATTGCTGTTATAGTAGAAACATGGTCACCTGAATACATACTCAACATGTGTATTTTAAGGTCCAGCATGATGGCATTGGGCAGACTAGGAATTCCTAATGTTCTAAGCTGGCACTCTTTCTACAAAAATATAGATGTATCTCGGTTTAGGTAAGACAGCTGGAATTCATTCACAAATGATGCGTATAACCTCTTCAACATGCAAGTCAGTATCCGGAGTATAAAAGCAGCTATGTAGCTACAAGCAAATCTCTCTAATTGGAAATGAGTCATTTTTAAAAGTCATATACTCAACGCTTACAGGATCTATTTCTTCCTCTAATTATGCTTAATGAAAAAAAAACTTACCATGAGATGACAAGGAAGAAAGCCAAAGGATAATATCACTCATGATGCTTGCAACAGACATAATTTATACGAATTACTTCTCCTATATTTTAAGAAATTTCCAATTAATTATTCGACATACTATGTATTCCTTCTAAGTATGTCTGGTATACTAAATCATTTTAATTTTATTTTTGCTCTCCTCGATAATATTGCAACAGAACCAAACAATGCAAATGTAGAAAAAATTTGATGACATAATTTATTTTAGTGTTTCATTAAAAAGGAACAAAATGCCATTTCAAAATGATAATATAGTATATACTTAAATGATTTTGTTAATTTAGCTTATAAAAAGATCAATGTAGGGAATATTTTCTCAATATTTCTTCAAAAGTTTCATATACAATCTAATCACATTGCTAAAAATGCAATCATGTCTAATATTTTAGTTTTCCCCTCTATTCTTATTATCTAAAACTAATGTGTGCACGTACTGTATATATGTTCATACATGTATCTTTACTAAAAACAAATCATTGTGTAAGTTTATAGCCTTTTTATAAAATGTATTATTTAATGAAAAAAATTTCTTAAAAGGTTTGGTGGACATGCTTACTGGATGTGTAATATTCCACAGAAGACATATATCATATGAAGTTGACTGATTCTACACTATTAAGCACTGAGATATTTTTCTGAGATTTTCCTCCTTTTAAATAGTGCAATACTAAACCATTTTATTCTATGCCTCTTCTACATATATCAAGGGAAATCAATACCAGACAAGATAATAAGAAAAATAAAACACCTGTTCTAAGTCTCACTGTCTTCATTTCTGCAAACATTTATTAAGATCTGACTATATGTGAGACTTTTGATTAGCAATCAGGACAGGGGTTCAGTGGCAACCGCAATGGTTCTCCATGAGGATGCCTCTCTCACACCTCCCTCCACAGCACATCTGCCAGTGCCTAATGACATTTTTGTCTGTCACAATGTGAGGTGAAGGTGTTATTGGCACCTACTGGGTAGAGGCCAGATATGTGGCTGAAAAGATCCAACAGTGCCCATGAAAGGCTTTCCCAACAAAGAATGGCCCAGCTCAAAATGTCATTAATGCCAAAGTCAGGAAACCTTAGACTAACCCTTTTGTGTGCTCTGCCCATTTCCACAAAGTCAAGATCCTCTGATCCCAATGATACTGGGTAATAAGTTATAAGAATCAACAGGTACACTAACAGAAGGATCCACCAAAAAGAGGCGATCCCAACCCCAAACTCACATTTCAAACACAATTATATATGAAGACCGAAGTGTGGGGGTCTTCTTTACTGGGGCATAAACTTCAGGCCTCACTCAGTGTAGTTTCTTTCACTCTGTTTTAAACCTTTAGACGTTAGGATTTTCTCAGCCAAGGAAATGAAAACAAGGTATTTTTAACTATGTGTTCAATTGCTTGGAAAATTACCTCTTAAAACATTCAACACCCACTTCTCATTTTTTTCCAAAGCCCAAGAGTAACCAAATGATATAAATCCCTGGAATTCTTTAATGAGTTGAAATATTCTTTTTCAAAATTTAGGCAGTCTAATACCCATATATGTACACATCTTTCATATATATCTAATATATATATATTCATTGCTGTGTGCTTTGTATATATCTGATAATCATGAGTTTGGTCTAAGCCTGCAGTAGCACATTCTCTGAAATTCCAGAAGATTTAATTTTGATAGACCCACAATACATGAGCATTCAAAGGTCAGTAAATTCAACATAACAATGATTAGGCAATGGTTAAGTTCTTCAACTACATATGCAGTATTTATTAGGCAAAAGAATCCTGATTTTGTGTAACGCTGTATATAATGAGATTGGACAATTACTCTAGTCTTCCATTTGTTCAAATAACCATAGCACAGCTGGTGGCAATAAAAGCTATTCAATTGTTTTCTTACTGTCTGAATTGGGAATAAATGGTCCAGCTCTGGAAAAGAATTTGTTCTTTTGTTTGATCAGATCCTTTCAAGTCATTATCAATTTAAGTAAAGAAGTCAAAGTAGCCCATCAGTAAACGCCTAATCACATAAAACATCAAATACCAACTACTCACCATTACTGAAAACACTGGTTTGGAAAATAAACAGGGGCAAAATGCACCACTGCTTTTAATCAGTGTAATGAATACCATTAACTCCAACCATAAACTCCCTATTCACCAGAAGCAAATTATTTAGTTTCAATATCTTTCCAATGGCTTCTTTTCCTTTTTAAACTTTAATTAAAATCAGCTACATTTGAAAACTGAGGCGCTTAAGCCTAAGAAAAGATTTTCAGCAACAATTATTTTAAAACTTTGATTTTGGCAACCTCCCTGACATTTGAAAATTCAGCTGGAAACACAATTCATTAAATTTAAATATCCATAAAACTACACACAAAATTCAAGCTATTTGACAAATTTTTGTCAAACAAATTCTATGTGCCAAATACTACTACTACTGCTGCTGGTGCTTCTGCTGCTGCTGTTGCTGCTGCTAATCATGATAAGTTAGACAGTCACTGTTATGGTTTAGATCTAGAATATCCCCCAATAGCAACACGTGCTCACAGGTGAGGTTCTACCCTGGTGGTTGGCAGAATCATGAGGCCCTGCACTCATCAGTGGGTTGACTGTGCTGTTAGGAGCAGGGACTGGTTGGAAGAGGGAGGTCACTAGACATGTGATCTAGAAGGGCAACATCTCCCTCCCCACTGCTCTTGACTCTGCTTCCCAGCTGCTGTGACATTCACAGCTTTCTTCTGCCCAGATCCTTCAACTTTGCCTTGGAGACATCCTAACTGACTAGGGACTGTAACTTAAGCTAAAATAAATCTCTCCTGCTTTCAATTGTGGGTGTCAGGTATTGTGTCTCATTGACGAAGGAAATCCCTAGGATAGCAAAGAAACTATCAGTTCAAGCAAATTCTGGGTGACGTATATGAATCAATGAGACATAACAGCTGATAAAAGAAATAACTGAAATATACAACATAATTGATATTGTGAAGATTTTTATAAAATATTTTCTACTCTCCTCTTTAAATTCTGAATATTCTAAAAGATTTACTAGTTTTATTAGTTCTATCAAATCAGTTCCCAAAAATATTAACTGGTCAAGAATTACACACTGTAAGTTACTCCCCATACTATGAGTGGCAGCAAATCGATTAAATAGATTGCATTCAGTTGTGATACTCAGCTTTCTACTGAGTAAAGAGCAATACTGGAAATGTACTATAAGAATTCCTTCACAGGTTTTTTCTTGTATCTTAATAGTATTTATGTGTCCATCAATGCTACCATGTGTCCACCAATGTCTACCATATATATGTAAAAAGAACCAGATGCACAATACATTTCTAGTGATGTATAGCAATCCCACTACTAAAGGAAACAAAATCAAATCTTGAAGAAATATCTGCATTGTACCACTAGTTATTTTATGAAATATTAATTATTTCACTTAACATAATGTTTTCTAGATACATTCAAGTTATAGTAAAAAAAAAAAGCAGAATATACTTCTTTGAAAGACTGAAAAGTAGTTTATTGAATAAACATTCTATACATAATCACCTTTCAGTAAATATTTAGGTTGACTCTCCAATAGATATCTAGGTTGATTCTTTATTTTGGTTATTGTGACTCATATATATAATCATTTTTCCAAATGACCAGTGCATGGAGTTACAATATCAAGCATAGGTAAAAGGCCTCTTTTAGAGTGTAAGAGAAAAGAATGAATTAATATAGCAGAGGATGATACATCAAGTTGTAATCAACCTTCAAAAAATATCATTTCTCAAATTTGTTGTATTAAAGATACAGTACTAAAGAATATTAATAACTGTCTAGAAAGTGTCTTAAAATATATCTTTGTATCTATGGAAGACCAGGTTTTCTTCATATAATAGGCAATTATTATTTTTCAAAAAATTATTATTTAGTTAAAAGCATACCATAAAAGTTGTTTATAATAATATATTAAGTATCATGAAAATTCAAACTGCCAATCTGAAGGAATGTGCACACAATTTTTCTAATGCCAACTCTGCTTTCTAATATTTACTAGTCACATGTTTTTCTGAAAAAAAACTACTTATTAACTGAAACAATATTTCTCTTTGGTGAGCATTTCAATTTTCTAAAACAAACATCTGATCTCCAACCTCCAAATTCTATTAAAAGGAAATAGCATGAACAGGTAGCTTTGATATTGTTTCCAACAACATTTTCGTGCATGTCATGTTTTCTACTTTGATCTTCAACAATCATGGAGATTATTATAATTGATGATGCATCCAGTCAACTAGAACACCCAATATTGACTTCTCATTTCTGTGAGAAAGAAATGAATTTTTATCTAAATATGTGCAGGATTTGGTTTTTCACTACCTAACTCAGACCAAAATTAAATTAAGTTCACACAATGAAAATTCCTGCTGTTCTCCAGTCAGCAGCAAGACTCCGAAACACATGAGCTCTGAACTTAATGCATCATGATAGACATAACCCAGACATTTCTGGAAACGGACATTTCTCTTTGACTACCCTTAGAGTAACTGAATTGTTATCCCTTAATAGCACTGAACTATACAACAAAATGTTCATGAAAAAAAATTGCAATACCTTAAACAATTTAAATATACTATCAAGATGTTTTTCCCAACAATAGTTAAGTTCTAAATTCAGGAACATAACTAATCTTCTATTAAAACTTACAATTTGGTCTAATTGTTTACAAATTTGAAGCAAGGGCTTTGAGATGTAAATAACGTAGTAAAGTCAATTAATCTTTCGGATAAGAATTAAAATCCATATAGAAGAAATGCATCAATGAGAATATTTTAACAAGTCTCTTTCTTTCTAAAATAAGAATGTATGCCTTCAGAATGAAGCAATGGCTTCACGTCCTTCCTATATAATGAATATATACATATCACTTTTAGCAAGCTAATATCTCCATACCTAATTTCACCATGGCAATAAATTCCTTAAAGAATGATTTGCACATTTTTACAACTTATAAAATTGATTCATAATTTTCATATGTATATTTATTTTGTTCGTTTTTAAAATTTTTTATTTTAAAGACATTAAGACAAAAGAGGACAGAATAAAGCAGATCAGAACAGAACAATGTAAGCAACACAGTACTTCACAAGACAACTAGATACTAACAGTAGTTACCATAATGTCTCTTTCTTTGAAATAGTTGAGCATACCTTCATACACAATAGTATCAAACATAGAAAAATAGTATAAAACCATTCAAGAGAATGAAAGTATTACAGGGCATTCAGAACCAAATAACAGAAAATGAACAATGGCTATTGTATTATCTCATTTTCTATAAAAAATTTGTTTATACTATCACACATATTAAAATCCAATAAAATACAACATGATAGAAGCAATGGAAACAGAAGAACAAAAGCATGGTAGGACTTCAAAGTAAGATATTAAATCACCAATGGCTATCATAATGTCTTGTTTTCTTCAAAATAGCTGTTTATATCATCATACATAATAAAATCAAACAAAAAAGAATAAAACCTTTCCAACTAATGAATGAAAACATTATAAGGCTTCAAAGCAGTGTAATGGGGAATCATGATTACCATAAAATCTTACATATTCTTATCATTTCTTACACTAGGGAGACTATATGGTATTTATACATGTAAGTTTGATTTATTTCACTTATGAGTATGGTCTCAAGCTGCACCCATTTATTTATGAATATCTCAATGTGATCATTCTTTATAGCTGAGTGGTAGGTACTCCATTGTATAAAAATACTACAACTTTTTTATCCATTCCTCAGTTGATGGACACTTAGGTTGTTTCCAAGATTTGGCTATTATAAACTGTGCTGCTATAAACATAGTACACATATATCACTGTGGCATGATGTTTTTAGTTCTATTTCTTTTGTTCTTTAACACATTGATTTTTTTTTTTTTTTTTTTTTTTAGATACGTGCTGTTTAACCACACATCTGTGAATTTACGGAAATTTCCTGATTTAGATTTCTAATTTCCTTCTATTGGGGTTGGAAAGTACACTTCTAAATGTATTTGAACCTATTTTATGGTCTATCATACATGGCTTATCCTAAAAAGTAGCTATTGTGCACAGAAAATGATGTTAGGTTGAGTGTTCTCAAAATATCTGTTTGCATCATTATTCAAGTTTTCTAACTCCTTGTCTATTCTTAAAAGTAGGGTAGTGATATCTACAATTGTTATTGTTGGATTTTCTATTTGTTTAACTGATAAAAGATTTTGCTTCATGTACTTTGGGCTTCGCTGGTAGAAACGTAAGTATTTATAACCACTATGTGTTCTTCATAGACAATGTTTCTTGTTACATAAAGGCCCTTTTGCCCTTCAGCAACAACTTCCGTCCTTTAAAGTCTATTGTGTCTGAAACAATATAGAGGTGTTACTATAGCTCCTCCAACTCTTTTTCAGTTCCTATTGTGTGGCATATGTTTTTTCATCCTTTAACTTTTAACCAGTTGTATCTCTGAATCTGACAAGTATACACAACACAGTACAGATGGATCAATATTTTTAATCAATTTTTTCAGGACCTACTTTTTGATTAGATCTATAAAATAAACTATTCAGAAGGTAGGGCTTAAGTCTGACACTTTGTTTTTGATTTCTGCATGCCATGTCTTTTTTATTCCTCTATTTTTTCTATTACTGCCTTTCCTTGTATTACAGGGATATTTCAGAGTATGCCACTTAATTTGCTTATCAGCATTTTTAGCATGTGTTTTAGTTTTTTTATAGACCTACTGATTAAGGTCATCATCTCAAAAAAATGAAATTATCATCTCAATTTCTAAGGCTCTAAGATTGATATCAACCTGATTTCAATACTATTTCAAAAACTCTGCTTCTGTCTGGCTCTTCCCTGTTCCTTTATTTTTACTATTGTCACACAAATTAATTCTTCATATACCAGAATTCAGTTTCATAATTGTTTCATGTTTCTTTCCCTCTCCTGTTCTTCTGAAATCTCCACTATGAACATATTGTTGAATGTGAAGCTGGACCATGGGTGTCTGGGGTCCCATTCAATTTTTTTTTTCCTCATTCCTTTACCTCTCTTTCCCTCAAGTTGAATAATCTCATTTAACCTGAAATATACTATTTATTCCTGTTGCTGATTCAAATCTCCTATTAACCCTGTGTAGTAAATTTTTTCATTACAGTTATTAGACTGTTCAACTTCAGAATATTTTCAGTGCCCAACTCTTTATTAATATAGTATATTTGGTGATACATTGTCTTCAAATGTTCCTTTAGTTCCGGGAATCAAACTCACAACCTCACACTTGTGAAGCAGGCACTTATACCACTGAGCTAAATCCCCAGCACTCCTTTAGAGTGATTTAGAGTGATTTCCTCTAGGTTTTTCAACATATTTATAATAACTAACTCAATTTCTTAACCAGTAAGTACAATGCCTGGTTGACTCAGAGGCAATTTTTATTGATGTTGTTTTTCCTCTGAGTCATAATTTCTTGGTTTTTAGCTTGTCTTGTACTTTCTTACTGAAAATTAGGCAAGTTAAATAATACAAAATTACAACTAGAAATCACATTACTCCACAACCCCTGTTGCTGCTGATGTTTGTTTAGTGACTTTTCTGATGTAATTTTCTAAAGTCTGTATGCTTTAGCATGTGTGCTGAAGCTATCAACAAGTAAACTTATAATTAGCTATAAGGTACATATTTCTTAAATCCCTTGAACCAATAAGTCACTCAGCATTTGCCAAGGGTGTGTGTGTTTGTCAGTGTACAGATTTAATGCTTAGCAGGAAAGTAAAACTCTGCCTTAGTCTTCACTTCCTACTTCTGCAGAGCCACAAGGTCAGCCAGAGATGAGACAAGGCCTTCTCAAGTCTTTTCTCATATTGTGAACACATCTATGCATTCTCCCTAATATAGTTCCTGACAAAAGTTTCATTTTTATATAAAGCAAGACACTGAAATGTTCTTAGTATTAATTCTTATTAAATGACACAAAACTTAATTTATCATGGATTTGTCCTTTTACCTTGGTTAATATCTCTCTGCCTGCATCTGAATGAATCATGATCTTGTGCTTATCTGAACAAACTTCTCTCTGCAAATTTTATAAATGACTATAAAGAATTTAATCCAAACATTAAAAGTCAAAATATGACAAAGGATCCCTATTTCAATAAAACTATTAAAGAGGATAGCATCAAAAATACCAAAGTGCTACTCATTTCAAATTAAAAATCTAAACAATTGTATGCAAAGCTGTCAAGATCATCATCATCTCCTGCCACACTCTGCTCCCCATATGGTTTTACACAAGTTCAACACAGTCATTTTGAGAAGGGCATACTGAATCAAAACCTGAGACGTCAGAGTCTCGGAAATAATAATCACTTCCAGTGGTTCTTTCTCATTTAAGAGATCGTTTTGTGGATGTTGTTTATGAGGATCAAAAAGAGTCTAATTTTTTTTAGTAATAACCATCAAAGACTTGCTACTAGAACATTTTAACATCAGTTAGATATCTTTCTTTTGTCTCAGATTTAGCTAGGTAAAGTGAAGTTTACCAAATATAAAAGTAATGCTTGAAACTTGATGTGTTCGATTCAATTCATATATTTTAGAAGTTCTAACTAAATTGCCTACAATATAAGAATTTGATTTAAAACTGAGTTATTGGATCTCATGTTATGTGCACAAAAATTTATGTGTTGGTGTTTTCTTAGAAGCTTTTCATTAATAAATAATGTCTTTCTTAAAATTCGCTAAGTGATGACCACAGTTGGATGCAATGTCTTAAGAGATTTTATTAAATATGCCAATATGATTTATTTTTGAAATAAATAAATTGACTCATTGGATAATACATAGATCTAATTAAGAGGTGAAAACAATACTGTATCTCTAACACTAGGAAAGGTAAAAGTTTATTGATAAAATTTAAAGTAAAAAATGGAGCACAAAAGAGCTATGCAATTATATTCTTATTCTGACAACCATGAAGTTCTGTTAAACTTAATATGTGTTTAAGTAGGCTACTAAATGTATCTTATAATGTACAGAAGGTGAAATGCAGGATTTAGCGTTTCTATAAGAATTTAACTTCTATAGTTTCTTACACCCCTATATTTAAACATGTAGCCTTTGAGTTGGTTTAACTTAGTCCTTTGCAGTTAATTTATCTTGGTTTTATTTTAAAAAGAAAATAATAAAGTCACTGACAGTATTTAGTACTTTTCATGTTTAAAACGGTTCATGTTGGTTTTAAAAATACCACCTAGTAAAAGGAATATATTGGAGAATGTGTTGAAATTTTTGCTAGAGCCAACCTTGTTGGCTAGAGCTAGCATTTTTGGGCAGATTCAATTAATAAACACCATGCTGAAAGAGAAACACTATATTTAATTAATTAATTTTTGGGATTAGTAGCCACAACCCACACATGAAATCCTTAAAGTACCCTCATTCATTTACTTCAGCAATAAAACGAAAACTAAGAGAATATACCTTTGACATCACTGACCCCTCTCTCCAAAACTTTTAAACACTAGTAGGAGAAGGTAAGAACACTGATCTTGATGTTTATGAAAACAGCATGTCCCATAAAACCCTAGCTACCCAAGTCCATGCTTGTTTTCTTCATAAACCTTTTGTTTTAGTGCTCTCTACTGCATCCTGAATCTGCAAAGTGCACCTTGTTTTGGAATAAGAATAAAGTCAAAAGCCTTCCCATTATTTTCATGGAGGTACAGTTTTATCATTTCCAGACCCATACAATTACCTTGGAATGGACTAGCTATATTCCTTGGTTCCATAAGCAAGTGAGAAAAAGGTTGCAGTCCTGGCTTCAGAGAATCTGTGTATGGCTCATACTGAAATATATCTTTTTAAGTCAAAAATAATTATAACATTGTCTAACATGACTGCTTATGTTTTAGACTTCTGAAGTTTCTTACCAGTGATGGTGGGATACAATATTGTTAATTTCTCTGTACACAGCTTTCAATGAGCTCCTTCTGTCTTCTCAAGTGTGAGCCTGATCATCACACCAAAGTCAACTTCCACAGGGAGACAGGATAATATACTAAATCAGCTTATTTTGTGTATTCATGCTCTTTGAGAACAAATGGCCTGGTCACTCATTTCCTCCTAGTTATTTACTTGTATGCTTGAACAGTAAGCAGCACTTTGAAAGCAAATCTAAATCCTAGCTTTACGGCTTACTAGCTTTACCACTTTGCATAAATTATCAATTTGTTATAAACCTGTTTCTATATCGTGGCAACAGAGACAAAAAAAGTTCCTAGAACCGTTGTGCTGACTAAATGAAATGCTGATTTTTTTTCCAAATCTTAAAAACAGTGCCTGGCATAAAATAAACATCAGTAAATGCCAGCCTTCTCAACAGCACTGCTATAAATACACAGAAGCACTGTTAAAAAGCACCTTTGATTAGCAAGGCTTCCATAAGGTTGAAAAGGCAACCATTAGGAACTAATTAAAGACACAGGTGGCTAAGTAAGATTTCACACAGAATTCATCATTCATTTTTCATTCAAATATTTACTGAGCACCTCTTGTGTACATATAACTAATTCAATTTGATGCAGGAAAGAAAACAATGAATTCTTCAAAGGTTTTATTACTGTGGGAACATAAAACAAATAAACAGGCATATGCCACGGTAGGAAATTGTGGCCAATGCCACCTGAAGTTTAAGGTACTTAGAGATGGAGCTCACATCTGATAAGGAGGATTAGTACATTGTAAAGGGGCTTTTCTTTTATTCCGAATATATTCCTTTGATCCCACTGTCATGATAGAGTAAAAGTGGGCTTCAAAGGTGATCTCAAAGGTTAATATCAAATTCTTTACCCACTCAATATTTATTGAGGACCAATTCTATGCTAAATACTTCACTCACTACACTTGCACGACACTCAGATATAAAAATGGCTTGTTGCCATACATCAATAACATCTTGTTTTTGTTTTAGGGGAAAGAACTGCAATCATGAAATTCTTTTTATTTTGGCAAAATTCTAATTCCTACTTAATTATCTCCTGAGGAAAACTGCAGGATTCACCTACTTTTATAGCAACTAAAAACAGCTCTTGCTCTAGGAGATGTGATTCAAAAGTATTACACTGTCTGAAATTCTCGAGTTGAATGGAGAAGCCTACTGATTTATAAGACATTTTTCTCACTTTATTAATGGCTTTCTTTTAAGAAGCTATATTTTGTCCTTACACTGAATGCAATCATTACGCACAGCAAACATGTACTAATAAAAACTCTTTAAGTTTAAAACATAAAAAAAGTGTAAACAATATAGAATCACAGAGACCTTGAGTTCTATTCCACAGCAACATATCAGCTGTGTAACCCTACATCAAGTTATTTATCCAACTTCATTTTCTCATCTGGTTGGGGAAAAAATAGGACTAATCAACACCGCATTTTGCTTGTATCTTATGGTTCTTACTTCATTCTGTCAACTTGTTTACATCTCCCAAGGATTTAACATAGTTCTTTGCACATGAAGATAGTAACAATGTCTGATACCTTTCTCCGTGCTTAGATAATAAGAAAACTATCAGATCTACCATTATCCACTAAAAGAATATATACAAGGAGTGATTATAACAAGGTGAATGTATAAATTTTTAAAAACTTATTATAGTAAAAGACACACTGTCGTCAATTCTCCCTTAAAATACTCTCTCCCCTCACTCCAAACATATTTATTCTATCATTCTCACTGCTTTCAGAAGCAATTCTGAAAGTACTCTTTTGTGAGTGTCTATACAAAAGTTGAAAAATATGTGTGTATGGTGAATGCCGCTGCCACATGCCTTCTGATGGGAAGGCAAGCTCATAAAAACATTTCAGTGTGTCTTCATCCACCTAATTCACTAGATTTGGAACCAAACAACTCCTAGCTCTACTGCAAAATAAAAAATGACCATTAACGATAGACATTTTTAATTGGTTCAGGACATCCAGGAAGGTATGACAGTGCAACTAAAGACCACCACAGAAGAGGACTTACAGAACGGCTTCAGAAAGTCACGAGGACAATGGGATGTATTGGAAAGGAAGGGGAGTTCTTGAGGGAGATTAATAGCAATGTGTTTTACTCCAATGAGAGGTTTTTTTTTTTTTTTTAATTGAAACACAGTATTTTTTCAATCATACCTGATATTTACTTCCTGTAATTTGTCATGGCAATGATTTCCAAATCCATTGCTATATAATATTTGCTTAAAACTCAGTTAAGAGAAGTAATATTAATGAAGGATTACCAAACTATCCATTATGTTACCTCAAATTCTTCAAAAGAGTCGTTCTGAATATTTCCCTGAAGATTATGACTCACTAGATCCGAGAAGGGGTCTTAGAATCTACATTTGTAACAAGCTCCAGAGGGAATACCAAAGGGCCGGCCAGAATGCCTGAGTCTGACTGGCCCACTTTTAAATCCATTCCCTGCCTTCAGTTTGTGCTTGGTATACATTTTTTGGCTCCTGTAAAAGTTTTTCCCTGAATGCTTCTTAGGCATTAAGCAATTAGCCAAAAGCATTATACAAATGTACTTCTAAAAGTCCTAAGACAAGCTTGTCCTATTTACTTGGAAAGATGTTTTTGAAGCCATTCATTATTCATTACATTCTGTGAGGCTTCTCTCAGAGGACTTACAGAAAAGATATCTCCCAAGACTTGATATTAGGAAGAGCTGTGCTCCTCCTGAGCATCTGGCTTGCTTTTGTACTCTTTTGTTATTCGTATAAACCTATTGTCTTCCTCACTTCTCAGTGGCTGTTAGAAAACTCAGATACACATATATAAATCACTTACAAAAAGGTACAGCATTTTAGCACCTGAATTTTATGTATAGCCTCTCTCTGATTCATTCAATCTTTACCTCACATTTTTGGCTATTTTTTCCTCTTATTTTCCAACAGCTTGGCTTTCATATTGTTATTTTTGTACATTGTAAACAGACATAAATATCCTGTTCAAGTAACACTAGAAAGGAAAAAAGGACACATTTGTTCAACTTTTAAGAAGCAAAAAAATGTATGCATCTCTGTTAAACATTTCCAACACTGTCATAAACTATAAAGCCACTAAATTTTTATTAATTAAAAAATTATTCTTAGAAAATTGAGGTTTCCAAAACCATTACTGTCATGCTCACTCCAGGTGGCAATGAATCATCTTAGAAAAGTCCACAGACAGTTGGGAGGTAGGAAAGACTCTTCATTGATTTACCCATAACTTTCTAACAATGTACCATCGATCTCATTATGCAGTGCAATGCTGAGCCCTTGTAATCATTCTACTCTGAAATCCAAACCCTAAACTTCTATGATATTTATTTTTGTATTATTTTTTGATATTTTCCAAATGTATAGTGTTACTTATTATAGCATCGTGTTACATTTTATGTGCCCCTCACTTCATCTAATATACCACTTTCCATAAACACAGAATCAATACTTATTTCTTCTTACTAAATAGGAACCCTACAATACGTAGCACTCCATAATAATTTTAGACATAAAATGTATCAGTAGATCTATGAAATAATAAAAGCCTAGAGCAAGTGAATTAATCATTCAAGTTGCTTGAAAAGATAAATTGTATATGTGCTAGGTTGACAAGCTTTTTGAAGAGTCAAAAATGATTAATCAGCGGAGAAATTATGATATTTTAAAACATGCTTTTGAATCTCTCCTGACCATGTTGCTCCTTTATATAAACTCACCAATATTTCATCAACATCATCCATAAAGCTGTCTGGGTTTTAGAGTTATCCAAGATCTGACAACTTATGTTTCTAAGCTAAACACTTTCTCAATGTTCAGTGTTCTGATGGCTTTTCTAGTGTGTCTTTATCTTGCCCTAGTTTTTTCTTTCTTCTTGTTACTTTACTAAATTTTATTCTTCTTCAAGAATCAATGAAGATGTTTCTCCTACATGTTACCTCTCTCTATTCTTCAACCTAAGGAGAATCTCACCTTGCCACACTTACTCTAGATGTTGTCTGACTCATTTTGCTAACAAGATACAAGCTGGACTACATTTTCTGTGTCTTATATAATCATATATCTGAAAACAAGTAAGATTCCCCTGAAGGCAGTAATGGGCGTTTTTTGTAATATACTGAAAATACCTAATAAACTCCCTACTTCCTACAACAACGTGGTTTTCAAATGTTCATTAAGCAAGCATATCATGAACTCCTGTATACATACATTAACAATTCATTAAAAAGTGAAGAAAGAGCTGTTTATTTGATTTATAAAACATAACACCTTTAACCACACCAAGCATTTATATGTGTATGTATATACAAAGTATATATTCATAATTCTGCAAAGTGTATATGAAATACATAACATGTTTAGTCTGTGCTTTTCAGTCTTGATTACTCAACGCATGGGTTTTCTTTACAGAAGTTGGTCAAGAGCTCTCATAACACGCAACTCCACAGAAGAGTACTAACTTAGTACCAGTGCACTTGATAAAGCACTTAAATTCATATAAAAGTGTAGAATACTCTAAATTGCTGGATTCAAATTATTTTAAATGCATGATTAAATATACTATAAAATTTCTCCCCAGAATCCTTATTTTATTTGTTGAAGAACATATGTTCTTCCTCAAAATAATTTGCTATTTTTGAACTATTACTCAGCCACACACTTCCAACAAGCAGCAAAGGTTACCTCAAATAAACCTTGATTTTACAATAATTCAAAGACTTGCTATGTTACTTTATGCCAACTGAAAATTCATGAGTCATAGGGGGATGACAGAAGAAGTGTTGGAAGTAATTTTTCCTTAATGCAACTATCCTGAAATAAGATGATTTTAGAAATTAATATTTTATAACCCTCCCACACACATAATTTTGTTGGCTACAAGGCAAGGATGAAAACAGAAAGCAGTATTATCTCCACTCATCATAGCAAGCAATGAAGTCTTAGAAAAGATAAGTGAATGGCTCATGACACACAGCTAGTTAACAGTAACACCCAGGTACTTGACTCTATACACTGTTCCATTTATTCTAAAACACGGGAACTGACTAACCTACCATTTCCACTTAAACCATTTTTAGTCAGCCATTGCTTCAAACACAAGTACTTCCAAACTTTCCAGTTAAAGTGATAGCTCTTCCTTCTTTATACATTGTTGGTTATTCGTTTTTTATTTGATCCACACACTGGGTTAAGTTGGAAACTTCATAAGTTTATTCAAAAGCCAGACAACTTGAAGCCAATAAGCCATCTTTAAACCCTGTGTCTAAAATAGTGCTCCATGGTTCCAAGCCCCATTTCCTTTTCCACCAGGGCAAATGTTGAATTATATTGTGTTAGCTCCGTTAAGTTAAGTGGACCCATGTGATTAAATTATGGCCAACAGAAAGGTGGTGAGAGGTGAGAGCACCGCCAGGTTAGACTTAAATACACCTCGCAATGTTCTCCCCTGCTCCATGTTCTCCCTGCTTGGTCTACTGGCTGGACATGGAGGATCCACTTGGGATCCTAAGGCCTTTGACAGTGAAGCTGCTCAGAGAAAGAAGGCAGAATTCCTAAATTGCTGAATGGAACAAACAATCCCAACATCTGCCCACTTTACCACCCCAAACTCAAATTGGATAATGACATGGTGAGAGCTAATCATTTATTGTATTAACCAATCAAGACTTGGGCTGATTAATTACATTCACCTTTCCCCAAAAAAACAGAAATACATATATATATAAGTATATGGTTTCAGTATTAGTATCTTTCATAATCAACTCAATGTTTGTTCCTTAGTGTTGAACAGTTTGACACAAATAGACAAATATTCAAAGTCTTAAGAAACTAATTATACACATGTCCAAAAATTTTATATCTAAACATGACAAGACTTATTCTTAGCTTTTCTATTTCTGAAATTATACCTTCATTATATAGAAGATATGTGTGGATATGTAATTAAGCTACTCCTTGCAGTTATAAAACATTAAAGTCTAAGGTCTATACATATAATGCTAACATTTTAATGATATACTTAGTGATTCTATGAGGTGAGAAAAATGGGGACATACTGTCTACTTCAGACAGCCTGTGGTTCTCTGTACCACTCCATACCACATTAAGTTCAGGGACCTCCCAGGACTTAAGGATTACTATGACTAGCTGTATTTCTCTTGTTCGTCGTCTCATATATTTCGTAATTTTTGGTCTTTACTTCTCGTTGAAATGCTAACTTCATGAGGGTAGAACACTTCATCAGTTATTATTATTGTGTACTAGTAAGTGCTGGATTCTCTTAAGAATGGTTTTCTTGAATGTAAAACTATTCATGGTTATTTGGACAACAGCGATAAAAGTGAACAAGTGGAGACATACAAAGATCGAATGCATCATTTTGGGAAGCGCGTGCTGGAGGAACATAAATATGTATAGTACACCTAATTTCCTTCCTTTAACTCATACTCCAGCCATAAGAAAGTAATTTTCCAAAGCCAACTCATAGTATTTTGAAGAACTGAGAAATATCTAAATATGTCAGCCACATGTAAATGCATACAAAATCCATTCACTTGTAATGGCTCAGGCAGTTAAAGAACACCAATTAAATAGTTTAAACCAACAGTGTTGGTTTTATACAAGATTAAACATTGTCTTCTTCTTCATGTAGATAAAGTCCTACCTAAAAGACCTCAAAGGATCAACTGCTAATATTGCCTTTATTTGTTTTTTCATATCACAAATATCTGTTCACTCTACCTAGTCTCAACTTCAACTAAAGTTTAATACAGTAAAAGCTTTAATATTTGGGAGGCAACTCATTTGCTAACAATTACTCATTGAGTGCTATGTGTTAGGCCTTCAACTAAATTGTAAGAAGAGGTGGTCTCCTACTTTTGGCATCATGGTGCAGATGGATTATAAAGCACTTCCCACAGTAAACCCATAACAGTGAGAGAGAAAGCAGAGAGGATGAAACAAAGGCATAAACCAGCCACAGAGACTGGATATTCAGTCATAAAAGCTGGGAGGACCTTTTTCCTTGCCTTTTCCTGAGAAATCATTCTTTACTGGAAGAACTCATGATACACAATTATGGCCATTTAGGGAATGTATTCTCTTTAACAAAGATATTAGTTTTAGGGTCCGAGAACAAAATAAAAACTTCTTTTGAGATATTGCCTTTAAATGCAACTCTGACTCTTCCTTCTCTGATTTCTCTTATATGGGTTCGCTCCACATAGAATAATATAATATTTCAGAGAAATAAAAGCAATTTCACAACATTTATGAAAGTAACATCTCAAGAGGGCACAGTTCTCCTATTTCAATAGTCCACATTGCATCCATTCCTTCTGTCTTATTAGCGGGGCTTTTTAATACGATTCCACCTGAATAATCTGTTTTATTCTCTTTGATTCCCACTGGGTTTGTATTTACTTCAGAACTAAAAAATACATTCATTTTCTTTGGAATCTTTCAGCTCCTAGAACAGAATAGAATCTTGCCTAAAATTAGCAGGCATGTTCATAGTAAATTAAATTCTTATTTTAAAAATATTTACAAATTTTCCTCTTATTTTTCCACCTATAGCCAGGGAGTAACTTACTCATTAAAAAATAATAAGCCTGTTATAGTGGCACATGCCTATAATCCCAACATTCCGAGAGGTTGTAGCAAAAGGATCCGTGAGTTCAAGCCTAGCCAGGACAACTTAGTAACTTGCCAAGATCCTGTCTCCAAATAAAAAAGGAGCTTGGTATGAAGGCCCTGGGTTCAATCCTATGTACTGGAAGAAATAGCAGGTATCAATATGCTATATTATATACCTTAGGTACCTAATACTTACTTGCTGATTCCAACGGAAAGATACAAAGATCATTCATTGATAAGAAACAGTTAATTTAGGAGTGGGAGGGTTGGTAGTTGTAGACAACAGCAAATACTGACAGATTTGCTCATTTGAAAGAAATTTAAGAAATGACTTCTCATATGTAAAAGTACCCACTTTTTCAAAAAAAGATAATTTAGAAAGGCTTCATGAGAATCTATTTTAAAGATCAGTAATGTCTTCCTATTTAAGAAAGTGCCCTAAAATAGGGAACTATAAAGAATATTGCATACTAAAAACAAATTAAGAATTCCCTTAAGTGCTTTGGAATAACAGATATAAAAGCTCTTTCCCCAACTAGCTACAAGTAGTTTGAATCTAAGATCCAAACCAGAAATATAAGTTATAAAAATTAGCATAGTCATTTGGTTAAACTACTTGGGGAAGATAAGTTGATATTCATTTTCTATTGCTACAGAATAATGACTACCGTTAGCTATTTGACTTCTCTAAGACATTTTGAATAAATGATTCAATAAATTAATTATTGAATGAATGGATCTCACACACACGATCTGATACAATGCTTGGCACACAGCTGGTACTCAACAAATGTTGGATAAAATGTTCAGCTTCCACTGAATCAATCCTCTAAGACGTCTGGATCTCATACTTCTCCCATCTCCATCTAGGGCACTGCCTGGGGGAAGACAACTGACCTTCCTTTGGAATACTGAGGTTATCAGATAGAAGCTGAGAGTAGCCGCCTGAAAAAAACTAAGCATGAGTAGGTGTGGCAGAAAATGGACTGTGGTATTTCCCAAACAGAAAACAATTTCACCAAATTCCATGTCAAAATAACATACCCAGTGAATGCAAGGGTTCTATTGCTTTTACTTTTCAGTTATTTTTCAGAAAAATTTTTAATGTCATAAAAGCACAAAATTTGTTAAAACAAACCATTTACTATTTGTAATACTAAACGGATGACTGTCAGTTGTTTGCCCATTTCTCAAGTACTGGAACATATAAGAAATGTTAAATTCATTTTTAACTCAGCAGCTTCGGAATCCTATTTTAATACAAAAGATTAAAAACATCAACTAGCTAACTCAATTAGTAAATCTGCAATGGCTTTCTTAACCTACCATATTTTTAAAATTTAATTATCTAAGATACAACATTATTAGTTGTTATACATTAAACAGTTGATGTTCCTCAATAAATTAAGCATTCTAAAGACCCTCAAATAAGCATTGCATGTACTTTTTTATTTTATTCTAAGGAACAAGGAAAAGCTATCTAGCTATTCTCATGACTTCAAAATTTCCCCAAATATGAACTTTCCAAATTTTATTAGTTTTTGTAGAAATGTTAACCTATATGAAGTATACAAACAAAACCTCACAAGATGGTATTTAAAGATTTTAAAACATGAGGCTTATTACTAGTGATTCCAAAATACAATCTTCCCTGAGATGTTTCTGATCCCTCATTGTCTTGATCATGAATTTCTTTCTTTGTAAATTGTGAGTTGTCCTGAGAATTTGTAGAGAAGAATATACTAATACCACTTGCATTAAATAACTATGTAATTATGTTATAAAAATTAAGAGATAGTAAGATTTCTAGTGAAGGTGAAGGGTTGAAGGGATATTGTTTCCATTTCTTGTAGCCCTTTTGCAAGAACATCTTCAGAATATGCATCTCTGCACACGTTCCCAATTCCGCTTCTCCATTTTTCCTTACACTCATTCCAATCTGACTTTCCTCCTAACCATTCTGCTACACTTCAGTTTGCACCACAGACTGCTAGATCCCTTCATCAGTCAAGTCAGCACCATTTGTTGCAGCCTACTACTCTCTGCCCCTTGGCTCGTTTTCTTCATTTGGCTTCAAAATTCTACACACTTAAGAATTTCGTCCTACATCAGGTCTTTCATTTCTGCTTCTCCTCACAGTGAAGGAGGGTCTGCTCAGTCTTTAGCTGTCGGCCTCTTCACATTATCCGTCCACATTTAATGCCTTGGTGACCTCTCCGGTTCTCCTGGCATTCAATACCTTCTCTGTGCCACCCTGTTCTGAACTATTATCTTCCTTTACCTGGATTATGCGGCACCATCCTAATCAGTCAATTTTTCTTACACCCTTGTACAAACACACACACACACACACACACACACACACACACACACAGATCTGCACGCCCATGCAGCAAGTTATCACCGAGTTTATCCTTGAGGGTCTACTGGGGAGGCTGATGTTAGGGATCCAATGATAACCAACAGGCACAATACTCCCCCTTTTCTCAAATATAGCCGCAACTTTATGATGAATTCAGTGTGGCAGAATAACATGGTGAGAACTTCAGTTAGTCTTGTTTTTGTCAAATATAGATTCACAGAGGAGAAACTAAAACTACTTCCTCACACTTCCCAGAAGGTAACCTCAATGTTCTTGAGTTAGCCTTTTTGAGTGATTAAGCTGAAAAGAAATTCCAGCTAGGTGTGTTCCCATAAAGACGAATCCTAAATGAGTATTTACACTGAAAGTCAAAGCTTACAAGGTTTGACAAAGAGTTTTTGTTTGAAAATGGAAAAGCAGAAGAGATTTCAGTGACAGAAATAGCACCAGCTTCGTGTGCGTGTGTGTGTGTGTGTGTGTGTGTGTGTGTGTGTGTGTGTGTGTTGGGAGGTGGGGATAGGGAGTCTTCATAATTTTGAGATACAAAAGACAACGTTTGCAATTCTATAGCACATAAGACATTAAAGACCATTCAGAAATGCAACCTCTGATGTGGCAATGCCGCAGGGAATGCCTGCTGACAGCTAAGCACTAAAGCTTTGCAGGATGAAGCAAATGTGAGCAGCTGTCCCAGAGTGATACAAATGCCAATGGAGCGACCCCAAGTAAACTGGCCCCAAATGCCCAGAAGTAGGGACTGATTCAAACTTTTTAAAAATGAGTAAGTTTTGGGATGGTTATAGATGGATGATAGGTAGGTAGGTAGGTAGTAGATATAGATACAGACATAGATACATACATACATACATACATACATACATAGACACATAGATAGATAGATAGATAGATAGATAGATAGATAGATAGATAGATTCCCAAGACAAAGGGATGTTTACTCACCAGTCAGTCTTGCTCATAAACAAAAAGCCTTTGCCCATTCAACATCTTATTAAATAATACTAATCTGCAAGATCACAAGAGTCAAATATACTGCTATTTTCCTATAGCTTCTGTTAAAACTACTGTAACCCTTTCCGCACAACTCTTCCACAAAGAATGATTTAAAATGAGATGAATGAAAATCTGTTTGAATTTTTTGGAAGTTTGATATTTTTCTAGAAAAATATCATGTAATGCCTAGGGGAAAGGGGGTTTGTTTTTATTTTGGGTCTTGGCAATTTTTTCTCCAATTATGAGAAACAGTTTCTAGCACATACAAAAGCCCACCCCACCCCAAACTCCTCATCTCCCCCACAGTTTGCTTTCCTTTTGCCCTTGCTCAACTGTTTCCTTGCTCATATTTGGGAAGTTACTCACTGCATTTTAAAAACTTACTTTTAAGCCCTTTCTTCAAAAAAAGAAAAAGCCTTACTGTCATGCTGGGCTATTCAGAAACAATCTATTCCCCTCCATGGAATAAACTCAGCCTTCACCCCATAGTTTATCTGCATTGGGAGCTGGATTACTGCCTCATAAAAGAGCACAACAGTACTATTATCACATAATCATTATCATTACCTCACTCTCAGCCATACAGATCCTTCTAATCCTGAACATCTTGCCTCTCTAATCTTGCTATATCTATCCTTTCCTGCTGTGAAGCTGGTGAGAACCACTTTCATTGTGGTTTAATGGAGTCACAAATGGAAAAATAAAATATATTTTTAACTAAGCTGCATCTTATTGATACCATTGTGTTATACAGATATTTTAAATAGCTCCATATTTCTTTAAGTAAATAAAACAGACACATGGGTGGCAGTGGGGGCTATATCTTAGCCTACATCCACATTTTCTTCCTCTATTTTATCTTTCTGGCATTCACCATATTTAACAGAGATTCAACATGACACTCTTCAGTAGAGACTGCTTAGCCAAAAACAGAATTGTTCTTACCCTGACACGTGGGGCTGGGGATTTAGCTCAGTGCATAAGTGCTTGCCTGGAAAGCACAAAGTTGTGAATTTGATTCTCAGTTCCAAAAAAAAAATAGAGGAGGAGGAGGAGAAGAAGAAGAAAGAAGAAGAAGAAAAGGAAGAAGAAGAAGAAGAAGAAGAAGAAGAAGAAGAAGAAGAAGAAGAAGAAGAAGAAGAAGAAGCTGACACTTTACCAAGATTTACTCAGAGGCTAAACGTCATCACTGTTTAACTGGTTTTCTTCAGACCCAGTTAAAGTTGCAGAGGATATTAAGTGGGAGCTCTTTCTTCACAGAACTCAGACCATTTAGTATTAAGGGGAAGATATACTTCATACTGTCTGAAACTCAAAAGACATAACCATTAGACTTACAGCTAAAGAAAAGAAAAGTTTCATACCACCATGAACTCAAATCATCAAACAGTTCACAAATGGTCTTTGTATCCATAGGAATTTTCATGTATATGTTCCAATTTCATGTTTCTTTTCTTTTTTTTTTTTTTTTCTTTTTCCTTTTTATGGGTACCAGGGATCGAACTCATGACTGCCTGCTTACAAGGCAGGCGCTTATGCCGCTGAGCTAAATCCCCAGCCCCTCATGTTTCTTTAATACTAATAAAAGAAAATCAAACAACAAAAATATAAAGAACAAATGAGTCAATAAAAGCAAATAATGGAAGGATGACAGAAACTATAAATCACCCACATTTTAAATGTTCTCAATAACTAGTAAAGACTTTAGTGACTAAGCTTCAACATCTTTTCATATGCAGAAACCTACAGCAAAATATTTGCTTTTCAAGAAATTTAATCACCCAGCATCTACTGTTGGTGCTACTTTTTATACTTAACAACTAAGCGTGAAAGTCTGCCATTAAACATGATGTAAATAATGAACTTCTTCTATTCTAAAGGCATAAAGTAGTCTTAAGAGATCCATAATAACTGAATTGTAAACTAGGGAACCAAAAGGACCATTTAAGGAAAATGCCAGAGAATAATCTGAAGTGGGAATACAAGCATAAGATGGAAAAAGAAAAACATGAAAAGCTATGATTAGCACAAAAATTAAGGAGAATTTTATTCTTATATCATTACTATATACAGATCAAAAAGAAAATAATACTGACCCTAATTTTAAGAGACAAAATGACAAGAGTATAAGTTATAATTCCTTTCTAAAGAAGATAATGAAACAGAACATCAGAAAAAATGAGGAAACATTACAGATGGATGATGATATATGATCAGATTAGGTCACCTTGAGGAATAAGATATTATAAAATATCCCTAGCCTTCCTACTTAGTCACTTTTCCCAGAAAACATCAGACTCCTGCTTCTTCCAGTAAACCTCATAAATGTTCCCACAAAAAAAAATTACAACAATCAGTGATAAAAAAAAAATACTACCTGTAAATCTCATTTCAATTCTTCCTCAGTGTATCAAATGTATACCTACATGAAAAGCTGGGATATATATTCAGCAAGTTCTTCAAAGCACTACAGCTTGTAGGTGGAAAATTATAAGTCAGAGAATATGGTAGATCTCTGTGCGTTGAGGAATAACCAAGAGATACCCAGAACTACCTTACCAGAAACTGGAAGCAAAGCCCATAATCCAGAAGGATCTTACACAGGTAAAGCATCCTAGTAGTTGGCAATCAGCTGCTCAAAGCTCATAATCTAAAATTTAACCCCTGCTATTTCCATAGTGCTGCTAAAATACTAGAACTGAGTTATGTTTTTATAAGAGAAGCAGCCCAATCTTCAGATGGAACTTGCTCTGCCTATACCATGGCCTTACAGTTTACATACTCAACAGCTGATATGCTCTTTGGCTTAAAAAGCAAGTCTCAGAACTTTTTCAGATACAACTTTAATACCTAGACTACAACTGGCAACATCATCCAGATAGAAAGCCCTAATTGCAATCAGGTGGTTCAGTGTCAGGGACAGATGATCAAAAACTTCTGGACAAATTATACTAAAATGTTACTGACTTGAATTCTTAACTGAATGATGGTATTGGTCAGGTAGATCATAATAAAAGAAACAAACTTTCTTAATCTCTTGTCTTACTGAAGTATCTTTCTACAAACAGTGAAACAAAGGTCAGCAATGGTGAAGAGGCCATAGTTTACTTTCTAGAAACAGTTGTAAACCAGACCTGATTAGTCAAAGGCCAGGAAGAACAGAAATTGTTCAGAAAAAAGGGCTTCAAAAAAATGAAAGGAGAAAATATCTTCTCTCTGTTTAACACCAAGAAAGGCTAGAAACCCATCTATGGCATTAATAAGACATTTCCCAGAAGAAATTCCCAAAGAACATTAGGAGATTACGTTTTCTTTGACAAAGGATGTATTTCAAATTTTCAGTGTGGACTTTATTTGGAAGAGTGGTAACTAGCAGGCTACATAACTAAGGAAACAGTTGATAAAAGGTACAGCTTGAGCAGAAAGTATTTTTACTTCGAAACTTCCTGTGTTTTAGCTAGAGTCTACTGGTCTGTAAGTCATAGAATCATTAGGAATAGATGCATGGTTTTAACTATATGGTTTGTACAGTTGTAAGCTGAAGAAACAACCAGAAAATTTTTAAATAATTTACTCCAAAGTGCTTGCATTTCAAGTTTCAATACATTCCATTACCTTCATCAAGTGCCAAATTAAAGGAGATCCTCAGATGCTTTAGGAGTTCAGGATAATCACATGCACTTTAGAGACCTCAGAACTTGCTATTCTAGATAAATTCAAAATTATCCAGAAAAACTAATATGGGCCACCTCCCATACAAAAGGGTTACTCTGTTTAAATCTGTTGCCTCTTAATCCTACATTTCAGGCAATATGCCTTTAAGCGTTGTTTTTATTTATTTTTGGAACTTTTGTCATGTGTTATGATAAAAGGAGGTTCAAATTCCAGGAATGATTAACTGTCCCAAAAAGGCATTCCCAGTCTCCTGTGGCAACTTAATATATTCAGCCCTTTAAAAAAAAAAAAATCAAACTATAGGAAGACTTTGCCAGGTCTTTGCTGGAATTTATCACTGTATTCCTTTTTCCTATCATCTGAAATGTTTTTGAAGAAAATCAAAGGTACATCTAAAATAGAATTTTATTTTTAACTTCTTTGACCACTTGAAAAGCACAGAGTTGTCCATGACGCCGATGCATGGTTTAAGGAAAGAACCCAAGGCGATCAGGAAAGCAGCTCAAAGTTTGCACAAAGTCCTTGGTTGGCTTTTATGTACATCAGAAGGAAACCTATGGCCCTCACGACTGAGAGCCTCACCTGCTCTCAGCACCTCTGCAACCTCCCTCCCTGCAATGAGGCTGCAGGGTTCTTCCTTTGAAGTCGGGATGTCACACAAGAAGGTGGTGCTCGTTCAGATTCATCCTTTGTGACAGCAAGGTCTGTTCAGTGTAACCCAGATAAAATGGGTTTCCTTCTGTTTCGAATGACAGCTATTTTAAAAGAATGTGTCCTTCTGTTTGTACATGCTCTCTGTTTTCCCCTAGTGTGCCAAGGATCTTCTGTCATCTTGAATTTTCAACATTAACTTTTCAGGGGAAAAAAACAGACTGTCAAATCTGACACTTGGAAGTACTACGATCAACTAGGTGATTTCCAACCCCAAGTGGAAATATACTTAAAATATCCATTAGCAGAAAAAGGATTGGACCCAGGATTACAAAACTACCCATAAAACAACTTGTAAGCATTATCAATTTGAGGCTGAGTGCCTAAGGAAATGTTCCACAGAAGCCAGTGATCTGCCTCTAGAGTCTGTTCTCCACCTCTCTATTAGGCCTGGAAGCTACAGACAATTAATTATTAGATTATGTAACTCCCACTGCTAAATGTTAGCAGAACATTCTGCAGTTTTACTTCAAGTGTTTTGCTTTCTGGCTAGGGGTGCAATTTCATCAGCTCACTCATCTGCATCTTTGTGCTACTTAATCCTGGCTTCCCAGGGTTTTTCTTTAATTGGCTCAGCCTTCATCTGCCCTCAATCAGCCTGATTTTATTCTTGGGTTCTCAATGAAGATGACTAAATCTGAAATTTGTGGTACCAGAGTTTCGTAACAGTGACAGGTATCCTTATCCATGTAAAAGTTCATAGAGAGAGGGTATGTTTTCCTGTGACTCATGGAGGCAGAACAGTGCAACCCTCTGACATTTACACTGTGCTAGATAAACAGTGAAGCAACTACTCACTACACTACGTCAAGGCATGGCAGCTGGCAAGTAGAAGACTATGGAAAGACTTCGTTGCAACTTATTATATGTCTTAGCAACTGATTCCTTAGTTTACTTATCTATAAATTCAGGATTAATCTACTTAGCTCAAAGAGTTCTGGTCAGAGACAACGAAATAATGAATAATGAAAACACTGCAAATGACAAATGCTCACTGGTATCTTCTGGCTCCGATTTCCTTATCATGATTGCTGAGGCTTGGATATAGCTTCTCTCCCAAGGTCCATGCTAAGATAGTGTGCTCTGTCGCATGGTGGTGTGGAGGTTGTGGAACTGTTACGGGACAGGGCCAGGTACAAGGTAATGAGTCATGGAGGCATTGCTTGTGGAAGGAATTAATGCTCATCTGGAGTGAGTCAGTACTTGCCAGAGATACTGTTGCAAAGCAGAGCTGCTTCTTCTACACTTGCCATTTGCTTTTCTATTTTTCACCGTGTCCTCACCTAGTCAACAGATCCCTCACCAGAATTGAACCAGCCAATCTTGGACTCTCTGCCTCCAACACGAAGCAAAATAAACCCTCTTTTCTTTATAAATACCCAGTCTCAGATGTTTTGTTATAGCAACAGAAAGTAGATTAACACATCTGTAAAAGTAAACTAGCTCTTAAGAGCTCAAACTTTCATTTTGCAGGACTGTATCTTGTACTCTGAGAAACTACTTTGAAGATAACAACATACAATCTTATTAACCACTGTTATCCTATTTTGAAATTCTGTATCATTGGTCTTTTCTCTTTAAAGTAAAAAAGAAGTTAAATTTTTATTATTAAAAAGTTAATCCAGCAGCTTTTCATTAGCATTTACAATCAAGTTCAACATGCCAATGGTTCACAGAAATTTCACTACTAATGTAGCACAGAAGAAACCACAATAAAGTCCAGAATAAATGTTAATTATGTAGCCTCAAAATATACTGAGGAATAACTAAGATTTATGGCCAAAGACATTACGCAATTCAACCATGTGCTCTTGAAGATCACTTCTCACAAAGATGCAAGGCTATTATTCTACTTCGAAGTCTTTGACCATCACATTTGATAAGAGGACACACTGCATAGGCAGCACACACCTCTCTCCTGCACCTTAACCCAAGTCTTGAGCTGCTTGAGCTCCTGACACTTAGAAACAGTCCTGAAATTAAGTTCCTTTCAACTGTCTAAATTTCAACTTGCCTGTTTTCCATCAATGATACTATCATTCTCTTAATTACTCTGATTAGTAATTCATCTATTTCTCCTTCAAAATATTTCAAAATACTTATTTCTTTTTATTTTTACCATTAAAAGCTCTAGTGTGCATTTATTATCTCAATCATAGACTAACATATTTCCTCATGAACCTCCACACCTCACAATCCCTCCATTTTATTCCATATACAATAAGAACAATTTTCTTAAGATCCTAGTTTCAGGTGACACTCATTTAGTCCCATAATCAATACCCTGGTGCCATGACGACCTTTTAAATTTTACCGTAGGTGATTTTCCTTAATTGAAGTCATTCCACAGCAAGGCGTTTCCAAGATTTAATAAATTGCAGTTAGTAATCTGGCTGTGTCAGTAATGTGTGACTAGATATTTTTAAATCAGCAAGAAATACTTAACACAGTCTAAAAATAACTTCTAATCATGCTTTCTACAAATACTACTTGTGTGTACAAGAAGGAAAAGTCACTGTTTCTCAGCTACTCCCCGAGGCCTTGGAGTTTCCCAAGAACAGCACAAGCCAGGGTGCCAACTGTCAAGGATGTGGCACCACCCTGATCACTGGGATACCTAGTAGAGGCCTTAAAGTCCAGTGGGTGAAGCATATGGTAAATAGTTCTCTGGTATATGGAAGAGATAAGGCAAACTAGGATGAGTTGATCACTCTGGTTAAGAACACATTGTTCTGTACCAACCTGCAGCTACATAATCAGGTCAGGGAAGTCAGAGCACGGAGTAGGGTGCCAGGATCTATGGTGCTGAAGGCCAAAGAAAACTCAGATTGGCCCTATTTCACTACAACTTGCTGTTCCAAAAGCTTTGCCTCCCCCAAAAGCCATACCTAGCAAGTCCTCATTCATCAAAGGCATGAACTGCCACTTGACACACTACATGGGTACCAAGACCCATGGATTTACTTCATCTGTTTGATACAACCCAGGGCACATTTCCAAATGCACCCAAAGCATACACAGAAAATTCTATTTTATAAACCACAAAGACAGGTGTGTATGAATTATAACTATCTTAATTTCCTTAAACTGAACTTAATTTCTACCTTCAACCCCCAATTCCAGCTAATAACAGACAACTTAATTGAATCCTTCAAGTAAATTCAAATCAAATTAGTGATTGTTCAATTATTTCCAATTTAAAGCTGTCACCTTGGAATGAGATACCCAAGTCTTCTCTTAAGATTCCCCAAATTTCCCTACAGTTTTTATACTGGAATAGAAGACCTGGCAGGCTCTTCCCAAACTTTAGCAAACATCAGAATCTCCCAGAAGGCTTGTCAATCACATATCATCACAACAGCCCCAGAGTTTCTGCTTCAGCAGGTCTCAGTGGGAACCTGAGAAACTGCATTTCTATCAAGTTCCTAGAGGAGGCTAAATGCTGTTGTCTCGGGCCACACTTTGAGGCTAAAGGGCTACATAAAAGCCTCTGCTAGATAACTCCTCATTAGTCTTCTTCCAGTGTCTGAATGGTCTTTCTCAATCTCTGCATCTCTCCATGTGGCAAGAAAACTTAGTTTCAGTGAATGTGGCATGAATGCCTTATCTGCCTAAACTTGGAGGTGAGTCACATAGGGTAACACGCTGAAAACAGATGCATGTTGTAGAAGCAAAGCAACTAATATATCAGAATGATTTTACCATTTTGCTGCATCCATAGGATCAGCACCTTAGCACTGCACATATAGGTCCTCTCAGCTGCATCCTGAAGCTTGCCAAATTGCAATGATCCAATGGAGAATTGAGAAGAACAACCTGACCAACAATCTAGAGACAAGTCAGGCTTTGTGTTTCAACACCTAGGTAACCTTAGATAAGTTCTTAAATGTACCAGCTGTCAGCTTTCTCACCTATAAAATAAAGTTAATATTATCTTTGCTGTCATGGCATCTCACAGAATATCTGTAAAACTCAAGAGTAATGAACGAGGACACATTTTGAAGATAGTTAATGGTTAAACTTAATGTTAAATACCCATTATAAATCATGGATCTTCAGTTACAAATTCAAAGAACTGGATGCATGCATTATTTTATCTTTTAAATGGTCACTACTACCTCCAATGTTTCCAGGCACTCATTATTCAAACTCCTAAGCAGGCAGTGGAAACTGGCACCCAGTGTGCAGGTCTCTTTCCCACTCCATGGTCAGTGATCTTAAGCAGGTTGCTTGAAATTGACAAGTGCTACAAATACAAACTTGTGTGCTACTGGTTATATTTTCAGGGAGCTGAACATGAAAACATTTTCTAGCATATTTCTGCTTATAGCACATTTTGGGCCTCTTTTATGCAAATTTTTATGTCAGTTTTTTGGGGTCATTTTGTTTTGTTTTGTTTTGTTTTGTTTTGTTTTGTTTTGGTAGGGATCGAACTCATAATCTCAAGCTTGCAAAGCAGGCACGTATGCCAGTGAGCTAAATCCCCAGGACTTATGTCAGTTTTTGATAAAGTGATAACCATAATTTTTCTTTTCTCATCGATGCCATACAAAAGCATTATTATTTAAGCAAAACATAAACAATATGGTGTTTTATCATATGTGTTCTTTACCTATAGCAATTGTTTCCTTCTAAAGTGGGAGAAGATTCATCTGACACAGCTGTTTAAGAATCTAGAGAGGCAGGCGGAGCAAAGTTGGCAGATAGATAACAGCTGGCTAGAGAGGCTCCGTGAGATAGTCAACTTAGAATTCAACATAATACAGCATGGGGAGCCACGAACAGAGGGAGATGAATTCTCTCATCCCAAGAAGAAACTAAGGTGAGAAGAACTAATCAAACACACAGTCTCGGTGCTATTATTGGAACAGGTAAAGGTTCAGTGTTCCCACCACAGCGGGCGACTTGCTGAGCCATCCAAGGTCCCGCTGCTTTAACTCACTGGAGGCACAGTCACATCGAGGTTGGGAGTCGGCCAGCCAAACGGAGAGCTGAGCTGGTGGGGAGCCTGCATCGACCTGTGGTGAGTGATGGGAGTGGAGCCATTCCACAGAAAGGGGGGCTCCAGCGGACAACATTGTGGGACTGGGCAGGACTGGCAAGTACAAGAGGGCAGCAGTGACTTCAGTCAGTTGTTCCCTTCCTGAACAGGATTGGTGGAGTGAGCTTGACCTGGGTCATGCGACCTGGCTGAGACCCAACAGGTTATCCAAAATCAGTTCCCTGCGGCAGCTCACACTAACGCAGTGAAGCCCCAGAAGTTCGACTGACCCTGAGGGGAGGCAGCGTACAGTAATACAGTGCAAGTAGCAGCAGGTTGACTGATCCAGAGGGAAGAGGCCAGCATATGCTGCCCCTATTTGCAACTCAGTAGTATACTGCAGTGGGAAAGGTCACCTAGCCAGCGTGCTTCAGAAGAATTGTAACCAACAAAGAAAGAAATTGGGGAGTCATGGAAGAAACAAAAAATATGGGAAGAGGAAGCAACAACAAAAAGTCCCAGGTCTCAGGCTGGGGATTTAGCTCAGCGGCATAAGTGCCTGCCTTGCAAGCAGGCAATCGTGAGTTTGATCCCCGGTACCGGTAAAAACGAAAAAGACAAAAAAAAAAAAGTCCCCAGGTCTCAACCCTGAGAACATTGACCCAGGACAGGTAAATACAAAGGAGAATGAGAACAGCAAACATGCAATATCAGACACGGCACCAGTGGACATAAAGAGATATCTTTGGGACCTCATAGACGAGTTCAAAAGTGAAATATTTAGCCAAGTAAAGCAAGATATAAGAAGATTAACAAAAGAGATATTAAGTACCCCTCAAGCAGACACAGACAGAAGAAGGTAGGAACTCAAACAATGGAGAGAACCATTTGATGAAGAATATAAAGAAAATATAAAATACATGAAGCAGATTCAAAGAGATTACCAGGAAATTAAAAACTCTACAGAAAGATGGCAAATCTGCTTAAAAGAAACTAAGGATAGATTATCCAAACTGGAGGACAGTTTTGCAATGTGGGATTATGAAAGGAAAATCTTTTTTAAAATAACAAGGAAACAAGCAGTAAAAATACAAAGGCTAGAAGACGACAAGAGGATCTATAACTTGAGAATAAAGAATGTGAATGAAGAAACAGGGGTACAAACAAAGGAACTACAAAGGCTATTCACAGAAATAATTAAGGAAAATTTCCCAAACATAGGAAAAGGAAATGATATTCTGATATATGAGGCATACAGAACTCCAGCCACCTACAACCAAAATAGAGCTACATGAGGCATATAATAATCAAGATCCCAGAAATTCAATATAAAAACAGAATATTAAAAGCTGGTAGAGACAAGAAACAGAAAACCTATAAAGAAAGGCCCATCAGAATAATGGCAGACTTCTTGACACAAACCATCAAGTCAAGAAGAGCTTGGAGCAAAATATCCCAAGCCCTGAAAGAAAATAACCTCCAACCCAGATTGATATACCCCCAATAAACTGTCTTGAGAAATTAATGGAGAAACAAGATGCTTCCAAGACAAAGAGGAACTTGGAAAATTCACAACCACCAATCCAAGTCTACAGAGAATACTGCAGGGCATTCTAGAGAGAGAGAAAATTACTAAGATTCCAGGAACAGTGGCAGAGAGGCCTAAATGAATGGAGCAGAAAACAGAATGAAGAAAGTAAGCATAACAGAAATGAGGTAGAGAAGGTTGGTTATAACCTCTAATATAGATGGCCTTGATACACTAAATTAAAAAAAAAAAGAACCACATGAGGAGTAGATCAGGAGGTAGGGTTCACTGAGATGCTATTTACAGGAAATATAATTAATATGAAAAAGAATACATGGACTGAAAATCAAATATGAGTAAACAATGCTCTATGTGACAAAGAATCAGAGAGTAATAGGGGCAACTTGATCAGTATTTGTGGATAGGTTGGAAAGACAGGCTTTAATAGGTAAAGGAATACAACTAGAGAACAAGTCCAGGAGAGAAGGTTCGGAACCACATAGGTAAATAGCAGGTCCCCCCCCCCCCATCTCCACAATTTAAAACCAAGGGTCTTGGTCAGACCCAAAAATGCACAGTGTACCCTGGGGAAGTGAAAGGTAAAGGAGAATCTTAAAAAAAGATGGCAGACGATGTTGTTAATAGCGTGTCAGGATTTAAAACTCACTTTACTTGCACCACTCTGCTTAGATAGATTTTATTCTTTTTTGATAGATTTTATTCTGTCCCAGTTTGTCTGCTTGTATTAGACTTGAGGGCACAGACAGCTATCCCAAAAACAAAAGGATATGCAATCATCTTTAATGTCCTATTATCTTAATCTAGAGCCCTGTATAACTTATACTGTTTTATCATGACTGATCTTAGTTAAATCTGGTTTGTTTGATTGCTGTTTGGTATCGACAGATTTTACTGAAAACTGATATGATTAATAATATCTAGTCTGAGAGGATAGGCAACTACACTGAAGATGACAAGACTGTACAATACACATTCTGGTTTGATAACTGCCTGTTTTTGAAGTTTTATACTATGCACAATGTTGTGTTTTTATTAATATTGTTATATACTGATATATTCCATTATACTATGTCTGATGATATAGCCAATTCTATTGAAGATAACAAGAGGCAATGCAGGAACTATGGTAGAATTCCTTGTAAAACGGTCTTATATGTCTTGTTTCATGTTTTTATAGGAATATGTTTTGTTTTGCCTTGCTTTTTTTTGTTTCTCCTTCTAATATAGAAAGGATAGAAATACATGTTAAGACTCATGCATGTGTAGAATCTATAAACAGTTTATGAGAACTGATCTTATGACACATGATGAAATGAACAGATACTTTGAAGAAAAAGAGACACTAAAGTACCTAGTGCTGATTCCATAGTGTCGTGATGTGAAATCCAGCAATACTATTATTCTTTGTTCAGAATGACTCTAGCCTGCTTTAGTTTGTTTAATCTCAACAAAAATGAATATATGGATAACTGCATGTATGTTTAAGTGTATAGGATTGACAACCATATTACTAAGTTTTCGCTGGATAGTTGAACAGAACTGTTTGCAGTCTCACTGTTTGAATTCCCACTTTATATGTTCCACTTTTGTATCTTGAACAACTATTTGTAAAAGGACAGTGTGTAAATATTAACTAGTGATTTCTTACTGTTTATTTTTTCTCTGAACGTACGTATTATTTCTACCCATTTTCTGTTTGTTTAGTTTTTCTTTAAATAAAATTTTAAAAAACAGAATCTAGACAAAAAATCTGGAAGATGCCTGGGCATGGTGGTGCATGCCTACAATACCAGCACTTAGGAAACTAAGGCAGGAAGATCACTACAGTCTGGACTACATAGTACATTTAAGACCAGCTATGGACAACATAGAGAGATCTTGTCTCAAAAAAAAAAAAAAAATATCTGGGTGACGTATGCAGAAAAAGCATTTTTCACAAGCTCTGGAAGATCCCAAGGATAATATGTGAAGTTATAGATTAAAACTTAAAACACAAACTCTCCATTATGGCTTTCAAAACCTTCTATCATCTGGTCACAGACTTTCTTCTCCCCCTCTTCAATTGCTCCTCCCGAAAATCCATCCTGAAGTCATAACTTCCAACAGAATCCTTGATCTTCAACCTTGCTTCTGCAGTTCCTTGAAAGGCCACAATTTCTGAAAGGCAGAGACCTGGCTCCACCACTTTTGTCTCAGCTTTCTCTTTCCAAACCTACCACTTTCCAAACAGGCAACAAATGTTAGACCTAAAACAGTTGCCCAGGCCAGTAAGTCAGCCTCTGCAGTGAGATTGGCTTTCTCACCTGACTCTTCTACTTACTCTCAAATTGGTCTCAGACAAATTACTCATATTCTGACTCTATTTTCTACTCCACAAAATAACAGTATGTTAAATGAGTGTATACACATAATGCATAGATAACTGTTAGCTGTTTCTTATTAATAAACTTGATAAACACACAAATGTTAAAAACATAAAAAAGGAATTTGTTAAATACATAAGTGGATCAATAAAAGAATGAATGACAAAATTCTTGGGAAAATATACAAGTAGTCTTCTTTTTTACTCTACTGTGTCCAGGATAGGCTTAATTAGTAGCATTTACTAGTATCTCTATATTACCCCATTTATATAACAGGTATATGGAAGGGATGAAGTGCTCGGTTTGTATTTTCTTACAGTAAAATCTGACAAAGGTCATTTAGGCAAAAAAAAAAAAAAAAAATCAAAGGGCCAACAAAGTAAAACTTTCTAGGTTTCTAGGTTAAAATAGAAAGCCTTATTACCGTATGCCAGAGTCTGGGTTATAAAACCATGAATGTAACCGATGCATATTGCTACAAAATCAACACCAAATTGAAAAAAAAAAGTAGCATTTTGTTTTACCTATTTTCAAGTTTCCTAAGCATGGCCTGAGGGCTTTCCAATTTAGACCCTGAGGGCAAAATTTTGAATAAGACACAGTAGATTTTATAGCATGTCATGCCAACAAAATTAGCAACTGTTTCAAGGGCACACTCTGGCGATGAGTCAGGACAGGTATACAAATTGAAACCTTGCAAAAAGTGGCAAGGAAAGAGGGGTCAAGAGGAAAGAATGAGGTCTGTCTATGCCATCATTCCCCCCACAGGCTACAGAATAAGCTGAACACATTGCTGAAGCAATTTTACTTTAGTCAGAAGAGTCCTGCTGTATAAAAATAACTTGTTTCATAAATTAGCTGTCAAATCCTTGTAGAAGCCAACCATGAACAATTTGTTGTTGGTTGTATTTCCATTATTGTCACTTTTTAATCCATAGTTTAGTGATTAATGGTTTTCTAAGAAAACTTGTTTGAAGTATAAAGAATGAAGTCTGTTGAGCTAAGTACGACCTGACAAGACTCATTTCTCTTGAGGTCTCATCAGTACCAAAACCGCCATGGCATAATTAATGGTGCAAGAGATGAAACAGGATCCCTAGTCTGTCATGTCTCTTCTATGTAAGTCTTCAAAATGAAACATAATGAGTAAAGGTGTAAAACAAATTGCGCGATATGCCAGGAAGCACAATAAGCCCATTAAAATAATTAGAAGTTCATCTCTAATATTAAGACACTGCAGTTTGATTGGAGAAAAAGCCCAGTGTGAGTGATCCCCTGATGTCTGTGAGCATCGTTCATGACACAGCTGTTAGAGATGCTGGAAAGCATACACTTTCTGAAGCTTGATAAGAATCTTCTAGACCTACTTCTCTCAAGATTAAAGGACTACCTGGGCACAGCACTATTTCAAAAGTTTATGCTTATTAGAAAAAAATTCCTTGTTTTTTCAGCTTACCTGAGTCTCCTATATATCTGAAAGAAGAATGCATAGCTATATGTTACATACCTATTATAACAAATTCATAGAAATAATGTTTGCATGTACAGCAGAATGGAGAGAGCTACAGAAAAGGATAATAGCAGTGGATCTCTTCAGGAATTGGACAGTAGTCATTACATTTTCCCCTGTGCATTAAATATGAATTAAGAACACCAACAGTAAGTCAACCTGGCTATAAAGCATACTGAGTCAATAACGGATGACCCTGATCTGTTAGCATTTAAGTAATTATTTTAATCTAACCTGATTTAAAGTAATAAGCTGTTTTGGAGTACTAACTATAAGAAAGTCATTTCAGTGCTATCATGAGAAAGACATATAAAGATTAATTAGAATCCATGTCTCCATGGACCCTGAAGTCTAATGGGGAATAAAGACATGAACAGAAATAACTATGACAGAAAAGTAAAAGCTGAAGTGCTCCAGGATACACTTGGGAGGAAGTGATTAGCATCAACTAGGGGAACACAAAAAGATTTTACAGAAAACAGTGATAAAGAGAAGCCTATAATTTTGCTAGGATGTGGGGGCCTGGGATAATGGCTAAACGGTACTTCTTAGAAATGTTTGGGACTACAATTACAAGAGGAAAAATCAACTATGAAGAAAGGAATAATTATACCATATACTAGCTATACCACAACCTTAGGAGCTTTTGGGTTTGGATTCTCTAGCAACCCAGTTGCCACAGACTAGGGACTCAACACATATTGGGAGAATATAGCCAAGCCCAGCGGCATCACAGAAGAAGACTACTCCAGTCGGGACAGTTGTTTAAGTGTAAGAGTCTATTTAGAGGACTATTAACGCTTGAAATGTGAAAGTTCAGGTTGTCTGTGTGCTTAAACAACATCTCATAATTGTGATGTGCAACCAGCACAAATCACAGATGAACTCATTATTTAAGCTTCAATGGAAATTAACTTGTTCTCTCTGCTTTTACAAAATCTTGTCTAATTTACCAGTACGTATCTTTTCATATTTCCATGTATGATTTCATGTTCTAACAATCAGACAAATATGATTTCTTCAATACAGAAGATTAAAGAAATGTAAACCCAAATCAAATGGCACTTCAATTAACACACACAAATAAGATTTATAATAGTAAATCCATTAGGAAAGAGGTACTAAACCAAAGCCCAAGCAATGAAAAACACTGTTTCTTTTGTTAAAGATTTCCTCCCATTCCCAGTGCTCAATTTCCACAAAGAAGTTCTGGTTCTTCATATCCCATAATCCTATTGAAAAATGAAGAATCAGTCTACCTGTCTACTGCAATCATACTTACTTGTACTGAAGATTAACTAAAAACACTTTCATGTTTTTGAACTCTCTAGTTGAAAACATTTTTCTTCCTAGTAAGGAAAGGCACTCTTGCACTTTAAGGGACCCTTGAATAGTAGGCTCTTAGCTGGCTCTAGGTAACCCCAATTTCTAGCTTATATGATGCCCTTTTCTGGAGCAGGGGGACCACAGCTCCGTGAGAGTGGATGCAGCTTGATCATCATAAAGTAGGGAGGAACTCAGATGCCACTTTCATAAAACCTAATGCATTTACATAGTGAAAACACTTGCACAACAAAACACAGCATCCCTAAATGAAGGACAATCAAACATGATCCTCTTGAGATCACTGAGGGAGAGAAGCAGGCAGCAGCCTACATAAACCAGACTGGTTCCCTATCCTTCTGGGATGCTGGAAACTTCAGGGAATAGAAGAGCAGATGTTGTATCTTCTGAAGTGAGCCCACATCACCCCAGCAAAGGGTTGTCCGCCAGCAGCTCCTTCCCTCTCAGCCCATTCCCAGTGGATTTCCCCTACCCAAGTATAAACCAAGCCCCAACCTTCATTTCCTCTCACCTTAATTACTTAGGCTTTTAAGACTAAGCTATTGTACTAGCTATTTAAAATTTAAAATTTCTGTTATGTATTTTTGCTTATCTGGAATGCATCCTTCTGCTTCACAGATTATTTCTGCTGGTAGCTATGAAGTCTCTAACAAATAATTACATTGCAGAATGAATTAATTTCATTAAAAGTGCTGTTACTGCACCTAGTAAAGAATGTTGCAAAGGAAAGTCTTTTTAATCAACTTTTAAAGTGACTTTTAAGAAGTTTATTTATGCTTTTTAAACCTATTTACAACAAGGATATAAGATGGCTTAAAACATGAGAAGACCCAATATCCATTAACACTGCACATAAAATCAGAGTCAAGTAATAAAGAGAAACCAAAAATAAAGAGAAACAAACAGGAAAACTACCTCATCTAACTCAACACTTAATTCTGGTAGTTCTTCTTGCTCAATCAAAGAATATAACAGGTCATCTAGGATGATCAACCTTACTTTTATGCTGAGATCAAAGAGGAATTTCAGGTGTCTTTCCTCACCATTCCCCAGGTGACATACTCATTAAGGTCTTTAACAACAGTTTCCTAAGCCATGCAAAGCCATCCTTAATGGCCAGCTTCTTGGGAAGATGCTCTGTGCAGTTTCACAGCACCCCAAATTTGGAAGGGCCTCACACTTGCTTAAATCTTCTCATGTGACTCTCTTGAAATTATTATTAATTTTTGGCCAAGATTCCCATCTTTTCACTTTAAACTGAGCACTGCAAACTATGTACCTATCTTGACACCTTTTATACAATCAATCCATAAATTTCTCATTTTTCATGATGTTTCTTCTTAGGCAATATAAAGTATAATGTTTGCAACATGTATCCTATGTTTTTCTGAGTATGAAAACAATAAAATAATACACCATGGTTATGCAAACCCCACCACCACACCCCCAGCCATACGTTTTTTAAAAACTAAACAAAACAACTATTTTGAGAAAAGGGGAAACATTGTTATTTTTCTCTGTTGAAAATTCAAGATATTTCATCAGAAATGTTATTATAATAGTTTTTAGATATGATTAAATGTCTCAGCTATAAAGTCTGTAAATAGACTATAAATAGACTTCTGGTATAAATCAATTACTCAGATAAAATCTGACTTGATCAAATTGCACTAACTGATCTGTTTATTATGCCTCTGTGCTTTTTACCCTGAACTTTATTGTCTTAAGCAATAAATCTTCAAATGTGTCTACAAATGAGTAAAATATCTTGAGAAAACAGTGTGTAACTTATTCTACCTTCGGACCTCCTATAATTACTCCTCCCTACCAGAAGAAACAAATCCAGCTATTGTTTCTCATTTTTATGTATAGTTGAAAGACATCTTCCCCATACCTAATCAGCAAATGGAAAAGAACCCGGAAGCTGCTGTCCATATGATTGATGAAACTGTCCCTGCATGCAGTGGCACCAAAGGCATCTATCCTCACATCAGAGGCAGAACCACAGCAGCGGTGGGAATATGCTGCATGATGCTGTTATAATAGCATCCCTCCATCCTAGCTTTAGCAACCACAATTTTCCAGGCACAGTGCAAGGCAAAAATATCCATCACTGGGCCCAACATCTCAGCCTATCTGCAGCTAGAAACCTGGCAGGCAATGAGGCAAGTAGATGTATCGTACCACGCAGTGTGTATGAGACACGGAAGAATTTAAAAAGAAGCAAGATGGGCATGATGGCACACACTTTTAATACCAGCATTTGAAAGGCTGAGGCAGGAGGATTGCTGTTTCAGGCCACCTGAACTACAAAATGATAACATGCTTTAAAAAAAAAAAAAAACAAAAATGGAGGCAAGAATTTTCCCTAAGAATGTGACCTTCAACCTCATTTTAATATATTCAGCTTTATCATCAATTCAGACTTTAATGGATGCAAGTTTATGTGGGAAGCTAGGGTGGATTTACTGCAAATTCATGAAGATTAAGTACAGGGCATTAGCCTCTTCTGAGACTTTTTCATTAATTTTGTATTTGTAATTTTTGTATTTGTATTTGTAACTTTTTTAAAGACACAATACACACACACACACACACACACACACTGTATCAAATTCACGACCAACAAAACCTGGATCCTCCCCTCCACAGGTCCCCTGCAGACGACACCAGTTTTTGACCTCTCCACACACAGCATCCTTGTCAGAGTGACAGGCTCACAAGGCTCTGTGCTGTCAGAAATGTGAGTTCCAATTTCTGCCTCATGGATTTACAAAGCTAATTGGACTAGCTCAAATATCTGCAAACTTTATCCTTTTCAGCTTTATTTTCTCACCACTCTTCCTGAGCTCAGAATCTCAGCGCTAATGCCAGTCCTGCTAGTGACAGCACAAAGACAAGAGCAGTTGAGGACATTCACATCAGTGTTGATTCTAGCACACCAAAAGGGTCAAAAAGAAGAAATAGCATATTAAGAAGAAGAAAGCCCTGAGGCTGCAATTTCTTTCTAGAACTAGAACTTCTCACTTCCTCGCCTGCCCCACAGCTTGCAGGAGCTTTCTAGACAATCTCCCTGGGAGGACGGAAATACAATTTGCCTACTTTTCTCTAGAAAGATTACCCTCTAATGTCATGAATTTCCTTTCTAACAGTGACAGAGAACACCAGGATTGCGGTATAGGTGAAACTGTGTGTTAGAGGGTGTCATGTTTCAGATATTTTGAATCTAATGAATATGAACCTATCACAAAACTGAGTTGTAGATTTCATTTGCTGTAAATTTATCTTCTTTACTTTTTAATAAAGTTATTTACTTCTGAGATAATTTTCATTTTAAATTAAACACTTGGAAACAATAAAAATCAGAATCAGAAGGGATTCTTGGAGTTGTAGGTAATCACTTTTATTCTATAAATGCTTGCGAGGAAAGGTGTTGTAAGGGTGTTTGCAATTCTCTCCCCTCCACATATTTCCAATTTCTACCAGATGAAGCAGCGATCAGGAGTTTCAAGCTAAAGGAATTCAATTCACATGATGTCACCTCCAGCAAAATTTATTTTGATTTATTCTGAATAGGGATGTAAATAAATCTTTTGAGCACATACAGACCAAAAAAGATTGCCATGAGGCTTAAGCATAATTATTATAACAAAAGGGGAAAGTGAATAAAAATTATTAGTGCAGTAGCTCAGAAAGAAAGATGTTCAGAAGCACACGATTCATCCAGTAAGCACCAACAGGTTACACTGTTTCAAATCAAGAATACAAACAAATTTCTCAGACTACTAAGAGAAATTGTTTGGAATTTATTACAACATTACACAAAAGACATAAAAATAACGTGATAATATTCTTAATAAAGGAAAAATGACAGCAGGTAGCAAGCTGCGTTGGTCGTTGATAGTGAAAGGACTTTCAGCTAAGCAGCAGGAGATTATCCTTGCAAAAGACTTTCTCATGTAAATTTAGAAGAGCTTTATCGTGTATGGTGCCCCAGTTCTTTATTTATACCTAGGAATGTTGATAACAAATCATTATCTTCATCTTTTAAAGTAGTGCAGCCTTTAAATAAATGTATACTAGTACTAACTAAGATTGGTTGGCTCAACAAAGTATTTTGGATATGATTATGCAATTTTAGCAAGTTCTGTTTCAGTAGAAGATTCTTCCCAAATATGAACTTAAAGCTTTCCTTTGTCTGCTCATAAACCAGAACATCTACAAGCTATCAATAGCATCTGGTAGTAAACAGCTTCAGTAAAAAGTGAATTTCTATATGTTATTTTAAAAATTCTCTTTCATTTAAGTAACTCGATTCATCAAAAAACTAGAAAAGATATTCAAAAGTATCATGTCTGTCCAAAGTTGTCTAATTAAATTTACAACTGCCCTAACAATGTAAATTTGTTGAGCTGCATTTCAAATGAAAACTCATGTGCATGCACCAAACTAACACAAATACTTTTCTGCCTTAGTGTCTTCCTCTTAAAGCAAAATTTGTAACACTATACTAGTCCCGTACGTTGGCTCTCCTAAGAACCTCTATCTTTGGGTACCACTAACAGGTCCTCCTCTCTCTACTTTTGCCCCCTTTTAAACTAGTTAAAATGATCTTTACCCTGCAAAAAGAACCTGAGTCTTCTATTGGTCTCTTTGAAACCCCTCCAGAGCTACCAACTGGCCCTTATTCACCTGAATTTGACTCACAACCACTCTGAAATTTGCTCACTGCTTATGAACCCTGCTGTACGTGACATTCTTCATCCCGTCTCATAGTCTGCAGTTTACACAGGTGTATCAAGATGTCCCTCTTCTGGCCAGCAACCCCTTCTTCTTGCCATCTTCCCCCTAATACTTCGGCTTTGACATCATTTCCACTAAATCCCGAGGGTGGGGCATGTTCCCATAGGATTCCACATTTCCTTTTTTAGCTTCCCTAATTCATACATTCATTGTTGTTAAAGAGGGAGGGGATGCTTCTTGCCCACTCCTGAACTTTCTTTGATGTGGAGAGAAGACTAATAATGAGACAATCTTTCCCAAAGAAAAAGGAGTGACTATGTGGTGAACTTTATGAAAGATAATGCATAGACTGTCTCCTCTACCTTTCTTTCTTCTTGGGAGCCAGCTTACCTGTAGGAAGTGTGTGCTCTGCTCTGGAACTGTGTGTGTCACAGGGCTCAGGGCTTGGGAGCCTGCAGTTGTCCACCCCTCCAAGACTGGATGAGAAAATCTCTCCACTCCCGAGGTTTAGTAGTTATCCCGTGGCTCTGTGAGGGATAATGTGGGTTGCTTGTAGAACACCACACCAAGAGCAAAATCTTCAGATACTCAAGTCCTTCAAATGAACGTGTAGTATTACGTGGAAGCTTCTCATACCCTTTAAATCACTGCAAATAATACTGAATGCAAAGTAACTTATGTCAACAGCTGCTGCATTATATTGTTTAGTGAATAATAACAAGAACAAATAGGTACATGCTATAAAAAAATGAATCCATAACAGACCTAACTTCATTTTTGATCCAGGGCTAGCTAAGTCTACAGATACAAGATCGATGGATGTGGAAGGCAGACTATTGGAAAGCTCACTTGTTTCTTGATACAGGACAAATGCTCCTGTATGAGTAATATCAGCAGAAACAGATATTTTTGTTTGCTAGCCACCATATGTTTTTCTCTTCTCAGTTTGTTCACAAATAAGGTACCAAGAAAGAGTAACTTCTATTACTTCTCAAATTATAATTATGTAATTATAAATCTTTTAAATTATAATTATGTAATATCTTTGTGGATAATCTATAAGCTCTGAAAGGCAAGGAAATCTACATTGGTCTGGTTGACCACTGTAGTCCCTGTACCTTAGCAAGGGTGTTAGCCAATAGTCAGTTGATCATAAATTATGTTCATTAAGTAAATGAATAAAGGATTAGACCCCACACCTCCACATTCTTCATTACAGTATTTTGTTATTGTTATTATCACAAGCTAAACTGTAGCAATTTAATAACCATCACTCCACTCAACACTTTCTACTTTAGTAAATTTTAGACTCCTGACACCAATTTAATATACTTTTAAAATCCCACGAGTGGGACTGTATGTTACTCAAGTAAATTGTAAATTGGAAACAGATGATCTGGGACAGTGGTGGTGAAACGATGGCACACATGCCACAGCACGCTGTGGGTACCATTGAAAGGTTCGCCATCACTGGTCTAGGAATTTAGAATTCACTAATTTATAGGTCATGACCTATAAATTAGTTTTCATGACCTATAAATTAGTTTGCTGTGGAAAAAAAAATCACACATTCAGAAAATAGGTCAAAGAATAATTTCACAAACATTTCATCCTTACATTTCACATATTCTAAATTTATCTTATCCAGAACATATAATATGGACCTCACACATTTAAGTGTACCTCAAGACAGTTGAAAAGAGACAAGTCAGCATATTGGGAAATGGAATACTGGATTAATATGAATGGCATGGGTAAGTCAGTAGAGTAAAATAGGAAGAGTTATATTTTAAATGTTTCTAAGTGCTCTCACTAATTTTAAAAATCTATTGAGCATAACAGAATAGAAGTTGATATTCTAAATGCATATACTAATACATTTTATAACATTACTATCATACATTTAAATATATTATTTTAAAAAGAACCAATGCATTCCTTTTTTTTTTTTTTGGACTGAGAATTGAACCCCGCGCTCGCCAGATAGTCACTGTGCCACTGAGTTATAACACCAGTTCAGCTGATGCATTCTTAAACATGACTTCATTAAGGGACAAGTTGTCCTTTTGACAAACAAATAAAATAGGAACTCTAGCGGGGATATGTAAATCATATATAGAAAAACCTGTCAGGAAACTCTTTTTCCTGTAAAGTATCCCGTAAAGTATCTTTCCTGTAAAGTATCATTGGTTTAAGTGACGGTTAACCACGTAAACTAACTTGGGGCAACTTAACTTTTATTCATTTGGTTTATTTAACATTTCATATGTTAGTAAACATATAATTAAACTTTGTGTAAGATGCATCTCTAGATTTGAAGGTCTTTTGCCTCAAAATTTGAGAATTATAGTGCTCCTCCATAAAACACAGTGAAGGATTATCTGTCAATAGCTTCTTTCATACTTAGGACAAAAGGGAAAATGATCCAAAAACAGTTATAAGTGAAGACCTAAGCTGAGCAGGATAGGAACAAAATGCACAATAAGCAGAAGTCTTTGGGGATGTATTTTTAAACAGGAAGGTTTTGAAAACTCCAAATTTAGCTTCATAAAAAGAGGTAGTGCAAGTGTGAAGCATGTGGTCATTCTGGCATAGTCTGCATATAACTTCTCTCTTTACCTATATAAGGATATAATAAAGCTTCAGAAATGTGCAAAGCAGAAATCCTTCAGTTCTGTTTATTCACTTTCAGTCAGGTAGTAAAATATAGTAAAAAAAATAATGCTCCATGAAGAAATCTTCAAAATGCACCACTGAAATAGCCTGCTCAGAGAAATCAACAACTTTTTATTTAGATGCAGAGTGGTTTAAAGGAAAAGATCAGTGAGGTTTTAAGATAACTACAGCTATCATCAGTTGTACCAAATTTTCATCCTCCTACTCTGTTACAGTTTTAATACTGCCTGCCTCCATCCACTTGATTCTTCAGATTGCACATTTGGTGTCAGATTTCTAACACCAAATATACAAAAAGAGGACCTGCACTAGTATGACTCGTGACTTAGATGTTGATTTTATATATGCTAATGGAAGCTCTGTTTATCCTGATGACTTTTCAAGGCATCTCTTTTTTATTATCCAATATCCTTCCATGGCATCCCTCTAGCCTACTTGCATTGTTGTAATTACTTTACAGCCTTGAATTTCTTTTGGAAATTCATTCTTATTACATCCTACACTCATGTCTAAGTGTACAGACCTTGGATATATTTTGTGAAAAACAAACAAACACAAAAAACAAAAAGAAAACCCCACAATGGCCTCCTTTCTCCAAGTTTCCTGAGACACAGCAGCAGTAGAAGGGTGCAGTAAAGGGCCTGAGGGCCTCATCTCAAAAAGACCAAGCCCTTCTCAAACCTAAGCGAAGGGCTATCAAAGGCATCTACAATTCAGGAAAAACACTCACAAATGCATTTATGCTGAGAATTTATGCCAACTATTTAAATATCACTTTCTATTTCCATTGATGCTACGTAACTTTCAGTAAACTTTTGAAGAATTTTGGTCCATTAACAATTATGGTTTCAAATATAATTTTAAATGAATATCCAGAATGCAAATCAACTAATAACCATAAATTCTATAATCTAAAGAAAACTATACATTCAAATACTAACAGCTGACTTAGTAGAGTCTTGGCCATCAAGACAATAAAATTGTTCCTTTCTTTCTGACACCAAATATACAAAAAGAAGATATGCACTATCATGACTCACGACTTAGATATTGATTTTATAAATAAATGTTAATGACAGTTAACGTATATATCCACGGTCAAACTGGCATGCAGTCATGAATTTGAACAATAATCAACCAGCACAATCAAAATTTAACCCAGAAATACACTGAGAACAACATAATGAAAACTTAAAAAAATTCAGTTGCACAGTTACTAAAAAGCTAATAAAGACATATTTTTTCTTAACAAAAAGAACAATATTGCATTGAGGCTAACTGTGCCACTACAATTTGAAGGAAGAATTTGCACACTGAGTTTTGTGTTGAAGACAATGTGTAGAAAAGTGTCAGGAAAAATTATAATAAAAAATGAGACTTTCCTTAGCAATAAAAATTGCTCTCAAACCAGAGAAATTTAAGCACTGTGTTAAAAACAAAGAAATATTGCAATAATTATTATAAAAGAGAATCTACAACTTGTAGAGAAACACACACACACACACACACATACACATAGATAGATAAATAGATAAAAAAGCATATATTGAAAGTAAAGCAGATGAACTCAATGGAAGTTTTAAACATAAAAAGTGGAAATAGTACAGAGGGGTTTTATGTTATATTAATAATCGCAGTATTACAGTGGTATCTGACTCCCTATATTTGAATTATGGCATTATCATTTAAAACTGCAACTTTGGATAAGTCACTTGACCTCCATCTATAAATGGGAAGTTAACAGTATCCTACTTAGAGGGTTATTGTAAGGCTTCAATAAAATCATGCACAAAAATACTTAGGTTCCCAAAACGGTTAACTGAGGTTTTTACTCAGTATGCAAATAAAAGCACAAACCATAAGCAACTTTGTAAAACAAATGTAACCACAACCGAGGTAAAATAAAACAATGTGTAAATATTTACGACATATATTTCAAAAGATAAATTACAAGTACTTTCATATAAAAACAAGTGCTATAGGAAATTATGGCAAAGATCATGAACAAACTGTTCCCTCAGGAAGTTTACAAGTTCACAAATATATGATATTCTTTTCAACCTCACTTTTATAAGCAAAGAAATACATTTCCCTTTTCTTAATTGACTAGCAAAAACTATTACATGGCTATGAAAGAGTAAGGCAAAAAATGTAAGTTTTCATGAAATACTGATTGAAGAACAAATTGGTAAACTCTTTTACAGAGCAGTTTATTAAAGTATGTAGAAATTTTAAATGTGCAATGCCTTCTTTTAACATCTTTATTTATATGAATCTAATCTAAGAAGATAGAAAAGCAGGCAAAACATGCAATATCTCTTCATATTGTTAAAATGGCAAAGCAAAACTAAAATCTAAAAGGTAGATCTATAATTTTTGAAGCGGAAAGAAAAATAGACCAACAATTTGCAATAAGAAAAAGCAAGTTAAGAAACAATCCATGTAGTATAATCAATCCATTTAAAACATAGAAATATCATTACAGATTCTCACTTGTCAAGAAAAAGTTGACAACATATATCAAACTGGAATCAGCTGGGTGGGGTAAGATTATGGGAATTTTTAACTTTTAGTGTATACTGTTCTGTACTGTTTGAGTATTTTTTCACATTTAAAAATTGCTTTTATAAATTTCCATTTCAGAAAAAAATAAAAGATTAAGAGACTCATAATAATTACTTTCCTGATTTCAGATTCTCACATAATGCTAACAGCTACCTGCCTTTTTAAAAACACTTTTTGCTTAGGTTTAATAAGGTCCTTGTCAAGAATTAATAGATACTTAAGTGTTAACTTCCTTTTTAAAAGAACTACAATTAAAAGAGCCACTTATAAAGGAATTCACAAGCATGATTTCTCAGTTCACAGTTTAACTTGCAAGCTACATCTCCATTAGAACATGAAACCGAGAATTAAAAACAATATTGGGCAGAACATTTAAAGAAATGTTAATAACAAAAATGTCTAATTTAACCTGACTTTCCAAAGCTTCTCATACCCTATGCACTCTGCATATTTCATCATAGTTTTTAAAAGGAGAAAAAGTAACCTCTTGTCATTAATTACATACTAATTCATTTCTTTCAGAAACTATGGTTTTGTGGAAAACTCATGATCATTACAGTAGAAACAAAACAAAATATTCTTCTCAATGTAGAGAATTAAAGACCTCATAAGAGCATATATTTTGCATTTTCCATGTTTCTAACAATTTTACTTAAGCAAGCTCTAATTATATTTAAATGTAGAAAGCCACAACCCAACATGGTGAAGAATTTCACCTGCTCAGGAACCTGAGGAATAATTCTATGACTAGAGAGTTTAGCCTTTGGAAAGAATCAAGTTGGATCCTCCAAGGGAGTTTCACTTCCCTAACTCAGAGACTGAAAAAAAACAAACATCTAGTGTTTGTAGTTTGGTCCTCATTTCTCAGGCCAAAAGTTGTACATTCCCCTAGTTTCTCTTAAGCACCAAGCAATTTTGCAAGAACTCACTCTACACATCTGTAAAATGGAACATGGTCATTCTACAAAGATGTTTTAAGAGATTAAATGAGAAAGTGAGATTAATATATAAGACACTAAGTAAGGACTCAATAAATGCCCTCTTTCTCTCCAGCATGTCTGTATTCAGAATAGCTCATGGCGAACATAGCAACAGAGGAAGAAAAATGGGAAATATTCGAGGAGTTACAAATGCATGATTATATTTGTATGATTTTCAGAGTATGTGCTTTCTTTGGCCTACTTGAAAAATAAAGAAAAAGTGAAACTGGCCAAATGCAGGCAACAGCCTCTCACATTTCTCTTACAGTATTTCCTTAAGAGAATAAGACAACATCACTAAAAGCTTCTTGCGTAGAAGAGAATTGAAAAGTGACAAGTGACAGTTCCACCGAGCAGAATCTGCCCATCTCTTTCCTAACTACTGAGTAGACTTTGAGGTTGTACCTTCCTATCTGCAAACTGACAAAGGCTCTGCATCACTTCTCCCTCTCTGATGTCCCATAACATCTCTCCGGCTCCAGAAGCTTCCAGGGATGATCTACTCTCCGCCTAGCCTTCTTCCTGATAATCAAAGGCCTCAGGGATCTGACCACACCTCCCCATCCACACTGGATCCAGAGTGTCCACTCAAGGCTTGGTCAGTTTATTCATCCTGTAACACCACAGGGGTTAGCTATTCAGGGGTTCACACTATCCCCAAGAGTAGGCCTTTCTTGATCTCTTATTCTTGTGCAAGCCAAACCAGTCTATAAATTTCATCTGAAACCTGTCCCTCCACCTCCCCCAGCAGAAACATGAGTGTATGTGTATCTACAAACTTAGAGCCAGTTCCACAGAACTCAACGTGTCAGTTTTATTTTCATGTTCATACGGCTACTCCACAGTTTGTTTTGCCTAGCGTGGCCTGAGGTTCCAAATACAGAACCATGGCTAACACTATTTTACTTGGAATCCTTTAGCAAAATTTTATGTAAATACAATATCAGCAAAACTCTTCACTGGTATACAAAGTAAGTATATTTTTCCTCTCTTTTCTACCACAGACATTCTTAGAGAGAATTATGGCATAAATTAAATATTCATCTAAAAATCACTAAATTTTTCATCATGGTAAGATCTTACAATCTTCCTTTCCAACCACCTGTGTTAACAATAGCAAACATTTCCATAGAATTTCTTTTGCTTCAAACATGCACCACACACTTATGCTGGCCAGGCACTATGTGTGCACTACATAATTTAATTTTGAAAACAATCTGGAAAAATCAGGATCTTTATTCCTTCTATACAGGTGAGAAAACTGAGGCTGAAAGGGTCCCAGTCACAAAGCAAGAAAGCAGAGCTGACTTTCAAATAAAAACTTTTCGATTCCAAAGTCCCTCTGCTGTACTCTTCTGTCTCACCAGACAGTGCGTGTCTCATATTCTGCCCACACTCAGTGTCGAAGTCTCTTAGTAACATTTCAAGTTTAAAACTAATTATTATGAAAATATAAAAAAATAAAAAATGAATTTCTTTTAATCAGTAAATTTTTTTGTACCATACTGAGTCAACCAGTAATATGAAAGTGCTGAGCGAAAACTTTTAAGTAGTAAGTCATTCTATCACACGGGAACACTGAGAGTGCCTTTAGTATTACTGTAAACCAGACAGCTCTCAGTTATGCTTTTAGCCTTGACAAATGTTCTTCAACACCCAACCAAATTTTGGCAGATGGCTGACAACAAAAGCATAAAAAGCTTCTTCTCACTTTTTAACCTATTATTCTAGCAACTGTTCAATCAATAAAATAGAAATTAAGGAAATTTAGTAATCATCAAAATAACTAGTATGTATTTTGAGTCCAGTTAAGTGATTCAGTTATATTTCACTACTTTCCAACTTCATAATTGAAGACTCTTCATTGTGTACCCTTTATAGAAGAATTCAATGATACGTATTTTCAAAGAAAATAAAATTTAACTATTTTTTAAAGAGAGCTACATATACCTTTAAAAGTAGTGCAAATGAACACATTTAAAGATAAAAAAAAAAAAAACAAGAAGCTGAGCATGGTGGCACATGTCCTATAATTTCAGGACTCTGGAGGCTGAGGCACGCTCACTGCAAGTTTGAGGCCAGCCTGGGCTACGTAGTAAGGTCAAGGTTAGCTGAACTACACAGTGAGACCTTATATATGTATGAAAATGGACAAGAATACATATATATTCAGGAACCAAATTTTTAAAATAATTTCCCTACCATGTTCCCTACTTGGTCTTTTTACTTCTTGAATACTGTATCTAGTATTGATAAGCATAGAGGAAGTTAAGCACTGTTTTGTTACACTACTGGTAGCATAAATTGGTGTAAATTTTCTGTAGGATGTTTTGTCAGTAAATTTACAAACACTGAAAAGTGTTTACATGCCTTGACCTGGGAGTGGCATGAATTTATTTGAGGTAAATAGCAGGAGTACTCAAAATTTATGGACAAGAGAATATAATAAACATGTTATAATAGTCAAGTACTCAAACCAACCTGATTTTAAAATATTGTTAGTGGACTGGTACAAGAAAGTGGCATTTCTACACACTGTCTACTAAGCAAACACACAAGCACCATGCTTTAAGACACTATTTCATAACACAGACAATGTTTTTGATCTACTCTGAGGGGAGGGCCAAAGAGAACTGGAAAATCCTCTGTGATCAGAAGGTGGACCTCAGTGTCGCCAGCCCTCCGGATGTGTGGCAGCATCCCTTTCCTGAGGACCCAGTGATGGCCGCCTCTTGGCATTCACACCCTGTGCCATCCCCTCCACACTGTCAAGGCTGGTAAGTAGGTCAGTGCAGTACTGCAGAGGGCGAGGCTGTTACTTCTGAGGGCAGCTCATACGTGACATCCTCGCTTCGACCTCTCTCTCTCACGTTGCTCAGTTGGAGGGAAGCAAGCTGCCCTGCAGAAAGCCTCACAGAGGAAAGAACTAGGACTGCTGCCAACAGCCAGTGAGGAACTGAGGCTCCAGCCAGCAGCCACGTGTGCACCATCTTTGAAGAGGGTGCTCCGGCCCTGCTCAAGCCTTTAGCTGAGAGCAGCTCCAGCGTACCCCAGAATGCTGCTTTGTGAAAGCCACTGTGCCACAGCAGAGCTGCCAAGCCACTCTGACATTTCTGACTCACAGAAACTGTGGGAGAAAATCACTGTCACTTTAAGCTGCCAAAATTTGTTTGCTACTATTATTATAGGAGCTGGTCCATGTCCCAGTGGGCAAAGCATGTGGCTCCGACATGATGTGAGCAACGGCATCTCTGTACCTGTGCAGGGTGAGCACCTGGGCATCCGTGGGCTTCACTTCACTCCCACGGTCCTCACTCACTGACCGTGTTCCAGCTCAGGGTGTGCTCTGCAGCTGGTGACTTTTCCATGTCCTGCAGCTGCACAGACTGACCATGGTGGGGACGGGGAAACTCTCAGCAAGTTCTGCTTCCTCTACAACACTGCGATGAATACCCTCACAAATAGTATGATTTTTTTAGGAGAGAGGGGTCGAGAAGAACTATAAGGAAAGGAGAAAAATACTAAAGACAGGAACAATTGTTAATCTTTTTCAAAATCAGTAAAACATACATTCTGATACATGAAGCTAAAGAAAAAGGCAAGAAGAACATGAAAGAAAAAGCAATCTCAATACTCTGAAAAAAGACCAAAAATGTTAAATAATAAATAAATGAGGATTAAGACTCATTAATACCAAGATGATTTTAAAAACTGAAAGAGTACTAGCTATAGTTTGTTGCGTGTCTGGATTGAACTTGATCCTTGTTCCCAGTGTGGCCATCTTAAAGATGTAATGGGACCTTTACCCTGCAACTTTGCAGTCCAAAAAAATTGCAGCCCAAGTCACACATATCCGAGAGAAAGAGTCATTATTAGTATGCAGTGAACTGAAACATAAAATTTTAAAAACTGCTGATGAACCTCCGCTCCATACAAATGCTGGAGTAGCCATGGACCTATGTATCCAGCGTACATAACAATAACAATATGTGTTAGAATGATTAAACACTTTGCTATCTAATATGTAAGTCTGTTGACAGAAAAGGGTCCCTTCCTGGAGATTCTGTACTGCCCTCCTTTGAATACTGTCATAGTACCTGACTAGAACAGTACAAACTATAATACATAATCTACAGATTATGTGCAACTTGAATGATCACAAGTGTTAAACTTCATAACTCTCACACAAAAACCTGGAGATCACAGGACCAAAAATAAAATCACAGGTAGGATCTATTATGACTAGAGAGGCAAAAATACTCAAAAAATACATACCAAACCCAGTACAATATTAAAATAACAGCAAAATGTGTCCACCTGAGTTTTTTTTAGGACTGTCAGAGGAATTTAATATGAAGCAATCTTTGAATAAAGTTATGAAACTAACAGATTAAAATAAATTCAAACTTCTCCTTTCATGCTGAAAAACATAGAATCTTCTTGGCACATATTCATAGGCTGATTTATCCGGAAACCAGCATATTTCAATAATATAATAAAGACCCCTGCCTCAATTTCTAGTTGGTAACTAGACACTTAGGAGAGTCATTTCAAATGAAGTCAGACATACAGAGACCTACCACTAGCATTAGTGAGAAACGAAAGAAAAAGAATAACAAAATGACAGATTTAAGTATGGTACATAAAATCTGCTGCTTATTTTTAAAAACACACTAAGGTTGAAGTGTAATTCATGAAAAGGAGCGAGACTTTGGTCAACTTTACAGTATGTCAACAAGAACAGGTGAAAATGTTTGAGGATGAAGCTTCGATTACATCCCATCAAGTAACCAACAGCCAATCTCTCTTCTCACTCCCGCCCTTGCATCGAGAGCTCTCTCGCTTTCTCTTTTTCTCAGTTCCTTATAGACATACACAGACACATAGAGACAGACAAACAGACACACACACACATGCACACACGCGTGCGCGCGCGCACACACACACACACACACACACACTGCAAGTGCTATACACCTAAAACAACATTTTTATGCTTACTTAAAAAGAAAGAGAAAGAAGCCTTCTGAAGAGGTGTAGGACAAAAAACGCCAGGCTAGAGAAATAAGATAACTAGAAAAATGTGGCATATATTAATGTGACATATCCAGATGAATGACTTCTTTCTTTTCAAGGAGCTTGAAGTGTTTGAGCAATTGTCTAAATATGTATTATATGACTGACAATAACAGCTTGGAATATGTGAATGGAACCAAGGATACATCACAAAACATTTTCAGCCTAATATTTGTCTTCTCTTCAGAAGATTAAGGTAAGAAAGTCTTTCATGAGATGAAGAGAATAAAAGATTGCTTTCATTGACCTTATTTCCTTTGGAACCACTAACTTCCCAAAGCTACACTTCTGGGAACACGTCTTAAACTATATAAAAATGATGCCCCTTTTGGTGCCAAATGCTAAACGCCCTTTAAGGACAAAGACATCGTCACCTCTTAGATGTTTAGTACTCTCTAGTTACCATGTAGTTACAAAGTAGACTATTAAGCTACTGAACCCCTTCATATGATAGAAAAAGAACTGTTTACCCACATCAACATAGACATAAACTTAGCACAGATCACTTCATATATGTGCATTTACATGCATATCTTTTTCTCTCCACCCAAATCCACCCAAAGACTGATATTCTTTCTGGGCCACTGTCATTAATTTTTCTCTCATCTGGTGCCATTAAAATACGTTTTTCAATTGACTCCAGCAAATATTAGATTTTACATTCGAACTTATATCTTAATTGGGTACAACTGAGCACAATTTCATGGAATATGAAAATAGGATTGGGGCTGGTTGTACAGAATAGTGGTAGAGCGCTTGCCTAGCATGCACAAAGACCTGGGTTCTATCCCAAGCAATGCAAAAAACAAAAAGAAGAAAAAACGCTTAAAGGAGTTAAGCAATTGTTTAAATGTAACACTGTATGGCAGAACAGGATTGAATAATTCATTTATTAGAAGTAATATTTTCTTTCCAGTTCTCCATTTCATTTCCAAAAACAGCAAATAAATAGGCAGGCACCATGAGCCCATTATTAAGCCACAGTACACAAATATAATATATTATGTCTTTCCAGAAGCAGCATTCTCTGATTCTGTATGACCACAATTCCAACATTACATGCTCCCATAATAATCAGAAATACTAAATCTCTTTCATGATGCATCAATCTGCTTTGAGTGGACAGAACCATACTAAGAAGTCTTTAAAAACATTCTTCGTTTTATTTCTTGCTGTCCCTAACACAATGTGCAGGTATGATCTGTTGTAGCCACCAATGAATTTTTTCTTTTGTTATCGTTAGATAAAGGAATAAAAGCAAGGCTTAGCATTTGTACATTTTTCACACATTAGTTTTTTAGGCTGTTTCACGTCATACAAGGCTGGCCAGTTTCTCCAAGCTATAGCAGTCAATGCAGTTCATAACTACACATTGCAAAAGCACCAAAATGAAAATTTCCAAGTGACAGCAAATATTTTCAAAGCACATCAGTTACAACGTATTTCACACAAAATAAGGTGAGAGAAATTAGACCTCTTCACAATATTAATTTGAGTTTAAAACAAATTCTGAGCAGCAACAATGCAAATTCCTTGAAGCATTAAGACGAACAGAGGCAAATATCTCTGAGAAAATAAACCTGGTAAGCCAAGTGGCAATATACAAAAATTAATAGATAGAATCACAGATCATGAGCCAGACAAGCCATTAATACAGCAGTGCCTCGGGTTTGGCTCTGATGCTTTCTGTATGATGTTGAATAATCATATGTTAAAACCCACTACACACTTATTGTAAAACGGGATAAAAACGCACACTTGTAACGTAAGTAGGTTGTTGGGAGGCTTGATACAATAAAGTGTGATGTGGTTATCACAGCTTCTGGAACTAATGTAGGAGTAAATAAATTTATGACACAATTGCTCCTTCATAGTTACTTAGCAATCTGTTATATGCTGCCTGGCAGATAGCTCAAGAAATAAGAGATATCTTATAAGTGAATGTAATAGAAGACCAGGGCTTAAAATGCACTTTCAAGAAGTGATGCTACCACTGAAAATGGAAGATGTGTTACTGTTGTATCTAAAATCCTGCTGCATCTGAGTAGAAGTCTCACAGTGTGAACAGCTCACACATTGAGCTTTGCTGTTTGATCTCAATAACATGAGAGCTGGATGAAATTAGAATTTGGCCAGTGTCATTGTCTATGTTTTCAGTTCCCAGTTGATGAAAATCAGTCATAGTTGCATCAGACTAATAAAGAGTATTTATTCTTAAAGAGCATGATCCTAAAAGTAAAATTTCAATAATTACCACATTAATAATGATCCAGGAACAATAATCCAATACCTATCGTCAGAATTTTAAGTAATTAGACCTGTGTAGAAAAAAAAGTTAAAAATTAGTAAAACTGTGTTTCTACCTGTAAAATAAGCACAATTGTAAATATGGAAAATCCTGGCCCATCATTCATATACTAGATTTTAGGTCATTAATACTCCTCATCACAATTTAAATGCCAATCCTAAAAATTAACCGCTGGCCAATAATAACTCTTGAACAGGACTCTGTCCTGGAAACAGATATTTTTGTAACCTGATGAAAGTATTTTTTGTCTCACCCTAGAGGAAAAAATTATTAAAATAAATTAACATTTTACTGGGTTTCTAATTGGAAGTGGCTGTTCTCAACAAATATGTTTATCAAACAGTGTGACTGGCAAAATATATTACTTGTAGCTGTAGTTATCCAAATTACATGCTGTCTAAAGCAAAAAGGGCAAAAGCCATCTGGCTCATGTAACTTGCATTTTCTAGACAGCTTGCAGCTGGTTCTGATTAAGCAGCATCTTAGAACTGTCAGAGATCTATTTTTATCACCGGGAGTGTATTTTTAGGGCTCACACATCCAAGGCACAGGGTGTTTACATTAATAAATGAACAACCTCCATCGATTAAGAAAAGGTTTATGTGATACTCTGTTTTGGTCTCTGGCTATACAGCAGGGAATGAGGGTTGAACCTGGATGTTTCTATAGTCCAAGGTAAAGACACAAAAAAGTTAACTCCACTGCCTTACTAAAGAAAAAGGAAATCAAGACTGCAGTGTTATAATCAATTCTAGGAGACAGATACAATTTTTATGCCATTCTACAGATGAGGAAAAACTGCTTAGATTGGCTAAGTAACATGCTCATTGCAAAACAGTAAGTGAATTAAATGACTAACACTTCCATCTTCTGGCTCCAGAGCCCAAGCTATTAGCTCCAAGATTCTATGTCTCACCAGTGAAAAGGTTAATGATGAACTTTTAAAAGTCCATTTCTTTGTAAGAAATTATCACCACACTATTCATAAAGAAATTATAAAATTGAAGAGGCACATTAGACCACTGTAGAACTGAAACTCATAATAATCAATATGACAAAAAGTTAACTTTGTCTTTAAATCTCCATAGTGGTATTCATCATCATCCTAAACATCAATTGGGATGCAGTCAGCTTTGGGTGCTGTGTAGCAATAGGCAAAAATGATTGGAGTTAATACAAAGACATGGACATTCTGGTTCTCATAGACCTCTGCCCAAAGAAAACTACTCAGTGAATCACTAAACTCCATGAACAGCTGAGCTGAACCTTATCCTCTGCATCAGCCACCTTCCCATTTGCACACTCCAACACAATGGGCTTTTGTCCTTAAAATGCTCACCCTTCTATCCCTCTAGAATTCTACACACCCTTCTCTGTTCGCCCCTCACCTTTCCTTCTCAGCCAAACGCCCAAGCCCTCATGAGCCTTTTCTTACTCCCTCCCCACAGCCTCGCTCCAAACACTCTCTGCTCACCATAACAGAAATAATCGCAATGGCTGTACTTCACATGATCACGATCTTCACAGAGGCCAGGGCTTCTCAGAATATTTTTGCATCCTCAGAGCACAGTACAATGACCAGCATTCAGAAGGGTTTGCTGAATACATGAGATTGAAAGTCACTCTAGTAGGGCACAGATTCACAATGCCCACCATACACACTTATCTCCAGATTACAGTTTCCTTTTGTTTGCCTCATCAATTAAGTAGACAGCAGTGAATGTCTGTATAAATTTTTCAGAAGGTCCAAATCAAATAGCAGCATAGAATACTAGGACCATTTCAGAAGGAAATCATGTGGCTATCAGCATTTCCATGAAAACTGATCATTTTCACATGTAAGAACAAAAAGTTAAATCATTTCAGACCTTGTACTTTCCTCCATATACAGGCTTATATGCTCAATACAACACCAGCTACTCACCTACTTCCTAAGTGCTATATTTATATTAATGACTTAGCATCAAGACCTGAAAAATCTAATTATTTAAAAATATTTTATTTGCCAAGCTCAGTTGATGACTTAGTGGGCTTCTCTGGGGAGTATGTGCTCCCACAAGCACAAGGTGTAGAATCACAATCCAACAATAGCTTTGTGAAATTGCTTTAAATACCATTGCATAGATGGTCACCGATGGGATTCCAAAACCAGTAATCCAAGACTGACATTTTCTTTTTTATTATTATTAGAAGTTCTCCCTCCACAGCTATAATTACAACCTCTGAAGATTCCAGGGATTTCGTACATCTTAACAGCATTGTAAGTAATTATGGTCATATTTACCATCAGGACTCCAAAGGAAAGGCAGCTCTGTATAAAAATGTCAGGGAGTAGCTCATCCTTGCCCTTGACGTCATTGCCACGCTCCTCTTACAAATAAATACCTCCTGACGGTCAAAGCAGATAATAATGAATGGTTGCCAGATTTTCTCTCCTCCAGACTGTCATGGAGGATTAAGTGTTAAAATGATGAACTTGGCTATAAATAAAGGAGACTTCATTACAAATAAACTGTCATTTTATAACATGAGAAGCTACTTCACAATCATTTAAAAAGAAAAAAGGAGGTAATTTCAATTTAATTGATTACCTTGACCGAAAAATACTAGCCATTACTTAGTTTGGGATCTATATCATATAGCAACTCTCTAAAACAAAAACAATACTTCCTTGATTCTGGAAGTCTATGTGTCACAGGCTACAAAAAAAGAAAAGGAAGTGACTAGTTTTAAAATAGGCCTGGTATGTGACTCAGTTTCAATATAATGAGTACTTCTCAATGTTCTTTAGCTCTAAAGGTAAAATGGGGTTTATATTTGAAAATGGTTTAAAATTATAGTACAAGTTGATTCACCTTTATTGACTGAAACACAATACTTTCTTTACTGGAACCTACATTTGTCATTAGAAAAGTGATAAATATCTAAAGCTGATAACTACAATAAGCAAATTAATGAATTTAATTTTTTAAAATTAGCAATCTCTTTATAACTTAAGTTTCTCCATTAGATCATAAATATCTTGAGAACCAGAACTATTTCCTATCTTACTTAAGGCTGTATCCTAGCATGCAGCATAATATCTCCATCAGACTGCTTGCTGATAAATGCTGGCTGAACACATCTACATTGCACAGAATTTTCTCTATGTGACCCACTTTGCTTGCTATGTCATTATTTATTATTTACAGTTGGCCTCTGTAGTCACAAAGAACAATAATGTCTATGTCAAAAAGATGACAGGTTCTTTTTCTCTTAAAGCCTGGAATCTCATCTTTTATTAGAATCTAATCATTCTGATTTCAAACCAGGAAGATTTGATCTGGCTCTTCTCAAAATTATTGTACTGTCAAAAGCAATTGGATCTGCATCCCAGTGCCTCAGTTCCATAATTTGGACCAGGAATAATAGCAGTTTTCAGTGTAAAGGGGATTACATTCCAGGCTAGATTAATAATAAACAAAGGCAGAGTATAGCCTCAGTAAAAGTCAGAAGTGCTTAGCAGGAGATATGGCTGTCAAAGACCCAGCTTCAAGGGCAAAAGACCTGGACTTGAACCGAAATTTAGCACCAACAGCAAAGTAAGTGACACTGGGCTACTTCTCCCTATGGCTTAACTTTTTTTTATATTAGTCTGGGGACAGAGGGAACAAAGGACTTATCTCCTGGGTCTGTTATGGGAAGAAATATGTGGTAAGATAAAAGAAAACTCTCAGTACAGTGCCTGTTACATAAGAGACAACTGGTAAAAAACAGGAAAATACAAAGTCACAAAACTCGAGAAGTCACCAGCTCTTTCCATGAAAATGTCCATTGCTTTCAGACCTAAAGGAGTCTGGAAAGGAAACAGAAAAGGTAGAAAGGTAGGTAGGGAAGCAGGCGGACAGACAGACACAGACAGATGCACAGGGCAAGATGTTAAAAAGAAAAAGCTACTAAACATTGTACACAGAGAGTTACTTTTGCTGATTCAATGGATTAAGACTTCATGAAAGGATGATTAAATTATACACAATAAAGACAAAATGCTGCAAATGCATATCTGAGTAAGGGAGGGGCTTTCTGTGACTCAATATCATTTAAAGACTCAGTGCATAATTCACTTTCCTTATGCTAGTTTAATTTTATTATTCAGCTTGCTCTCTTTTTCTCATTGACGAGACTGATTTTTTTCTTTAAACGTTTTTCCTATTTTCTATAACATGAAAGTTGAGTGTCTTTATTATTTGAAATAAACAACCTAAAATGGTCTAGATACAAAGGACAAGGTGCACCTCAAAGTCAGAAGTGGCTTCAGATTGGGGAAGTAATGTTTTTGTTGCTTTTTCTGCAGGCGACATTCAGGTAGAAAAGGGAGTTAGATGTTGAGATTAAAAAAAAAATGCAAAAGGTGATGATCAGAGTAACTAACAAGCATCTGAAGCTCTCTGTCAGAGGATTCAGTAGATTTTCTACATCACGTCCATGTCATATCTGCTCTTCTCTCCCCAACACTGTTATTCAATCAGATACTGGATAGAATCATTGTGCTGAAATCACCTACAATAAGTCAATTCTTTTAAAGGGAATCATTTAATAGTATACTTACTATGAAGTATATCACTTGGACCATGTTTTATAAAGATTTCATATGATAAATTTCTTTTAAAAATTCATGCCATTATGTTTCTCCTGGGGAACAAGAATTCAGTATGCTTTTTAAAATAGCATAAAGATTTCATAATAGATATCAAATAATCATAAGTGTGTGTGTGTGTGTGTGTGTGTGTGTGTGTGTGTTAGGGTTAAGTGGAGGCACGGCATCTACATACAGGACACAGGTGCTAGAAAGTTCAGGCTCAAAATAAGTGGTGAACCAAAAGAAGCAACTACCTACACATGAAAGTATTTGTCTTCCTTATCCCAGTTAGGAATTCCTTCTCCATTACATATTTTCTTGATAGTATGTGTTTTCTTCTATATACATTTTCTCATTACTAAATTGAATATGTTCTTATATGGTATCTCAAATCATTTTTAATGCAGTGGTACATAAATTAAATAAAATACATGCTTGAACTAAATTTATCCAAGGGTTGGTGCCACTCCCTTTCCTGTACTTGGAAGAACTCTAAAGAATTTGAACTTGGGTCATAGGAACGATTTCCTTGTATCACCAGAAAACACTCTGCACCTCTCCAAGAAAAGAATTTTCAAAAGGTTGGCCATTTGTTCAAGTCAACAGTTCTGTGCATCCCCATATTATCTTCTATGATTCATACAGGAAACAGACTCCTTACTTATCTTTCATCTCGTGTAACCCCAAGAATAATTAAGTAATTGAAAGGCTGAAATTCAAGGAATCCTCTTTGGGAATATTTATCTCCCCATACTCCCACTCTTTTATTTTTATAATGGGATGTTGGCCAAGAGACCTGCTCTTGTATCTAAAAGGATACACAAAAGAGAAAGTCCAAAGGCCATCTTCCACTGGGATTTGTTTATTTACAGCACTGAGGTCCTGCTTACTCTTGACCTAATTCCAAATATAAAAATATTTTTAAATAAAGCACATTGTGGAAAACTGAAGTAAAAAAAAAAGTTTATTCTATGTTTTAGAAAATAAGGTTTACACAACTGATACAAGCAGAATTTTTAAAAATGACCACTATTTGATGTATTATATTCCAACACTCCTTAACACCTTTTGTCCCATCCTTATTACCAATTAACAGCTGCAAAGATAGAACCTATGATTTACATGCCAAAAATAATCAGCACAGGTTTCCGTAACTATAAAACACAGACTATTTTCCATGATTCCAAGCAAGTTAGCAGAAGGATATGGCTTTCTTGGCACAAGAATGTGTCATTGGTCTATCACTGGTTTCAAAAATTACTTAAAGTTTCAACTGTTAATGAATTACTATTCAAAACATAACATCAAAGACAGTTCTACATTTGTGTCTGGGTGTGTAAAGTCCCAATAGTGTTCAAATGAATGCTTGTTTTTCCATAAAAAAGAAAATACACAAATACATATGTGTTCCAAATTTCTCTGTCAATGTTAAATCCAAAATAGAAGCTTTTTAGGAAAAAAATCAAATATAGAATTATTTACAGACTTTAAAAAATAATATTCATATTGCGCATATGTTTAACTTGAAAACTTTCTAACAAGTATCTCACATTGAAGAAAACTACAGAAGGCCAAAGATACAGCTCAAAGGCACAGGGCCTGTCTGGCAAGTGCAAGACTGTGAGTTCAATCTCTGGTACAAAAAACAAAACAAGGAAAAAGGGAAAAAAAAAAAGAAAGGAATACAGGATTTAATAGGGAAATTTAAAAAGATGACACAGGCATATTTCTGAGTCAGAAGATTAAACAGCAAAAAAAAAATCAAACACTTTCACATTTTGTAGACATAATAAATAGAAATTAAAATCACAATAGAACTTTCATTAGACCTAGAGAAATATATTTCAGAAAAATAAACAGGTGAAAATACATGATTTCTTCTGTGCCATCAGTTCTTTGTTCACCTCTGTTTCATGATTTTTTACGTAGTATAATTACACTTTCACATTTCTGTTTTTCCAGCAAGACCTTGATTACCAGGTATGAAAAATTGTTAATTTTAATTTCTATATCCACACTTTTTCTGTCACATAGATGTCCAAAGACTGGGGGCCAGAGTGTGAGTCTACCACATTTTAAAACATAATAGAGCATTAATAATTTAAGTAATATAGTTTTGATATATAATTTGGATTATTTTGATACATAAGAAGTCACTAAAATGTCCTACTACATGTAAGAATGCAATAATATGATAGAAAACTTCAAAACAATTGGGAAGAAGTAGAAGGAAAGTTGTTTCATAAACAATATTGACATAACTTGTTGATAATTCGAGATAAAAATGAATCAAGTTTACTTCCTTTAACTTCTAAAAGTATATATGTATGTGTGTGTGTTTTACACACATAAAAATAATTACATTTAACTATATATACAAACTTAAACTCATAAAATTAGCATGAAGTAGAACTGAGCATTTTTTTGACAGAACTGACAACTTTCTAAACCTTGAGGCAACAAAGAAACAAAAAATGTACATTTTGTTAGCAGTTTAACTTTTAATACTAACAAAAATAATAGCCATGGTAAAAAGAAAAACATACTGCAGAAATGTTTCAGAAATAAAACAGATTTTAAAAACTTGATTTCTATGATACATAGACAAGAAAAAACATTTGATAGAAAAATGTAAAATACAGAAAAAAAATAAACCAATAACATGGACATGCACAACAGGAACTAAGTTATTAAGCATGAATTAATTTTTTTAAATTGGAGAGTATTTTATTTATAAAAGCAATACGAATTAAATCAAAACTGAAATGCCACCTTACATTTATTGAATAAATACAATTATAAAAAAGAATATCCAACATTGTCCAGGTTCTTGAGAAAGTCAAACTGGTAAATCTATGTTATTGCTGCCTCAGGCCACATGCTTCGAGCCGAGAGAGAGAGAGAGAGAGAGAGAGAGAGAGAGAGAGAGAGAGAGAGAGAGAAGAGAGAGAAAGAGACAGACAGACAGACAGACAGACAGAGACAGAGACAGAGGGATATAGAGAGAGAGGAAGAGCAACAGGGAGAGATAGGCAGATTCAAAGATGCTTATGGTAATGTAATTTGCAATAGCATACATTAAAAATCTACAATTGTAATCTCAAAATAATGATTAAGTAAACTATAGATGGCTAAACAGCTACACCTGAAGGGACACATTGTTACACAGTTATTAATACATTGTCACAAGTCACAGATAGTGTTGCGTGTTGCTGACACATTTTTACAGGGCCACTGATACAGTGTTGCAAGTCATTGATACATTGTTACACTATCAGTGACTTGCACAATACACATAAAAGTCAAAATTAAAACTGAATGTGGGGACGGGAGATTTAGCTCAGCAGCCTAAGCATAAACACCTGCCTGGCAAGTGCTAGGTTATGAAAAAGCGTTTAAAAAAAAAAATCCGGTTTAAAAAAAAATCTGAATATGGCCTGAAACTGAAGAGAATCAAACATCTGTATGCTGACATACTGCTTAACTGTCACACTGTTTATTGTGTAATCAAATGTTGAGGAAAGTTGTCTTATTACATAAACTAAAAGTAGATACTCAAAATTAGGGTCCAGATGAGACCAAAAGTAAACACAACACTAATTATTTTAAAAAGACATTAACATTTCTGAGATATGATACATACTGTGACATTTAAGTTGAAAAAAAGAGGATGAATACATGAAAAAATTACTACAGTTAATATATGAAGGGACAAGCAAAATTCCTACCAAAAAAAAAAACAAAAACAAAAAACACTTTTCTTTGTGGAGATCAAGAAATACAAGAGCCTTTATGCTAGAAACCAATGACTCAGGACTAGAGGTATGGCTCAGTGGTATAGCACTTGCTTATCAGAAACATGGCCTTAGGTTTCAGTACTTAGCACCACAAAAACGAAACAAAATGAAAACCTAGCAAATAAATTAACTGGTCCATCAAAGAAGTATATATGGAATATACTGTTATGGCTTACATCTAGATGTGCTATTTGAATATAAGCTTTAATATTAGGCTGAATAAAGAACATCGATGCATAAGTTTGGAGAAAAAGTGGGTTAGCCCCATATATGCATAGCATTATCCAAAAAATATAGTGCTCCTTCTAATATTGCATTTATGAAATAGAGCCAAAATGAGAAAATTTGTTTTGTGATCACAGGTGTTCACACAACTCTGGGATCAGCCACTGTGCTGAGACACATCTGGTGTGCCAGAAACAAACTAGAAAGTGGTATGTGGGAGGCAAGAAAATTAAAAGTTGTCAAACATATTTCTTTAGGCATTCAACATAATCTGTTACTCTAATTATTTTTCTGGCATTTATGTAGCCAAGTTTGTAATTACTATACAAACTAAAGTAAAACTTTCATGTCCTCTTCAAAACTCTTCCTTCCAATATTGTCTCCATGATGAAACTGGCCTTCCCATGTACATCAAATATATACAAACATATGCCCAGTATATTATGGGATTTTCCATTTGGGATAGTATGCCCTTGGGTAATAGTTATCTTACACCTCTCCAAAACACCCAAACATTTCATAGTTTTTGAGATCTGTCAATAGCTGGAAGATGACTTCCTCAGCATTATTCTTCTAACCCGAGCAACTGTGAACACCACCAAAAAAATTGCACAAAGGATAAGACTCTATCTTTTGATTTACAGTTCACCTTCAGAAAGATAAGTCAATTGGCCCTGGGATTGTCGTGGATGAGGGCTTTAGGTTCCAGCCCCAGCACCAAAATCTAATGTTCTAGGTGCTTTCACCTTTTCTTTCACTGTTCTTATGCTGGATAGGCATTGTTTTCTCTTAGCAGGTTAAAGCCCACTTACATGAAAAGATACTGAATGGTGGCCTCATAGAATAGAGGTTGAAGATGCAGCAACAACTAAATAACAAATTACCAACAAAACTAAATAAACACAAAAGCACAGTGTTCTGAGAAAAACTGTGGAGAATACAGAAGAGCTAGATCCATCATGCATGAATTTTTTTGTTTTGTTTTGTTGTGTACTGGGGATCAAACTCACAACCTTGTGCTTGCCAGGCAGGTGCTGTGCCACTGAACTATATCCCTGGCACCCACACATGACCTTTTAACAGCTTTTAACTATTTATAAAGTGCATATACTGTCCCAAGGACTGCTCTAAAATGCCTTGCATGTATTAACTCTAAATCCTCACAAACACATTTGAGGCAGATCCTTTAATCAGCATGCGCACTGTCCAGGTGTGCAAGCAAAACGGAGACAAAGAATTCAGTGTTAGAGCTCCAGTCCAGGCTCAGAGCTCCAGAGACCCTGGTCACTGCAGCACTCCCCAGGGCCTCGACCCCTCTCCTATGTGCGGTAACTACTGCAGCACTGTTTCCTTGGTGTCAGCCCTGTTTCCACTAAGACAGGAGCAGCTGTGCCCACTAAACAAAAACACTATGGCGATTCCAGAAAAGTCATTGCATTCACTTCTACAATTCATCTGAAATACAATGATTTTGATTCCAAAAGCAGTATCAGAGCATCTTCAACCTCTATTCTATGAGGCCACCATTCAGTATCTTTTCATGTAAGTGGGCTTTAACCTGCTAAGAGAAAATAATGCCTATCCAGCATAAGAACAGTGAAAGAAAAGGTGAAAGCACCTAGAACATTAGAATTTTAAATCGCTTTGGTTTACCTTTGAATTCAGCATCAGGGTCTGCACACAGGTGCAGCCTGCTGTGCCAGCAGGAAATCCTAGAGGGGAAAACCTTAATAGGACGACACCTGTTAAATATATTCTGGGCTGTCATTGGTAAATATTTTGAAGAATTTTATGAAGAAGGTAACGAAACAAAATAATCACTTTTTTTGAAGTAAACCTCTGGAAAATTATGAAACCTAGTAGAAAATTAGCTACAGGGTCAACTAAAAAGTCGAGTTCTATGATCTTAACACTTCACTTCAAGGTCACAGATAAACCAAAATCCAAAGAAGCTCATTTGAATCTGCCTATAGACATCTGGGAATGTAATTACTAAAATATAATGGTGAAGCCAGGCATGGTGCATCTGCCTGTAATCCTAGTACTTGGGAGGCTGAGGCAGAAGGATCTTTGCAAATTTGAGACCAGCCTGAGCTACAAAGTGAATTTAAGGCTGGTTTGAAACTGCACAGTGAGACCTTGTCTCAAAATAAATATATAATATAATATAATATATTATAATATAATATGTGAGCACTGGCAGAAGCCGAGAGCTCAAGTAGAGATATAAAATTCTTCCCCAGTTTTCTCTTTAAAATGTGAGAAGTAGAATGGCCTGGTTAGGAGAGAGCAGAAAAGTTTCCCATTTTCCATTCCTGAGAAACATTCTGAGCACATTTTAAAGTGCCGCGTCTCACTACCAGCTCCCTAATTCTCATTCATTTTTCACAATTGTAAATAACCAGTTTCCTGGGCTGCTTCCACTACCTTTGTTTTTTCAACTCTATTCAGGAGGATAATAGGAAAATAACTCATCGTTACAGCTAAGAAATGTAAATGACATTGGTTTCAGAACACCAGTGCAAACAGAAATGATACAGCAAGAAAAAGGAGGAGAGGCTCCAGGAGGTGAGCTCATGAAGAGACCGCTTCCGCTTCCTCGGTGTGGGGCCAGGGCTGCTCTGCCTGGCCTAAGCAGGAAGAGGCTCTGGGGGAGACCACTGATTCCCAGGTCTCCGGGGTGCTGGCCTGACCGCCCTCCCCCTGGCCACCCCGTAGACAGATGGTGGATGGATCTGGAACCCACAGTCCACCAGTGCTAGAAGCTGGGCTGCAAAATTTAACTGGAATTAGAGGAGGCACCTAACTGGGGAGAGCAGCTTCAGCCTTGGGTCCACTATGTGTTCTGTATTCCAACTTTATTATAAAGATGGTCACTCTCTCTTACCTACATTTGTATCCTAGTGACCCAGAATAAGAAGAGAATGGGGTACTCTGAGACCCCAACCACATATAAACTAAATGTTGGAGTGGTTCCTCAAATTAATATGAAGTAGAGAAAGCTAAACCCAAAAAGAATGAAGGCAAACTTCCAAGGGACTTAATTTAAGAATGGAGGGTAATTCTTTAACACAGAGATGCAATGTGTTGCAGATTAGCCATGAGAGGCACCCCAGCAGTGCCAGCCTTCTGAGGAACGGAGCTTAGCTCCCCTCGTGTATAAAATGAGGAGGCACAAAACTCTTGCTAGGAGGCCACCCAGATTCTGTGATGTCACAACTGAAACTAATTAGTGTAGGGAGCACCCTGAGGGTGAAAAATGAAAACCCACATTAGTACCACATCACAAGAGAAGTCAGTCAAGAGCCAGAGACACCTCACCTTAAGCAGCAGTTGTTAATTTGTAATAGCTTCAGAAACTGCTGAGGAGTCCATCATGTCCTATTTTAACTCCTTATATGAAAAGATCAAATGCAACAATGATAAATGCTGGCCTTTGTGTGTGATGTTTTAAAACACAGTCTTAGAAGTATCATGCACTGGACCCCCATTGCCCACTGGTTTCAACCCACTACCCAGCAAAGTCCCATATTAGATGGCAGAGAATTATGGCTTTTAGGGTTTATTTGGAATTCAGTGTGCTCCTATAGGTAAATTGGGCCAAGTTCCACAAAAAATGCCAAGAAACATTTGAGCCAGGCCAAAAAGTGTTGCAAAATTCCACCAACACAGAACCCACAAGTCAACATGAAGCTTTCACTGGAAGCTACAGCTGTTTAGTGCAGTTTTCCAGCAATCCAGCCAAAACTCATAGATTATTGAAAAAAAAAATTCCCAAATTTAAAATGGCTCCAAATGGAGGTTGGAGGAGAGAGGAATTATGCCCAGAAATTCAGCACTCAAAACACATGGTTTCAGCTGCTGATCCAGTTAGATCAGAGGATTTTTAATTCTTCCTAGAAATTTCTTACAAATTACAGGTAACTGCACTCAGCCAAACTAAAACTTCTGTGTATTTTTAAACAAGTCAATTGTTTCAATGAGATAAGTACATTATTTCCACCAGACAGACAATTGTTTTCTTGTTCAATTGCATTACATTTGTGTATCCAGGTATAAAATGTTACAAATGGAAAATTACTGAGAAGCAAAAGCAGTCATTAGTGTGACTTACAAACAAAGCACAGTTGTCATAAAAGTTTTAGTAACATTTTCTCATGTCTATGAATATGTAGATCTTATTATATATCTGGTTGCAAAGTGAAGAGGGAAAGTTGATCATATCCATGAAATCATACACATGACTGCCTGAATTAAGAGGTCACTGGACCACTGTGGACAGCTAAATGTCTGATATATAAATAGGCACAAAAACAAATTCAAAAGTAAACTACTCTACTTTATAAGAAATTCAGGAATTTTTGAAATGTGAAAATAAAAAATTTTAAAGTATCTGTACTGAAAATAAGCAATACATTTCTAGGTATTACTTTATAGCTAGAGGAATTATATCAGAAAAGTACCTATCTGATTACTGTTGTGACACTATCTAGTCCCTGAAAGAATATTTAGCAGTTAAATGTTCTCAATTCAGGAGCTATAGAGAAATAAAAGAGGCATTAAATGACAAAAAGCAACATCAGCACTTTGGTACTTCAAAGCAGGTTATTTCCAGATGGAAATCCTACATCATAGATGCTCACTGAGCAAGATCAGCTAAAAAAGATGACACATCAGTAAGATAGCTATTAACAGATACCTGATGTCTAATCCTCCACGCGTATCCCAGGTTATACAAAAAACTATACTGGGATTGTTTCAAACACTGATTTTAGAGCTAGTAGTTCAATGCCCTTGAATTAAACTTTATGGCATCAATTCCCAAACTGTTCCATAGTTTCTGTGTCAAATACATTATAGCAAGTTCCCCACTAACTAACGCTGTAGTTGTGAACTCTTACAGATAGGAAAGGGCTTCACATTAGGAATATTCATACCTGCAAACAAATCGAGGAAGTTACGTGTCTGCTGAACACCGCCACAGTTGTGCTGCTGTGTGCTTATCATACAATGCCATAGTTAGTGTAGTACAGTAGTCAGGGATTTACCATATGTGTGTGTAGGTTTAGTATTTTTATGCTTTATGCTGAATAGTTGTGTCAAAAGTGTATAATACTCATTGTGTTGAACTTACAAATGAATCTGGCTTAGGAACATTCTACTGGAACAGAACTCATTCGTTAGTTGGGCACTTACTGTACAGCAGCATATATGTTGTGCACTTGTAACATAGACACAGAGGTACTATTTTTTCCATACTGAGTACTCCCCATTTGGAAAGCCCTATGCTCTCAGTCTCTCCTAGCTTCATCTACCTGCCAAGGTGTGTCCCAAGTTCTGCCTTCTCTCTGAGGTGTTGTCAAGTATCCAAATCAGTCCAATTCACTGTTTCTAATCCTCGTGTTCCTATACACTAACTGAAATCACCATCACACTATACCAGTTTGTCTTTGTACTGCACATCGCGCTTTCCCTGGACTCCAAGTCTATGAAGTGGCTCTGAGCAGGATTTAAAATTAACTCATTGGCTTTCTATGTTTATCTGCGAGTCTGTCCTAGGTCTAGGCTCCTTGCCTGGCAATAGAAGTTGATTCATAGTAAAGAAGCCTCTATGAATCACTGGTGCTGGCTGAAATCTGTAGTGGCCTCTGAAGGTGCCTCAAAGGTAGACATAAGGCCACAGCCAAGAACACCTGGCTCAAACATCAATTAAGTAGATAGAGACTGCAGCTGCAGGCATCTCACTCCTGCTGTCTCGCTCCTACCATAAATGTCATCATGGAGATAAGAGGATTCTCCTAAATTGGCATAATTCACTACTTGGAGCAGTCTTTGAAGTGACTCCCAAGGTCCTGCTCATTTCCCAGGCTTTCCTCAGTATCTCTGCTCTTTGTTTGCAGATGGAATAAATATGGGCGGCCCAGAGAAGCTCTTGGTCTTAGTCCTCGTCTTAGTCACAGAGTCAAGAACTCTGCAAGAGGGTTTTGATCCTTCAGGAGCCCTGAAGTCGTACTACTTGTGTCCTTTAAGTCTTCACCGTACACTCGTTTGGAGGTTTGGAGATCTAGGTCACACCCTGCTAACATATAAAGCTGTAAGGAAATAAAGGAAATGTAACAGACGAGGAAAAGTAAATTGTATGAGTGCAGCAATGAGTCGGGGGATCAATTTAGCAGAAAAGGAAAGAAAAATGCATTTTAATATTGAGAATAACCAGCACAAATGGATACAGACAGAGTATCTAACAGGCAGGCATATTTAAAGCATGGCGAAACATTTGTACACAATAGCAAACACATAGGGTATAAAGACTCAGAGCTCAGACATGCAAGAGGTTACATTCAGCAGAGGGGTCACTGAGTAGTAGGTACAGAACCTCAGAAGCAGAAGTGCGTGCAGCACCGAGAACGCCGAAGCCACAACTCAAGTGGAGCTGAGCAGACACTAAGCTTCTAACCGAGGGAAGTGGAAGCCTCTACAGTGCAGGTGACATTTTGTGTAGCATTTTGTTTTTTATTTTTTTCTATTTAAAGAAAAAAAGCAAAACAGAAAAAAGAGAAGTATGACAGAATTTCAAAAGAAATTAATTCTCATTAATCACTAGTTGATAAATTACATACTGTCATCTTAGAAATAGTTGTTCAAGTCCCAAAATTAAAGTATAGAAAGTGGACAATCAAACAGTGAGAGTGCAAACCATTCTGTTCAATGATCCAACAAAAAGTTAGTAATGTGGTTATCTATCTTACACACTTAAACATACATAGTTATATCCTTTAGAGCACTTTCCTTCCCCTTCTTTTTTATAATAGCTATTACACATTTTGGATCTTATTACTTCTACAGTTTTCATTACTTTTTACACCGGAGAGGCAATGTTATATTTATAAATATGATTCTTGTTTATTTCACTTATGAGGATAGTCTCCAGTTGTCTCCATTTACCTATAAAGGCCTCAAGATCAATCCTGAAGGATTTTTCAGAACACAATGATAGAAAATTCAAACTCACCTAGTAGCAAAAAATAGCTAAATAAAAGTAGTTCTTGTTACTATTTACCTCATTTAATATTAACATCAATGAATTTAACTACAGAAATATTAACTTTTTTATTCTGGGAAGCTATCCAAGACCCCATTAAAGATGAGAAGTTAACTGAGAATATATGATCCTTTTTTAAAAACTGAGCACATTTAAAACTCACACTAATTTTTAAAAATCTAATAAATTTTCAGTTATAAAATTTCACCCCTGTGGTTTTACATAAAATTCCATGGATCTTAGATTTTGAGCATCTGTAAAAGCAGTCAGAATCACAGAAGTCTACTGTCTGGAACATTTTCAGAGTTTACGGAAGATCTATTTAGAACTGTTTTGTCAACGGAGGAAACATCAGTGTCACATATTTTCTGTCATAAACTACTTTTTATGACTTGCAGCAAAGTTTATTTTTCTTAAGTAATACGATTTACCAATCTTGCCTGCCAACTTATAATGCCCAAAATATTGCAAGAGCACACACACACACACACAAATGTAAAGCAACATTTTCTTTGCCTCCTATAACTTTAATAGATAGTTTCCTGGAATTTTCTATTCAAATAGAAAATTAATTTCCATGCACAGCTGGAAATGCAACATTATCAAGCAAAGAAAACATCCAACATCTCTATATTAAATAAAAAGTAGAGCAACTAAAATATCCCAAAAACAGAACTGCTCAGTGAGATGGTCACGGGGGGGACAGCTGTTCACCTATTTATTTATGGTATGAATGTATTTTTAAAGCAAAAAACTAGTAACTATGTCAGCTTGGAACTAGAAGAATAATTCTATTCCTCAGGCAGTGTTTTCAGAGTTGCGTGGAAGGAAAGCCGGCCTTCCCGACGGATGAGGCACTCAGACACACTCATCATACGCAGGGTTCAGTCTTTCCTACCAACCTCATCACCTCTGTTCACTGCGTCAGTTTGGGAGCAGCTCTGAAGATGGGTCGTGGTAACAGTCAGCTTCCCGCCACTACAACATAGACTTGAAAGGATTAAAATGGTAACATATAAACACAATGAAGTAGTTAATTTCCACAAGGCTGCACAGCTGTAATCCCAGCACACTTGCAGGCTAAACAAGAAGATTATGAATTTTAGCCCAGTTGGAGCAATTAGTAACTTAAACCTTTTCTCAAAAAAATAAAAAATAAAATGTAGCCCAGTGTCAGTATCCTAGGTTCAATCACCAGAAATGAAAAAAAAGTTAAATTTCTGTAATACATCAAAATTTCATAAATCAATAAAACAGTACAATACAAAAGAAAAAGGAATGAGGAACTCAAATAGATATTCAAAACAAAACAGAAATAAATTTAAGGGAAGAAAATCCATTAAACACATGGGAAAAAAAAGTACAAAACACTAACAATCAGTAATACAAATAAAAAGGACAACACAATACATTTAACCTTTCCGAACAGCAAAGATGAAAAATATTGACAACCTAAATGTTTTAAAAGCAGCTCCTCCCGTCACACTGCAGAGTAGGCTCATCCACGCATGATCCTCATTGGGTGGAGAGCTGAGGGACATCTCCCCTCACGGGGCAGCCAGCAAGCAGAAGCAGGCTCAAGGTGCCATCTGCAGATGGCGCCCCACTGCTGTTACTGCCACAGGCAATGAGTGACATGGTCACTACTCAATTAATAAGCAAACTAAAAGCAGAATAATACATTCTGCACAAATGAAAAGGAGTGATACAAAACAGAACCCCACCTTCAAGAACCAAACTGCCACACAGAAAGACAAACAAGAAGCAGAATCACTGTGAGAAGACAAAGCCACACATAGAATCCAACCAGTGGCCGCTTGGTCCTGCTGCCTTGAGTCTCAGGTTGTCAGAGAAAATAAAACATGAGGGCTGGGGATTTAGCTCAGCGGCATAAGCGACTGCCTTGCAAGTGCGCAGTGGTGAGTTCGATCCCTGGTACCAATAAGAAGAAAGAAAGAAAGAAAGAAAGAGAGAAAGAGAGAGAGAGAGAGAGAGAAAGGAAAACATGAAAAGAATTAAAAGAGCTCACTGTGGAGCAGTGACTCTGTAGAAATACCAACAGGAAGAGATCTCAATAAAAATCAATGTGTTAGGAAAGCAAAGAGACAGAACAACATCAAAGGTGAACTTTGTAGGTGATCACTGCAGATTTCCTCATGAATGAAAAGTTGAGTTCAAGATATTAGGAACATTTCTGCAAAAAGCTTAGCTGAGTTCCAAAGAGGCATATTGGGCTATAAACAACAGAGCTATACTTTATCTTTGATCAACAAAATACCTAGTACTTCAACAAATTTCTTGGTGTATACCACAAGAAAAGTGAAGAATCAATTTGCTTATCCAGCTAATTCGTTTCCTCTGAAAAGAGGAAGTAAGTGGCTGGTAAATTACCTGTGACACCACAGGAGTTCAGTAAATATTTGTTGAGCTAAACTGATACAAATGATAGAAGCTAATAAATATTACCAGTATTGGTGAAATTTTTTTAGATTAACGTTAAAATTTTCTATCTGACTTTACCTACAAAATATAATTGACCTCTCCTCTACAAAGATATTCTATTATCTTCTGTTCAAATATTCTGTTCTTTTCACCAGGTTATTACTGTTATGATCCACCAACCCAACATGGTACTCACAGACTTGAAGATTCATTTCTCAGAATTAGCATCTTTGAATCAATTCCTGGTCAAGAAAATGTAAGAATGTTAAAGCATGGGAGGAGGGATTATAAAAGGTGTATAAATGATGAAACAGATTCTAATGAGAGAGACCTGACAATACATAAGACACCTCAAAGAGAAACATGCAAATAAACTGACAACTAGCTTTGTTTAGTTTCCATCTGTAAAATGGGAAAAACATTCAGTAACCAGCTTTCAGCTTTTTCAAATACTGTTCTCACTGAAAAATGTATTTCATGTTAAACATAGTGTATGTATCCATATATAGAGACAGACATCTATAAAAATTCAAACATCAGCTTCATAAATTAACAATCTTAGAGCATGTGTACACTTTAGCATGTTGTATTATAATCTACTCTATTTCTTTGTTTAATCTACTAAGCTGATTTTAGGATCATTAATAGTTCATGACATGCAATTTAGAAAATCCTGGACTGGATCATAATTTTACTGAAAGTCAGTCTAAAAATATCCACCACTCCCAAATACTACTTCCTCAGAGACCTTTCCAAAGCTGACTCCTGAGTGAAATGACAAGACTGACAGATCTGTTTTCCCTTCCTCCTCACAGTAAATACCCACAATGTTTTCCTCTCAATGGGCTTTAAATGTGATCTTCTCAGGATGCATACTGAACATGACAATAGAAGTGTGCACTAAGGATGCTGCATTAAAAAGTTAAACAAAAGAACTCTATTTACCCATAACAGAGTATATTTGTATTTTTATAAACCACCAGGCAAAAGCTAAGCAGAATTTAGAATGACATTACACAGTTAGCAACAAATGAAAGAAATCTAGATTTTAATTAAATGAAAGACATTTCAAAGAAGTTGTATTCTCCCTTCCTAGAAATTGTTCCCTTAGATAAAAAAAAAATCTAATTTTCTAAAATAGCGTTGATTGTCATTTTTGTAAACTTTCTTAATCTCTGCCTTCTAGCATGGAACCCCTACCTCATTTCCACAGGGAGCAGGAATTGCTGGTGAAAAATGTGCTGGGTTTTGAATCAAGCAATTTCCAGTGACTACTGGGCTTCTGTTTGGTTTTCTTTTCAATGTCAGTTACAGGGCTTGTTTACTGTTTTCCTTTATGGTTTAAAATCCACCTAAAACATTGTTTCCTCAGGGGCTGGGGATTTAGCTCAGTGGCATAAGCACCTGCGTTGCAAGCAGGCAGTCGTGACTTTGATCCCTGGTACCGATAAAAAGAAAAAGACAAAATAACAACAACAACAAAAAAAAAAAAAAAAAAAACATTGTCTCCTCAAAGGCAATACAATTTTGACATGGAATCCTCATGAAATCACTTGTATTTGTCAACAATCTCAAAACACTTGACTCTAAAAGTTCTTTTGGCTTCCAAGTATTCAAAGTAAAGAAGAAATAAATTCCACATTTAATGGTATTTGGATATTTTAATTACTACACCTTATAAAACAAAACTGGAAAGCCTCAAAGTTGTAAATGTTGATGCTCTAATTCATAAGTATAAAAGAAATAAAAATGTCCAAAAAATTAAGTCCATTGTAATCTTGTAGTCAAAGCATTCTGTGTATTTTACAAATTTGGCAAGACATGTCTTTATTTTTAATTTTCAACTACTAATTCTGGAGAAAAAACAAACACTGTTAACTTCCTCTCCGGTCGCTGGCTGTCTGTGCCCTGTGTTTTTATCACTTCCTGCCACAAGGAAATAACATTTGAAACAAAGAACGATATTCTAAAAGAGTTCTCTGGGTTAGTGTAAAAATCATTCTTTCAGGAATTCAGAAACAGCATAAACATACGTCAATGGTGGCACAAGATGACAAAACTACTCAGAAACTCTTCAACAGTTTTGTTTCATTACATACATTCATCTACTGCTTACTAGGTCTGCAAGAATTATTTGATGAGTGAATGAGCCTGGTGAAGTTAAGTAACTTTCCTTTACACACGTAGCTGGTGAATGACAGCATTTCTGATTCATGCTATAGATCTATGCTTCCAATTTCATAGTAGAATCCACATTACACTGTTTGCCCTTCTCATCAAGCACCCTACCATGGAAGCTACACCCCCAGCATCTGCCTAATCAATCTATGTCCTAAATTCAATGTTATTTATTGAATCCTACATATCAGGTAGCACAATTGATATTTATGTTCTTAAAAATGCAAATTATGCTCTTGTGCTCAGGTGTTATTAATAACTGTAGCAAAGGAACTGAACAGGTAAGAAATAGCACAAATAATTTGATATCAGCAGTTCTGAAAACGCTGTCATTTAATGGCACTGGAAAAATATTTACTGGCGGCCAAAGAGAGTGAACTTCTGATAGTGAATGTAACCTGAGAGATGTAAGGATGGTATCGTGTTCAAGATCAGACAGGAAATAAAGCCTGGATTTGAGTAGACTGAGTCTCCGTATCTTCAAACTCCACCTTCTTTACACCACAACAGGATAACAGTAACCAAGGCGACAACAGGCCCTCGCACTGCCTCTCCTCCAGACACCAAAAAAAGTGTAGTGCAGGAGCAGGTGGCCCACAGGCAGCAGAGATGACCTCAGCACTGGCTGAGGTCACGGAGGTCTGCAAGGTGGCCCAGTGAGCAGGCTGGGTTCCACCTAAGCGTCACAGGCAGACAAGCCTGCACCCCTTGCAAAAAGAAAGCATTCTACCTGGAGACTGCGCAGCTACTCACTCCACAGCCAAACCCAGACGGACTCTAATCGTCAAGAAATATCTTATGAAATCGAATTATATGATGTAGTGTTTAAAACATAAGTCAACATGGAAAAAATATTTTACTGTTGATAAATCAACCTGGCATGGTGACACAGATATCAGCTTTCAATAAAAATCATCATTATCTGGTGAATATCAAGACTACAGTAAAATTGTAAGATCTCTATCTGTACTTATATTACACATTTAATTTGTTTTGATGCTAGATGCATGGATGGAGGAATGGATGGATGTTACAGGAAGGAATGAATTAACGTTCACAGTACTTGTTCATATGTAAAATGTTAAACATTGATTTTATTTAGGAGTTTTAAAATTATTTCCTCACATTCCAATTTAAAAACTATCAATACACACTTCTAAACCTAATTTGTACAATAGCCAAAAGGTCTGTATTTCTTGTTTTAAGAAACAAATCAATTACATACTACTACTTCAATCACAGTTTCTTAAACTTTCTATTCATAAAAATGTAATATATTTTAAAGACACTAGGGGGAAATACAAATTCCTGAGAAGAAAAATATACGTAAACATGTAGTGTGATAATAGTAGAGATTTTTAAAACTGAGTAATTTTACTCATCAGTGGTACATATTGAGAAGGACAAAAGAAAAATTCAGCAGTGATCTTTACTTCAATGTAGTATTTAACAGAAATTTAATGACTATGTAGAAAGTTTACAGGAAAATGTTGCCATTCCATCTTACTTTCACATCATTATTTTCCTCTTTTATTATAACATTGTCATTATGTTCTTTACTAGCAACACTGGGGGTCTTTTTATAAATAAACCAGCATATAATTTGGGAGTAAGGTAAACTATACATATCTATATTCATATACATATACAGACAAGCCCATACTCTCTTAGGTACATCGATGGATATTAAGTTTTATATATATATATGCAACTTCAAATTCAGACAGTTCATGAATGAGCTAAACATTTATTCACAGGTTTAACTCCTTACATATTTCACACAGTGTTCTCACATAAAGATATCTCTTGCTCACCCAAATATGAGAAAACCACCTCTCCTATGATTCACTGCAAGGCGTTTTTACAGCTTGGGTCACTTGGTCTGTACCTCAGTGATGTGTGAGAAAAGGTGGCAGGGGAATTCAGGTGTGTCTAGGGACCATCATGTCAAGTAGCTCTGGCTAATTTCCTCAGCACACAGTATTAAAAAGGGAGCCAGGATGGTCAAAGCCCTGAGTCTTTGGGGGACCACCAGGCTCACCCTACTGTGCAAACATGGTAAACCTCTGATGATCCAGGTTCAGTCAGTTCAAGCGAGTTCAAATGAGCCTTGAGTGATCATTATCAGACAGGTCTGGAAAGCACCGACTTCATGCACAGGGAGGAGTACACCAAGGGAGAAGGCTGAAAATGGGGTTTGCTCTCCTCTCCGGATGCTACAAATGCATCACGAGTACTGACAAGTATAGCACACACTGACAAGCCATGAAGGATACGAGGAAAGACCACGATTATCATGTGCTTTAGTCAGAGACATAAAGCAGCACTGTACAGATCAACTGAAAGGAGACTCAGCAACTAGCGATTCCTTGGGAACTTATTACAAAAGTCATGAGCGCCAAAGGCTGGCGACAAACAGTGGGAGGCAAAGTTGATCAAGGCTCAAACAGATGCCGTGGAGGAAAGCAGACTATATAAGTTTTGAATGTGGTGTCATTGTTTTCGGCAAGGGTGGCTAAGATAATGTTTATGATGTTATAGAAAGGAGAAAGTCACAAAGACCAGCCTGAGTGAAGGAAATTAATAAATCATGAAAAGAAAAAAAAAACCAGTATTGGAAGAGGTACCTGGAATTTAAACCCTATCTTTCCTTGCTAGGAGGTGCTGGGCATGACCCTCAGTATCCTCAATGAAAAGGAATGGTAACAATACATGCAGCAAAGAGTTGCTATGAAGATTAAATAGGTTATATGACACACTGGAGCCATCGTATGTGCTTTTAAAAGTTTCATTTGTCCCTACTTATATACGTGCAGGTGCCTGTGCTGTTGAACTACCCCCGTCCTATTTGTCCCTACTCTTATCTGCACTTATTTTTCCTCAGGGCCATAAAACCATTCCAGATACATAAGTAGACAGCCAGTAGATTTGTTGAATTAATGTATTGTACAACTTTGCTGCTGTTAAAAATCTACTGAAAACCAGAAGGTCACCAGAGTTGTCCATCAGGCAGTAATTGGTGCACCTGGAGACACCAGGCATTAACTAACTTACATGCCTACAAATTTTGAACATTAGGGGAGGTAAAAATCAAGTTGGTTTAGAGGGGGCATCAAATGCAAGTGGAATTGAAGAGTAGATGTTATATTTTTTATTCTGCATACTAAAAGGATAAAAGCATTCCACCTAGAAAACAAGAATCTGCTTCATTAAGTTTTTTTTAAAAATACATATTTTTAGTTTTTATGGCATATTATCTTATTTAGATCTTCAGTTCCTTGAAGTAAGGAATTCAGCTACTACATCATCATTTCTATTTTAAACATAAGAAATTAAGAACATAAGAAAAACTGAGCAACTCTGTGAATGGCAGAGCCAAGAAGTTAATTAAGATCTTTTTGTATATGAATTTTCTGATATTCCTAATACGTCACTCATCGAATCCACTCAACTTCATTCAGAAGAGCGCTCGTCCCTTTTGCTCCCATTCCAAATTTTCCTTGCAATATGGAAGTACTCAGAAGGGCAGAGTCTTAGGGGCCGTGAGGAGTTTTGAGAGTAATGCTCCTTCCTTAACACCAAACCCTCACCAGACAGCAACCACCTTCCCAGCAGTCCAGTTCAAGTGGCCAATGCTCAGGCTGGGAGGTTACCTGTCCCTTTATAGCTTCAACAGAAAAGTCTGTCAATCAGTTCAAAAGTCTGAGTATTGTCTTTTTGGAGAGCTTTTCTATAAAGAAGACATAAGTTTTAATTTCCAGCCTTAGCTAAACAGGAAAAGTGGCTTTCCTACAGGTCACTGCTAGGTTGTTATCACTGTCCATGGTGTCAGACTTTCAATCCTCATTGTAGCTCACTGTCTAAGGAGATGGACTGATCTGATGTAGTCTGACTTCTGTGAGGCACAGGTATGGCCAGCCTTTAAATTTCCAAGAAGATTACAAGCTGTAACCAATACTGAGAACTACTTATTAAAGGAAGTATTAGAGCAGCGTAAAAGACCAGCATAAAATAAACAAACATAAAATTGTCACCAGTTAGGGGATGACATATCCTTTATAACAGCGAAAACATTATCTAATTAGTTGTGAAAACTAAACAGTTCTTTTTTGAAAGAAGACAAATTAACCTCATTTAGCTATTAATTGTTGTAAGGATAGACTGGAGTACATATTTATGTTTTTAAGAAAGTCTTTTTTCTGTCTTTCTAAACTCACCTATTTTCTTATGTTCACTGAATCTCAACTACAAGTCTATTTCTACCTGCCTCTCAATGTAAAGAATACCTATGCCCATGCCTCACACAAATCAGACTGCCTCACCATCCTGGAACGGGAGAGCTGGTCAGATGTGGTCCTTTCTGGTCTCCAAGGTGATTTTAATGCATAGCCCAAATTGAAAGCCACTAATGTCCCTGATACCTTTCAATAACAAATGATAGGCTTTTTGCCATGTTGATTGATATCTATAAATAAAGTTGTTTTGCTCTAACCATAAATTCACTTGCTTTGAAAGATAATCTTGACCTTTTATAGCAAGGTAGTTTGATTTCCCTTGATTTTAATCAAATACTTTCATGAGATTACCATTCATTAATTTTCCTATGAAAGTTAGGTGACATAAATTTACATTATACAGAGAAACTTAAGTACATTACTACAAAAATACGGTATTCAAGATACAGAATAGAGTGAACACCTCAGTGTTTTAAGAATTTAAGGTCAATGCTAATTTTGTAATAGTTGAAGTTCCTTAAGAAAGGTGATTCTGGGGAAAACAGCACAGAAAATATAACACTAAAATGTTTGACAGATCATACAGCTAATATGTAGTTCTTTTTATTCGACACCCTAAAAGCTTCAAACAAACATGCAGGATTCTGATTGAGAAATAGTGAAGTTGAGACAAGCCTGCAAAACTTATGTGGCTATATATAACAACAGGCTATGTAACAAAAAATATGATCTATATATTTTATAAGCAATAATCTTATTTCTTAGGTTATTTAGTAGTTTCATTTTATACCTACCCTTAAGAGAGCAGCAAAATGAAATGTTTCAACATACTGTAGAGGAAAGAGTAGAGAAAGCCACACAATAGCTAAGACATCTCATAATTTATGTGTTGTCATCTCAATATCTTAGCTCACAGATTGTTTTAAATGACAAGAACAGTCCTGCCAATCTCGTTATGCTAGCACAATCTCTCCAAAATCAATCCTTACATGATGGGGGGAAATAGCATAAGGTATAAAAGTAGAGCCCAAGAAAAGGCCCAAGAATTTGAAACTGAATCAGGTTCACAAAAACAAGAATCAGAAGTTGAAAAAAATGATTTCTACTCATCTCTTTGAATCCATTAAAAGTATTAAGTATGTACAATGTTAAACACAGGAAAATTTAGAATTGAGAGACTGGTTCATGTGTTTATTTCAATATTCAAGAAGTTATCTTCAGTGTGTCCTGTGTTAACTGCGTGGCACCTATGAAGGGGATTGGGAGCCTGCCTGGCATATTTCAGTGAGATTCGGTCCTTCGGTCCTTGTATCTCTCCTCTTCTGCCTCGCGTCTTCCAGCTGAGAAAGGGATGCTTGCTGACTTGATGCTACCTGCGTTTTCATCTGTGATCTCTCTTAAACTTCTATCCGTCTTACGCTTTCATCTTGGGGCCCTATTCTTCTTCCTCCACCTTACTTTCAAGGTAGCCTCCAGGCACCTAAGAGAACCATAGCAAACAACACAATCTCTAGAACCAGGTCCCTGGATCTAAATGCTAAAATTTACTCAATTTACTCTCAGACCTTGTTAGAGCAAGTTAATCAACCTCTCAAGGTCTCAATTTCTCCATCTGAAGAATGAGCATAGAGTACTACCTGAAGGGCTATGTACCCAATTTAATGATGTGGCCTACTTATGAAAAAATTAGATAAAACTAGATTTTCCATTACTATTCTCTCCCACTCGTTCTACTGTTATTCTTGAACTTGCCAATTACCTTTGTTACTTCCCACGGTTCCTGCCTTCTGTCAGTCACCATATCCTACCTATTCCTCTTTTGAAATGTTGTAAAACCTTCCTTTTTATTTTTATTTCTGTCACTGAAGCCTGATCTTAGTGCACATAGGATATATAGCAAGATTATAAAGGGAAGCCCAGCTACTATGCTTCTAACATTTTTTTCTTTGAGAAAAGGCCTTGCTACACAGTTTAGGATGGCCTTGAACTCACTATTAGCCAATGCTGGCCTCAAACTTGGAGCGATCCCTCCGCCTCAGTCTCCCAAATTCTGTGACTACAGGTGTGTGCCACCACACCCAATCATAAAATATTTTAAACTGTAAATCAGATTAACAGCTATTAAATAAAAGGTATTCTCCATACCTGCATAACAACCTAGAAGGCCAGGTTTAAATTTAGAATTCTCAAACTCTGCAAGGTTGTGGGCTAGAAAGTCACAGCAAAAGGAAAACTGATCGCTCAGTTTGGGCCTTGGGCCTCGCTGCCAACCAACTTCAGACCTCTAGATTTTCTCTCCCCCACCCCTGCCACTTGACGCCTATTGAAATCTAACATACCCATCAAGGACATTTCAAATACTTCATTCTCTAGATTTCCCTTGAGCCACGTGAGAGCTCATCCTCTGATTATCTGGATTATTTTGTTTCTATATACATTTAATGGAATTTATGGCATTCTGTCTTGCATACAAATGTGCAACTTACTAATAAACCTTTCTGGGCTCAATATTATCTGTGTGTAAGAAACTCCTGATGAGCTTTAAAAATAGGATCCTGGCCCAGAGCTGTGGACAAGGAGAAACAGACATAGGTCATTTTTAAAGCTCTGATATTCATCCTGATGAGCGTCCAGCATTGAGAGAAACTGTGTAAGATTAAAAATGATTTAAGAATCAGGGTTTGTGGTTTATTTTTCTACACAATATATTCTAAATGAGATTTAAATTGACGTGTGCTTCCCCCACACACATGCCCTTGCAAACACCTTGTAGTAGTCCACAGGCTCTTCATAACCCCTACAGAGTACTAAGGCTGAGGATGGTTTTGCTTTAGAATTATGCAAAAGGAGACATACAGAAAACTAATCCAAATAGTGCAGATTAGGCTATCTCTCACCTTGATCTCAGCATTCAATCTGAACTGTTTTCTTACTGGTAACATAGCGAATTGAATAAAGGCATGGCCAATAGATTATTACTGATAGATAACACAGTGTCTGGTACATAGAAGGCACGAAATAAAAGTTTGATGAGTGAATGAAATGAATCTTAAATGTATAAATAGAAATCACAACACTTTCAGATTTTTGGTAACTAAACAGTGATCCCAGAGAGACACCTACCACCTCATCCCTAGACCCTGTGAAAACTACCCCATATGGCAAAAAGACTTCACAGACATGAGTAAAGATGTAAAGTCAAGGTGATTGCCCTGAATTATCCAGAAGGCAGGCAGAGGGAGCTCTTACGCCCACGGGGAGGAAGATAGTGTGACCACACAAACAAGGACTAGAGCAATACAGCTACAAACTGAAGAATGCTAGAAGCCACCAGAGGATTTAAGACACAAAGGAATGGACTCTCTCCTCTGCTTTTCTATAGAGAACACAGCTCTGCTGATACCTTGATTTCTACCCAGGTGAACTGCATTTGAATTATAAAAAGAATAAACTTCTCTTGTTTTAAGCTGCCAAGTTTGTAGTTAATTGTTATAGAACCCACGGGAAAGTAACACAAGATAGAAAACTGATATCCAGTGCGGTAAGGTAATTTATTTAAAACCCCGAGGCCAATAATGGCGGCACAACTGCTTTCTAATGGGGATTTCCTGGCTTCTCTGGTATCCCTACTCTTCCCATTTTACTATGCAGCCTGCTACATACTAAGGAGTCCACAGAGTTCTGTGACTCTAAATCTTGGTACCAGACATCACTTCTGTGTCCACAAGATGGAAACTGTGGAAAATGGTAAATACCTCACTCACCAACTGTGTCAGTGACATATCTGATATGTAAAAAAAAATTGACCAAGAAATCATTTAACAAAAATGGCAACACAAAATTTCTAAGACGAGACCCAGAAAGACACTTGGAACAAATATTTTCATCAGGCTAAGTAATCAAAACAAAAACACAGATGTGCACAGAGAGAAGACGCTCACCTGAAAAATGCCAGCACAACAAAAAGCACAGAAAACACCAAGAAGGTGAAACAAGGCAAGTAAGTCTCTTTAGCTAAGTCTGCTTTAGCTCTTCCCCAGTGAGGGAAGAGCTAAAGCAGAGGGATGGTATATAACGAGAAGAAAAGTGGGATGGCAGGATTCTCTTTGCTCAAAAGTGAACACACGTTGAAACAGAGACAAAAATGAACATCATCATAGAAGAAGGAAATGATGGTTTTAAGCAGCAAGGTCATCAGTGTAGAAAAGCTTACAGACATCAGCTTTTGTAATTACGTTCACTACAGAATAGCTGTAGGTCACAGAGAAGGGAGAAAAGCACAGATTTAAAGTGCAGCAATGCTAAATGAACACTAGAAACTTTGCTATCTGTTTTATAATTACACCTTTTATGGACTAACATAACAATTCATGACATATTTTCCAAATGAGGAAACTGGGACAAAAGGAGATTTAGCGAGTAACAAGTAGATGACAAGTGCTTCAGAGCTTGCATTTAAGACTTTGGGCTTACATGAATAACTTGAAATATGCATCGGTATCATTTTTCAGTAATAGATAAATAGGTCTGAGAACAGAGATATATGGGTTTATTTAGACCCAGTGAGTACAGGATTGTTAGGGGTAGCAAGTAGAAAATGGTAAGGAATGTAAGAACAGCAAAAGAAAAAAGAAGTCAAAACCTCTTAATTTTATATACTGGTTAAGAACATATAATCACAACTGGATGCAAGCATTTTCTTAATGATCTTGCTGTTATAACAAGAAAAATTAACAATCTAGTCTTAACATGTCACTACTCCCTCAGGACACTGGGTTTCCCTTGTAGTTTAAGAATTAAGTCACTCATTTAGACTGGGGCAAGTCCCTACAGATTCAGGGAACTTGTGATCAATTAATGGGTTGTGGCCCTATCTTCAGTGGCTGTTACCCCACAGGAGGCTATGGCATTGCATCATTCGGGGTGAGACAGCTTCGTTAGTGTACGACAAACAAAAGCCGACAAACAAAAGCCTACCCGGAGAGTTTCCCCAGGGCTCTAAAAGACACCAAGTACCCACCTGTTTCTGAGCAGATATGAAAGGAACCCCATTTTATTACATATTCTCCAAATGAAGAGGTTGCTTTCCCCAGCTCTGCTGAGTAATGGAGCAAAAAGCACATTTTTAGTCGAGATGCGCAGAAAGTTTTAGACGCTAAGTTTATCTTTATGAAGAGTTCAGTTATTGTATTAGTGTCTACAAGTTCATCATTGTACATAAGAGGAATTTTTAAAAATAGATTAAAAAGTTACCAATTTTGTAACAGATGTTTTCTTTTTATATATCTTACTGAAGATTCCCAAAAATCTAAGAAAGTTGCTGTTCATAGAAAACAAAAAAAAAAAAAATCAATTTTTAAAAATTTAAAGAATATGAGGCCAATAGATTTTAAAACAACAAAATAACTTCCTACTTCACCACAACTCCAAATCCTTTTACCCTTTCCTTTTAGCCACAGTGTGCATTTGTTACTGGGAGGGAGGTGGCTTGCAAGTGTTGGAATGTGGTAAATTCAAGTTACAGCAAAGGAAGGTGTGACAGGTCGGCTTCTACCACTGTCCTATGTAAAGTAAATCCAAAATGGGTGAGTTCCCCACAAAGAAGGAGCTCAGTATGAGCGATCACTAGCTTTGTAAACATTGATGACTCCAGTATTATGTTTATTTTTGATGGCATAACCAAGTCACTTTCGAGAAAAAGGAAGCAAACAATAAAACACTTCAAACACTTCAAAAACATTTCAATGAGTAGTAATGCATAGAGTCTAAAGAATATCTCAGAGCTGTCATACCCAAGGTGTGGAAAAAAACCAGACAGTCAAAAAATGCTTAAATAAGAAACCAAAGGAAGGGACGTGACTCACCACAAAGACAAAGCAGCTTGGTTCTGCTCAGGTATTCCCCCCCTCCCCACCCCCCTACCCCTCCACCCCCGCCCTCTCCCTCCCAAGGCACCAGCCCCACTATCACCAGCACCTCCCAAAGGACCTTCACTCTGCACTTCCTTGTTCCTTTAACTTCCTAGTTGGTGTAGGACTCAACTAAAGAAGGAATCATGAATAAAATTGTAAACTGAGTCACTCTTGGCCCTCCCCCAAGAAGGATCCTAGGAAGATGCCTCTTGCCTTCAAACTGCCCTGTCTAATTGAGAAGACGGCCCCCAGCACCAGACCAGTTCCAGAGCTGACAGGCAGTAAACAGCAGAAGGGTCACACAGAGGCTTCACAGAGGAAGGAACCCAGAGCTGGGTCTTGAAGGAGAAGTGAACAGAGCACTGCAGGCAGGGAGAGAGGGGCACTATCTACAACTACAACTACAATCACACGCAGCCACCTTATCTTTGATAAAAGGGCCAAATACATTCACTGGAAGAAAGATTAGCCTCTTCAATAAACGGTGCTGAAAAAATTGGCTCTCCATATGCCAAAAACTAAAACTAGACCCATGCCTATCACCATGTACTAAAATAGAGTCTAAATGGAATCAAAGATCTAAATATTAAAACAGAAACACTAAATCTGTTGGAAGACAAATTGGGTAAAAATCTTGAAGACATAAGAGTAGGTAGAGAATTCATGAACAAGAATCAAACCACACGCAAAATACTTCACAGAATCAATAATTGGGATCACATCCTATTAAAGAGATTTTCATGTTAAAAGAAATCTCCAGCATATTGAAAAGAAAACCCACAAATTGGGAAAAAATCTTAGTGCACTGTCCCTCAGACAAAGGGCTTCTGTCTAGAATATATAAAGAATTTTAAAAACTCAGATCGCCAAAATTCAAAACCCAGTCCAAAAATGGGCATGTGAGATGAACACATCTTACTCCAGAAAGAATGGCCAGGATAAAGAAAACTACCAACAACAAATGCTGGAGAGAAAAAAGAACTCTTCTGCACTGCTGGTGGGAGTGTAGACTGGTACAACCACTGTCTGGAGATTCTTCAAAAAGCCTGCATTAGAAGTCCCATTAGGCTCAGCTATTCCACTTCTTGGGCATATTCCCAGAAGAACTGAAAACATGTGCACAGTGATATATGTGCACCCATGTTTATAGCAGCACAATTTGTAATAGCCAGATCTTGGAAACCTAAGTGTCCATCAACTCAGGAATGGATTTTTAAAAATGTGGTATTTTTAAATGGAGTACTACTCTGCTATAAAGAATGATACATTGAGATATTTATAAGTAAATATATAATGATACCATACTCATAAGTGAAATAAATAAAACTCACTTGTGTAAATACCATATAGTCTCCCTAGTGTAAGAAATAGTAAGAGTACATAAGATACAAAAAACTCAATAAATACAGTGCAAGGATAAGAATCTGCTTAAAGGGGGAAAAATAATATCTCAGGGAAAATGAGGAAAAAGAAAAAGGAAGAGAAATGAAAAAATGTCTAGAATTATACAATCACACTTAGGATAGCTAAGACGATTGTGCTACAAATTCCATACATTCTTGGAACAAAATAGTTAAGACTCATAGGATTGGAACAAATGTGCGTATTATTGTATGGTGATCTGAGGAACCCTTGAAGATCATTATGTAAAATAACAACCCGTCATGCTCATACCACCTCGTCATGATGCGAAACCCAGTAATACTATTATTCTTTGTTCAGAGTGGCTTTAGTCTGTTTTGTATTATTTAATTTAACATACATGAAGGTATGGACAGCTAGAGAATGAGAGAGACGATGGCAGCCATTCTTGACTTTCCCTATTGTCTGGTCTTAAAGATCTAAAATCCTTCATTGACCTGTTCTGATCAGTTTAATACTGTTTTGTTTTGTATCAATTCATTGTATGTGACGATACAACAACTATTTGGAAGAAAACAAAGTCAATATAATAGACAGTGAAGATCTCCCGTTGTGTTGCTTTGAAATCTGTGTCTCTTACATTGTTTTCTTATGATCTGTTTTCTTTTGTTTTGTTATGTTTAATTTTACCCTCTTTAAAATAAAATAGTTTTTAAAAAAAGGTAACTACCCACATACAAGCCATTATGATTATATTTTTTCCCACAGATAGTTCTGATTCCATAGAGAATGAAATTGTTAGGGCAATTCCAACACCAAGGAAAACCCCGAGTTCATCAAAAACAGTTTCCACCAGAACTACAACACTGATATAAAGAGATAGTTCTCTTGAAAGTTAAGGACATGTGGGAAAGGTTAATTATGCAATTATATCTGAAGAATAGACATCTACATTAAGAGCTCTATATAATCAAGTGCAAAACGTTAACATGATAAAATATTTACAACAATTTCACAGACTACCTCAGAGTTTCTCCATTCCTAGGAATTGATACAAGATTTTAAAACCAAACACAAACATAATAGTTAAGTCATGAGATTTTCATTTGGGAATTAACTTCAAAGCAATACTAATCAACAAGCTTAAGCATGAATTATAAAACTTATTGATTATAATTTGCAAAGGCAAGCACAGCAAAAGTCAAAACCATAGCTAGGGATTTAGCTCAGTGGCCTAAGCGCATGCCTGGCACTCACAAGGCCATGAATTCGATCCTAGGAACAAAAAAAAAAAAATCAAAACCATAGCACTTCCTTACGTAACCACAGAAACTCACACAATGTTGTAAATGTTTACAGTACAGACAAAAAAACCAAGACATCAAAGAAGGAAAGAGACAGATAAAATGTAATTATAAATGTTAGAAAATGCAAACATATGCTTTTGCTCATACAAGAAACTTTTGTGTTTTCTTAGACAATTGTGTTATTGTCTTACGAACAATAAAATTTAACAGTTTTTAACTTTCTAGTCCTGCAATAGTCAGTATATCATAAATGTGGAGACAGCTATGTAGTGAAATTTATAAAATGTACAGATAAGTAGGCAAAAAACTATAGGAAGCAGAACAGTTTGCAGTTATTTAATGGTAAATGCAGAATATAATGTATTCCCTTCAGGTTTATACAGTATTGCAATACAAATATAAGTGGTACCCCACACATATACACACAGTTATGGAACTCCGAAGAGTAAACTCTAAACATTACAAAAGACTTAAAAACTCAATAAATGTTCTATGTAACGCTATTTTAAAAAGGCTGTCCACATACATTTTGCAGAGAACCAACACCTTGTTCATGAAGCTTCAGAAAATATATAGCCTGGCATTATTCTATAATTGTATTCATGCACATATCAGTGTAAAATATCTACTTGTCAACCATCGTATATTTGGTTTAAATTTTTGACATAACATTTAAAACTGTGAAAGTATTTAAAAACATGACCCCAATATGGAATAAAAAACAATCAAAGAAATATGAATATTAAGTTGAAAATATCTGTTCCTCAGGATATATGCAATTATAATTTCAGATAAATTTATATGATTTATACAGAAATTGATGAATGAATAAAATGTCTTCTCAAGTTTATGTTCCAACTTAAATATCAGATTGAAAAATTTAGACTTACAAGGAACAAAATAACCACTTAAAGTAGAAGTTAGAGTAGAAAAATCCTTAAACAATACGTAATAAATTTAACATGCAATGTTTCTCATACACGATCAAATTCTGTTAAACTTTAACGGACTAGTTTATGTCATTATTTTGCAACTCTTTTAGACTACTATTTGAAATGGGTAATTGGCAAAGAGCTTGAAAATGTTACATTATGCAGAGTTGATGCATGACTTGACCTGTATTTCATTATAAAGCCAAGTGACCACACTCCTCTGGAGTAGCCATAACCTACTGGATTTGTCCTTTGACTCTATCTCATTTAACATTCACTTTTTGGCAACATACTTGTAAACAAACTGAAGAAAAAACACCCTCTTGGACATTATGATATTCGTTGGTAGCTTTGTCCTGGTTTTAGTTTCCTACTTAATGACTAAATGGCACCACAGAGGGTAATGCACTGAGTCAAAGTGGTGAATCATTAAGAGTTTGTAAATTTTAAAAACAGGGGCAGGTCTTCTGGGTCCCATATGCTTCTAGAAAACCCAGTGTTGTGTTGTATTAATTGAACCTTGAAGCTTTTATTAGCTCTCTTTTAAAATGCTTGCAGTGAAGCTTTTATTAATGTTTGCCCTTAAATTGTTTCTACACTTAGCATTTCCATAACATAACAATTTATATTTCAAAGAACTTTTTGATCATTAGTTAATCCTATCCTACATCTCTATAAAGGAACTCAGCTATTTAGCAAAAGAGAGACATGAAGGAAAATCCCTTAACTAATTTTTTCTCAAGATTTGGCAACAGAAAAAATTTGAATAGACTATTAGAAAAATAAATAAAATATAAAATTTCATTCCAAAAGTTTAGGTTATATAAATAGCCTGGCTCTCTCACTTTATACAGTGTGACAGTTGTGATCAGTGTTTTCACAAGGATAAAAAAAGGTAGAAATGAACTACTTTTACACAATGAGTTTTAGAAAGTAATGTTATAGGATGCTGAAACCCAGTTCTTGCACTTTACCTTACAAAATTACCTACAAATACAGGGCCACAGCACTGTTCAATTCTAGGAGATATAATGTATGCTGCATTCTATGTTTGGAAAATTTTGTGAGTGTATTATCAATAAAATTATAACATGAATATTAGCTTTATCAAAACTAGAACTCATGCTGAAATCATTTTAGGGCCGACATAGCCCTAAAATTACTTATTCTTATAGGTATCTAGCCTCAAATCATATGTTCTAAACTTTTGGAATCACACTAAAAATCTCCTCTGCATTAAAATAGATTCAAATTTCTTTTGGAGGAAAAAAGAATTTACTCTATCTGTAGAACTCTCTTTGGTTTACTTCCCCCATAAAACTGGGATTCCCCAGGTAGAGAATAGCTATAAACCCCCTGGAACTTTCCCCTACATATGATTACCTCCCCGAGGTTTCAACAGCATTACCTCTATTATTTATTTGTTATCAGAAAGCAAATTAACTGAATTATATCTTAGCTCATAGGACAGAGACTTATATGATATACAATATAATACTGTCTTGTTTTCATAGTCTCAACTTGAGAATTATTGGTATTATTGGACAGGCTGAGTGCATTTCTGATGTTTTGAAGTTACAGTGAAGAGCTTGTGTCTAGCACCCAACTTAAACAGCCTCTATGTCTATACCATAAGACTCTTTAGGGGAGGAGTCTAGGAATTTGCATTTTTAACAAGCCCTCCGGTGACTTTTTATTACCTAATATATTCAGGAAAACACTAAGATGAGTCCAAAAATCTTTCCTTCTGAGATCTGGAAATCCTGACAAAAGATAAATAGCTAGAAACCCCTATACAGAAGTTAACTTCTGTTCCTATATTCATTAAAATAAGAAACTGAATGGCAAAAACTACTACTATGTCTGTCTCTCTCACTAAATAGTTTTGTCTGTAGAGTAGTAGTACTTAGTACTTTGTGACCCTACTGGGTAACATTCAGCCTGGCATTAAATAGACACCTCGTAACCTTGAAATGAATGAACAGTTCTCCTGCAATAGTAAGCTGACAATCACATCCAGACAGTCTTCCCTCCATTCAGACATCTCGATGCCCAAAATACCTCCCAATTATCTAATTTAGAACAATAGTGGGCAAGAAGATTAAAATAAAAATGACTTCTATATATAAAACTTAGCATTTCTGTTTGATGGAATACATGATCAAGGCAACCATCAATTGTACATGTCATCAACTGCATTTGAACATGGATGGAGGAAATATTTCTGAGCGTGATGTCAATGCACAGAGACAGCGCGAATTCACACTCTCCCAGAACTAATTTTCAAGACAAACATAAACAGTCTGTAACATTAACTATTAAAGAACTTCTGGAATTACTGGAGTGAATCTATTGTTCTTTCTGGTACATGATAACTACTGGGAGCAATTTATAGAACAAAAGCAAAATAAGTGGATAGTAACTGTGTAAAACCAATTTAATTTTCAAAAAGAAAGTGTGTAGAGAAAAACACTTTTTCTAGGTCAAATAATCAAACTACACCTCACCAGGAGGAAAAAAAAAAACTATATATGTTTATATATGGCATTGTAAAACACAGGCTAATAACAACATAAGAATTTTTATGTTTGTGCTAAGAACATTTTCCTTTAAAGAAAGTATATTTCAATACCCCTGATCACAGTTTATTACTTGCAATAAATAGAAGTGACCCCACACATGTGGTCCATTGACTTGACATTTCTCAATTTTAAATTTCATTCACGCATTCTTGAAAACTGAGACCATTGTAAAATGCTGCTCTTCACCAAACAGAATTATGTGCAAGAAAACAACTACTCAAGTAAATTTTAGTGACCCTAACGTCCAGTGAGTTTCACTCTGTAGTTATCGCATCGATCTTTCACCTTTTTTCCTGGTCTCCTCACTGACCAATTATCATGACTAGCAAGAACTTTCTTATTCAAATAGCAGCCACAAAGAACATTTTCATGTTATAAAATCAATATTCTATGGAGGCAGGAGATATACCAGGCTCTAATTATCAAACATTACCACAAGAAAAAATATTTGACCATGGTGGTTCTAAATTAAATGCTCTTTTTAAACATGTAATTTCAAAATAATAAATGTCCATAAAAATAAATACACAATATACATGCTCAAATTCTATCTCTCTATATAAAATCCAGATATTATTTTAAGTTCATCTCAAAGAGGATGATACTATACCAAAACTATAGTGAGTAACATGCTCACAGTAAGCACAGTAAGCACTTCCACAAGAGTCTGTGGTGGTGGCGGTGCAGACAGTGAAGATGCACGAGGTTACATCTGTGGTCTCAGGAGCAATAGCCTCATCACTGGGAAATTTACAAAAACCACAGTTTTCAGGCCTTAACTCAGATCTCTTAAATCAAAAACTAGGAAAGGGGCGTGTTTTAACGAACTGTCCAACTGATGTTAATGTAGGCTAAACTTTGAGAGGTACTAGGCTTCATAGGGACTCAGAGGTAGGAAGCCTAGGTAAACTCTACACCTGCTTAATCAGCTAACAAGATGCTAGTTATAAATCACAGCCATGACAAAAGACTGGGGACACCTTCACTACAGCCTTTGAATCAACAATTACAAATAGGTTTTCCTGATTTCCAATTCAGAATTTGACATGTAAGCTGATAGGCTGTTAGGAACGTGAGAAAAGGCTGATGAGAGTGGAACTGCAGAATTCATACGGGTGAAACACTCAAGAGAGTGAAAATCTTAGCAAAAGGCTTTCCTTTATGCGCTCTGGATATAATATTACATTGGCTTTGACCTAGAGGGTTGGATAACTCAAAGATAATCAATATGGTAAAGAATGTGTAGAAATAAATAGTGCTATAATGAGCCAAGTAGAAAATTCTTTTACAATTTGTCAGTAACTAGCATGGGATATCTGACCCTGCTCCATCATTTTCAATTCTTGGACTGTATTTGTTCCAAAGCTGTCACCCTATTCTTGGAGGAATGGGTTAACACTGTGTTGATGACAGCTCTCCACAAGCTACGGCTATCACCCTGGACTTGGAGGAAGCAAGTGCTGAGACTGTGATTAAATGCGGATATAGGAAACAGGAGTGGCAGCAAAGAAGGTCGGGGAGGAAAAACATCCTTCTCCTGTGTCAAAAAGATGAAGGGCAAGTCATTCCAGAAACTGACTTCCAAATGCACAATTTGAATGCATACATACACGTATTAGGTCAGAAAGATTAAGGGTGCAAATTAGATATCTGTACCATTTTTAATATTTATTAACTTTACCAAATTCAATCTGAATGTTACATTAGAAGCAGAAGAATCAAAGCCTAATGCTTACACAATACAAATGAAATTAGTTTCCTAGACAACAAACTGGGTTAATAGAGAAATAACTATCCAGTGCAAAATTGAAAATGTATTATTATATCAACTAACATTCATCAGGAAGAAATGCTCCTCCTTGATTTGAATTGCATATCTTGAAGCAACACAAAGAAACATTCTTTACCTAAAGTCTGTTACCATAGTATAAAGCAAGGAGACTGACCGGGCTGTACTGGTGAGCTCATTATGGGATTCAGAAGGATTGATGGATCAGGATGAAGATTCACCGCCTTTGTTCAGCTAGCAATGGAGGTCCAAGAGGGGCTGAAGAGGAGAAACCTAGAATACAGGAAGAATGCAATGTGTAAGATACAGACATGTCAAAAGAAGCATCAAAAGAAGCCCAGAGAACTGTCTTATGTCTCAACTCAGCCAAGGGTTCACCGTGGGTCCTTGAGTGAAGTCAATTTTTACATCTCTAAGTCGTTATCCACAAAGAAGCAAATGTCTTGCTTATAGCACAGGAATATTGTGAATGCTGAAATAAAATAATAGGTGTAGAAGAAATCTGTGAGAAAGCACTTTATATAATTACAATTAGTTTACCACTATTCCCTAGTTACAATAATTACTACAGAAGTTAAAAATCATCATTTGGATCTTTGGACACACACTTCACATTACATAGCATTTTAACTATCACTGCCAAAGTTTTACTTAGAGGTGGGACCTGCTGATTAAAAAAAAAATTTGAGGACCTAAAAATGTAATATTTGAGTCATAAACTCTTAAGTAAAACAGAAAGTTCCTGGTACAATTTTCATTTCTTAAGAGTCTTTTGCAATCTTGTTCCAGCTGTAAGTAATAATAGACATATTCTTTCTAGGAGTGGCACTAACAGGATGAACTCCTTGAGAGGAATTTAAGGGACTTTTCTGCTTTTAATTTGAATGCACTCCCACTTTTAGACACTTAGAGGAAAAGCAATTGAGGGACATTTCTCTAACAGTTTACTGGAATGTCAAATTTTAAAAAAAGAAGCAGCAGCAGCTTTTAGAGTTACAGTTAATGAGTTTCTTACTAAAATAGCATATCCCTATTGCACTATTTTTATAGACAGATGCTGTAACTCTGAGAATTGTGTATCTCTTTATCTTGAGAATCCAACATATTTATTGTGACTCGTTTTCCCATCAGTAATTCAGAAGTGTTATTACTATTTTTGTCCAAAAGTATAAAGCCAGATATAAATATATTTTTCATTGTACAACTATATAGTATTACTAAGAATATCTTTAAATTTCATATTTTCTCTAAATATAAATATGTTCTTTAGTTATTAAAACAACTCAGTGGAATCATCAGATCTAGCAGGTTATTCCTCATTCTACTGTCTGTAATAAGTACTATTAAGACTTAGTAACAATTAAAAACTACATTTTTATAAATCCCCTTCAAAAATTATACTGATGTGGGGCTGGGGATTTAGCTCAGTGGCATAAGCGCCTGCCTTGCAAACAGGCAGTCCTGAGTTCGATCCCTGGTACCGATAAAAACGAAAAAGACAAAAAAAAAAAAAAAATTATACTGATGTGCCTATTTTATCAGCATTATCTTAATTTCCTTGTCAACAGGAAAGCAACATCTCTAAAATAGATGAGAAATAAAGAACAGAAATCTTTTTCTATGTTTATATCATGAAATAGACATTCTAACATTGATACCTAACAAAAAAGATGTCAATATCAGGTTTATAACAATAACATTATTTGCATAGTTCTTTATAGTTACAGGGTATAAACACATTTTCTTTTTGTTTTGGATTTTTTTTTTTTTTTTTTTTGTGGTTTTGTTTTTGTTCTGTTTCCATTTCACAACACTGGGGAACCCAAGAGCTTTACACTGAGTTACATACCCAGCCCTTCTTCCCTTTCTGTCTGTCTTTCTTTTGTTTCTTTTTTTTGGGGGGGGGGGGGCTTGTTTGTTTTGGTCTGGGTTTTTTTTGAGACAGGCTCACACCAAATTGCTCAGTTACCCTAAACTCCCAGAGTTCTGGAATTTCAGGAGTGCATCATCATGCTTGACTAACAAGGCACATTTCATTATATCACATCTAATACTATTGTTACCGTATTAACAGATAACTCTAACTTCTCAGTACCCACCTCACCCTATAGATAAGAAAATTGGGCTTTTATCTTCTTAATAAAAAATGTAAAAAAGAAAAGAAATTTACTGGATTTGTATTTATAAATTTATCCTTTGGTATCAAGGACTGAACTCAGGATCTTTGTATTAAGCTACATCCCCCGCCTTTTTGTATCTTTTATTTTGAAACAGAATCTTGCTAAGTCACTAAGTTGCCATGACGGGCTACAACTTGTGATCCTTAAAACGCTTATACCATCTTTCTTGTCACTGTGTGAAGCAGTTCTGGAGGTCCTCCTTCATGAGCATGTTTACAATCATTACAAAGAAAATTCATAGCTATTTCTATGTGATAGGTATTAATTTCCACCTATTACACTTTTATCTCCAAAAAGCCACCTTAGGGCAAAGTAACCACTGCAATGACAGCTGTGCAACTGGAATCTGACCCCTGAAAGAGCACTCCTGAAATGTTCCAGGTGGGTCAATCTACTGTATAAATGTGTACAATGACATGTAGATGCTTCATAGCTGTGGACACTTCTCTCTCCTCATGGTACCAAATGAACAGTTTAGCAGTCTAATCCATACATTTATGACCAAAGCAGACACAGAATTTTACATGAATTAGGATCATGTTTAGCTGTTTGGAAAAGAAAGAGAAGTCAGTGGTCAACATCAATCAATGAGAATGAGCAATTTTTTCTCACGTCTTCCCATACTTTATCTAAATATTCAAATGCAGAGGAATAGATTTTTTAGAACAGAGAAAATTTTCCCTCCTACAATATTTGTCATTCTTATGATAAATGTGAATGAGAAAGAATATTGACTTTCCAGTAGATGGATGACAACAACAACAAGAAAAAGGCTTTGTAGTAGGTGGACAATCAAAAACAGAAGAATGCAGATTGTTTGTGAATACAAATTATCAGAGCATATAATAGAAATATCTCTGCTTTCATTTAATAGCTTCAATTAGTTTAAAAATGAATTTGCTCATGCTGTGAAAATTTATACATGCACAATGAAGGAAATTTACACAAATGCAACAAAAACAAAGCTGCTGCTACGAATTCTTTTGTTTCTTGAGATCCAGGAATGGTTATTCTGGTTCCTGACTACATTCTTTGAGCTACTTGGAGTCACAAGAGAAGACTAAGTCTTGGCTCCAAAAAGACCTATCTCTAATTACAAGATGATCAACTGTCAGCAAGTTAGTTACTGCCACAAAATCCTGGGTTATAGCACAGGCAACATCATCTTACAATGTTTAGCTTACCCCTAAAACCAGGAAGAGAGTAATACATTACACAGACCAGCTCAAGTAACTCACATTAACACCATGGGGAACCTTCCACGGGCTTTCTAACCATCCTACCGCACAGCCTATTCAATAGTAACCACACTGCAAGCCAGCAGAACTTTATAGGTCAGGAAGAATTTGCATGGAAAGTATCTCCTCTGGTCTTCACAACAGCCCTTTAGAGTAAATTTAATAAACCGTTATTTTTCCCATTTCACACATGAGGAAAATGAGAGTTTAGAGAGTTTCAAAGATTTGTTCATAGACACGTGGTTGGGAAATGGGAGCGCTTGTCTTCCAATCCTTTGCCAGTGCTCTCTGTTGCATAACAAGAAACAAGAGGCCACGGGAGCATGGTGTTTGACCATGGAGACCCTGCCTACTTAGTTGTCACAGTTTCAGGAGTTGTTCACTGAGTTATGGGTCTTCCTTACTAAAGAGTCTGTCGAGCCATTTCACAGACTGACCTCAGTCACAAAAGACGAATTGAAAAATATCTCTAAGTAATCTCATAGCGAAAGCTTTCAGAATTGACTAGACTCCAGAGGCCTTCAGTACCATAATATTCCTTTGAGTTTTTAAACTGAGATTCCTATTATTCTTTCTTTCTTTCTTTCTTTGTTCCCTTCTTTCTTACTCTTTCAGTAAATCTGTATTATTTTGGACATTGCGGCACTAAGGAAGCAGAATGTTCTTATAGTTGATGCAACTAACAAAAATCTGATCTATGTGTCTCTAATATATCTTTTCCAGACTTAAGGCAAGTTGTAATGCACAGATCTGCCTGGGTCATTCTCCCATTAACTGTAATCCTTAACAAATAGTGCCATTAGCTCTGATTCCTCAATACATTGGGCTTCCTAAGCTCACTCAATAAACTACATTGACCCTACAGGTGGTTTATTGGTGGGATAAGCTCAATGTGCCAGTGCACTCAGTATCAGGAGATGCATGAGACCCACAGTCTTACACTTCAGAATCTGAAATTCTGCCAACATTTCACCTTTGGAGAAAAAGCACTAGAAAATTCTACAAACAACCTATTCAATTCAACAGCTCTTACTGAATATATACAAGACACTCTTTTAACCACTATGGAAACCTGAGATTCCTTTCATTTCTGTTTATTTCATTTTCCAAAAAAAATCATCAAAGCTAGAACATCAACCTCTTAAAAACCTTTCATATCTGAGCCCCCTCTCTATTCCAGCTCAAAAAACTTGTTTTTCTTGATTTAGTCTTTTATCTGGTATCCCTGCTTTCAAGAAACAAAGGAATGAGAGAACACAATTTGGTGGCACACAGACTCCGTACTGGCATTCTGAGAGCTTCATAATCATCTTTGTCTCCACTCTCTTCTCCTCCTTTCCTTCTTTTCCTTACACATAACCCATGTGTTTCAGGGAATCTGTCATTATTCAGCACAGTGCTCAGCACTTTACCTAGCACTGAAGCACAGGCACTGGAGATCAGAATTCCTATGTGTGTGTGCACTGGCGTGGCTGCCCTACAGCACGCGAGCAGTGAGTCCCGGTCACTCCGGCATAATGACATCCACTCACAGTCCCATGCTTCTGCATCTCTGTCTGCAGAGGACACTATTATCATGCAGAAAGCTACACCTCAGCAGCCCTGAACACAGGTGACTGGCATTACCTGAAGAGCAAAGAAGACATGGCTTTCTTTTTCCTTTCTTTTCTTTCTTAATCATTAGCTATAGATAAGATTCACAAAACCTTGTAGTTTCAGACTTTAGCTCAAGATAATGTAACATCCTCTGAGCATGCTGATAAGATCCAGGGCCCATATAAAGTCCAGACAATAGGTAAGGGGTCAGAAAAAACGCAAGGTCTCAAAAATTAAACAGAGTCATCTACCTCAGGATTAAACAGGTACCTACTTCTCTCCAAAGCAGGTAAACACAGCCCATTTTATCTATAAAAGAACAATGATCTGGGGAAAAGAAAGAGATTCTTTGAAAGGTACAGTTAATCATAAATGTAACCTAGGACCTCATTCAGTGAAACTGACACTTTGGTACTTGCCTGCCTTCATGCTTCAAGGTATATTCTCTCTCATTCTCTAGTAATTGATCATTTTGTAATAAACTCCATCCGTCCTCTACATGATGGCCTACATGTCTTGTCTGCAATCTTTCATCAAAGACACAAAGCATCAAAGAATCAAGAAGTGCTGTCAATTCCTTGCAGTGCTAGGACCTCACCATATTAGGATCCAACTAACCTTTTCTCTACCTCCTACCTTGAGTTCTTCAAACCCATGTTTACTAAAAATTCTTAATCAGTCACTCCAAGCAAAAGTTCAGCTTTCTCATTTATAGTCCTTCTATGTCTTGCACCATATCCATAGTTACACCCCTTACAGTAAGCAAAATCACCTCTGATGTAAATGGAACACTGCGACACACCCTAGGACTATGTTCTTCAGTTCAGATTGAACAATATTCATCCCTAAAACCCCCACAACCCAGCACAGTGCCTGGCACATAGCTAGTGCATGGTAAATCCTTGATGAATGGGTAAACAGAATAAGTAAACAGAATAAACTGAAGATACCTATCAGCACTTTACTTTGGGGAAAATAATTTATCTAACTTGTTAGTAAAGAATTGTGAAGTCTTTTGAACACAGTCCTTTGATTTGATTGAATAAAGAAAAGTATCCACAGTTTGGGCCACTTTCTCTAAAGAATAGAGGACCCACATGGGTAGGTGCCTCTGTGGAACAGGGGAAATAATAAGATATCCCTCAAAATTGCCTGCAAATCATGGTATCCAAGCTAAAGAGATTTCATGGGCTTTCAATTGAAGTGATTTCTCTGAACACCAGAAAGGTACAGCCTCTTAATCTTTTCATTAACCTCAGTTTTTCTCTCCCCAAGGAAATTCATCTTTCAGACAAGTTCTACAAGCTTAAGTTTGCATCAAAATAATTGAACCACTATTCATCAAGACATAAAAGAGCAAACTACAAAGTTTTGTTCCCATCAATGTTTGGAGCAGAAACAGGACCAAACTTGCAATGGTCATGATATTCCTGACAATACCTATGCTGTCATAAGGAATAGGGTCCTGGGGCCCTGCGGGCCCTGAGGGCTGGGAAAGCTGTGGACTCATAAAAGATACACCAAAGATGCACTCTACAGTTTAACCCTCCTGCATGCCACAACATATGCCTAGTGCTCCCAATCTTGAACACGCTGGAAAAGACCAGCGTGAATAAATTCATGTGAATAAATTCATTCCAGTTCATTCTACCTTTGGGGAGTTACCCATGTAAGATCATTGGTTCTAGTCCCCCACTTATACAGCCAAAGATTGCTGACTTCATCCTTGGAGCATAGCTCACCCAGAGGGTCGCACACCTCACATACACTCTCTGTGCTTACATTTTAAAAGCAAATAATAAGCTCCTTTCTAAGACTTTTAGGAGAAAAATTTAAGCACAGACTACATTGTAGGGTGTAATATAGAGCAGGGAATGCAGCTTGGGAGGTTAGTTATGCATATATTTTGCATATTTAAAATACGATTCAGTAGTCTATACTATAAATATAACTCAATGGTAACAGCTAAAAATACATAACATAATCAGGAATGGTCTGCTGGATATTTTGTTTCATAAAAAGAAATCCTGCCAACTTCAGTACCTGCACTAATAAAAATAGTAAGCCTTGGTTTTTAAAACACTGGGCTTAACCCCAGAGTATCCAATACCTAAATTATATCCCAAACCACTTCTAGGTAATAAAGGTAATTTTATCAAAAAGCTTGTCACTTAATTTTTTTATTATCTTTGATAGTCTGTATCTACAACTTCCTTCCTTGGACAACAGGGAGTCACAGTCACCATTATTACCAATTTGAGTTTAAAAGGAGTCTCGCAATGCCCAGAAACTGCAGGATATACTGTACAAGGATTCTATTCATTCATGGCAAAGCGGTTATTTTAAAAAAAATGCTTTGTCTACCTGTAAATACACATGGGACAGAAGTCCAAAATAGAATTGTGAAAGGAAGTAATAGTGGAAGTGAAGGAACTTGTAACAGGCAACCTCTGATACCTGTGCAGCAGGAGGGCTTTGTAACTCACACACTGTAACCTTCCCTGCAGAAAACGGCCCGATCAAGCTTGCTTAAAAGAACCTGGCTTCCCTGGTCTACTGACTACCTCACCAGTATGAAGGCACAGGTTATGATCAGCAAGCCAAATACAAAAGACCTTTATCCATCATTGTAATTTAGAATGACACGGTTCTCTTTTTCAAGCTCCAATATTGTGTACGTTTAAAAAATGTTCTGAGATTTCTTTAATGCTGCAGCCTATCTCTTGAAGCTCCAACAATGCCTACATACAGCAAAGTGGAGCCCTGGAAAATGGCTCACTAGCTGGGTGGTCTGGAAGTCAATTAACCTCCCTGAGCCTCAGTTGCTTAAAGATGACTTACTTAACTTACCAAGTCATTCTGTGGCATAAAGGAAATAATGGGAAGCAATTGGTAAGGAGAAAGTCCTTTAAAAAATTATTGGCCACTATTTTCGTTATTACAGGAGAACTCGTGTTTTATTTCAGGCCAAACCCCATCCCAAGAGAAAACAGTGACACACTGCCTCTGACAGTGGGACAGAGTCCTGCAGCACAGCTAGGAATTTTTTTCACTCCACTAGGATTACAAAAGGATCTAATTACCTAAGCTGCTTCCTGGCTTTATTTTAGAAGGCCAGTGTGTACTCTAAGGAAATTTATTGTGCTAGCCTTTGCTTGTGAATATACCATGCTTACTTTAATCTTCCACTGATGACACTTGCATTTACAAAATTACTTGGCTGCTGATGGAAAACATTCATATACAAAAAAACAATCACCCAGTATGTTAGTAACTACCATTTTGTAGAAATTGGAAAAGCAACAGGACAATCTATTCCCCCATATGATACAGATCCTTCTATAAGTTCTCTGTTGTTTTAACCTACCTCGGGGATTTCAGTGGGCCCTGTTATGGTCTGCATCATGCAGGCATCGGTGGAGCTCTTTCAGAAGTAGCTGAATCTAGAGTGTGATGCCAGGATTGATTCACGGTGCCAAGGGCACTAGGATTAAGGGTGTGAGTACAACCCAACCTAAGTAGTCTAGGTAAGGTAAAAGGCACACTGTTAGGTCCTTTGCTGCTTTGCTACCTTCTGTGTGCCATGAACTGTTCTCCTCTGTGATGTCTGTCTGCTGTGCCACCTTGCCTTGGATCCAGTTGATTATGGACTGAACTTTCTACAAACTGTGAGCCAAATAAACCTTTCCTCCTATAACTTGTGAGTGCCAGGTATTTTGTCTCAGCAACGGAGAAAAGTAACTCAGATACACTCTTACATTAACAAAATACATTAATATGTAACAAGTGAATTATCTACCAGAAATGTTGATTTTTTTGAACTTCACCCTACCAATCAGTGCTGACTTTTTTCTATCTTGTACAAACTCATATTTATGTTTAAATTAAGAACAACCCAGGATCATGTGATATAATTTTGTGGGCTATTTTTATAACAGGGGCAACATTTTAGCTGGGCTGGAACCTAACATGTACTACTGAGTGCTTGTGATGGATGCTCAGCAGAGCTTAAGGGGCAAATGCTTGCCCCACAGATTTTATACCAGGGATTTCTCACCATGTGGACCAAGAATCCCTCTGAAAATGCAGAATCAGAGACCTCTTGAATCAGAATTTCTGGGTTGGGGCTCCAAACAAGTTTCCATTGGGACTCCAACTGAGTTTAAGTATAAAAACCCTTGGAGAAATAGCCATACATATTAACATTTAAGAAACAGAATTAAAAATGACTTTACTACTCTGACATTCATTTTCCTCGCTAGTAATTTGCTGGATTGAAGGGCTACATGCAGAATAGGTACAGATGAATGGTAATATATTTAAGATACTCATCATAATGCTCAATAAATACAAGATATCATTATGACAGTCAGGGCCTCTGTCTCATTATGATAGTCAGTTACCCCAGATCTATGAAATACTACAGCCTTGATAGCTATTATTTCCTAAAAGAAATAAGATACCACCCAGGCTATTGGAATTTGGACATGAGAATTTTCATTATGATTGAGATGGCAAGGGACTGTAACATGGAAAAACTATCATGCAGATCTGAGACACTAATTAATGTCTACTCAAACATGAATGGTTGGCGAAAATGTCCTCTTTCCCAAAAATTCCCTATATAACACTCTCAATGAGTATATATAACTCTCTCAATGAGTAATTAATTTCAACACACAATTTAAAAATCACCTGGCCATGCATTACAACTCTTTTGTGATTAAATTATCTATTTCTGCATTCCCCATATCTAAAATAACTTTAAGGTCAAAATTATCTTCAAAAAATATCATAATTTCTATGCTACTAAAAGAACAGCTGATTGTTGATTGTTTTATGTAGCACAATCCATTCCCAATAAGAAGGAACAATTTTATACAGGCTGCTTCTCAATCAGCCTCATTTATTTATATGCAAAATGATAGTGTTGACCTCCTGCCAGTAGGGGGAACTCTCTGGGTGTGCTATCGACGACAACTTTTGCCATCCCTCAGCAGAGCTATGTGAAAGATGTCTACTTGAGGGTCAAGGAGGCTGCAAAGACAAGTTCATCTGCTCCAGAAAGCTAACTGGCCCATGAAAGCATTAAGCCTCTTGATGATCCCATTAGCGAAATAGGCTAATAAATTAAGCTAATTCACTCACAGCCACTCCTATTAAAGCTCATTATTTCTGTGAAGAATCAAGCGCAACTACAGATCCTTTTCAACAAATGGAGAAGAGCTCCAAATTATAACTGCAAAACCAAAATAATAATAGTCAATGATTAAATATACAGCGTTAGAACTCAAAATCAGCACTCGATCCAAGGGACAGTTATTCCCACTGAGTGTAAAAGTCTGGTTTGAAACTGAGTATCTGCATAAAACAAGGATGCTAAAACAATTATTATTGCAGGCAACTTCTATTAATGTCACATAGGGGAAGAAATGCAGCTTTTGCTTTCATATCCCCGTTCTGCAGGAAAAAATTATGCATATATATATGCATATATTAAAATAGCCTGAGACAGATCAACACATATAAATAGCTCAATGCAACATCTGTAGCAGTCCTTCAGAGTATATTAAAGTCCTTGATGTTTATCAAGTTGGTAAACCGTATCAATTCCTAGTTATTTAAATTGCCAGTTGCCAGGCAACTGCATCTTTGTCAACTGTCACTCACTCTAAAGTTCCTCTGCAACACACCCTCAAGAAAAAGAAAATAGTGAAAAAAATCTTAATATACTTTTCTGGGGCAAAAGCAATGCACTTAATTTTAGCCCTGAGCCCAGAGTGTCTGTTAATTGACTGACACTGGGAAAATAAAATATGCTAATTATTTGGAGGAGGGGCAGGACAGATGATCCCGTGTGTGATGGGGATGAATACAGGTTATTGGACTTTACTAACTGAAGTTTCCTTTCCGGTTCCTGCTCCACACAAGAGGCATGTTTGTGACAGAAGCTTTCCAAAAGAAAATATGACACTCTAGAGAAACTAGACAATTCTTGACAACACATTATTCTTATAATCCTGCTCTCATCACTGAAGGATGGCTAAGAGATCACAGTAATGAACGTCTTGATTCTGATGTTGCCCTTTTCTCAGGACATTAAGAAGCAAAGTGATTTGTTACCTTCTCAGGAAAACCTCTAGCCCTTTCAGCATCTATTTTTACGGATATATCCATTATTTCACTCAATCCAACACAATTAATCCATCAGTAGTATAAAATTTCTTCTCAAGGTAAAGCAGGTTCCTAAGGCAACAAGGTACAGAGTGCAATGTGGATATGAGTCACTGTGCCAAAACAAGGACTTTCAGAATTGCCACGCCCTGTCTCTCTGGGCATCAGTTTCAGACCAGATCATTTAGAAAGTTCTTCTGGCAATAACATTTCAGAAACCCATCAATATTTAAATGATACAGCTCTCAGTTGCAGCCTCTGTAAAACTTAGTCCAGCTAATCAGACATTTTTTTTAATATGGCAACATTCTGACAGAGACAGACAGAAAAGAAATTAGTAACAAAAAATTCTGCCCAGTTATATAAACATTTAAAGGAAAAAGGGATAATTTTATGATTTCAAGTTACAAATAACTGAATATGTCAACTTGGAAATTAAAAGGTTTATGCAATGACAGAAACCCTTGCACAAAGGTAAACCAGACTGGAGAAAAATACTGCAAATAACCAACAAAGAATTAACAACAGATTATTTAAGTAATACTTCTATATAAGTAAAAAAACAAAACATCAACAATTTTAAATAGAAAGGGGAAAAATCCACAATGAACAGAAAATTCTGCAGCCAGTAACTATATGATAAGCTGCTCAGTGAACCATGTCACACCCATCAGACTGGATAACATTTTAGTCTCATAATGCTATGTTGGCAAGGATATGGAACAACTGAAATTCTCATATACTTTCAGGGAGCGTGAGTATACAGACACCACTTAGAATAGCAAGTTAAAACTATGGAATCAAGTGGATGATGTATAATAGCCCATGGTAGGCAGAATAACGATCCCCTAAAGATGTTCATGACCAAGAATCTTTGAAAATGTTACCTTACATGGCTAGACATTAAGGTTGCAGATGGAAATCAAGTTGTTGATAATGACTTTAGAATCAGTAAACTGTTGTGGATTATTCAGACTGGCCCAGTACATTCACAGAGATTCTTAAAAGTGAGTAAGAATGGCACATGCCTGTAATCCAAGCACTCTGGGAGACTGAGGCACCTTCATTACAAGTTCAAGCCCAGCCCTGGCCAATTCAGCAACTTCGTGAGACTCTATCTGAAAATAAAAATAAATGGCTGAGGATATAGATCAGTACAAAGGCTGACGGTTCAGTTCCCAGTACAAATAAAATAAAATGACAGAGAAGCAGAAGAAAAGAGGTAGAGAAGCTGGTGAAGATGCCACTGAAGGGACTATGGAACAACAGAGATGCAGCATGGCTGCAGGAGGAAGCCAGGACTCGAGGCGCTCACACTCTCCAGAAGCCAGCAAGGGAAAGAAAGTGGATTCTCTCCTGGAGTCTCCAGAAGAAACACTCCTTGCCCACACCTTGATTTAACCCGGTGAGATCCATGTCAGGTTTCTCATCTATAGACCTCTCACGTGATAAATCTGTGTTGTTTTAAGGCAGCACGAAGGGAATAATTTCCCGCAGCAACTGTCGGAAACTATTAAAGTAACCAGGAAACCCTGAGTATTCTTAGGGAAATTCACCTTCAAGTGTCTTTAGGAGAAATCATAGCAAGGTACACAGACTATCTGGAACAGAAATTTTGGAAATGATCTGAATGTCCATCAATGGGAAAACAGATTTGAGAAAATACTAGTAATTTGTACAATATAATGCTAGAGTCACTCTTAGAAAGGGGCCAGAGCTTTATGTACAGCACAGATGAAACTCAATATTGATAGTAAATTAATGAAATAAACTAAAGAATGAGTTTTATAACGTGCTATGTAAAAGTGAACAAAATGATGTGCTGATATATATGGACAAATATTTTGCAGTTAAAAGAATAACAAGTGAAGAAGTATAAACACTGTATTCAGGACTGTAGCCAACTCTGGATAATGGATGAGCGAGCTGTACACCAAGCGCATCAAGAATATTTCCAAGCTTGTATTTCTTGAAAAAAGAAAAGTCCTGACCCAAATAAGAGAAAATGTAAGAATCTGACAAAGAGTACAAGGCAAAAAGATGAAAATTTATTACATTTATTAATTTTATATTTTACTTAAATTTTTCATAATAATAAAACAATATATGTTCAAATGGTGTATTTTCCATGTGCCCACTGGCACAGAGGCAAATTGGTTTTTCCAAGTTCACAGAAAATGATCTCACCCAAGGAAGTACCCCATTAATGTGCCAATTAAAAGACAAAAATACCCCAAAAAAGCAAACATCAATATTTAGCCCAACTTTTGTAACCTTTTAAAATGCACACACAAACAAGTAAATTTTTTATTTTTCCATTTATTTTAAGCAACTTCATCTGAAGCCTGCAGAGTCAAGAACGTTTACACACTGAGAGGATTTCCACGTGTCTCGAAGAGGCATAACCAGGTGTGAAGAGGTCCATTTGCAAGTGGGCATTTATGCACTGGACCGTAGTAAATATACTATCACCTTTCAGACAAAATGTAAGACAGTTCATTTAGAAATAACAGGGTTAAAATAAACTCAGCAGACACAGTAACATTCTACATATCCTTCCTTGTTAATCTCCCATCGATAAGAATTAATCAACCCATCAGCTAACAGACTTACAAAACAAAAAAAAACGTACTTTGTTTGTGATTTAATATTTTCCCTTGTCACTGGTGTACTATAAAACATATTGCAATTCTTATTTTTCTCTTTTTTAAAATGGTAATGTCTGCTTAAAACCTCCAGGGCATTATGAGAAGATTAGGAAATGTCTGTTCTGCTTCTTGGGAAAATGTTTAAAATGAAGGGATTTTCCACTTTGACTACTTTTCCTCTTCCTGAGCTGGAAATTTTTAACTCTCTCTCGAGGATGCATTAATAACTGAAATCACTGAAACTAAACTATTTTTGCTAAAAGAAAACACACAAAAATAACTTAACTCTAATGTATAACTTACATATATGATTTGGATAAAAGTAAATGTATTTTATTGCAACCTATTGTTATTTAAATGAGGCTTATTTAATCACTTTACAAGCCCAGGTCCCTTTCTTTTAAGCCTGAGAAACTAAGTTAATTGTATTTAGTTCCAGAGGCACACAATTTAGTATCCGTGCTGCCAAAATGTCAACCACAATGTAAATGACAATAATAGCAGCTATGAAGCAAAACGTATTCCTTTGTTGTTTTTCTGACCAAGCCAACCCAGAATTCACAATGACACCATAGCCAACAACTCTGAAAATTAAAAAAAAGACGACTTGCCATATTGCAGTCTTATGCTTAAAGTCAAATGTAAGCATACAATTCCAAGCGCCATGGACTAAGAACTATTACCTAAAAATACTGATGCAAGAAACAACCGAGACTGATACCAACTTATGATCAAAGTTTATCAGTGTAATTGATGTCCTATATTTATGCAGAGCACTAATGCAGTCAGAATTCCAGAACACTTAGGAGAGTTTTTCTTCTTCAAAAAGACCCTTTCCCCTGACAATGTTCTCTATTTCTTTTTTCTACAACCAATCAACATGAAGTTGCTTCCTGATACGTCAACATTCTTCTGTGTTTGTTATGTTCCCTTTCTCCAGAGAAATGCCATCTCTCTTTCCATCTACCACATCTGAAGGGTGCTCTGCTCTGGCATCTTCTCAGGGACCTTCCTTGGTTCATCCTAGAGCTAACACCCTAACCTCAGCACCTTTGAAATTAGGCAGGCTACCTCTCTCTCCTTTCCAGGAAATTCCACAGCACCCGTTCTATTGATAAATAAATGACAAAAATTCAGTTTATAGATATTCTCTATATAAAGTTAAATATACTCCTTTGCAACTTCTATTTAACATTTTACTTCAATCAGACTTCTGGGGTGATCTAGAATCCTCTTACTGTGCTATATAATAATCCAATTATTTAAGTGTTATCATGGTTCCTCTGCTCAATTAAATATCCCCTATTGATTTGTCCAAGGCTTTAATCCTAATACTCACATTTTTATCCACAAATATGCACAGCCCTCACTAACAACTGATGCTAACTTGGTAGATGTCTGGCATATGCATTTAACATAGCAGCACAACCCTAACTTATTCAATCAACTTTAATGAGTATGACTTCACCCAATCCCATCACATTGCTGTATTTATTGATTTAAATTATTTATCCCCATGTGAAATTCTCTTGCTTATTCACTGCTTCTTATCGAGTATGTGTCTCCTCCATGAAAATGCAAATTCCATGAAAACAAAGATGATGTCTTTCTAACTCAAGAGAGCCAGAAACCAATGCCTGGAATACGGCAGATAGTAGTCCATATATCCTAATGACTGTTCCAGAAACAAAAATCTACTTAAAATGCTTCTCCAGGATTTTCACCTGACATGAAATTCAGGATTGCTCACTGATGTATCTACAGTGCATAAGTATGGGCCACATTTTGTGGGAAGTGGTAAAAGAGTGTACCCAGCAAGGGTAACATGTTGAGTTCTAAAGGAGCAGAAAAATGCCATTTGAAATATGCACTTAAATGTACTATATTGCAAAGTCTTTCTACCTCAAGTTCTAGTTTGGGGTGGTGGGATTTCAAGAATGGTAGAAGAAAAGTACACAGAATAGCATATGTAACCATTGAGGAAGTAAGAAAAAGGACACTCCTGCAGAGGGACTGAAGTCAGAGCTGAGAAGATGGGAAGAAGAGAGTCTAGAAGTGAAGCCAGGTAATCATCAAGGCAGTTGAAGCCCTGAACAAATTTAAATATTATACATCATTTGGGTTAACATTTAGGGGAGAAAAATACGGTGCAAGTAGTAGAGAGGGTGTGACCAGAGGCCTGAAGATTGAGTCAGAAGTGCTTCGGGATTCCTAGAGATGAGTGGCACTTAATTAGGATAACAGCACTGGGGCTGGGTCATAAGGAATGCAGCACAGGGATATTCAAAGAGATCAGTTCAATCACACCACAGGATCCTAAGATGAGTAAAAGGGGAAATTCAAAATGTCCCCCAGGTTCTTGATTTGGGAGACCAGAAAGAGGTTCCAATTACAGAAATCAGGAATAAAGAATGAGGAACTGCATGCAGCTCAGAAGCTTCGCTTTCCATGAATTTAGGGAAGAAAACATTTCAAAAGGTTGAGAATTATCTCTCAGAATTGGTACTGAGGGTTATTTTATCCTATTATTTTACTTTAATTTCTAAATATTTAAAAATCAACACTATTCCTAATCAGTAAATGCTTTTATTTCCACAATTTTTCAATAACACTGGTTTAATTATTTATTTATATCACACTGATGAATCTGAAAGTCATTAAAATCAAAATCAGGTGTGGACACACTGGTACACACCTGTCATTTCAGCTACTCAGGAAGTTGAAACAGGAGGATAGCAAATTCAAGGCCCCTGGACAACTTAGCCAGAGCTCTTTGTTGTAAAAAGTGTGGGTGGTATAGCTCATATGTAGCTCAGTAGTAAAACTGTTGCCTAAGTGTGGTTCTGGGTGTGAAGACCCACCTGAGAATTGTTGCCAACGGCATAAAAGGAGAATCGGCAGGTAGGATGGCATGATGCTGATTTCCCAGGAGAAGCTTACGTGGGGCTGTTTTTCTGGATACTAACTCAGCTGTTCCCATGGTCAGAGGAGCTTGGGTCCTTGTTGTCACTGTCAGAAACGGCTGCTGTTTTGCAGGGGGTTCCATGTTTTGCTTTGTTTTGAGTGTAGCTTCTTGGTTCCAGTGCAAATCCCTCGGTTTTCTGGCACAGATCCTTTACCCTACTGTTGTAAACTGTCTAGCTTCTACCCCTGGCCCCCAGGCCTTTCCAGTATAGATCCTTGATCCGGACTTGAAAGAGACATTGCTGGGGGCTCTAGGCCCGTGGCTGGACTCATAGAGGGCATTGTCAAGGGATCTGCGACCTTGACGTGATTCTTTGGGTCTTTAGGACACTGGAAAGATCTCTCACACTCTTCTGTATTTGACTTTTTGAGTGCATATTATAAAATTATCATATAAATGTATGTGTCCTGTATTAAATCTCTTCCCTTGCAAACCCTGACTACAACAGTCACTTTCCCACAAAATACCCAATACCCACAACTTAAAGCAGAAGCTCATTTTGCCTCATGGTTTCAGAGAATTCATTCCATGGTTGGCTGCCTCCAAGGTAGAAATGGCGTGGTGGAAGGATGTGGCAGAGAAAAGATGCTCTACCCCAAAACAGCGAGGAAGCAGAGAAAGAGAAGGGAGGAGCAAGAGATGCGAATAACTGCCAGATCACATCCCCTCAACTGACCCACTTCCTCCAACCAGAACCACACCACACTCAGCCATGAATTCTCCAATGGATCGATTCATTGATGGCACAGTGACCCATGATCCAATAATCTTTCAAAATCTCCACTTCTGACTACATAAGACTTGGAGGTGGAGGGGAGTTGTAGTACTTTAGCTCTAAATCATAACATACAGTTATGGGTGACACACATACCAGGTAATCTAAATCAAGCTGAGTTTATTTTCATCTTCTAATGTGACCATCTATCGTATACCACAAAAGCTTTATGTAATGCCTCCTCTAAGGATGTCATGCTCAGCCACATTCTGCACAAAATTAACAAGTAATATATGTAAAATAAAAGATATATGCTCTATAAATTAGGTTATTTTTGCCAAATTACAGCAGCAATTCATTTAATTTGCCTACTTTAAAATTTTAACATGGTAATTTAAACAGACTCTGCCATCACCTTAATAATAAACAGAACATCTGATAAAATATGCCATCTTCCTTCACATACTGACCACAAGAATTACCCACACAGAACGGTCTCAAAAATATCTTAATCATTTGTGTAGAAAGGATTAATAAGTATTATATCCCCATTTTTTATTTCTTTGAGGAATTTTTTCAGTTTTTTGGAAATAACTATCAATAGTATTTTCTACAATATGCAAACGTGACAGACACTTCAGCAATATATTCAGCAACAGGTCTAAGTGCATGACATACCTCAGTTTACAACAGAAGGGTTACAAACAGTGTCATTGTGTCACTCACATTTGGGTGAGGATGGGTGGAGTTTTGAAGGTATCTCAACCAGGTTACTATATACAAAATCTAAGGAGACTCAAAACCTAGGGGACCCAAAAGTGGTGCTAAAAGACCCTGAGAGACTCAATATTCCTAACAATTAAACACAGGGCTGATACAATGGAGAACTGTTAGGGAAGAGGGGCCCTCAGCTTGGTGCAAGGTGTGCTGCTGTGGATTACTCCCACATTTGAGAGGAGAGAGAGAGGTAGGGTTAGAAGGTATGAACATGAAGCTGGACACTCTAGAGCTCCCTAGCTCTCTAAAAGGAGGGCTGATGAGTTCAACTCAATGGAAGGAAAAGTCTGCAATCCTATGGTGCAGCCACCAGTGATGAGGACAAGGGTGAGTTGGGAAGCCCTCAGCTGGGAGGTGAGCTGATCCCAGAAATGACAACACTGTTATGGCAAGCTGTCCCTTTTGGTAAGGACACAAGTCAGTTGGGGAATTAACAACAAAGTATGATGTGGTGGTGATGACTGTATCCCAGTAACAACTACACAGGAAGCCATGGCAGTCTGTAAGACTCCAATACATTTAATACTCCAACACTCACTTTTTCAGTAAGCAGAAGAATCTCAGGGATAAGAATGAGAACTGCCAGTGGGGGTGTGAAGGATATGGATGCATCTCCCAGGGAATTACTCTCTTCTTCTTATGTTGGATGTCCTTATATTATAAGGTAGAGTTGCACTGGGCTTAATTAAGTTACTTCTTTGGCCCAATGAAGGAAATTTCTAATTCCTACTATAATATCTAAAATATGTTTAGAAGGAATGTGGAAGTCAAGGTTATGTTTACAGGTATGAGTTCTTCGTAGCCTCATCCATCTTCTCTAAGAGACAAAAGAGTAATTCACCTGCCCAGAGCAGGTGGAAGGATGGACTTCTTCACATAAGATTTTTTTATTTAGGACAAAACAAGTAACAAGCCAAACAGGAGTAGGATCAATTCAACTCAATAAGGATCCAAGAATTTATATGGGGAAATTATGCTTCCATAAACTGAAGAGGTGCTCCTGATCTCATCCAGTATTTGTTCCCTGTATCCCAAACATTGCTCACCTCTCAGACATGTAAAGGGTGTAAAGCAAAGATTTCAGTTAACACCTTAGAGCAGGATGGAGTCTGGCTGTTTCACCTTGATAAACATGAAAGGGTACAAGCAACTGAGAAAGAGGATTATATGGAAATGGAAAGTGGTTAAAAGAAAAATGAGCCCCCCATTTTCACCCCATGCTCTCACTACTCTGAGAGCCCTTTAGACATTCCACCAGAAGTACAAATGAGCCTCAAGTGTCCCAGCAGTATAAGGTCATACATAATGAACTAGGCTGTCTTGGTATCTAATATAAGTACCCTAGCATCATGAAAACTTGCCTTCTTTTCAGAGCTGTTTGGCTTTCTCTGGACTTAACATTTTATTCTGAATACCAAAGTTTTAAAGTATTTACTATGCAAAATTTCCTGCACAAGCAGCAGCTCAGGAAGCAGAACCCTGCCTGGAGGCGCTGATGGGTTTTCAGACTCTCTATACCTGGGATCAAAGGGAGGATTTTCAGATAATTTTAAACCCCTTGCTAGGGTGCTCTCAAAATATTCAAAATTTTAAATTTTATCACCAGATGGGAGTGAAAATCTTTTTTCAAACAGATAAATTTTCTGCAGTCCTGAGGTGCTTTTTAAGAAACCATAATCATCTCACTCAGATGTACTGAAACTAGCAAGGGAACAATTCAGTTTACTTTTGAAAGGACTCTGCAAAATACTCATTACCCAACAACAGAAGCTGGGCTTCAGCGGGGCCTCAGTTCAATTTTAAAAATGCTTCAATCCTAGTATGACTTCCTTGCTAATCAGGGCACACAACTTCTCACCAGCTGAAGAGGCTTGTTTTTGTAGCGGCTGCCATATTCTAAAGAAACATGCTGCTCATTGAGAATTTTAGCTTTATGAATGGACAGGAAGTCAAATTCTACTGTAGCTACTGAATGGAAAAAAATACAATCTGATTTCCCATTCAAAATACGAGTGACCTTCAAATTAAACGCTGTGCCAAAAGACTAACTTCATTTCTAAGGTGGTATGTTCTTACTGAATAACTTTCAAAGAAATATAGGTATATTTGATGTGTGCATATAAGTTATGAACCTTGGTATTGGGAAGGAAAAGAATAATTTTAATTTTCAAATTATTGCATAACAAGCAAAAATGTTTAAAATTTTCAATCATCATTAGATGAATGTAGTTATTTGCACTTCTAAATAATAGGAAACCTCTAATAATCAATTATCTAAACATAGTCACTAACAATTGATTTGCATAATACAAAGCATTGTTAGTTCCCTTGTTTTGTTTATTTGAATTAAAGAAAGAAATAAGAGCTGGGATCTATCTGGATCCAAAAGCAGCAGAATTTTTCTAAAATTCTGGGTAAGATGCTGTCTTTTATTATTTTTCCTAGCTTGATAGACTTAAAGAGAAAAACTGTATAAAATAGTCTATATGCTTGTATACTGTTATTTCAATTTTTGAAAATATATAACCAAATCCATAATATTAATCTCTTCTTTTGAACAAATTGGTCTTTGTTTTGTTTTGTTTTGTTTTTGAGACAGAGTCTCTATGTAGTTCAGACTGGCCTTGAACTCACTATGCAGCCCAAGCTGGCCTCAAACTCATGGCAACCCTCCTGCCTCAGCCTCTTAAGCGCTGGGATTACAAGCATGCACCACCACACCTGGCTTGACCACTTCCATTTTTGTGAGGAGACAGAAGCCATATTCCTGCTGCCAAGAGTCCCTGAACTACTGCCTCTGGTTCCCCATCAAAGCCTCTTTTCTCAACTGGAAAGGACTCTGAATGTCTAAAAATTTCATTTTAGCAAGATGTGAACTTTACCTAGGCAATGAGTAGCCTGGCTTTGGGGAGAAAGCCTACATTACTCCACTGAGTATTTTTGTTTGTTTTGTCTTGTTTAGTTTTTTTCCTGAACTAAGGATGACACGGGTTTTACATTTCTCTGTGGTGTTGTATTAGTTTCCAAAACTTCTCAAACAAATCACTACAAACTTGGTACCTTGAAACAAAAGAATTTAATGCTTTCACAATTCCAAAAGTCTGACGTCAGTGTTACTGGCTGGTATCAAGGCACTGACAGGACAAAGTTCCCATCAAAGGCTCCACGGGAGAACCAGTTCCTTGGGATTTCCGGCTTCCAGTGGCTATAATCACACCAGTCTAGCTCAGTGGTCACACCGCCTTCCCCTCTTCTGGCATGTCAAATCTCCCTCTGCATCCCTCACAGGAGTACATGTGATTGGATCCAGAATCTATCTGTATAATACACAATAGGCAGAATAATCTCCCTATGTCAAATTCCTTAATTTAATCACATCTATAAAATCCTTTTTGGTCATACTAGGGAAGAAGGATTAGCATATGGATATTTTATGGCGTACCATTATTCAGCCTACTACAAGCAGTCTTATACAATTCAAAAAACCCACCAATGTACTTCTTCCTGACTCTCAGAAAACAAAGCAACAGAAAAACACAGTGTGTACAAATTATAAGCATCATATGTCCTATTAATAATTTGATATTAGGGCATAAAATATACTAAAAGTTCCATTTCATCATGGCATAAAATTGATACCCAATAAAATTAAATATTTGTAAGGACACTTTTCACTTTCTAAAACACATCATTTAAAACAATTTTTCACATATGTAATTACTAAGGGTAAAAATGGAAGATTACTAAAAATGCTAGTAAATGTAGACATAATCAAAAAATTTATTTGCTGGGGACAATACCATGTCTCATACTGAAAAAAAAATCACTATTTTAGAAAATCAGTAAAGTGCAATGAAGAGAATCCAATACTTTGTATTGAAAGAGATCCAGTTTTTTCATCCCAGCCTTGTTCCTGACTAAATGACTTCAAGCAAGCACTTATCCTCCATTTCTTTTGTATTTTCTTCTCTTCAGTTTCTCAATCTGTAATATGAGAGCTATCCCTGGACACTTCTTTGCCAATCAAAATTCATAATGCAATAGACTTGAGCCCCTAATTCACTAAAGCTGCAAGTTCACAGCAAACCCATCTCTCTTGCTACCGGTTCTTAGAGCGGATGCAACCTCTACTTTCTCTGCTTCTTAGCTCGCGCCAGTACTGTACTCTAATACTATAACTTTAAAACTCCAGAGAGATGGATAGAGACTTGCCACCACTGTGGTATGAGCTCAGATTTACACATGGCTGCATATATGTGCATACACACACAGATACAGATACACACACACACACACACACACACACACACACACACCTCTAACAGAAAGCTCTCCAACTTCTTTCTTCCCCATACAATCTTCATCTCAGTTAAACCCTTCTTATACTACATTCCAATCTTGTTCTTACCCTGAAGTCTTGGTAGCAGCCACAAGAAGAAACCCTTGAAAGAAGAGAGGGAGAGGAAGCATGCAGAGAGATCAAGAGCTCATAGTCTCCACACCAGAAAACTTTTGCAGAGAGTCACAGTTTTCTTCTTAAAAGGATTTTCTTATTTTGAAAAAAACTAAGACACTTTCCACTATGTTACATTTTAAATGAAGCAAATTCTATCCACTTAAAAAGACAGTTAATGAGAATTTAAAGAGAAAGATATAAAATAATATAGCACAGCTTTCAGCTTTCATCATTATTATTACATTATACAAGAAGGATTGAAAGTAGATCTTTTTCAATGTAAGAAAATCTACAGTCAATATTCTTCAACTGACTTCACAAATTGCTGAAGTCAGAATCACAGTCTGATTCAATATTATATTCTAAGGGGCTGTCATGCATAAAAACAAATGCCAATGAATTCTACTCTGAAAACAATTTTGCATAGCTTTATTTTTAGCTTCTCAAAACTGGCCTGATTCTCTTTTTCCTGGATAAAAGAATTTCCTCTGAAATTTCTAATGTAACAAATAAAGAGAGAAGAATATTTCTGGCTTTAACCAAAAATTATCTCAGTGATGGTAGAGATGGGCATGGAGATAACAGTGAAACCAGAAACATAAATCTGATTCAGAATCACACTTCATGCTTAAGAATGAGCAATAATGTTCATTATGTTGAGAACCTACAATCAATCCTCTACTTTTCCCCACTTATGTAGTCCTTGTAATTGATTTCTACCATAAAGTATCCATATGCAATTTCTACTGCTTTGAATAATCATGCGTGAAAATTCTAAGCTATATTCACTCCATGAAATTTTATAATGACAGGTGTAAGTACAACTAATGATGGAAATTAACCACTAGCTCCATTGATCTTGATCCACTGATCCATCAGCACTATGAAAGAGTTTATATGATCACTCCAAGGCTCATTTCTTCCTCTAACAGTCTTTTCATAATATTCTTAATTAATATATACCATGACATTGATGAAACACAATATGCTATCCAACAAAATTAGGAATAAAATGAGTTTAGTTGCATTACTCAGCCACACAGAATTTAGTCTCTGAAATACGAAGCTTCTTGCTAAGGAGACTTGAATTTTAAAGCACTCTCACAGCACAAGCACAGAAAACGTTATGGTGCCAAAGAATCAACACATTTACAGGAAACTTCCACAATGGCTGTAATGGACCAATTCCAGGAAGGTGAACATTACAGTCAAAGCTAAGTTTCACGGAGTTGGCACTCCCTAAGAAGTGGCACTTACACTACAGCAGAATAATATTATAATTTTAAAATTTCAGATAGATGGATAGAGATGTATGTATGTGTGTACATAGATACACAGATATGTAGGTGCAGATACCATTTAAAGAATAACTTCAAGCAAGCAAATAAGAAAGTAAAATTTAATGCCACAGAAATGCTGCATGCTCCCCATAGCAACTTCCAGTAGTCAAATGGTTTTTCTCAGAGTAAGCGACATGAAATCATTTAGAGAAACATGTTGCTTTCCCTTTTTTCTATAAAAATCATTTTTCCATTTTATGCTTTCAGTTATCTGTCTCAAATTCCATTTTAAATTCAAAACAACCAACAAAAACTAAGCCCACAAAAGTCATTTAGAAAGGTGTTCACATACAGTTTGCTAACTGAAAATATTCATTCTGCCGAATAATGTGTACATCCTACAAGTGTAAAACTGAGCCCACGGATAATAACCAGAAAAGACAGATGTCATGCACTGCTAAAAATAAGCTGACGTCAAAACCAGGAGACTTCGCTCCTAAGTTCACTAAAATGACAAGAAGTCGTGCTGTTTCTCATCTCAAGTCCTGGGCAGTCGACGAGACTTCTCATATGTCATCTAGAATATCACCACAGCTTAACTAAAAGCTCAGTAGATTTCTTTTTTCCTTCAGAGGGTGATATGAGGAATGACCTGCTCTGAATTTATTATGAGGTTTTGATAGGTCAAAAGACTATAATTATTTTCTGTGATTAATCCTGTTTTTTACAGGCATGCCATGGGCAATTTTGGTGGCATCAGTTCTGCTTTGAATCAGAGTTCATAGCTCTGTGTTTTTGTGTTATTAATATCCAATGCAATTTGTGATAAAAGCTAAGGGTGGTGAGTTGGTGTGAGGAAGAGAAGTGTGAAGCAAGACTCTCTTTCCATGATAAACAGATCTCTAGCATCACCTGTTTCCATGGTGAAGGGTTTCTCCTACATTAGAAGGTAAAGGACCCAGAGTGAGTCCAGGGCCCACAGTTCACAACCAGTTGATTTAATTCAGAATTATTTAAAAAGACTGTTAACTTTAGAGTATTATACAAAAGTAAAATCAAATAACAATGTCATCTTACTCAGGGAAAGGGGAGTAGAGCATTTTTGTATTCTGATATAAAGAAACAATCTCACTGAAAATACTGTTTCTCATTGTCAGCCTATCTTGCTGAACACCAATTTAGGTCAAACTCCTTATTTTACAGATAATAAAGTCTCACAGGTCCGAAAAACTCAGCCAAGATCATTTATTGATGCTATGCCATTTTCTAAATAATGCTACTCAAAGGAACATACTGTATTTACCAAAAATGATTCATTTGTTCTGCTTAATTTGGAAATACTAGTAAGATTTTTTTACTCTCAAAATGAACAAGCTAAAAATTTCAATCACAACTTTTGAATGCATTCAGATAAGACAAAATATTGTCCTTGTAATACTACAATCTTAAGAAGGTTTTGAACCACCTTGAATATAGTTCTCTCTTACTCCTGTAGTTAGCAATTTGTATATCCTCTGGATTTTGGAAGTTACTAATTGTTTGAAGAAAAAGAGAAATAATGTCACTGGGACACATTGGCACACTAAAGGCAAGAAAAAGCCCTTAATTGCTGTGACTTGGGAGCAAAGGGAGGGAAGCAAATGAATACGCAATGCAGAATTTTCAAAAGAGGCGTTAGAGAATGGAACACATTCGACTCTTATTTCTCTAAGTCTGTAATTACCACCTGGCCCAAAGAACAAGCAGAGATTCTCCATAATCTATCTGTTGCCATTAGCTGAAATAGCTCTTAAATGCTTGATGTCAGCTTCTCTTTTGTCTAAAATAAATTGGGGAAAAGAGTATCTTTAAATTGTGACTCCAATTATCAATCATTACAAATGTAATTTTTAAAGGTTTTAATGTTCAGATTGCAAAGAGAAGGGAGATGACAGCTCTGCCCGCTTTGTGTGAGGAAAGGCTCTGAAGTCCTTTCTCAGGGTAAGTACCTCATTGCCTCCCAACAGCAGGTTTGCTTCCACTGTCCTTTCTTGTTCATAACACTAGAGTTTCTTTCCTTGTTTCACATGCTTGGGGGCAGGGTTGGTGGTGGTGGTGCTGACTGTGGCCAAACCTTTGGCCCGGAAATGACTCTGAATTTACTTCTGAAGATGGGTCAATAGTGTAAGTTACCCCCTCCCCATGCACAAATAGACTAAACTAGCACTAACCCGAACATTCGGACTTTCAGCACACTTTGGATATCTAACTAGCAACCAAACTGTGCTAACAGTTATGGATCAATATTTATCAGGCCCACACTAACAAGCATTAAGCATCAAATTATTGATTTTCTTTTTAAAGCAGTGATTCCTCCTTTTTTTTTTTTTTTTTTTTTTTTTTTTGTCTTTTTCATTTTTATCGGTACCAGGGATCGAACTCACGACCGCCTGCTTGCAAGGCAGGTACTTATGCCGCTGAGCTAAATCCCCAGCCCCAATGATTCCTCCTTTTAAAAAAAACACTAGAATACAGTTGGGTAAAGTTTGTTCTTTACCACAAAAAACTTCAAAATACACACTCTCCTTTGTCAGTTTTGCATCATTATGATAAAACTTGAAGGAGGAAGTTTTATTTTGGCCTCTTGGTTTCAGAACGTTCTGTCTATGGTTGCTTGGTCCCATTGCTTTGGGACTGTGGTGGGACAGACATCATGGCAGGGAGCACATGATGGAAGATGTCTGTTTACCTCACAGTGACAGCAAAGCACAAGATGAAAGAGGAACGTGCTTTATACCCCTTTCAAGGGTACACCCCAGTGACCTTCCCTCCATCGGGCCCCATTGCAGAATGGCTCTACCATTTCTCAGTATCATCACAGGCTTTCAACCAAATCTTCCCCTGGGATACATAAAGATCCAAACCATACTTTTCAAGTTTTCCTCTTATTTGCAGGGGCACGGAAGTCTTATGGAAAATTTTTATTATATTACAAAAATCTCATTCAAGACTCCTAACTCGTATGCTCACTTTGGCAGCACATATTCTAAAATTAAAAAAAAACAAATTTTAAATCTTTTAAGTAAAAGAGATCAGATTTGGCTACCAGACAAAAGAAGATCAAAGGGGTATATGCAAAGATTTCTAAACACTGAACAATCACAAATAACAAGATGGGCCAACTGCATTTGACAATTTGGAAACTTCTAAATTCATACGTTGCTTATGATATAGAGAAAAAAGAAACTATCACAAGAACAAACTGGTGCACTGATGGCAAGAACAGGTGTATAATTGCAGTGACTGGGTATAAACAGTAAAAAGCAAGTGAACATAAAAAGCAAGTAAACATTATTATATAGATCCATGTATATGAAGTGGCCAGCAGATAGCAATAAAGGGAAAAGTAGGCTAATGGTTGCATAGAATTAGGGGGATAGAGGTATTTGGGTAATGAAAATATTCTAAACTTGACTTTGGTGATAGCTGTATAGCTCCTTAAATGTACTAAAAATGACTGAATTGTATGTTTGCAAGGGTAAGTAAATTATCTCAGTAAAATATCTGAGTAAATAAATTTACTCAGTAAATTATCTGAGTTAATTATGTGAGTGAAGTATCTCACTAAATAAAACTGCTGCCGAGGGAGTCATACAGTGGAAAATGAAATACAAAGAGAAACACATGCAAGGAGTAATTTAGTAAAGGGAAAAAAAACCCACGAAGAACTAAGTCAGTGATGGTGAACCTCCTAAAGATGAATGCCCAAACTGCAACCTGAAACCACGTAGTTATTGCTAAGTGCCAATGCTGCAATTTAAACCTGAATCCTGAGGTTTTAGTTTAGAAAAAAAAACTCATACATTAACATCTTTTCCCCTAAACACACACACACACACACACACACACACACACACACACACACACACACACGCGTAGAGTAGGATTACCAGCACTTAGGCACAGGATCACCTCCCCTCATGTCACTAACACTCAGAGAATGTTTCAATTCTCTGAGCCACAAGGTTGTTTTCCACCTCAGAGCTTGATATATATCACACAATATGTCTGATCCATTCTTCAGCGTTTGTATTGTTTTTGGTGTTTGACTTTCTCTATCTCAAGAGTCAGCCTCTCTTAAACGCTACTTCTTTAAACAATTTGCACACATCCAGCTAGAGCAGACTACATTGTTATGCGTTCTTACTTGGTCCCTTAGCTCTCCATCTAAACATGAATCTCAGTTTGCAGTTATATATCTACTTGTATAGACTCTTTTTATTGGCTTCTGCACTGACCACATGCTTCCTCATGGTAGCAGGAACTATGATGTGTGCCTAGCATAGCTAAGGACATACTTCATAAATAAAGTACGTATGTGTTGGTAAATGAATGGATTAAAAATGAATGAATGGTTATCCCAACAATGCCTTACACAACTTCACAAGTTACCAATAACTGAATATATAAAAATAAACACAAAGTAAAGCATTTAATAAAAATAAATATTCCATTTTCTTCATGTCCTAATATTTTATTAAAACTGTACAGAGTCATAAATCAAATAAAAACTGGTAAATGTCTATATATATATATGCTTTCAGACCCATTAGTACAATAAAAATCTATTAAATGCTCATTACTAGGCCTAGAAGTTGGGATTAAAAAGATAAATAAAATGAGTTCTTTCTCTTGTTGAAACTAAAATCTATCTGTATAACTTGTACCCCTTCACTATTTTTTTTTCTCTTTTCTCCTTAAATAAAAAAAAAAAACTAAAATCTAGCACAAGGAAAAGCATATAATCACAATTCAAGAATTAACATAGAGAAGAAGAAAATCTAAGCATATTAAGAAATCCTTTGACGGGGCTGGAGGTTTAGCTCAGCAGCATAAGCACCTGCCTTGCAGGTGTGTGGTCGTGAGTTTGATCCCTGGTACCGCTAAAAAAGAAAAACACACACACAAAAAGAAATCCTTTGACATACATATATATAAATAAAACATACTCCTTTAATGTACATACACAAATCAGTTAATATATATACATAAATCAGTTTAAAATATATATAAAATGCATTACACTAACCCATTTGATAAGGATTATGCTATATACATTTTAGATACAAAGAAATAAACAGCAATTTCTCTAATAGTCATACAAATAGTAAGAATAGAAAACAGGATCCAAATTCCAATCTCCTTGCTCCAATCAAAGCATCATTCTTTTTAACATATCTCAAAGGATTAATGGGTTTGTACTATATATTCTTTCTTGTTAAAAAATACATGGAGAAAAATAAACTCTAGAAATTCAGATAAAGCATATGACTCTACCATTTTTGGAAAACGATCTTCTAAAATTCCTGATTTCATCCTGTTAGAATGTCAAGGAAGGAAGAAAAGGCAAGAAGGCAATGAGGAATGGAGGAGGAAAAGGGAAGAGAAAGAGGGAGCAGAGAAAGAGAAGGAAGAGGGAAAAGAATGGAGATTAGATGCATAAATGATGAGAAATTAAGAGACATGGTATAATTGAAGAACCGCTAGCTCTGGTACCTCACCCCTGCCCCTTAGGTAAAACATGTCCTCAAACAAGTGACTCCTCCTCCCTGTCTTCAGTCAGATCTAAGTGCATTGCAAAGACCCTGGGGACAGCCTTTCCAGATTCACTGTTTCTATTCCCAGAGTTCTGCATACTGTTGAGATGGTTCTTGTAATCACTCAGCTATGCTAAGGTCCTGAGAAGCAGTTCTGAAAAGGCTTTAAATGGTTTGTGGCTTCCCAAATCTGCTGGGGCCAGAAAAAAAGTAATGAAGAACTCAGAGATGATCCAGTTCCAACCCTGCTTTATTTTACGGATGAGAAAGACTATGTCCAGGAGATGAAATGAATCAGTCGGTATTATAGACAACAGTATTTCTGTTTAGTGGTCTGAAATAGTCTGGGTCCCCAAGTTAAATACCTTTCCTAATAAAATAATTCTCTTCATAGACCTAGTGGTCTTTTAATCTAAGATTTTTTGGTAAAGATACAAGATTCCTACAGTTTGAGCAGAGTACAGATTTACTTTGGATTTACTTTGCTGAGACGCTCCTGGGCTGTCACCACCTGGGTATATGGTTAAGTGTTTAGATGCTGAGACTTCTTAACTTCTCCCACTATATTTTGATTGCTCAAGCACTTCTTAAAATTACTGTACAAAGTCTATGCCTAAAAGTTAGAATGCATATTAAGAATCATTGGTGCTCTCAATTACCCATGAGATTTTTAAGAAATATTCTATAACAACTTGTTTTGAAAAATACATCAAAACTGTCTTTAACATTAGGGAAATCACAAGAAACACAGCAAAAATAGGTTAATCGGACTTTAAGTGAAACTAAATATACTGTTAAAAGTCACAAACTGAGATTCTGTGAAGACAAACACACTACAAGAATAATTTTCAAAAAATGGCTTCCAAACTTTCCATTTTCTTTGCATGGGGTCTGAAAATTCTATAGTAACACTATAGTAAAGCATTAACTCTAGGAGGTCTTATTAAATAAATGTGTAACCTAGAAAAAATACTGCATGAAGCCACTGGCCGTGCAAAACATTCACTACTTTATCAGATTAGTCAGTGGGGGACACAGAAAACCAAGGAATAAGGTTTTCAGATGAGTTGTCTTCAGCAAGTAAACTCTGAACAAAAGAAGCAAAGAATGGGGTTAAAACAAAGCCAGCATCCTTAGGAGGGTCCCTGCATAGTCTGAATGATTAGAAGCAGAAGGAGAAGGAACACTGCTAGAGCTGCCGCAGTCAGGGAGCACCAATTATGATACTAGATGCCCAGTTACACGTCAGTTTCAGATGAAGAACAAATAATTTTGAAATATAAACATGTCTCTCATAATATATGGGTCATACTTACATGAGAAACATTATTTTTGATAAATGAAATTAAAATTTAACTGAGTATCCTGGCATGTATTTGATCACTTGGATCCTAGTGACAAAAACAAGCCCGCTAGTTACACCAGCTCTGACTTACATCCCAACACTACCCAGGACCTTGTGCAAGCTGTTTAAATTATGACAGTCACTTGGGACTGTTGCTGCAAAGCCAAAATTAGGTGACACTTAAATTTCCTATGCACTGACTAACCAATACCTATTTAACCTATTGCTCCTGTGTAGTTATTAATTCTGTCTGAGGTGATCTTTGATTAGAAAACCACATATGTTTAAAGGACATTACTAATCTTAATCCCAATTATTTCTCCATGAATTGAAGTAATATACAGGGCACTTAAAATCTTACCATATGATTGAATTACTACTATCTTTAATGCAAACAGAAAACAGTTTGATTTAGGGAAAATGTGTAGAGCAAATTGAGAGCCATCCCTAATACCCTCACATTCTAAAACCGGGCACTTTCCACAGAAAGACTGGACTTTCTGTGGTCAATAAACTAAATTGAAAAATCTCTAGCCAACTGCAATAAACACAGAATTGAAAGCTAATAAAACACCACAGGGCATTTCAAGGTAACTCAGCAGGAGAGGGTTCACCAATATAGACGTGTTTACAGATGGTGACTAAAGATATAATAATTAATCTGCTTTTGAATTAATGAACAAATCACATGCTTCCTTCAAATACAAAGCACAAAGCTCTTAGCTGCTAATTAAGTTCAGGAGTAGAATAAACACTTCATTTGCAGTAAAGGATAAGGTTCATAAACTGTAATATACAGTCATCCAAATTGTGCCTGTCTGACTCATAAAAAGCAAGACCCTATTCAGTACACATAAATTGACCCAACACTATGATCACCTATATTCTTTGAGTCTTAACAAGATCCTTGATAATTTAATATTACATATACTGTAGTTCCTTAAGGAAGTTTTGCATAAAAATGATAATGCTAAATGTAGTGTTTAAAAACAATAACAATAAATACAAAGCTTGTACAAGTCAGCCACAGAAAACAGAAGTGAATCAATACTACAACTCTAATATGAAGATGGCAGGATTGCAGAGTGGTAAACGGCAGTGAAACAGCCTCTCCAAGACTCGGTGTCCAGATTCTGGAATACAACAATGTAAGGAAGAGAAGGAAAGTGGATTGCTAAAACCCAGTAAAGATATGGAGCAAGAATCGAAGCCCGTGGGGAGAGCAAAGAGAGAAACTTGGCCAGTGCTGGCAAATTGCACTTTCTCTTCAAGCCCTGATTCACTGTGAGGGGAGAGTGGTTTGAAGCCCCAGACACATGTTGACTACTGCAGACCCCTGAGGCCTTCACAAAGAAACACACCAGCAGAATGGAGCAGTGGATGTAGCAGACTATATTGTCTAGTGAGTTACTTAGGTTCAGATGTCCCCCAAGAGAGGGTGATTCACCAATAGCCATCTTGGAGGAGAGGCCAAATGAGCTCGGAAATCAGGGAGGCTATAGGCTGACTCCATCTAGGTAGCACCCAGTATCAGGGTGAAGCAGAACGAAGTTTAAGTTAGCAGGAGGTCAGGGAGCTGAGTTCAAGCTGGCAAGGGGCACACAGAGTGTTACAGTCTGAATAAATCAGGTTCTAGCCTCACAGCCAGAAACCAGCCTGAACTTTAGAGGAATTTAAGGTGCTGCAGGCTTGCTAGAATTATGGTCTACTCCACTGTCAATCTATAGCTGCCTTGATGAGATTAATCAACATAGATCTAGGCTCTGTCCGCCCACTTAGTCTACCAGTGACAGCACAGACACAACCTAAAACGGACATTTTTTTCCTTTTTTTTTTGTTTTTTGTTTTTGTGTTTTTGCTTTTGTGTTTGTTTCTATTTTGCTTTTGCTTTTCCTCTTGATTGTTCTGGTTTTTACATGAATGTGAATACTGTTTCTAGTTTTCTTTTTGTTTGTGCCGTTGTTTTTATTTATATATCTTCCCACTCTTTCCCTCCTGTCTTCTTTGCCAATTTCCCAAAGTTCTGATTATCTTCCTTTGTCCTCAGCCTTGCTTCTAATCCCTTTCTCTTTTTCTATTTCTCTGCTTTTCCCCTAATCTGTTTAATTTTATCCCCTGAAGATAAAGCCACCATATATTGAGGACACATTTACTGTATACAATTTTCTGGTTTGTTTTAGATTGTGTTACATAACCACAAATATAATTCATATGATTAAAGGTGGCAAATTAATGGTTCTACAGTTTGTCATTTTCTGGGCTGCATTTGATGCTACTGTTATTGTTGATTGTACTACTTCAGCCAAGGTAACATAATTTTTCTAATCAGTTTTTCTTCCTGGTATGCCAAAACTGAGATTGCCTAAGGATCATAAACGATGCTACAGGCCAGTGCCAAAAAATAAGAGGCCAAATAGGCAGTGACTTTTCATCCCCAAAAACTGGAAAGGTGGGATCTTGCAACAGGGTCAAAATGCAAAAAGCTAGCTATACCTGGAAGATATTGCTGAGTAGTCATTTCCTAAGGGCTCTCCATGCTACCAATAAAACTACCTGTCATAAGCAATTTATAAGTATTGGCCCAGGAATTAAACTCAAAAAAATAGAAAAAGACAGATGTTTATGCAAGATGCAACCCCAAACTTGCAACTCACCAAAAGCAAAATCAGGGATAAATGAGGTAGAACAATTTGAAAGCCACCTATCTGCACTCTCTGAAGTATTAACAGCGAAGGTGTAAAAGTAGATGAATGAAGCTCTAGAAAAAACTCAAATTGGAAATAATCTCTCAGATAACTAGAGATGGAAACTATAATGGAAGACTTGGTTAGTGACACTAGAGCAGATACAAATTTATTTAAAAAAAAAAGAGGAGTTTGTGAAAATGATGGAAATCATGGACAACCATCATAGGAAAGAAATGGAACCCATGGGGCTGGGGATTTAGCTCAGGGGCATAAGTGCCTGCCTTGCAAGCAGGCAGTCGTGAGTTCAATCCCTGGTACCGATAAAAAGGAAAAAGACAAAAAAACGAAATGGAACCCATTACAGAGATTCAAACAGGATTCAAGAAGATTAAAACTTCCTTTGAAAGTATACACAGCAGAATTAGTCAAGGTGAGGACACAGTAACTTATTCAGAAGACGAGATTGTAGTTAGTGATCATGAAAAGCAAGATTTCTTAAAAACAGCAAGGAACAATGAAACATCAATCCAATAGTTGGTACACATTACAAAGAAGAATAACATAAGATTGATCAGAGTCAATGAAAAGGCAGGAGACAGCTCAAATGACATAAATAGCCCGTTCAAAGAAGTAATGGCAGAGAACATACTGAGCGTGGGAAAAGAATTTGACGTACAGATAAGTGAGGCATATTTAGCCATGATCAAAAGAAAATCTACACCAATGCATATAACTGTCAAGATTTCAGAAAGTCAACACAAGAACAGAATATTAAAAGCTGTTAGAGAAGAGAAACAAATCACATATAAAGGAAAGTCCATCAGAACTATAACAGACTTCTTAGCACAAATCTTCAAGTCAACAAGAGTTTGGAATGAAGTATTTCAAGCCCCAAAAAGAAATAATCTCAACTCAGATTGATGTACCCAACAAAACTGTCCCAAAATTAGTAGAAATAAGATACTTTCATGACAAAGAACATCTGCAGAGATTCGTGACTACCAAACACTCCAAAATGTCATTGAACGATATTCTAGAAAGTGGTAAAGAAGACTACAATTGCATGAACACCAATAGAAAGAATTCACCATGTAAAGCAAGAAACTAAACCGAGGGGAAAAAGGAACAAAAAATAGGAAAATAACATGACAAGGATAAGTCAATACATATCATCAAAAAGTATCAATATACTGGTTTCAATTCACCGATCAAAAGAAACAGGTAGAATAGGCCAATAAGTTAGATCCAACAATATACTGCATATAAAAAATATATTTAATTCAAAAAACAATTTATAGGCTGAAAGTCAAAGGGTGGAAAGTAATGCTCCATGTGCCAAGAACCCAGAAAAATGCAGCCGTAGCTATTCTATTTGTAGGCAGAGTAGATTTCAAGCCAAGACTGGTTAAGAGAAACAAAGAAGGTCGTTACATCCTTATAAAGGGAACAATCCAAGAAGAGGAGATAATCAAAAATATACACACACCACATACCATCCCACCCAACTATGTAAAACAAATATAAACAGAAATGAAAAAATCATATAAGCTATAATAAAATTGTAATGGGAAAACCCAATGTTCCACAGATCAATTAGACAAAAAATCTTTTTAAAAATCAGAAATGAACCAAACTTTTGTACAAATGGACTTAGTAGATGTCTACAGAGTGTTCTACCTAACAACAGAATACACAGTCTTCTCAGGTGCACATGGGATGTTTTCTAAAATAGACCACATATTAGCTCACTGAACATGCTTAAGTAAATCCAAAGGAATTGAAATTATCCCATGCATATTTTCAGACCACAGTGCAATGAAATTGGAAATGAATGGCAAAAGAAACCATCAAAACTTCATAAGCACATGGAAATTAAATAATACCCTTCTGAAAAACCAGTGGGCCACAAATGAAATTAAAAAAGAAATTAGACAGCTTCTACAATTAAATGGTAATGTAAAGAAAACATACTGGAACTTTCAAGATGCAATGAAAACGGTCCTATGAGGAAAATTTATAGCAAGGAAATTCTACATCAGAAAAATAGAATGAGCTCAAATAAATAATCTAATGTTAAACCTCAAGATTCTAGAGAAAGGTGAGCAAGTCAGCTCAAAGCTTATACATGGGGAAAATTATAAAGATCGGCCCAGAAATTAATGTAACTGAGACTAAGAAAACAATACAAAGAATCAATGAAGGAAAGAATTGGTTTTTTGAAAGATTAAATAAAACTGACAAACACTCAGCAAACTTTATCAAGAAAAAGAAAGTCTCAACTCCATGCAATCAAGAAAAAAAAGTGTGAAACCACAACAGATCCTACAGAACTCAAGAAAACCATCAATACTTATTTGAGAACCCACACAGGAATAGACTGAAAACAAAAAAAACAGATTCCTAGATATATATGACTTACCAAAGCTGAACCAAGAAAATATAAAACTTCTAAATAAACCAAATTCAATGAAATTGAAGATATAATCAAAAACATACCAACACAGAAAAGTCCAGACCCTGATGGATTCACAGCTGAATTCTACAGGAAATTTAGAGAAGATCTAATCTCACTAATTCTTAAACACCTGAATGAAATTGAAAGGGAAGTAATAGTCATAAATCATTCCTGGAAGCATCCATTACACTGATGTTGAAACGAGAGAAGGATCCAATCAAAAAAGAGAACCATAAGCCAATCTCCTTAATAATCACAGACACAAAAATGCTCAGTAAGACAATGGCAAACAGAATGCAGCTAATCATCAAAAAAGCTGTACACCTGACCAAGTAGGATTCATCCAAGGGATTCACCCAAGGGATGGAAGCACTCCAGAGACTAAGTCCACAAGTTCACCTGAGCTACACAGTGTGTATAGGACCAGCCTTAACTACACAGCAAGACCCTGTCTCAAAACAACAAAAACAAACCAAAAAAAAAAAATTTTAAAAAAGAAAAGAATAAGTGGAAACAAAGTTTTTGTTAAAAAAAAAAAAAGGAGGGGAAAAGTATGGGAGGGAGAAAAGGGGATTGAGAAAAAGAGAAAGATATATGATGTACAAGTACAAATTCCCTAGGATGAATGAAAAAAGTCAATAAATAATTAAATAAAATTCCAATAAATCAGCTATTTGTCTCTTTTATAAGTATTTAGTAAAGTTGATCAAATGACTAAAATTCTTCAATAAAATTTAACAGAATTAGACTCTTGCTCATAAAGAGAGAAGAAAGAAGCAGACTGGTCAATGAACATACAAATAAACAGATGACAGATCTAGAGTCTAGGAACGACAGCCCACAGGACTATTTCTGTATAACCCACAAGTAAGAGTCATTTTCACATTTTGAAATGGTTAAATGAAATCAAAAGAAGAAAAATATTTAATGACGCATGAAAATTCTGTGAAACTGAAGGAAACAAAAGGAAGTTGTCCACACGGTATTGCTAGAATACAGCCATGCCCCTTTGGCTGAGACCACGTGGCCAAGAAAGCCTAAAATATTTACTGTGTTGTTTACAGTTAATGTGATTAATATGCAAGCCCTTGATAATGGATAAGTAGATAGATGACACAAACTATTATCCTGGATTACCTGTATGTCCCTAAAATTATTACAGAACATAATAATTAAAATCACCTCAGTATTTTGGAACTTACTTTACCATCACTTACAAAATAAACCACTGATCATGAGCTAATCCTCATCTTACAGAAAGGAGTGGTCTAAGAAAGCACAATGGTCTTGAAGAGTGGACCACCTCTACCTAATTCCTCTGCTTCTAAGAATATCAAATAAGCAACAGAAAAAATAAAGTAGCAAGAAAACATCAGTCAGATTTTTCCCCCCTTTGGTTGTTAGAGGCAGAAGTATAAAAACAAAAATTTAAATGCTATGAAATTGTGTGTTCTTCCAGAACGGGCAATAAAGAGACAAAAACTGTCAAGAACAAAAGCTAGGAGCAAGACAAACAGGACCAAATGGATCTCTTGGATCTTCAAACTTAAGAAGGATACAAACTGACTGAGATCAAGGAACTCCCTCAGAGTTCCATTATTAAAAGGTCTTATCTGTGCAGATACCCCAATGCCCATAGCTTCATTAGCTTCTCACATTGAGTTACACGGACACAAGAAAATAGGAAGGACTGCTTAAGGTTCAGTATTGTATCCTCCATGCATGAATGCAATACTGCCTGTAACAAAGTAGCTGCTCCATAAGGACCGAATAAATGATCTATCTCACCTCTAATTTTATAGAAACTGAATCGATGAAGGAAAAAGCACTTGACTTTTTCTAAATCAGATAGCTGGTTAGAGGCTAAAACAAAAAACCTTAGATATGACCTTGTCTTGCCCTAGGCCAATGTCCACAGTGTCAAACAGTGTGAAAGAGTAGATAACATTAACCTAACAGATATTCCACCTTTGTCAACAGGTCTCTAAATTAGCCCAGAACACTCTTAGAGAAGCAGATCATTTATGTTCCCCAAAAGACAAACTCTAAGCCAGTTACAACAATTCAATTCTCCGTAGTTGGTGATTGGTTTACAGCAAATTTGTGACACAAGGTTCTGGCCAATAATATGTAAAGGGAAATAGAGTGTGTGTGTTCAGGGAAATATTTCCCTAATTAAAATCAAGAGACCATTCCTTATTCCTCACCTTTTGAAAGTTATTATGTGAGGCTGTATCTTTGGCTAGTGTAGATATAATCATGACATTATAAAGATTTCAAAGAATCTAGCCTTAGTAGAGCCAAGTTCACTGCGCTATCAAATTAACCACTGCTGAACTGCTTATTCTAGATTCCGTATATCAGGGAACAAACTATCATTTATGTTTGAGTAGGTTCTTACTTGCAGCCAAAAGTGTGTTGTCAGATACCACCCTGGGAGGACCCTGTTCCCTGCCATCCTTCATCCTTCTGCAGACCTCATCCCAGGTCATGAGAACCACAGATACCATCCCTGGGGGAAAACTGCTGATTCTCATTGCCAAATGGGAGAAGGATTTTAAAATATCCAGTTTTACCCCAAGAAAGCTATAGTCTATTCCAAGCTAAACTCTAAATGCATTTTCCCAATAGAAATATTATTATATATGTTGTGTGGGCCCCATGATGATTTTAGAGCAGAAATTATACAATATGGTTTAAATAGGCTTTTGTGGGTTGGCCTGGAAACCTAACATTGTTACTATGGAAAAATGTTTCAAACTTCAAACAACTCTGTTCCTAATGAACTTTTGAATGCAACCTATTTTAAATCAGGGGCTACATATCTATTTATAATTAAAATATACAAAGATGAAATACAATTAAAAGCTGCAAAAATATCACACTTAAGACTTATGGCTTTAAATTGATGTTTCTTGCCATTTTGAATAAAATACCTCTGAATAAAAGCAGGCTGTGTATCACCAAATAATGAAGCCATACCAAATAATAATGCAAAATCAGAACTAAGAAAATCTACCAGACTCCATTTAAAGTAACTTTATGCTGAAAGCAAGGGCTACCTTTCAAATTGAATAGGTATTGAAGTACTGATCTAATTATTGGGAAATAATCACTCATTGCACCAAAAATTGTCATCACAACCAAGATCCCTTTAGATCCATTTAAAGAGGCAGCGTGCATGAGTGTATGAAACATTTAAAGTAGTACTGTCATGAGAGCAGGAAAACTTTCTGTCCAAATAAAGGAAAACTTCTAACTACCAGATATCCTTGGAGTATGTAGGATGGATCCAAATCCTTAGAATTTTGTTTTCAAGTCAATCAACTGCAATTTGGCCCTCCCAAGAAAAGTCAGTTTCCTCCCTCCTGTCTCTTCTTCCCCTTCTCCTCTTTCCCCTTATTGCCCTCACCTCCTTCCCCACCTTTCCCCTTTCTTCTCCTTTTCCTTCTTGTTTTGTTTTGTTTGTTTTCCTTTTGAGGACAGGGTCTGGCAATGTTGCCCATTTTGGGTTCAAATTATCCTCCCACCTCAGCTTCCTGAGTAACTAAGACTGTAAGTCCTTGCCACCACATCTAGCAAAGCTCAATTTCTTGATTCAGCTACAAGCCAGAGATCAGAGTATAGTAGAAAAAATACTAGTTGGTTACAGTAGGGTTTTTAATCTCTTATTTCCTCAGCAATAAAATGAAAATACTATGCTATGAGGTCCCAGAGAGACTGGGACATTTATGTCATAGTACCCCCAGTGCTGAAACCTATCATGTCCTCAGGGTTAGCTCCATGACTTTTTATCCTCTTCTCCCCCTACAAAAATATAGCCTCCATTACAGCATACTGAAATTCTCACCAACCTATACACCTAACTGACAGCCAGGGCTTCTTCTACTGGTAAACTGGCACATGACCTCTGAGGAAAGTCAATTCCAGCATAATCCTTTGACTGCTTGTGAAAAATGAATGAAATTATCTCTCCTTACCTTAAATAAAATATTATGACTGAATGCACTGGGGGCTTTTCAATACTGTAATTACTGTAAACTTGTATTTACATTTTGCTAAACCACAGGCTTCTGAGGAATTGGCAGGTTGAAGAAACACAGGAATAGCTTCATTTCATGAAAGGGTGAAAAAGAAATACAAATTAACAATTGCAATTCAAATGAAGTTTTGATATGATACAGAAATCTCTTCTTTTTTCCTCAAGACCTCTTTATTGGCTCTTTGTGAACTGTTAAGTTTCAGAATCTCCAAAACTATTGTCACTAAAACAATAACTTTCTTTGCCTTTTAGTCATAAATTACAAATACCAGGAAATGCCTGTAAAAATAGTGGCAATGGTATTAATATAAGACAGAAAGAGTTAGACCAAGGAATGTTGAAAAGCTAGAAATCATCCTTTTGGTTAACTTGACTGCCACACTGAGCACGTTTCTGTATATTACTCCCTTAAAATGTTTGATTTTGGGGATGTAGATAAGCAACTATTTTCAATCCCTTATAGTTAATTCCAGTGATTTACTTGTATACTCTTTGGCACCTGCCTTACTTTGGCTGAACTAGCTACATGTCTTGTGCTTTTTCTCTTTATAATCTTCCCATTGACAGAGGGAATGACAGGCAAATCAAAAAGTGCCTTTGCTTTGTGTGAAGGCGACTATAAAACGACCAAAGCTATTGCAAGTCTCCAGAAAACAATTCTGTTCTCTGCACGTGGAAGCTGAAGGGTAGGTAAAATTCTATACAGGGCAGCTGTGTCTATTTTGCAGTGTGTAACTCCCGAAATATACTGTTCAAAAGGCAATTATGGCCAAAAAAAAAAAAAAGTATATATTACAGAGGAGGGAATTTGTCAATTTCCCTAAACCTCATGTTCCATTCATAAAATGTAAGTTTCCAAATGAATAATTTAAATTAGCTTCTCTCCACCTTTTATACACCAGTAATCTTATTCACCTGTCAGACTTTATTCCAAAATTAAGATTTATCAGTGACCAGTGATATAAATAAAAGACAGTTTCCTTGTGGTGCTCTCCACACTTTTCTCCCCAAAATACAACTTGGCCTTTCTCACATCTCTATCTTCTGTCATGCTGTAAGTTCAAAATGCTCAAAACCTGTCTGACTGCCAACATGGAAGTAAAGTCTTATCCGTAAGTACTCACAAAGAGTCGTCAGTTTCTCAACAATCAGCAAGCTCTACAAATCACCATCATGTCTAAGAGAAGAGCAAATCAAATTGCTTTTGAAAGATACAAAGAGAAGCAAAAACTAAAAGCTCTCATTCTTAATCTAAAAACAATGCATATGTATGAGCAACACTAAAGTCTAAATATACACTTTGTATTTCACCCACACTGCTTATGACTACAGATTTTTGCCAAAAATATTACATTTAAGCATAATACCTCAACTTTTTGAAAATCTCCAAATTCCCTATTTCCTCCCTACTGACTACCCCCACTCAAATACACTACTACAAACTTCTGGTAAAGGACAGAAAATCTCATTTTAAAAAACCAAGGAAATACTGTAAAGGAGACTTCCCAAGTTAGTCTAATGGATAAGGTTTGCATTTGGGGACCAGGCCTCCATTTAAGAGCAATGGGATTTAGAAACTGGGATACAATCCTGGCTCTGTCTCTAATGCATTGCTACTCAATACTGAAAAATTTCCTTAATCTTTTGAACCTCAGCTATAAGACAGCTATAACATCTTCTACAATCAGCATCTATATTAATAAAACAGAGATGTTGTAAAGCTTGGCTTCTCAACCTCATTACTATCTGACCACATAATTCTCTGTTGCAGGGGATTGTCATGTGTATTATAGGATATTTAGCAGCATCACTGACCTCTACGTCAGAGAGAGTTGTGTGCTTCCTTGTGTAGTAAAAACATATAATGTCTCCAGACATTGCCAAATGTTCCAAGGATGCAAAATGTTCCCATGTGTTATATCAAGTGAATTATGGTCAACAATAAATGTTCAATAAATAGTACTCACCATTATCATTAGAGACATTAACCATGATAGACATTGGTTACCAGATAAAAATTGTGGTCTTAGCCCACCTTATACTACCCCTGAAAATGTTTTTAATGGCATAAGCCTCATGGCCATGGAAAACATCTTAAGACTTACCAACCCTTGAAGACATGCATTCTCGATGTGACTCTTAGGTTCTTAATAGTTAGAAAAGGAATTTGGGAGACATTGAAAGAAACGTAAAAACATACAGCTTTAACACATGAAGGAAGTTATGGTCACAGAGCACAACTTCCCAGTAATAATATTAATCTGTAGCAGAGCTGTGACCAAAGTACTCACACACTTACTCCACTTCAAAAAAACATTTCACTTCACCATGCAAGTATATTGGAAAAATCCAAGTTAGACAGTAAGACTTTCCAATGTCTATTCACTGTGCAAGTGTGTTTTCCCATTAAACCCCTCTGGTTCAACTGACTAAACTCCTCAAATCTCTTTCTGTTTCCGTCACTATACAGACCAGTTCTTCAGAAGACTGACAGTCCTCTAGTGTCTAGAAGACAGAAGACAAATTTAGCCAATTCAGGTTTGGATAGCACAAAACTGGTAGCTTCAGTCTCTCTACTGTGCCATAACAAACATTTTCTATGGCAAACATCTTCAGTTGAGATAGAACAGACAGTCTTTTATATTCCATTTAACCAAATAACACTGCTTTACCAGATCAATTTTGTCTCTAAGACCTACTCAAACACTACTGCTTATAGGGGTTTTCTAAAAATTTTTAGTATTAGAGGCATATGACGTGGTAACTTTGCCTTCCAAGGAAATAGCATGGAATGAACTTATCATCACTTTGATGATAGATTTAACAGCATTTCTCATATAGATCTATAACCTTTCATTTCGTGAAAAGGTCCATAATATGGAAAGAGTGTAAAGTGTGCTACTGTATTCCCGAATGAGAGAATACAATCAACCAAAAAGTTACATAGGAGATATCCATGTTTGCTTGGCCCTAATTATAGTAATTAAGGATACCTTAACTCTAAAAGAGCTTCATGTGAAATATTCAGGAAGGGGACAAGTTATTTTCTGATATATCCCTGCTGACACACCCAGGATCCTCATGTGGAGTCCCATCCTTAGGTTTAGGCTGTTTCATGCACGATTTTTCAGGTGTTTCCTGTTTTCCTATCCTACCTATCTTGGCCACTATCCTTTTAGAGTCCTCATGCCTAGTTTCCAAGCTGCTCATTAATATGACAAATTAGTCCACATCACTGCAGTAATGGCTTTTCCAAACAAGGATGTACAAAAATAGGCTCTGGAGGCAATTAGAGAAAGGCCTGACCACGGTATCTTCTTACACCTCAGTCTGTAATATTCAAAGTAATACTTTGGCCTATTTCATAAGCTGCTGTAAGTTCACTAAATTCACTATGTGCCTAGCTTATAGTGAATGTCAGAAATGGCAGCTACCTCATTTAATTACACCCTAATACAAATAGTTCCAATTGTGAAACTGTTAAGCAAAGTGGAAAATAAGGAAACCACATCAAATGTTTTTCATGATTAAAAAAGGGCAAAAGTGTAACAATATTTTTAAAGAGAAGATATAGACTTCCTGATTTTTACAGGAAGAAATGGTGGTTTGGCCAAGTGAACACACCATGTTGATGAAACACCCCTTTCCAGGGGCCTCCATTCCTTCTACCCAGGTTAAGTTGAGGTAGGTCCTATTATTACCTTCTCCATCAAGGAGCTACTAAGACTAATCATATTCCAGCTCTGACTCCCACGTTTAAGCCACTGAAGAAACAGGCAAGAAAGTGAGAAGTCACAGAGAAATTCCATCATGTGATGGATGCACTGTGAAGTAGGGATAATACTAGCACATTCCTTTAAGGATTCTTGTACAGATTAAATGAAACAACGCAAGTTAAGTGCTAAGCCTGAGGAATGTTGATCATTACTATCATTTAAAAGAGTCTCCGAGTCTCATTTCATGGATGTGACAAATTAGGCCAAGAGAGATTAGGTAATGTTGCCACAATAAGTGATGAAAGGAAACAGAATTTAGTATTCCCAGTAATAACAGGGGAAAAGAAAAAAATGTCAAGGAACTACAGGAAAAAGAGCAACTTAGGAACTCTACCACTAATGGTAACTCTTTCCACCATTTTTCTCCATTCTCACCTCTTCCTTTAGTTCCCTAGGATTGCCACAGCAAAGTACCACAGATGGAGTAATTCAGAACCACAGTTACTTTCATAGTTCTAGAGGACAGAAGTCTAAAATGTGAGGTGCTGGCAAGGTCAGACTTCCTCTGGGGCTCTGGGTAGACTCATTTTGTGCCTCTTTCTAGCTGAGTATGTTCAACATTATTAGGGTTACAGCTATATCCCCCCCACAAAGCTTGTGCTTGTTATCACACGTCCTCTCTCCTTGCATGTCAGTCTCTCCATCTCTTATCATCTTATAAGGATACTAACTAGTCATATTGGATTAATAGCCCATCCAATTTCAATTTGATCACATTTTACCTTGATTACATCTGCAAAGAACCTTTTTCTAAATAAGGTTACATTCCTGGTACCTGGCTATAGAACTTGAACATGCCATTTCTTTTTTTTTTTTTTTTTTTTTTTTGGCTTTTTCCTTTTTATCGGTACCAGGGATCGAACTCACGACTGCCTGCTTGCAAGACAGGCGCTTATGCCGCTGAGCTAAACCCCCAGCCCCACCATTTCTTTTTTAGAGAACACAAATAAACCCACTACATCCTTCTCACCTAAAAAGTTTATTTTGTTGTGGCTTGATTTGGGTTTTTTGGTCAGTCCTAAAGCTACAAATGTGAAGTTCATTGAAATGTTTTTCATGCTAACTGGCAATTCAGAATTATTATAACAAAAAGGCAACTATGCCTGCTTAACCATGTTTACTTTCTGAGCTCATTAGCGGTTCCATGTGGTGAGAAAAATTTCCCACTCACTGTATCAAATTTAGCACATTTATTTAGTCTGAGTCAATGCCTGAAATATCCTTTCATACATTTAAGCCAATTTTCCCCAAGGTCACACAGCAAGACAGAAGTCACAGATCTTTCTCCTGTGAGTCAATCACTACAAAACATAACACTGAATTTGAAAGGGAGATAGGTAGGCTATGAAACACGCCTGGAATTCTACAGTTATTTTTTTTTTCATGTAACAAAATTATTATTATTTTAGTTGATATACATTTAAACTAAAAAAAAAGTACTACTAATCAAAAATGAACTGTAATTTTACATGAATGTTTCTGTAATGATGTGGATTATTTTTTGAGATGAAACAGCATCACATTTTCCTTCTAAACACAGGGGGTACACACTACCTTCAATTAATATCCTTTAAGCAAAGAAAAAGGAAAAGAAATTCTCCACTTCACCTTTTTCAAAAAACAAAAAAATCGGCAAGTAACAGTAGAATAACTTTTCCAGTCAAGCGTAACATTTCATTGCTGCTGAATTTGCCATATTTTCCCATGCTGGAATTTTTCTAATATTTAATTTTGACCAAAAAAAGTTACTAAGTCACCTACAAACTGAGCTAATCTAAGATGTGGTCATATGTGCAAGAAATAAGCAATTGGTATTACCAATTATGGTATTTGCATTATCATATACCAGAAAAATAACTACCAAATTTGATCTAGCAGAGGAAAATTGTCTCAGAGCTTGAAATCATTAAGAAACCGGAGAATGTTTTTCTGAAATTTCACAGTATAGATGAAATTCTCTCTGGAAATAGGCATTACATGTTGTTATGGTTTGGGTATAGATGTCCTCGAAAACTCTCATGCAGTTAAGGGAGGAGAGCAGGCTTTTCACAGGTAGCTAAACCTAGAGTTTGTGATTGAGTCATGGTCTAATGCTGGAATTAAGGGTGTGAGTGCTACACTCACCCTAGGGAGTAAAGCCTGCATAAAAGGGACAAAAAGGGTCTCCCCTTTCCTATTGTTTTTGCTGTCTTCTGCCCACCATGAATTGTTTTCCTCTGCAAAGCCACCCTATCTTGGAGCCAGCCAGTTATGGACTGAGATCTCTACAATCCATGTGCTCAATAAACCTTTCCTCCTTTAACTTTGGGTGTTGGGTGTTTTGTCCCAGCAATGAGAAAAATAACTAAAACACACGTTACAGAAAATGATAAAGACACAGTAAAATTTGTGACAAAGCAGTATAAGCTGTGACGTGAAGTGGTTAGGCTCTACATGGAAGTCAGTTTGAAGTTTCACTATCCTTATAAGCCGTGAGAAATTGAGACAGCACTGAATTGCTCTAATACTGTTCTCAGCTGCAAAACAGGGATGATGATAATGATACCAACATCTAGAATTTTAATGAATAGATTAAATGACCATAAAATCTTTGGCATAATGCCTAATTGTTATTATTATCAAGAGCACATAAGCACACCTGGTGGGCATGGCAAACTGCCTAGTTTCAAATTACAATGCTCCGAACTACTGTCATCATCGAAACCTTGGACAAGTAACTGAACCTGTCTGAGCACTGAATTCCTCAAAGGGGAAAATAATATAATAGTAATACCCTCCAAGAAATAGGATATATATATATATATATATATATATATATATATATATATATCGTTAGCCAGCATAGGAATTCACTGAGATTTGACAATAAAAAAATTTATTTATCATTATAGCTTCACAGTAGAATTTAATTTTACAAATAATAGCTTAGTAGTTTATACTAAGAAACTTTGTCATTTAAAATGTATTTCTATAAATCTAAAACAAAGAATTATCCCATGCCTAATAAGTCAGAAGTATTATATTTTTTGCAAATGTGAATAGTGAAAGATTGGTACCAAGGTTTTAAATACACATTCACTTAACTTCTATTCACAGTGCTCTCGCTGGTACTGCACAGAACAAACAGTTGCCTTAAATTTCATTCTTCCCTACTAGTTTTTTAGCTGCAAAGAAAGAATATAATATTTCAAACAAGAAGTCTTGAGGTACAGTCCCACACAAACCTGAAAACAAATCGGTAATATATGCAGCTCTCTTTGTTTAAATCATTCACATATAAAAAAGTGTTATCAGGAACATGGTCAGACTGCTTTCCTCTTTGCTGAGATATTTACAGGAACCCTCCCAGCAGCCATACTGTACTTGGTACTGAAACACAGTTCATACTGGTTCCCTTTCAAGTTCAAAGTTGCATCTGATTTCCTGGACTTCTCCACAGAGTGACGCTGAGAAATGGGAGCTATGTCAGATCCTTCCTTACCAATTAAAAATAATTAGAATTGAACAAAGTTCCTCCCCCATGTACAGAAAGGAGACTGCAAACACTGCTTTCCAGGGAAGATGGCCTTAAATTGGTAGTTGAAATGCAAAGGTTAGAGCAAGAGAAGAGCTGAGATTATCCACTCTGGCAAGCTCTGCTAACTGGCTGGTGATAACCATTGTCTACCAACTTCTCCTTTGCTGTCTAGGTGCTTCTGCTGAGGAAACTCTTTAGAGCTTTTGCTTTCATGATTATGAACAAGACATACACCTAACTGGCGCTGTCCTAACCTTTCCCTCATTTTCTACCCTGCACATGATTAGACCAGCAGTAGTATCATCTTGCAGCCAAGAACCAATCAACAAACACAAGGTCCAGCTGCCTGAGCTGGATCACAGCAGTGTTAATTCTAAAAATAGGAACACAAAGAGTAAAGACTCTTTTCCCAGAGGCTTGAGATCCTTGGCCAGATGTTTGAGGAGCTATAAAACTGCAAGGGCAGAGACAGAAGGTGGGGTAACCATTGTGCTGGGCTAAAAACAATAGCTGCAATGGCACAATAGAGAAGACTTCATATATATATTCAATATCAATAACCATATTTAGCATACAAACACATCTGGATAATTAGGGTAACTGTTTAATATATGGAAAAATTGTTCAGAAAAGGCTTGAAATGTAAAAATGGTATGCAAATATAAAATAGCTCTATTTCTACTGAATTCCAAGTGAAAAAAGTATGAATTTTAATAGTGGAAGACTAATAGAACTGAGACTGTTTAAACAAAATGTTAAGCATGTCTTTGATTGAAGCTTGTGTGTGTGCGTGTGTGTGTGTGTGTGTTGAAAACACGAATCCAAGTGAAAAAGTCATAAATTATAATTCTGAAGAAAGTCATGTTCCAAAATAAGACTTGTTTTCTTCAGCAGTCTGGATAACATTTTACCTTGTGTTCAAACTATCCATGCATGCAATGAATGCAGTTTAGTCAACCTCAAATTATACCCCATTTCTGATCATCTTGTAGAAATTCAATCTGTGTCCATGGAAATGCAGCATAATACTGTAGAGTTAAGTAAAAGAAATAATACTTGGCATTTAAATGCATGAGGTACTTTTAAATTGTCTCTCAAATTTATTTAAGTATTTCAGCCGGGAAAAACAAGCTAAAAAATAACATAATATTTCAGAGATTAAATCAGCATGAATACTTGCCCTAGTCAATCACAGTATTCACCTCTTATTTTATGATTTATTCACAAACGAATTGGTATCCTTATCAGATTTTCTTGAATTTATTCTGCCCATTTCTTAAATTACTATTCACCAATGTATGTGACTTTAATGTATGTATTAAATGTACTAGAATTTATCACATCTTAGGTTTATCATTTCTCATCCTTACCTGAATCAGGGTTTTCCTTACGTGCAACATTAATTTTCCCACAATAGTTACATTTTTCCCCTCTCATTTCTTTGTTTCCCTCCTCCAACACTTAATTGTACTTCACTTATAGCACCAATCTCTCCCTTTCTCTTGGCTCCTCACTTCAGAACTATAAATCCACTCAGATAAAAACACAGACAAACAAACAAAAGTCCCTCAACCAGCAAATGTCACCTGACTACCTAACAACATGCTACCTAGGGACCATCCTTGCTCTGTCATACTTTTCAAAAGAATAGATGTGACTGGCTTCTTCCATCACTTATATACAACCATGTATACAAATATACATTTAGCAACCGAATCTCAGAAAAAAAGTATGCATGTATGCATCTGAGTGAATGCATATCCATACACATGTGTGCATACACATATATATTCACTATAAATTGTACTGATTATAAAAGAAACATAGCACATAATCTATAAATAATAATTAAAATACAAAACCTCTTGTGTAAATCCCATAGAGTTAACTATTTCTGACAAATTGCTTTCAGTACTATTTACTAATCTGGTAGGTTCTCACATGAATATTGGTTGATATCTCCTTTTACATGAATAAGCTTAATATAAGACAATTGACTATGTTTGTTGGAAAACTTCTTACTCATCAAAAAGAACTCAACTTTTTTTGAATTAAATAACAGTTTACAGATACTGGAAAGATATTTCTCAGTTTCTTGTGCTGTTCACATTGTAACTGCTACATACCCAGCAAGATTTTTTAAGTCTATGTAGTCTGCCTTCTTCACAACTTCTCTATCATTTTTCCAACCCTACAAAACCAGCAAAACAAAATCTCTGATTTGAAGCCTTTATCTGCCAACTTCCATGGCACAATATTCTCACCATGACTAATTTCAAACAGCATTGTGAATTCAGTGAGTGCAGACTTGAAAAGAAATGTGCAGTTGCACAACTACAGGGTACATCCACCATTCTGATAACACGGATGTGAGTAACCTCAAGAGCACAGACAATAAGAAAATTATAAAACAACTATAGAGGGTGAGTTTTTAAATATTATATTTACATTAACATCATTTAATTGCATGTATGCATTATGCAACATTAATGGCTGTGTTTAACAACCAACTCACACAGTTCCTAACAGTCAATCCAGTTTGGCTCTCACAAGCCAGCACAGGCTGGAGGGAAATCTCACTTGTCCCCACCACACTACTGCACCAGCACTTGCTGCAGCCAATACGGACTTGCAGGTCCAAAGCCATGGAACTTTTTACACTTATCATATTCAACTTCCAAACCCTTTCTTCATCCCTTCCAATTATTCTACCATTCTTTGCCAGCTTCATTCACTCACCTACCATTCTTCTTTAACATTAACATGACACTTAAATATTTGCATTATGCTAACCTCGGTCTCCTTTCATGCTCTTTTTGCAAACACAGTCTGAGTAATCTCACTAATGGCTTCACTGAGCAACTATTCACAAATGACCACCCCCACCTCTACCATTCAGCAGACCAAACTATTCTGCAGAGCTCCACAATGAATTACAGACTGCCTTACAAGTTAGTTCTCCTTCTTACTTACTTACTAATTAAGTAATTAGTCGGGTAATTATGTCTCTCTCTTTCACTAGGCTGTAAATTTCACCAGCATATGGAACATTCTGACTGTGGTCATCTCCTAAGAGTCTAACACAATATCTAGCACAGAGCAATTACACTAGGAATCAATGAAGGTACAAAGGAATACCCGTGGTCATATCAAACACAGCATGTCGGGAACACACTCTTTAAATGTCTCCTAATGTGTATTTCCCTGTGGAAATAACGTCACAGTAAATACCAACATTCCATTCCTGCTCTGTGTGAGAGAATCCTAGACTCTTCCCTTCCCCCCACTGTTCCTCCCCGGTCACTCATGATCTACCTCGCAAGTAGTTTTCAAATCCATTCCTTCTTTCCTACCACCACAACCGTGACCTTAGCTCAGGCTCACTCTTGGCTGGACCCCGCAGTAACTTCCTGAGCCTTTGCCCCTAAAGCTCCTGTGTCAGGACGCCATTTGGCTTCCCAGCCTGCAGAACCTTCCACTCCCCTCCCCTCTCCAGAGTCTACGCTCCATTTACATTCACGTGGCTGCAGATCTCAGCACTCTTTCACATCTCTGCGCCTCTGCACACTTACTTCTCTCTGCCAGACATATCTTTCTCTCTCTGTTACACGCTAGTCAACCCTTGTGGGAAGCATCCTTGATACAGCTGTTCTTGGCGCCCATGCCAGACCACTCCTCCACACTTTCATAACACTCTGATCCCTTTATCACTCTATCCCCTTCAATGCCGGTTACTGTTGAATTAGCCCTTTCTTTGCTACTGGACTATGAACTCCTGCCAAAGATAGGCATCATCTACCAAAGGGATAAACAAACACATAGTAGGAATTCCGAGCTCCTATATGACTATAAAATGACAAACTCTCTGTTATGCACAGAAAGTACATATCCAAGAAGCTGCTGTCCTTTTTAAAACTACTCACCTTGAAAGTTATCCACTTTAATGGTGGTGGCATTACTCCAAGTAATTTTGGAAGTCAACTTTCTGAACTGTCTGGGGAATGTTCTTTAAATTATCTCAAGCAAGGCCAAAAAACATCATTCTGAACAGATCTGAAGCTGAAAAAGAATTGTACGGCAAGTAAAACAATTCTGTGTAGAAAACAAGAAAAGAAGCATATAAAGGATCACATGATTGATTTAGGGGAGGACCAATACGCTAGCTCATAAGTGTGCCTAAAGAAAGAATCTCAAAATGTATTTGGTGCAAAGGACATTACTTTTTAAAGACATTTATAACTCTTTAAAATGAATACCTTAAAAGATAATATTTGGTCCACTAGATGAAGCTCTTCATACTAGCATTTCCCAATGTGAATAGGTATTATTTTAATTGGGAGGGGACCCATAATTAAAGAAACTTAATATATATTATTAAACAAAGGTCTTTTTCAAAAAGGTTTATTCTCAGACTTCCCAGAGCTGTCAATATCTTAACGTGACACTCCATGAAGTCATCTATAGTACGCAGGATTTTCAAATTCTTTTAACATCATAATCCTATTTTTTTAGAAGTTGTGGTATTCATGTTCCATAAACCTTGGGAAAGAGCAACCTATTTGATGCTGTGTGCTTCAACACTATGACCTGTAGTCTAAAACTACAAAGATACCAAACAAAAGGAGGTTACTGAGAACTTACTACTACGGCTGATACATGTCAACTTGAGAAGTTTAGAAATTTAACTAAGAAACTCAGCAGGAAGCCAAGCTCGGCCTGTGCAAGAGGAGGGCACAGAGGGGATGTGTGAGTGCTACACTCACCCTGGGAGTGGGGGTAGCTTGCTTACCACTAAGGGAAAAGAGGCTCGTTCTCACTCTTTTTGTGCTGGCTGCTTTTGATGGCTGTTGCCTTGAAGTGTTGCCATGCCATCCTGCCTTGGAGCCAGCCGATTATTGACTGAAACCTCTACAAACTGTGAACTAAATAAATCTTTCCCTCTTTCATTTTGGGTGTTGAGTATTTTGTCTCAGCAATGAGAAAAGTATCCAAAACACTTACCTAGTCTGTCTTACACGCCTGCTGTAAGTTTGGGTAAAGATTAATTCCCCAAAGATTCATGTGCTGGCAATAGGTCATTTAAGAGGTGGACCTAGTGCAAAGGAACTAAGTGATGGGTGCTGTCCTTGCACAGGGATTAATGCAGGGGAGGACTAGATCTCACAAGACCAGGTTGTTACAAAAGAGTGAGCCTGGTCCCTCTTGCTTTCTTTCTTGCCATGAATCCTCTAGTATCTGGTCACATCATCCAAGGCCATCAGTCACATGGGGTGCAGCCAGGGATGGACCCTCACCAGATGACAGCTACATGCTGTTTGCACTTTCCAGCCACCAGAACTGTGAGCTGAATAAATCTCTTTTCCCTTATAAATCACACAATCTTGAATGTTTCTTATAGCAACACAAAGTGGAGTAAGTCAATGATATACCTCACTTTTCATTACAGTATTTCCCTATAATGATCTCACAGAAAGAACTGGTATTCTTAATTTACAGGTAAGGGAAAATGGACTAAGGAAAGTTAACCAAGAGCACACAGCTAGTTAGTAACAGACAGAATATTACCCTGACCTCCCCAACACATGGGCCTAACTGCTTACTCCACACCCACCTCCAGCACACCACTCAGCTCCCCTGGAATGCACCATCCCCTCATAAATTCCCAATTTCCACACAGCTAATTCCTGCCCTTTACCTTAGAGTTTCTTTTATCCACTTTCCCTGGGATGCCTTTACTGCCAGCTGGCTAAAAATAGCCATCCCCATGGTACCCTATGCCTCTCCTAGAACTTAGAAATCTACATCTTATACACACTGTGCAGAAAGGCCAGATTCACACAGCCTAAGGCAGTAAAATGCTTTTGACTGGCTAACATTTATAATGAGAGGAACACAGGGTCTAACTGTGTGCCTGTTGCTTTCTCAGCATACGTTTGGGTAAATATCTGAACAAATTTAAAATACTGCTCTAAAATGTCTTCAGGAATATATCTCATTTGATGTTCCACTATGAAAAGGAAGAATTACCTTTATCCATGAAGAACATGAATTTTAAAAAGCAAAGGGACTCTGCTGGTGAATGAATATATCCCATTCCTGACACAGAGTGGGTACTTAGCGGGGTACTGAGTAAAGGGCTGTGCAAGGGCATCCTAAATTCTGGTTGTCTTCACTAGTAGCACTGTTGCCTGGAGGATGCCCATCTCCATATATAAAGGGTGACACCCACCCTATCCCCAGGCCAGTGAAAAGGAGCCCATAGACTTGTACGGTCCACACTTGACTTTGCTTGGGGGTTTTCTCTGGGGCTGCAGATTGGAAGCTCTGAGGATTAACATGCCCTAGAAGCTGCTCTCTGCTAAGAGTAACTGGTTCTGTGGTAGTTTCTTATCTCTATTGCTTTTCAGACAGATATTTTCAAGGCATTTTCTATAGCTTCCCAGGAAAATTCACCTTGCACTGCTCAAAATGGCAGGTACTTTAATGCAAACCCTTACTGACTGACTGACTGACAGACTGACTGACTGATTTCCCTACTCCTACACGTTTACTTCTTCTAAATAAACTACCTGCATTTGAATCTTTGTCACAAGGTCTGTTTCTAGGATTCCAAATGAGGCCCTCTAGGAGAGCAGAGAAATTCTAATTTTAAAAATCTTTAGTAAAAAAGGGAGAAATCATTTGTAAATAATCAAGTATAGTGATATTTTTCACAAAGAAAGCATCAATCACCCATGATTTGCCACTGCACAGTAACAAACCAAAATGGGAGTTAATGTTAATATAAGAATTTTAATTTATGAGTTTTCTGACATTAAAAAGAAAGATTATTTTGAAAAGTAGAAAATACTTTAAAAATGTGTTGGGGAAATTGCCATATTAATACTCACCTTAGGCCTTAAATCTAACACCTTTCTCAGGGGCACAGGTTCACAAAAGTGTAACATCTCACGTATTTGTCCTACTCTTCCCAAAATAGCTTTTAAAATGGTGTGTATGGAGAGAGCTCAGTAAATCCATGGAATTTCAAAGCAGTTCTTTAGATCTCTGATCTTTGGGTAATCAAGTATAAGAAGTTTTCCCACTTACCTACATTTGGTCTCCTAAGGATGTCCATTTTTATGCAACATTTACCAAATACATTCTATAGAAAATTACTGAGATGTAGCTTTTTTTAAAAAAAATTTTTTTTAAATGAAAGTTACAAAAGCTACCTGCAGGGAATTCTCACTCTAAATAGATAGGAAAAGGTGTCACCATTTAGGATGACAAGAGGTCCCAGGGTACTAGAAGGGGGAGAAAGCAAAATATCACTAAGACTGACTTGGTGTGTGGCTATACAATATTATGGTTGTTCACACCCAATCAACCATACTTCATTAAATATTTAAAAGCTAAAAAACACAATACTTATGTACACATTGAAATTAGAAGAGCTTCTTTCTAGAATTTCTGATTTTACAGTTTGGATACATTCATCAACATTAGTCTTTTCATCTTTGTGTGGTGCTCCTGCTTTGTTCTGGGGAATTTATCTACTTCCTGCTTAAATAATCCAGGGCTGGAATATAAGAAGGAATTCTAAAAGAGGTGAATTTGGAACTCAAGCTCAAAAGAAAATCAGGAATTCAAAAGATGAGGGAGAGACAGGAGAGAGGAGAGAAGAAGAGAGGAAGAAAGAGGGGATAGAAAGGAAAGGGAAGGGAGGAGAGCAAAGGGAAGGAGCTAGATTTTCTCTGGTAGAAATACATAAACGGCTAAAACTGAGCAGTGTCACGGGATACTTATAATGATTGGTAGAGGATTCTAGCAGAGGGGAGGGAGGAACAGGGATGGAGTTGGGGACAGAGCAATAAGACACGAAGACTGGAGAGTCTAGCAAAGATCAGACCAGGAAGGATCTTGAATGTAAGGAGATTTTTGTCTTTTGTTGTCTTCTTTGGTGGTGGGGGGTTGAGGAATAAATTCACATACTTAAATGTTCATATTTCAGCCTACACAATTCTGTGATTACTAGTATATTAACAGAGATGTACAACCATAAATTCTATATAATCTCAGGATACTTTCATCCTCATTTGTATCTACTGGCCGTCTCATCCTGTTTCCTTTTCCCTCAGCCTCTAGAAACCATTCTAGTTTTGTCTCTACCTATACATAAAACCACTCAAAATGTGGTCTTAAAAGTCTAGCTTCTTTTATTTAGCATACTGTTTTCAAGGCTACTTGTATGTAAAGAGGATTAGTTCCTTCCTTTTTGGGGCCCAGTAATAATTTTGGGTAATATTTGGGCTGTTTCCATATTTTGGCTATTGTAAATGACTATGAACATTTATACATATATACATACTTTGCCTGGAAAAGTCTACTCCTAGATATATTAATATATAGCTATTTTGATTCCCTTATGTACATAGGCAACAGCACAGTTGTAGGGTAATATGATAACACCATGCTTAACTTTTTTGAGGAACTTCTCAAATTGTTTTCCGAAGTCATCATACCATTCTACATTCGAATCAGTGCTGAAGAGATTGAAATCATCTAGAAAGGCAATGAATCTTGAGACTGGATAGAAATATACCAAATCTGAGCCAGGGATTTAGCTCAGTGGTATAAGCGGCTTCCTGGCAAGTGCAAGGTCATAAGTTTGATGCCCAGTACCAAAAAAAAAAAAAAAAAGAAATACACTAAAATTTTTAATGTTAGAAAGTTTACTCAAGTAGTGGTATGTACGATTATGACAGGATTTGGATGAGATGCATAAAAGTAAAAGCCTCCTGCAGGTAAATCAACATGACTGTTGAATGAAGACAGTGGTAGGAAGAGGAACGCGGGAGGAGGAGCTGGAATTGAATAGAAAGGGGCAAGAAAAAGAAACAGCTTTTAGAGAGAGTAACCAAAACTTCAATTGCTTAACAACATGAATATGACACGTCAAACTACCTAAAGTATCAGGCAAGTGACGAAAAGGAAACTGGTACGACATAAGCAATAGAGGATGGTGGAGACTAACCAAGAAGCAGGAAAGGTCTCATAGGAAGGAATGGGCAAAGCAGCTCCACAGATCTACACAAAAGGAACATAGGCATATTGTGGATGTGTTTTCTCATTGTCCTAGAAAAGGAGATTCTGATTTAACATAAAAATCGGGATTTTATTTTGAATACCCTATTTTCAAATATTATCAGTTAATTCATTACAGTAGTTCTCCAAATCATGGTGAAATCATCAAAACGGGCCTCCAACCTGCCAGTTTGTGATCTGCTACATAAGTTAGTCACGAATCAAAAAGGGGTAGATTAATGGGGTCTCAGACAATGAGTGGGAGGAGCAGCACAGGGAGATACTGAAAGCTCTTGCCCTACCCCAGAGGACACTTTCCAAAGCAGAATGCATGACAGTGACATGGGAGTCATTTAACATTACTGGGGATTAGGAAGCAGACTTTGGAATGTGACAATTAAGAAATATGGAACATTGGAAAATGGGGGGGGGGTAGTGACTGAGAACAGTATAAAGTTGAATAATCAGCATTTCCTCTTTCCAAACCTGGCTTCTTCAAAAGTCAGCATGAGGATTATGTGCTCAAATCTGTATTTAAATTTCTTAGGGAAAAGCAGCTAAGTTTAATTCTATTGTGCTCCTCTGCTAAAAGATATTGGGCTAGTCTAGTTCTTTTTAAAATGATGTTTGAAAAAGTTTAGATCTCTGTGATTTACAACCACTTGGTGCTTTTGAACTCATAGTTACAGAAAACAATTTTTAACATGTTTCATAAACAAAGCTTGGTGAGAACAATGTACATAGCTTTGCTGTCTGTGACAAAAACCTAAAATAACACTGATTTGGACAAGATTCCAAACCATTATGGCAACTCTGGTTCAATAAACCGTCACCTTTCCCAATCCCTTTAAAATCCTTCTTACTCTGCCATTCTTAGAGTGCTGGCCTCCTTAGCAAGGCCTGAGATCATATCCACATTCCAGTAACTGAGCGGGGGACAGCAGACAGCACATCTCTGCTCTTTAATGACCATCTAGAAACTGCACAAATCACTTGTATTTTGCAGCCCATGGGCAGAATTCTGCCATGATTCCTAATTGCAAGAGAGTTAAGAAATGTCATCTTTATTCTGTAGGAATCTGTCCTCAGCTAAAATTCAGGGTCTCTGTCTCTGAAGACAATGAGGGAGAGATACTGGGAGACAGCAAGCAGTCTCCTCCCCTGGGTGGTATTCAATTTTTATAACATTCTGTTCTCTAAATTCTATATAAATTTATGATTTTGGTTCAGTTTTGCAAAGGAATATAAATCTGGCCTAACCTTTATGCTTAAATATTGGAAACAGCAATGTAATATCACCACACTTTTGGCTTCGTGGTACTGATAGTTATTTCAGCGCTGAAGAAAATAAAGATAATTTTAATTTCTTCTTACTAAATTATTTTCTGAAGAATTCTAAAGCAACTCCCGTCTTACTGCCATGCTTAACAGCTAGCTTTCAAAAGACTACATTAAAAACTCAAATTACAAAATTAAAAAATCACTGACATATTCCCACAGCATATGGAACTATACCACCTCAAGAATTCTTTTAAATTCTCACAGTCAATTGTGCCCTTACTGCCAGAAAACTCTTGAAGCAAAAAGATGTATTAACTATAGCAAGATGTACTCCTGAATTTTGACAATTTATTCTCCTATTAGTTCACAGTACTATATTTTATCATTCAAATATGAGAGAAGTTAAAAATAAAATAATTCACTAGCACAAAATTCACTACTGCTTGCTATATGCACATTCTAAGGGTCTATCTTTGAACTACAGAACCTTGTAAGTAAATAAAAAGTGAAGAAATTTACAAAAATTATCCAATTTAGAAGATAGTAATTTATGAGCTATTTTATGTTCATTCACATTTATTAAACTCAAGAGGATATTATTTCAAAGCTATTTGGCTTTTAAAAAAAAACATGGTATTTGTCTATAGTCTATTTTATCCCCTTAAAACTAGGCAAATTATTTTACTCAACAAATTCAATGCCTTAATCTATGAGTGGCTTGCCTTAAGAATAGCCTTGAATGGCTAGGCAGTGATAAAATCACCAAACATGACAGCTGACTATAAACCTTAATTTTTAAAAATGTCTATGTAGTACAAAAATTCATTAACAAAAATGTAGAAATTCAAAAAGTAGAAAATAAGACCAGCACAATAAGTTACACTGAATGGAAAATTAAACATTTAAATCATCCCAACACTTATCCTGACTAATGAGATTTTACACAGAAAAGATAAAGAATGGGAGACAGCTCACAAAAGGCTGGAAATTGTACCTGTTTCTATCAGTCACAATGAAAAACTTTATATTCACAGAGTATATACTGAGTACACTGCTCAGAAACTAATTTTAAAAACAAGACCTGAAAAGATTAAATTGTGTCCAAAATATTAACTGCATCACAGGGGGTAAAAAAGAAATTTATAGGAATACAAAAATATCCAATACCCTGAGAAATAAAAAATCACACTGTCTGACATTCATCAAAAATTACTAGATAGGCAAAGAAGTATGAAAACATAATCCATGACTAGGAGAAAAATCAATAAACAATATTGACAAGACATTGAAAAACACATAAGAATTTACAAATAAGGTCATTAAAGCAGTTATTATAAATCTATTCCACGTACTCAAAAGGTTAAAGACAGACATGCAGTAAGGCATGGAAGGGCACATCTGCAATCGCAACACCCGGAGGCTAAACTAGGAGGATCCTAAGTCTGGGGCCAGTCTGGGCTACACAGGCCGTTCTTGGTACACAGAAAGACTGTCTCAAAAACAACAACAACAAAACCCAGTAAGCAAATAGAGACATGGAAGGTTTTTAAAGCACCCAAATCAAACTTAAAGAGATGAAAATTACAATGTTGAGAAAAACACAGTATAGCGCATGGGGCTTCTGATAATGAACTTGAAGACATACCAAAAGAAAGGATCCAAAATAAAACTGTTAGCATTACAACTCTGTGGGTGGGAAAAAAAATCAGAAAATAACTGAAAAGAAGAAAGGTTTATTTTGGTTTACAGATTCAGAGGTTTCAGTCCATGTTCAGCAGGTTCTGTTTCTTTTAAGAATGTGGCAACACAGAAAGCCAGTAGTGTGGTGTGGTAAAGAAAAACTGCTCACATCATGGCAGTCTGGAAGCAGAGAGAAAAAAGAGGGAGGGGCCACAGACCAGATATAATCAGTCCTTAATGTCATGCTCCCATGAAATAGGCTTTTTGAAATAGGCTCTACGTTATGTTTCTGTCACCTCCAAATAGTGCCATCAAAGTATGTTTCACTACTAAAGTTAGTAACTCAAGATACACTCACGTTCCACAAGCCAATCATCAACCAAGCCTTCAATTTGATAAGCTTTCAACACAAAGGGGCATGTCTTGGTCTTGAACCATAGGAAAAAGGTATACAGAAAAAGGAATAATAAATAATCAGTGAGGCTAATATACATATCTGGTGTCCCTGAAGGAAAATATAAAATTCTTCCAAAAAATGAATGACTAATAATTTGGACAGAAACTATAAATCCACAGGTCCAAGAAGCACAATGAACCCAAAGTAAAAGGAACATGGAGAACGCTACCCCAAGACTCATCAAATGAAACTGATTAAAACCAGTAACAAAGAAAAACAATCTCATTATAAATGATTTATAAGAACAAATATGACAGCAAACTTTTATTAAAATGCAAAGGACAACATAGACTTCTATACAAAAAAAGAAAATAAAAGATGTTTCCAAATGTGCAAAAACTAGGATTCATCAAAACCAAGTTTGTGCTATAAGAAATATTAAAGGAGGCCTTTCAGAAAGAAGGAAGGTAACAGATGGAAATCTGGATCTACAGAAAGCAAAGAAAAACAAAGAAAATGACAATTGCGTGATTTTTTACTATGGATATATCTTTAAGATTATTTACTGCTTTCACAAAAGTAATCATGTAGTACAGAGTTTTAAAACATACATTAAAAAACAGGAAAGTATGGCATACATTTCAATAAATTTCAGATCTGCTCTTCTAAAAATGACAGCCCTCATTCTGAAGTCTCACTCCATTTAACCTCTACTTTTCATTTGACTTGGGAGGTTTTAGTTATATTTTTGAGATGTAATTTAAATTGAATGTATTAGAGAAAAAGCAGTAACTTTTTTTTTTTTTTTGTCTTTTTCCTTTTTTTATCGGTACCGGGGATTGAACTCACGACTGCTTGCTTGCAAGGCAGGCGCTTATGCCACTGAGCTAAATCCCCAGCCCCAAAAGCAGTAACTTTTAAAGAGTAGTCTTGTTAATAAATAAATTAGTTCATAAGTTTAGGCCAAAACCATGGCTGAACTTTATCAATAAAAGCAGACAAATATTGTTTCATGGTAATGCTAAACTCAAATATTTATTTTTAATGTAGGTAACTATAAAAACAAATCAGGTCAAACAGATAAGTAGGAGATCTTAAAATATATTTATAGCAGGCACAAAAGAAAGTTCTCTCTTTACTTTCCCAACTTGCCAAAAATGAACATAAAACCTATTTCACTTCTTAGAGACTTTTTAAGAGAATGCTTATCAATAAGTTTAAGGAGATAAGTAGGACTAGCTTCTCATCATTAAACAGCCAGGGAAAGCAACAGTATGGCCAGAGCACAGTTACCAAATCACAAAACACAAAATCATATACACTGCTCCTCAGTTTTTCTTGATTATGAGACGACTGCTCAAAAGCACACTTTTAAGTTCCCTCAATGAGTAACCACGTGCTGAAATGAAAGCAGAAATACAGTGGAGTATCTATATATGTTATGGAGTAATATATATGTTATCCAAGTTTAAATGGCTTATTAGGAAAGAAAGGAATTAATGTAGAAACCGCATCTTTTGGGTACTGAGGGAAAACTGTGAAAACCTAGCACAGACAAAACCGCCTTGAAAAGGGGGCAAAGTGATCCACAGAATGTAGTTCAGTCTTCTTCAGTCTTTGTGCATTACCCTGAATAGAAATATTGGTGCACAATTGAGTTTGGTACCACTAAGTTAGACTAAAACAGTGAGTGAATGGCAACTTTCCATGCAGAAGTCTGTGCTGTCAAACTCTGCCATGTAAGATGACTAGTCAAACTCTAGGTATAAATTTCTTAAATGTTGCTGCTTGTTAAGAGATTATTTCAATTTATTTGCCTATCATTGCCTTTATAACACTTATATATTATTAAACTTAGTATTCTTGCAAGAAATAATGGTGCAATATATGTAAATATATATTTAGCCAACCCCCAGGCTAAAAATATGTATGATGGATTTTAACCTAAGTTTTACTCTAGCAGACCTAAAGCTGCATAAAAAAGCCTGGCCACTTCCAAGAAGCAATTCCTCCCTTCCAAATGGTCAGTCCTGTTGCAATGATTTCATGCATTTTGGCAACAGCTGAGAAACTTGTTATGGTGGGATTACGTCTTATGTAAGATGTAAGTAATGAATTTTTCTGTAATTAAATGTTTCTGGTGCTCTTCTTCCTTCTCCTGTACCATAAAGAAGAGGAAAAAGGCAAGATAAACAAATCAATAGGAGAGAAAGATATTCAGACATTTTTCAGAATGTAACAACTTTCAGATCTGTTCAGAAAAGCAGCAGACATTGAGACATAATAACGAGTATGTGCTACCACAGCATCAATACTAGCAATGACAACGATAATGATATTAATGAAAATAATGTTATCCAAGTTTAAATGGCTTATTAGGAAAGAAAGGAATTAATGTAGAAACTAGCAAAATACGAGGAAATCTGGGGTTTTTTTTAAAGGACAAAGCATATGTAAGATTTATTTAGTGAAGTGGTGAGGCTCAGGACTCTTAACAAGGAAATGATGAAAAAACAGATCAGATAGTGAGCAAGCGAAGAGATGATGTACAATATTGCTGGTCATTTGGGAAAAGAAGGGAAGCAACTTGATGAAATGTATCTGTTTTTAACATAATAAAACTCACTTCATCCTTCCAACAGTGACAAAATCCAATAACACCACCATCTCCCTGCCAGAAAACTGCAATGGTATTGGCTATGTGGGCAAATGAGTCTGAGAAAGAGACATTATCTTCTGGATGTGTGCTCCCCACTAGCCACAGGAGACATCTCATAATTAAAATTAAGTGAAAGTAAATTCAGGCCCTTGGCCCCACTAGCTAAATTTCAAGTTCTCAGAGGCCGCATGTGGTAGTGGTTACGGCACTGGGAAGCACAGATATAGAATACTTCCATCATCACAGAAAGTTCTGTTGCACAGCACTGATCTCTACAACCGTTAGAAGTGTCCAGGGTGTGGCACATGAGCTCTAGAAGAACACACACACACACACCCCAACACACAAACAAGTCCAATAAGTTATTTCATATTGGAATTACTGTTTTAGACATTCAGAGACGGAAGATTAAAATAGGATAGTCCCTGTCTGCAGGGAGCTCACAGGGCAATAGGAAATAACATAAATAAGCAGGTCATATCAACAGTAAGAAATGCACTTCATGCTGTGGGGGAAAAAAAAAACAAGAATAGTTGACACCTTCTCTCTGAATTCAATGAGCTTCCAATACAGTTAATGACAAACAAACAGAGTAAGATGTAAAATCCCTACACTGGCAAATAAATGTTTGCAATTGTGTTCTTCAAACTGAGATCCACAAGTCTGATGTGAAATTCTTTGTCTGCTATGGGTTGTTGTTAAAATGATAACCTAAAAAGATAAATATAAACTTATTCTTGTTTGTTTGTTTGTTTGAGACAGGGTCTGTGTAAGTTACTAAATTCCCTGGGTTAGACTTGAATTTAGGATTCTTTTGCCTAGGCCACCCAGAATGCTAGGATTATCATCACGTACCACCATACCAGGCTTAAATGTATTGTAATTGATTTCTAGATAAGTACATGAAAACTAAATACTACCTACTGAATTTTCATTCCTTTGCTGCTGATGTTGTCAATCATACATGCACTAGTAAAGGTCAAAAATATGCAGTTTACCAAATAAATTAAATCTGATTAGAGAAAAGGTGAGGATGGATTAGTCATTATAGAAAGCAGGCTAATGCATGCATCCAAAATATAGGCTTCCTGCACTATGGTGGTTAAAATCATCTCTGTGTAGTTTCTACACAATCTGTTCTTCATTCGAGCAATTCTGAATATGGCTTACACATTTGATTTAGAATTCAATAACTCCATAGTGCTGATCACATTTTTAAGAGAACAGAATAGTTATAGAGTTCTCAGTTGACATCTCATTAAAAATCACATTTAGAGGATTATTTAGTGGCAGAATGTTGGTTATATATGAAGTCTGATTACCCCAAACCAGCAAACAAAGCCTGAAGTTAATTTCACATGTTTGTTTTAAACCTACTTTAAAAGTATATTTTTAGCATTTATACTGATATAAAACATAAACGCAGATTAACTAAGAATAGAATCAGAGGCTACATCTTTATACTTTCTCACCCATGCAGGCAATGTAATTTCAATATATATCATTTCTCACATAATTTAGTATCATTTCTTTTTATTTTCATCAGCTCTATTGTTCACATTTGATATTTTTCATAGGTTTTGGTTTTGATAATTTATAATAACTATAAGCAAAAGCATTTACATCTATGATTTCACATATATAAGTAAAATGCTTATTAAAAGTAACAAGTTCACATCATACAGATCACCCTCAGCCAAAATCAGCTCATTCTTCCTGGGCCTTTAATTTCAATAAAGTACTCATAGCAAATCAAAGCTCTGCCCTCCTTCCTATTAAGGTATGGCTCTCTAGTAGGTTACAGTCACTGCAGAGACCTCAAAAACATATGTAAATCATACTTACATTAAATGTGCTACTATATTTCAAAAGTATAAAGATGCTGTTATTGATAAGATGCAAATTCCAAATTCCTCTAAGATTTGACTCATTCAGCAGCTTTTATTTTAACGATGGATTTTCTTTACTATTAGAATTCAATATGCAAGCCTGTGAGAAACATGGGCATCTCCTAAACTATCATAGGCCTTCAGAGAAGAGCAAGACCACAGTGCACAGCAAGTTATCAGAGAAAATACGTATCACAAGAGATGCAAGGTCAGCCTAGAGAAAAGGAAAGCAGAGAAGGTATAACTTAATAATGGGCACACAATCCCACTAAAACCCTAGAGGTTTGAAAGTCTGATTTAGACTTATGTATTAGTCAGACAGCAGCAACAATTAAAAATGAATAACTAATAAAGATAATGTGAGGTCACACTGTGAAAGAACTTGTTTGAAATTTAGGAGTTTAAAATCTGGCCTAAGCTGCCTTGGGAAATCTAAAATTTATATGAAGAAAATAGCTTATTTCATGATTTTCTGAGATCTGGTGTCTGGAGTAGGTTATGGTAGACCCTAGTCAGTATGGGGGTGACTCACAATTTCTCTTTTTTTGCAATCTGTACTATTTTAGAGTCCAGATGGGATAATCACAATTGCCCATCTACATGACCACCTGGAGTGGTCCATAAATATCTACTTGACCTAAAACAATCCAGGCAGACTACTTCCTTAGGGCATTCAGTTTAAAATGTTTATACTTTGACTAAAGCACCAAGGAAAATCTTAAAGGCTGCCTCATATTGTGTTAGGATGCAGGACACAACTGGGTAAAATTAACAGAAAATAGATGAGACTTCTTAAGTTCAACACTGAGCTTATATTTTACAGCAGAGCAGCAAGAGAACTGGGCCAGTGATTCTAATCAATGGAATCAGATCCATTTAAAGAAAAGACTTTAAGTACATAAAATAGAAGAAAAAAGTAGAATATCTATGAATAGAATTCAGAGGTACCACAGAGTAGAAAGAGGGACCGAGTAATAGAAGAACAAAGGAAGAATGTCTCAATAGACTTTTCAAGTAGATCAAAACGTTGGTATCTAAAAGAGCTATAGAAAGAACCCCATGGCCAAAGAGGCAATGAGAATTCATGTTTCCTGATTTAACCTCATAGTAGAAATCTACATATAGGAGAGAAAGGAGACATGGAGCTTTTGATTTTACCAAAATGATAAGTTGAAATAAAAATGCACAGCTTTTCCTCCTGTTTCTTACTTTTAGATCTAAGAGAGACCTATAAGCTGTGCTTCCTGCTGGGAAAATAAAAGAAGGCATGAGACAGCATACACTCTCATTTCTCTCTTTAACCCTCATCTTCCAGTATGCAGTTCTCGCAAGATGAAGGATGGATCCCAAGAGTGGCTGTAACAGACATTCACTTCAACATGTGAATTAACAGCATTGTCCCCTAGAAAGTCACTTACCATTCATGAGGTTGAGATGTGTAATACGACTGTGGCCTTTAGAATCAGACCTGGACTCAAATCCCCATGTCACCCCTAGCTGAAGGACTCTTGGCAAGATGCTCAGCAATCTTTCAAAGTCTCCATTTACCTGAGTGGTTGGGGGGGGGGGAAGAGTAGTGAAATTTGAACCAAGCTGTCAGAGATGAGACACAGATTAGATAAAATGGTTCCTACATAGTACGCCTGTGTCCAAGGGGCCCTCATGCTTCTGCAGAGCATTCCATAGTCCTTGGGCCACAGACAAAGCACCATGGATCTGCTGTGGTCCTTGGATCTGTTCTATCCTAATAAAATGAGAGAAGGCCATGCTGTAGGGCTCAAAATCACAGCGCTAGTTTTTTGCAAGTACTGGTGCAATCCAATCATAAGTCTTTCACATGTGGAATATAGAAACTAAGTCAATCCCTAGACTACCATGTGCTAGTAATTTCTTTTAAGAGACATCTGCTTCTCTCTAAAACATCATCATTTCTCAATGAAGTTGAGTAACAGCATCTTCCCAAGTCCAAAAAGTACTTTCTTTCCAAGGACTTGTACAACTGCAGCCATTTTTCAATTCAATCCTAGCTCTGGATGGCTATCATGTCAATCCTGGTCAAAAGGTAAACATTTCATGAAACAGTTATCTTTTCACATTGTTTATTTTTTTCTTTAGCAGTGGACATTTGTCATTCTTTTGGCCATGAAAACTGAGCTACAGCACCAGCCTTCTCCCCCCCCCCACCAAGGGTATCTTATTAAGTCACTAGGTTGCCCAGGTTGGGCTCAAATTTGCATTCCTGCTGCCTCAGGCCCTAGCATACTGGAATTATATGTGTGCACCACCAACCCAGCTCCTAGTACACACACACATGGAGAATTCCTTTTTGTATTACAGAAAATATCTTCCCCTCAGAAGCTTGTGTAGGCAGTAGCAGCAGTAGCGTCTCACAGGATCAGTCTGCAGAGTGATTCTGAGATAATTCTAACCAAATGGCTTCTACATCATGTCTGTTCACTGTATCAGATTTAGGAGGCAGCCAATGTGGTAGACACATTCCAAGGTGATCTCCATTGGTCATGTCGTTGTACAATCAATCCCCTCTTCTCAAGTTTGGGTGGAAGATATGTGTTGCTTCTAACCAAAGGAGTATGGCAGAAATGATGGATGTCACTCCATTGATTACATCATATGTGTATATATATATATGTATATATATAATCTACTCATTATCTTAGACTCTGTCTTATTCAGTTGGAGCAAAAAAGACTGAAAAGAACATTGCCATGTCCAGGAGATTATCTGGCAAAGGCAGATTCTAAGAGCTAAGAGTGCCACAAGGAGATAAATCTTGAAAGCAGCATTTACTGCTCAATGAGACTTTAGTCCTGACCAACATCTGATGAGACTCCCAGACACAGGACCAAATTGAGCCACATATGGACTGCTGAGGAAGCAAATAAAGGAACATACATGTTGTATTAAGTTGCTAAGCTGAAACGTGTTATACAGCAATAGAAAATGAAAATGATACCCTCTACTAAATTCATCTGGTGCTTAAACACTATTTCATAACTTGCTACCAACTGCCTTGAGTAATATACAATCTATCTAAATTTTACCTTTCTTCCAAATTCCACAAACCACTATTCCACAGGAACTAGATCCGTCTACACCCATCTTCTTCCTATCATAGGAAAGTGGCATTTCCAGCAATCACAATCTTGCCAGCAATACACTACACTCTCTGTTGCAGCAAAGAATAGAGTGGGAGTTTTCCTCTCTTTGAGGTGCTAAACCAAACTCATTACAGCAAATTGTGCACCACACTTGAGCAGTCAAATTTGTTTCTGTATTTCACATTGAAAAGGATTTATATGAGCTCCCATAGATATACACTTAGGGAAAGTGACAGTAAAAATATATTAACCTAACAAAGAGCACCTGGTATTGCTTATTCAAAAAACTAAAAGTTAATCTTCAAAGAATATATATGAGCCTACATAAGATTACATATTTGCATTTTCTGTGAAATTGCAATGCTTTCTTCTGCATTCTGGATAATACATTCCTCTTATCAATAACAAGACAATACCAGAATGCTATTACCTTGATTGAAAACTCCTGTTGAGGTTGACAGAGAGATTTCATGGATCCATTTTCACTTTGTGAAGTCTATTAATAGAGTTCTAAAGTTTACGAGGACAGCAATGACTAGGTTATGCCATTAAACTTTCATTCACTTTGATGGTAAGCCATAGAATCAGAGTAATAAAAGAAGATGTCTTAATACATACAACATAATCCTTGACCAAAACTGCCTGGTTCTGGAGTGGACAATCCATTACTGTCCTCTGTTAAATCTTCCCCAAAATTGGGTTCTGATCTCTCTCACTGGTGACACTGACCATACTCAAGTTTGACAAATGGGCTGATCAAAATCAAGGGCTGCTTTGATCAGTAAAGGAGCAGTATGTGGCTTACAAGGTGACCCCAGTGGATGAAGGGCAATGTGTAGACTATGAACTGACTGCCAAGGTAGATACCCCGCAGAAAGGTGTGTTTGTCTGTCGTAGCACCAAGTAGTAGTAACAGTTCTCCCCCAATCGGCAAGAGCCCATATCCTTAGGACTGTACTGACTGGTTTAAAATCCAGTCTGCACATATATAAGCATGAACACTTTGAAAAATCTAGAAATAGGAAAATGTACAAAATCTTCATAAGAAGTCACTGGAGTAGCTTGTTGTCATGATTAGGAAACAAAAAATATATGTTATTCTCAGTTTTCCACAGACTTCCCTAAATCTTGGGTCTACAGTGCACTGCTGTCTCCTTCCTAAAATGAGAACAATATATCATCTGATTTCTCAAATGTTAGGAGGAATTATCAAGAAATATAAGTTATAATAACAAGCTGGAAAACAGTTGTGCATGTCGGGCAATAAAAATTAAGTATGATGCCTTTATTGAAAGAAAAGGGATTCAAGCAATAAAATTCCTTACCAACTTAAACATTAATATACATTTTAAAACAAAAAAAATCAATTGAAGTAAAAATAAAAAACCACATTTGGATGCAATAACAAAAAAATGTCCATAAGTACAATATTTCACTAATGAGAAGGTACAGATGCTACATACAGAAGGATTTTATGATGTCCATATGTTTCTCAAATGACTCTCCTTGTTAGCTATTTCTCCAAATCTCTATTTAAGAATAACCTATACCTTCCTACTGAGAGAGTGTAAATGATAACACACTGTAATATTTCAACAAATTAAACTTATTGCAATAGAAAGAAACAAAAACTATAAAACTCAAAACACCACTAGACATAGATACTAATAAAAATATGAATTACAGAAATTATTTAAACTAAAAAAATTTACATGGTAGTTAGCCTTCAGATGTGTAACCCCAAATAGAAATTAATCTATAGTCCAAATATATATACCTATAATTATCTATGTTATCAGTATCTTCATTAAGCAACTATTTATGCTATTTAATGGGCACAGTCAGTCTGATCACAACTATCACAAAAATCTATAACCATATAGCAAATTACCCTTAATTTTAGAGGAGTTATTACTATTTTTCTAGAAGATGGAAGCTCGTTATGCCCTCTAGCCAGTGTTGTCTGCCTTTTCAATAGAGGCCAACATGCTAGGCCGAATCACAGAGAAAGAAGAGCAGCAAAACTGAAAAAAAAAAATCTATCTCCTATCTATAAACTGGTACTTAATTTAAAACTCTTAACTTCTTTCTACACAATCTTCCATAAATCTAATCATGTCTGTTCTGTGGTGAAGATTAGTGGTTCAGGAGCAAAGCCGGGAAAGCAGGTCTCCCTCTAGCTGGCAACCTATCAAAGGTCAGACTCGGAATTCCCACTGCACAAGCACCTGTTTGGTGGCTGAAACACATAGGAAAACATTAGCTTTTTCCCACACAGAAAAATGATACATTCCCCCAAAATGCTGCCTATTTAGAGATCTACCCCATTGAAATAAAATACATGAGAATAAATTACACATAAATGTTACAACTGACTAAATTATTTGGCCTTTTGGAATTACAATATTAAGTTTTTTAATATGAGTGGCTTGCAGAAGATCCATCAATGATTTGCTGTTTTGGTAATTAAGTTGGTCCAAATTGGGAATGTGGTTTGAAAGGATAAGAAAAGCCAATTAATTAGCTGTGGTAAAAGGCAAATATATTAAACAAAAAATTTCAGTCATAGTAATTTCCATAATAAACATCCAAAGCACCAAAAACTAGTTCAAGAGGTATCTTTCTCCAAACATGATTTTTCAATTGTCCTGATTTATTAACTATAACATATTCTGTGCTATTACTGATTACAGGATTCTGGGGCATCAGAAAATAACGTCCAGACTTTTCAAGTGGAGAAAGATTTTTAAGTTTTGTTACCAAAGATTTCAAATTGTACTTTTAAGTTCTCTATATATCTATGTGCTCTTCTTTCATAGATTTCAGTAATGCCTGCAAGATTTGAGAACATGACTATGCTCCAAATAGTTGTAATTCCTCAATCTTACTCATTATGAGACATCTTAGCACACCAAGAGCATTCATCTACTGCTATAAACGTTATTTTTACCATTTGAAGAGGAAAAATGTTAACTCTTCACTCCATTTTCTGGAAAAAGTGAAACTTTTTCATCCATTATTACCGCACCTTCATCTTTTACACACACACACACACAGTTCACATGTCATGGGATATACTGTATGCATACACATATATCCCATTTCTCACAGATTGTAAACTGCTACAGTAAACCTAGAAGTTCCCTTTAGGAAATTACACGCACCTCATAACAGGGAAAACAAACAGGACGGCTCTGCCTGAAATCAGGGCCCAGGAGACTCACTGGAGAATCTTCCAAGCGCACATCCCAGGGGCCGCACCCTCCGCTCCGCCTCGGCCCCCTCTCCTGACCGCTGCGCCCCTGGCTCCGGAGGGCAGCGTGTGCAGACACACAGGCCTGTGACAGCGAGCAGGCAGGCGACTGCTTCAGAAGCAACGCGACGCTGCCGGCGGGGCCCAGGGAACGCCCCCCGCCCTCCGCCCCCTGCGGTCCCGCCGTGACACCCTCGGCGGCGCTAACCGGTGCACCGTCACGCATGCATCGCTCTCCGTACGGCAGTCCAGGAACTGCCCCATCTCCCGTCCTGCAGCTCCTGAACTTTTCTTAAAACCCAGTATTCCGCTGTAGAGACGTGGAAGTGCGGTCCCCACCAGCCGTCCAAGGTACCCCCACTAAGTATCGCTCCCCTCAGCTGAGCAACACGTTGGTGGTACAAACTTTTCCTTCACACCTCAGATGCAACGCGAACGGGGTGGAGGTCTAGGGGCGAGGGGGGCCGCGCCACGGACCCCGGCCTCGGCTCGCCCAAGCCAAATGTCAGCGCCTTCACCCGGCTCACCCGGCTCCCAGCCCGACCCGGATCCCTCGGCCACCCATCTCGGGGTGGGGAGACGCGGGCCCAGTCAGAGGAGATGCCGCTAACCCGGGAACCCGAGCAGGGAGCACCCCAGTTCCCAGGGCTTTTCCCGAGCAGGAGCCCGGCCGCGCCGCGCCGCCACTCACCTCCGCGCGCTCCCAACGAGGCTGTCGCGCCCCCCGCGCCCCGCGCCAGCGACCCCCTAACTTCGCCCCCTTCTCCAAACAGCCATCTTCCGAGCGGAGCAGAGAGGAGAAAGGCGAGGCAGGAAGCAAGCGTGGGGATTAAAGTTGACTCGGGGACCGCGGCCGCTCCTCAGCCGGGGATCCCGCCGCGGCGGGCGCCGGGGGACGGGGCGAGGGCGCGGGCCGGCTCGGGGCGCGCGGCGCGGGGTGCGGGGCGCGGGGTGCGGGAAGCGGCGGCGCCGCGCGCGGGGGGAGCTCGGAGGGCGGCCGCGGGCGGCTGCGAGCTGAGCGGGTGGCGGCGCGCGGAGGATTTGCTAAAAATAGCGCTTCTTGGGGAGGGGAGTGGGGGACGGAGGTGGGAGGGAGCCGGAGAGGCCGGGCCGAGAGCCCCGGCGCCGCGGAGGCTGGGCGGGGCCGCGCGCGGAAGGGAGGCCGGGGCCGCGGGGCGGCGCGGCGGCGCTGGGACCCGCAGGGCCGAGGCGCGGCGGGGCGGCGGCTCCGGGGCCACCTGGGCGGCGCGCGGGGGCGGCCGCGGGGTGGCGAGGCCGAGGGCGAGGGCTGGGCCAGGGAATCTCAGGAAAGGACCCGGCAGCCCGGCAGGACTCGGGCGCTCTGCAGCGGGGCGGCCCGCGCAGACGCCAGGTGACGGCCGGTGACCGGCGCGCACGCTCCTCCGCCCGGCCCGGACAGCCTGCGGCGGGACCGAGCCGGGTCAGGGAGGCGCCCGGCCGCGCCTCGCCCACCGCGCCGCCGGCCGCTCGGCCCCGCGCTCAGGTGCGCCCGCCTGCTGCCCGCGCTGCCCGGCGCCGCCGGGAGGAAGAGAAGGGGGGCGCGTTCGGGGCGTTACCTGGGACGGCCCGCTTCTGCCTGAAGCTTTGGGGATCGTTCGAGACAATTGTAAAAGAAAATGCTACAGTTAAGATGTTGTTTTGTTTTTCAAGGACCAAAGGGGAAACCGGGGAAATAGTGATGGTTGATGGAACTGTCACTTAGGGTTGCCGCGTTTTGAGGCTGAACCGAGAGGACCATCGCTCTGAAACCAAGGCTAGCAGAAAGGAAGCGGGTAGTGGGTTGGATAACTGAGTAGGGCTCCTCTTAAGTGTTTTTGTTGGGTTTTTATTATTATTCCTTCTATAACTTGTCTATGTTAGGATTACTGATACCTTTGTAAGGCTTACCATAAACTGTAATTCTAAACATACTTGTCTAGTGCTAGCAAATGCTCGAAGAGGCTAGTTTGATGATATGTCTAAACTCTGACCCTCACACCCACAGGAGCTAGTGTCTCTACCTATACATTTATGGTTTTCCTGTGTGTCAGCTAAACCCAGCCAGCCTGAAGAGCAGAGAGACAGAAAAAAACAAGAGAGACCTAATCCAGTGCCCTCCTTTTCAAGGAGGGAACTGGGACCCACAGGATGATTTGTCCAAGGTCTCACAAGGGCAGGGTTCACATTATAGCCAGACTACCAGTGACATAAGATCAGGTAACCTGGAGAAAAGAAGAGCCTCCTGCTATCTGTAATTGAATCAGAATTCAGCATTTACCTCAGGGTGAAAGGCTGTGATGGCTAGGTGTGGCCCTTACTTTGCCCCAATCAGGAAGTCACATTCCACTAGCTTTGAGTAAAAAGGGCCACACTCCTAAATCTGATGCTAGAGCTGCAGCTAGCTTAACTTTCTATCCACGTCAGGGATCCTGTTAATTAGCATGATGAATCTTAATAATGGGCTGTGAGTGATGAAATTGATGGTATTGATTAAAGTATTTTAGAGCTACTTCTCATTGGGATACGAGCCAGGTATAAATATTTAGTAACTTTACCGCCTTTGATCTTCAAAATAGAGTCCTCTCAGAAGTAGTCAAGTGTCCTGCTTTGTTAATGTTTCTTCTGAGGTCAGAAGATGGCTCCATGAACTGTAACAGAAACAATTCTCCCTCTGTCATCTCCAGAGAAATACTTTCATGACAAGTGTGATTGAGACACACAGTTCCTGAAGTTTCAATGCTCATCTGAAATGTTTATGTAGTAAAATATGCATGCCAGAATTTGAACCGGTTTGCTTTTTCCTTTTATAACGATGGTACAGGAAGCAGTGAATCTTCACATAATTATTTATGCCTACCACATCTAGGGGATTTCATAAGACAGAGCTGCCTTCCTCAGCATTCCCTTACATATTTGAATGTGGACTCTGAGCAAAGTACTTGCTAGCCACTACTGGAGATTGAACTATTTTAAAGTATGATTTAGAAGAAAAAGATACAATTTTTCCGGAAAGTCCTGTTGGGGTTCTTGTGCTCTTGTTCAGACCTCTTTATATTATAACGTATACTACATTGCACTATTTTTTTCTGATTTAATTCTTCCTTCATTTGAGCTCTAGGAAGACAAGGATAACTCACATTTTTTTGTAGTTTTGTAAAAGTAGATGTTTTAGTAGAGCTTTATAGGGTAATTAAGACAATAGTACGGGTAACGCATCCCTAATCTGAAATCTGAAATGCCTTCAGCATGATGCAGAAATGGAAAAATTCCATACCTGACCTCATGTGACAGGCTGCAGTCAAAACTGAAACACTAAAAATATTATACAGAGCTATCTTTAGATTCTGTGTTTAAGGTATACGTAAAGCAAAAGAATTTCATGTTTAGATTTCAGTCCCATCTTTGAAAAATCTCACTATGTATATGCAAATCTGAGAAGGAAAAAGAAACCACTTCTGGTCCCCACCATTTGGATAAGTAGTACACAAATTATACAGAGAATTCCAGTATATCCTCTCAAATGCATTCACCCAATTTCTCCTGTTATTAACATTTTTGTTGGTATAATGCACTTTTTATAATTAGTGACTTGATATATATTATTATTAACTGAGGTCTATAGTTATAATCTTTCTTTAGTTTTAAATAATGAATCCCATATTTCTGTATCAGGATCCCAAATACTAACATAGTTGATGGTCTTGTCTCCTTAGATTCTCTTGGCTGTAAATTTCTCAGATTTTCTTTGTTTTTGATGATAGTTTTGAGGTATTCTGGTCATGTATGTTGTAAGATGCCTCTCTGTTGGGATCCACCTGATGTTTTTTATCATAATGAGTCTAGAATTGTGGGTTTTTGGAAGAAAAAATATAGTGATAAAGCACCATTTGCATCACATTATATCAAGCAATCATAACTAGCAACATGATGTATTACCTGCTTGACCTTGATTATTTGGCTGAAATAATGTTTATCAACCTTCTCCACTATAAAGTTACATTTTTCTCCCCCTTTACATTATGTACTCATTTGGAAGTCACTGTGTGTAGCCCATACACAAGAAGTGAAAATGCATGGCCCATTCTTTTAAGGTAGATATCTACAAATTTATTTGGAATTGTTATGTACTCATTCATTTTTATCTCCAGAAGTCAGCACAATGCCTTCCACATCATATGGCCTTAATGCATATGGAATGCAAGAATAGGATTAAATAAAAATTTTCCATAAGAAATCTGATAAGGTCTAGATATCAGCAGTGACAAAATAGAACTTTCCAACATTTAATCCTCTACAGAAACATCAACTTGAGTAACTATCTATGCACAAAAATACCTTCCTAGAAACAAAAACCAGAGAGAGATATAGCATAAATTAAAAAAAAAAAAACATTGAAAAGACACAAAGAAAGCAGTCCTTTGCTTGGGAAAGGAAAGATAAGTGAATATCAGATTAGCCTCAGACCTCAACTCCAGGCTCATCTAGTAAAATCCAATGGTGTGCAGGCTTGCATGGCCCCAGGCACCAGGCTTCAGATGGTGCCTCTAGGCCAGACTCTTCCTCAGCCCCAAGTTCTAGACAAGCCATGTCAGCCACCGGCTCTGGCTGCTAGAAGCACTGAGCTGACCCCCAGAGCCCCAGGCTTCAGACCTGCCTCATCACCAGGCCATCCCCCAGGGGTTTAGTCATCAGCCTGGCACCACAGGCCCAGCCTCTGGACTGACCATTGAGAAAACAGAATCTTTGTCCATTTCAGGGTCCAGCCAAGAACCTGCTCAACCTGTATAACCCCAGCTTTCAGGGCTATGTCAGCATCCTCGACCTCAGGCATTATCCTGCAACCTCAGCCACAGATTCCAGGCCCACTCAGTGCCAAGCCAAGCCCTGCAGCACCACTCTCCAGGCAGCCCACGGTTCCCCCATACTCCAGTAGACCCATTGTCTATCAGTCCTAAGGTCCAGGCTTCCACCTATAGTCCCCACAGTGCCAGGCTCTAAGATCATCCTTGGGGACCTAGACTCTAGATCTGTCCCCATATCCCTAGGTTTCAGGGATGAACCTGTCACTTGACCAAGTTACAACCTGTGAGCCTAGGCTCCAGACTGACCTCTTGGTCTCAGACTATCCTCTAGGCTACTCCCTACAGCCACAGGCTCAAACAGACCCTTCAAACAGTGAAAATTGCAAAGTTTGTAAAGAAAAACCCAATAGCAAAAGAAACAGAATTGATCAAGTGTAAGAAAGAACCTGTGAACTGGAAGACAGGTTATTTAAATGTTATATTCATGTAATCCTCCACAGGGTTACCTTCCATGATCCCTAATGGATGCCTGAAACCACAGTACCAACTCTAGAGATATTGTGTTAAAAAAAAAAAAAAAACATACATGCTTACAATAAAGTTTAATTCATAAATTAGGTACACTAAGGTCAACACTAATAATAAGAATGGTTGCATTAAGAACTAGAATAAAGAAAAAAAAAAGAACTAGAATAAAGGTGATGGGAAGATAGTTTGCTTCTTTTAAAATATTTTACTGTATTCACTCTTCTGAGGCTTTGAAATGATACTGTAACTATGTGGTGACATGAAGTGGTTGATCTAAGTTTTTAATACAGTTTTAGACTACTACGTTAGGCTCCTGTGCTGTGTTGGTACTGCAGTGCTGTGGAAGTCCATCTTATGCCTGGGATAGCCATGAAGTGACTGATGAGTGGATATATACAGTATGACTACTCCAGAAAAAGGAATGATTCTTGTCCCAAGAGTAATAGTTGGGATGGTGTGTGAGTTCCTCATGCTACAAATGAAAGATGTACATATTAAAACTGTTGAATTGTTTGTTTCTGGAATTTTCCATTTAATAAGTTTGATTCATGGTCAACCACAGATAACTGAAACCAAGAAAGCAAATCACAGAAAACCAAGAACTCCTGTAGTTTGAGAAGAAAAAAGAATTGAAAGAAATAAAGAAGCTTCTGGGATTGATGGGACACCATCAAAACAGTAAATATATAGTTTATAGAATTTCAAGAAGAAGAAAAACCAAAAGATCAGAAAGACTATTTTAAAAATAACAATAGCAGAAAACTTTTCATACTGAGAATGTGTGTGTGTGTGTGTGTGTGTGTGTGTGTGTCCCAAAGTACAGGAAGGCCACATTACCTTATCAAATCTAATCCAAAGAAGATTAAACCAATACATATCATAATATATCAAAAGTCCAAGATAAGGCTGTGAGTTTTGCCCAGGAGCAAAACATATGCTCAAAACAAAAAAAGCAAAAATGATGTTTTAAAAAATCTAATGATAAAACCGGAAAACTAAATCTATTGGAAGACAAATTGGGTAAAAACCTTGAAGACATAGGAGTAGGTAGAGAATTCATGAATAGGACTCAAACCACACGGGAAATACTTCCCAAGGTCAATAACTGGGATCACCTCTTATTAAAAAGTTTCTGCACGTCGAAAGAAATCTCCAGCATAGTGAAAAGAAAACCTACAAACTGGGAAAAAATCTTAGTGAACTGCCCCTCAGACAAAGGACTTCTGTCTAAAACATATAAAGAATTTTTAAAAATCAGACCCCCCAAAATTCAAAGACCCAATCCAAAAGTGGGCATCTGAGCTGAATAAACAATTCTCAGATGAAGAAATACAAACGGCAAATAAATATATGAAAAAATATTCATCATCACTAGTCATTAGAGAAATGCAAATTAAAACCACACTGAGATTTCATCTCACTCCTGAAAGAATGGCCAAGATCAAGAAAATCACCAACAACAAATGCTGGAGAGGCTGTGGGGAAAAAGGAACTCTCCTGCACTGTTGGTGGGAGTGTAGACTAGTGCAACCATTGTGGAGGTCAGTCTGGAGATTTCTCAGAAAACTGGGATTGGAAGCCCCATTTGACTCAGCTATACCACTTCTAGGCATATTCCCAGAAGAACTGAAAGCATCATACCACAGTGATATATGTGCACCCATGTTTATAGCAGCACAATTTGTAATAGCCAGATCTTGGAAACAACCTAAGTGTCCATCAACTGAAGAATGGATAAAAAAGTTGTGGTATTTTTATACAATGGAGTACTACTCAGCTATAAAGAATGATCACATTGAGACATTTATAAATAAATGGACGCAGCTTGAGACCATACTCATAAGTGAAATAAATCAAACTCACATGTATAAATACCAAATAGTTTCCCTAGTGTAAGAAATGATAAGAATACATAATCATGATTCCCAATCATATTGTTTTGAAGCCATATAATGTTTTCACTCATTAATTGCAATGGTTTTAACCTGGGTTGTTCGATTTTAGTGTCTATGATAGTACGAATAGCTATTTTGAAGAAAACAACACAACATAAAAGCTAGTGCTGATTTAATATCATCTTGTTTTGAAGTCCCATCAAGCTGTGGTACATCTGTTTCCACTGGTTTTAACATGATGTATCTTACTATATTTCACGATATGCTATAGTATAAACAAAATTCTTTATAGGCGAAGAGATAATATAGAAACCATTGTTCGTTTTCTATTAACTGGTTCTAAATACCCTGTAATTCTTGCATTCTCTTGAATGGCTTCACACTGTCTTGATATGCTTGATGTTATAGCATACGAAGCTACACTCAAATAATTTAAGGAAAGAGGCACTATGGCGACTACTATTATGTTAGATTATCTGGTGATGAAACACAATGACACTTGAATTGTTCGGTTCTGACCTGTGTTGTTCTGTTACAATGCCGTCTCTTATCTCAATCTCCCCTCTTTTTTAAAAATTAATCTATTTTCTCTCTTTTTTTAATTAAGGGAAAACTAAATTAAAAAATAGTGGGACATATTATAGTAACTTTCTTGGTTTTCCTATTAATCTGATTTGAACCCCAGTATTGCTCTCCCCATCTTGTTCTGTCTGATTATTCTATATTCTATTTTGTTCAATAGTATCAAGTTTGAGGGTACAGGCAACCACTTTGAAAGCAATAAGATATAGTATGATGCCCATTATGGTTTGATTATTATCCTTTTTTTGAAGTTCTGTAAGGTCTCCAGTGTAGGTTTTATTGGTCTTGTTCTGTACTGTTCTAATCAATTCTATTATACCTGATGATATAGGCAACTCAATTTAAAAATAGCAAGAGGCACAATGGTAACCACTTTTGATCACCTGGTATTCTATTTTTGCATCATGTACTATGCCCACCCTTCTGTTCTAACTGACTCTGTTTTGCTTAGTCATGTTTGGTTTTTTTCTCTTCAAAAAAAGTAATAAGAACTGTGGGAGTAATAAGACCCAAAAAGTCTAATTGTTATTGTAAAAAAGAGGAAAGGAAGGTGGACTAAGGGATATAACCGCAGGTATGTTTGAGTGTGTAGGATGGAAAACCATATTACTGAGCTTTTGCTGGATCATTGAACGGAACTGTCTACAATTTCACTGTGTGAATGTCCACTTTATATGCTTTAATTTTGCAATTTGGACAGCTGTTCCTGGAAGATAATATGTAACCTATTAACTGTTGATTTCTTACTGTATTTTTTTTCTTGAAATTCTCTATTACTTGTACCCTTTTACTGCTTTGTTTTTTCATATTGTTTCTTTTTTTTTCTTTAAATAAAAAAAATCTAATGATAAAAGCAGGATTCTGAAAGCAGCAAGAGAAAAAATTTATGTCACATATAAGAGAGTTCAGTAGGATTAGTTAGTGGATTTCTTAGCAGAAATCTTATGGACCAGGAGAGAATAGGATGATATTTTCAAAGTGCTGAGACATTAAAAACTGCCAAGAAAAAAATATTTGACAGCAAAGCTGTCGTTTAAAAATAAGGAGAGATAAAGATTTTTCCAGACAAATAGAAGATGAAGTTTATAAACATTAGAACTATCCCACAAGAAATGCTAAAGAAATGTCTTGAACTTGACCACCAAGAACTCTAATTAGTAACAGAAAAATATATAAAAGTATAAAATTCACTAGTACAAGTAAGTATGCAATCAAGTTCAGAATAATTTGTGATAATAGTATATAAATAACATATCTTTACTATGAAGGTTAAAAAACAAAAGTATCAAGTATAATAGCTACAGTAATATTTTAAGAGGAACACATAAAAAGAGGTACACTGTGGCATCAAGATATAAAATGGAGAGAGTGCAGTAAAAGTCTTTAGGTTTTCTGTATGAACAAAGTTAAATTTCTCTCAGTTCAAAGTAGTCTATGACAAGCATAAGATGTTTTAGATAAGCTTTGTAATAACTGCAAACCATAGACATTATGGTAGATGCATAAACTATAAAAAGAAAGAAAAAATCATACAACTAAATAAAGTCATCTAGTTACAAAGGAAGACAGCATGAAATTAATAAAGGAATGAAGAATATATACAACACTAGCAAACAAGTAACATGACAATAATATATTCTAAAATATAGACCATAGAAAGCTAGGCTTATGTGAGATAAAGCAGACATCATATAATGGCAAAGGCTTATATGAGATAAAACAGTCATTATGTAATGATAAAGGGTTTGATTCTGGAAGATGATATAATGTTTTAAATATCTGGGCACTTGACATCAGATTACCTAAATATATAAAGCAAATATTGATAGATCTAAAAGGAAAGAGAAATGGTAATACAGTGATAGCAGAGGACATCAGTACCTCACAGCAATGGATACATAGATCATCCAGACAGAAATCAATAAAGAAACTTCAGAGTTAGACCACACTTCAGACTAATGGTACCTAACAGATATGTACAGCATGTTCCACCCAACAGCAGCAGAAGATGCATCTTCTCAAGTCTACACTAAGTTTCTAAAAATTTATCATTGGAAACCTGTTAAATATCATTTCTGTTCTCAATGGTATAAAATTAGCAATCAGTGTGCAAACAAGTTCAGGAAAACTTCAAAACACAGAAATAATATGCTCCTAAACAACTAATGTGTTGCACAAGAAATTAAAAGAGAAGTTAAGAAATATTTTGAAGCAAACAGAAAAGGCCACATAACCTACCAAAACTTATTGAATTCAACAAAAGCCATTCTAAGAGAAAAGTTCAAAGTAGTAAATGCCTACATTTCTCAAAAAATAAGATCTCAAAACATTACAACTCAAGGAAGTAACCAAAAAGAAAAAAACCCAAAATTAATTTAAGTGTTTGGGGATATAGCTCAGTGGCATAGTGCCTGCCTGACAAGGACGAGGTCTTGAGTTCATTTCCCAGTACCCAAAACAAAACAAAATTAATATTTAAATGGAAATGATAGGAATTACAACAAAAGAAAATCACTAAAATAAAGATTAGGAGAACAACAGAAAAGATTGACAAAACTAAGAATTTGTTTTTGAAATTCAAAAGAAAATATAAGCAACAAACCTTTGTTTAAAATAATAAAAAAAGAAGGAAATACTTCAACTGATACCACAGAAATAAAGGGATCATAAGAGATTGCTACGAATGATTACATACCAACGAATTGTATAACCTGGAAGAAATGATTAAGTTCCTAAGCAAATACAATCTACCAACACTGAATCAAGAAGAAATAGGAAATCTGAATAGACCATTAATAAGTATGAAAACTGAATCTGTAATAAAAAGAAAAAATCTTCAATCAAGAGATGCCCAGAACCTGATGCCTTTACTGCTGAATTATAATACATTTACAGGAGAAAAAAAAGAATAATTCTTCTCATTTACTTCCAAAAAATTTGAAGAACAGAATATCTCTAAGCTCCTTTCACGAGGCTAAAATTACCTTGCTACCAAAGACAAAGACATCATTAGAAAAATAAATAAATAAAAACTACACATGTAAAAATTCTAACATAAATCAAATTAAGCAAAGCAAATTCAGTTGCACATTAGAGGATCATTCGCTATGCTCAAACAGTATTTATCTCTGAGATGCAAGGGATATATTATATGGGTTTCATTACAAACAAGTCTGTATATATTATCCTTCTTTAACACAATGTAGGACAAAAACCAGATGTTTATGATAATCAATACAGAAAGTTCATTTGACAAAATTCCACATAGTTTTATGTTTTTAAAAAAACTCAAAAATTCAGTATAAAAGGAATATACCTCAATACAAGAAAGACCGTGGATGAGAAACACATAGCTAACATACTCAGTGGTAAAAAGTTGAAAGACCTTTCCTTTTAGATCAAGAACAAGCCTAGCATGACAGTGCATACCTATGATCCCAGAACTCTGAAACACTGAGCAGGACTGAAAGTTCAAGCATCTTAGGAATTTAGCAAGATCTTATCCCAAAACAAAAAAAAGAAAACAGAAAACCTGGGAATATAGCTCAGTGTAAAAGCCCTTCATTCAAACCCCAGTTTCAGAGAAAAAATATCATAGCAAGACAATGATACCCACTCTCAGCACTTCTTTTCAACAAAGCATTAGGAGTCCTAGACAGAGCAATTAGGCAAGAGAAAGAAAAGGCATTTAATTGGGAAGGAAACTTAAATTATTCCTGTTTGCAGACAACACGATCATATATATAGACAACCCTAACAGCTCTACCAAAAATCTCCAATAACTAATAAATTAATAAGGTTGCAAGCTACACAACCAACATGTAAAAATCAGTAGCATTTCTTACTAAGAATGAACTATCTTAAAAGTGATTGGGGAAATTAAACATAAATACACAAAAAGAAATTTATCTGAGTGCAGTGGCATCCTCCCTATTATCCCAGCATTCAAGAGGCTGAGGCAGGAGAATCACTGAGAGTTTGAGACCAACCTGGGCTACACAGTGAGTTGAAGGGTAGCCTGGACTATAGCAAGACCCTGTCTCAAAGTCAAAAAAATAAAACAAACCTAACCAGGGAAGTGAGAGACTTAACGTGTATTGTACATTGATAGGACAAACTGAAGACAGAAATAGATGAAAAGATATTCCATCTTTGAGATTAATGTTGAAGTGGCCAGAATGTTCTTCAGAGTTAGTGTAATTCCTGTGAATATTCAATGTCATTTTTCACATAAATGGAAAAAATTACAAAATTCATACTGAACCACAAGAGCCCCCAAGTAACCAAAACAATATTAAGCAAGATAGAGCAGAACTGGAAGCATAGCACTCCTAATTCCAAGATATATTGTTAAGATATAAAATAAAAACAGCATGGTACTAACATAAAAACAGAAACTTTGACCAGTAGAGCAGTGTAGAAAGTCTAGAAACAAACTGAAATATTTATGGTCAATTTTGTTGTTATTGTTGTTGTGCTGGGGTTCAATCCCAGAACCTCCAGCTTGGTAGGCAAGTGCTCTACCACTGAGCTATATCTCCAGCTTGGTCAACTTACTTTTGACAAAAAGACCAAAAAAAAAAAAAAAAAAAGAGAGAGAGAGAGAGAAAGAAACCAATAATATAAAATGGGAAACAGACATGCAACTATCAGTGATGTTAGAAAAATTGTATACCTACATACTGAAGAATAAAATTGGATTTTTATCTCACATCATACATAAAAATCAACTCAAAATGGATTAGACTTAAATGTAGCTATAGAGCCACATAAGAGGAAAATTCCATGACATTTTCTCAATCATGACTTCTTAGATAGGAACCAAAAACAACAGGAAAACAAAGAAAAAGACAACAAGATTGTGTTCATCAGCTTTCCCATTACTGGAACCAAATACCTAACACGCGTAATTTAAAAGATGAAATGGTTTATCTGGCTTATTGTTTAAGAGGGTTTAGCCCATGATCAGCTGGGTCCAAGACAGGAATAGCATGGTGGCAGGGTGTGGCAGAACAAAACTGCTCAGTTCGTGATGGCTAAGAAAACAGTACCAGAGAGGAAAGGACAAGGGACCAGATATGAAGCCTAAGTCACACCTCCACGACCCACCCAGACACACCCATCCCCTTGGAGAGCTCCCAAGCCAACAAGATGACAAGTAAGCTTAACTCTCACAAGGCTTTACATCAAACTGAAAAGTGTCTGCACAGCCAAGTAAACAAGCCATACAGTGAAGAGACAACTACGGATTAGGAGAAAATATATGCAAACCATACATTTGATAAGAGGCTAATATCCAAAACATATAAGGAACTCGATAGCAAGAAAACAACCTGAAAAAATGAGTAGAGAACTTGAGCAGACATTTCTCAGAAGACATAAATGGCCAACAGATACATGAAAGAATACCTGGATCTCTAATTATTAGGGTAATGAGAAATAAAACCACAATGGGACACCACCTCACACCGGGTAGAGTGTCTGCCATCAAAAAGACAAAAGGAACCAAGAGTCGGAGAAGATGTGGAGAAAAGGGAACCCTGGTACACTGTGGGTTGGAATGTAGATCAAGCACTTTGGGAAATGATACAAAGTTTCCTGAAACTGAAAGTTGAACTCACTTTGTGTTCCAGCAGTCTTACTGGAGACATACCCAAATAAATGAGATCAGTATGTGGATGAAGCATCTGCAGTATTAAAACAGCCAAGATACAGCATCAGTGCATTCTCCACAGATCAATGAATAAAGAAAATGTGGTATACACACAACGGTATACAATTCATCTTTGGAAAAAAAGGAATCCTTTTATTTTGCACAATGTGGATGAATCTGAGGCATTATGGTGACTGCGAGACAGATGCAACATGAAGTCCTTTATATGTGGAATCTGAAATGGTAACTCACTGAAGCATAAAGCACAATGCTGGTTACCAACAGCGCGTCAGTACAGGCTGGGGATATTGGTATTGGGGAGATGTTTATCATAAGATGCAAAATTTCTATTCAACTAGGAGGAATAATTGTAAAGAATCTATTGTACGGCACGGTGTCTATAATTAAGAACAATGTACCTATTCTTGAATACCACTAAGAAATTCTATCTCAAATATTTTCACCACCAAAAAATGGGAAGTAGGTGAGGTAATTCATATGTTAATTAGCTCTTCTTAACAGTTCCAGAGTGAATACATATTTCAAAACATTATATTGTACACAATAAACATATACAACTTAATATAAATTGTATCTGTTAATTAGAAAAGAAAGACAATATTCTTTGCATTTTAGCAGAAAACAAAAGCCTTGTGATAATTTTTTTTAATGTTAAGCATGCAGAGGAAAATAGATGTAGTATTTGTGGGGTGGTGATGGGTGATGCTTGGTAAATGACTTTAGGGGGAAAAGTGCCATGTACATGTTACTATTGTTTGAAATATTTGTGGCATCCCTTAAGGACAATGCCTCCTGCCGCCCATACCCAGCCAGCTTAACCATTATGATTGGTGTTGTTAGAAGAGAAGTATTTCACTTTCAAGCAGAATCTTTAGCAGCCTTCCTGTGGTTCCTCTGTTTCTCTTTGCCCTCAGCCACTAAATCAGCTATTTTCCAGATAAGGGAAAACTCTTTTTTCCAGGAAAGAAAACCACATGAAGCAGAACCTCCTCCAAATCATCCAGGCCATAAATGTGAGTAAGCAATAAACCACTGATATTGTGGGGTTTGTTCTTACCACACATCGCTTAGTGTTTCAAGTCTAGTAGCTCCATCCTTTCTAAATTCCTGAAGTTGGACCAAGTGTTATGCTTGATTCAGTTCTCATCAGCCTGTTTGTGTGGCTATGACACAGCAGGGTTTAAAATATTTTCAACTCATGTTTAAAAATAGAAAAATGGATGGAACTAGATAGCAATCATGTTAAGTGAAATAATCACACTCAGAAAAACAAGTATCACATGTTTTCTCTAATATGTGGTGTCTCAGTTAAAAAAATAAGATAGAGAGAAAATGAAGGGAGACCATTAGACAAGAGAAAGGGAGAGGAAGAAGGGAAGGGAGAGTAGAGGGCAGGAATGAGGCGTAAATATGGTCAAAGTATGTCTTATACATGATGAAAACATCACAATGAAACACAGTATTGCTTAAGTATTATACACTAAGTAAAAATACATAAACATTATTCTTAACAAATAAAATCTTCTGTTTTGCCCCTGTCAACAAAATTAACTGAATCCCCACTGTGTGCAGATCACTGTGGCAGATACCATATATCATTCTTCTGAATTTTAGTTTTAGGGTGATGCCACTGAAAAAGTACAGCAATAATATTTAGAAGTAATAGATAAAGAAGTGTAGCTAGAATAATATACTGCCAGAGATGGCTTTTACCATGAAGTTAATGTACCTTAGGCAGGAGGGACCCTCATTCACACATCCTCCTAAGCCTCTGCATTCTAATTCAGTACAGCATCACTCTATTTAAAAGGGCCCTGATTATGTGTAAAGTTCAGAACCCACCAAACCTGGCTTTTGTCTGCATAGTACTCACCAGTGAAACGGAGAGCTATAACAATTCTAACAATAAAGGCCAACATGTCCGTGCAGAGACAGGTATACAGAATCTGTATTCTGAGCTCCCAGAGACAGGACTCCTTGAGAGGTGGCCCTGAGATTTGGGTTCCGTGGTCAGGGACAGGTGCACAGAATCTGTACATCTGAGCTCCCAGAGACAGGACTCCTTGAGAAGTGGCCCTGAGATTTGGGTTCCCTGGTGAGGGTGAGGTGCATAGAATCTATACTTCTGAACCTTCAGAGACAGGGCTCCTGAGAGGTGGCCCTGAGATTTGGGTTGCCTGGTCAGATTTCACACTGCTTCAGCATGTTTCATTGGTCTTCATAACAAAGAAGGATACCTTCAGCAGCAGACATGGCCTCCTTGATCTAGAAACTACCAACATATAAGGCCAGTGTCTCTCCTGCCAGAGGAGCACTTTCCCAGCTTGTGGCTTCCATTCTGTCTGTCATCCAGATAAACATTTGAGCATATCCATCATCCTCTCTATAAAAGTTCTAGTTTCCGTCAGGAGAATTTTTTCCTAGAAGTCATTTATTTTGAAAATAATGTTCTGATGGTTGTTGGCAATGCCTCCTCGGGAGAATAAAGTAACTATTGTTTCTCAGTTAATTCTGTCAATTCCTAGATCTACACTTGGTATTGTTTTGATTAGTGTGTAGAATGTGCTATTGTAACCCTCCTTCACTGCTGCTCCATGCTAATCTTGTTAACTTTGGAGTCTTCATCGCTGAACTAGGAAAGGCCCTCCCTTCTCTACACATGATCACTGTTGCCTAAAATGGAGTTTATTCTCATCTAGAGTTTTTTGGGGCTGCCTGAGAAGACAGGATGCTGTCATAAAATAGTCAAAGGACAATTTAAATTTAGACAAAAAAGGATTAATTCTGAGAGCAATTAACAAAAAGTGCTTTCTAATAGTCTTGAATATTAAAACCAAAAATTATATATTGTTATACATAATTGGAAAACTAATGTGAGTTATTCTTAAATTTTATGAAGTATTTTTACATGTTTTAATCTCAGGATTTTAATATAGAATGATCTCTACAGGTGATTTCTAAATTCCTCATTTTTATCTCATGTGATTCATGAACACTTAGAAAGCATTAAGGAAACTGATTTGCATTATACCATTGTCTTTTATTCATGGAAATCCATAATAATATGAATTTGTGTTTAAAATATCTAAACATTAGTTCTTCTAAGCCAAAAGATATCAGTAAACGTCTTTTAAATTGTACCATTGGCAGAAAATTCTTAAATGAGGGGGAAATGCTAAGAACTGCTAGCTATGGCCTTGTTGCTTTGAACAAGGTATCAATACATAGGACAACGGAAAAACAAAGCAGAGGGAAACATGGACTGGTTTGAAGGCTCAGATGTCAATTATGTTACTGGCCAAGTAATAAGCTTTACTAAAATTTCCTTGTAGATATTTCTTTCCTTAAAAAACAAACATAATGAAAGACCACATAAAGACCAGTGAAAAAGTAACAATCTGACAATGAATTCTGATGCCAAGAAGAAGGTATTTGCTTTCTCTAGACTATGCATGGTTACTACTGGAAAGGTTTATTTCATCCTCACAAAATTGGTCCTTCATCGATCAGCTACTATTCTACTCCAAGAATTTTCTTCTCAGGGCCTGGACACATTGATGTTCAACTGTATTAAAAGTATATCTTTGTGGAAGAGGGAACAAAAATATGGTGGCCAGATGCTCTGATTTTCAAAGCTTCCCCCTAAAAGTTATCGATTGCCTGGTATTTCATTACTCAAAGCAAGTCACAGGACCATGTCTAACTTCCATGAGGTGGGAAGTATAATCCTCTCCTAGGGAGTACCTCAAGCAGTACTGACAATATTATAATGTTTATTAAGGATTTCCTATCCTTAATACAGGCACAAGGTTAGGTGCTAGTATATAGATTATTCTATTTAATTTTACAACAACCCTCCAGCTTAGATACTAATAATTGTCACCATTGAAGAAGAATTTGAGACAGAGTAAAGTTAATTGCTGCTAAAATCCCACAGCTAATGAATGAATAATGGAGCCTAATTCATACATAGGCTGTTTGACTCCAGGGTACAGCTCCTAACCAGTGTGCTGAAATAGCAACACAGAATCCTATTCCATAGGGTTAGATGCAGAAGACAAAAGACATAATATAGAGAAATAAGAAAGAAATGATGGGAGCTCATAATACGTTAGCAAGTCCTAGTAATGCACAGGAAACTTGATTCATTGCAACCCATTCATCCCCTACAATATCCATAATAACACAACAAGACATTCCCAGGGACTGAGGCCAAAAAGAGCGATAAGGATTATGTGAAGAAGAAGATTATATTTATTGAAAGAGGCCAAAGATCAAGACCAAAGGATCCAAAAAAGTTAACTGAGATGTGTTTTCTTAACCTTGCAGGCTGGTGAACTACTTCTCCTTGGCTTATGGGGGCTTTATGGTCAAAACTACAATCACATCAAAATTTTCTTCACTTATAACATCTCTATACAGAAGTGTTATCTTAAATCTTAATTTCATGATGGTTTTGCTCATGATATATCTTTGTTACTCATTCTCAAATGGTGCTGTTTATCAAGCTGAAATTTAGTAGAACAAGAGCAACGATCAGAACCATTCTGACATTGTCCATGGTGTTGTTATCACCATCATCATCATCATGTCAGCTGACATTCAATGAGCTTTAACAAGTGTCAGGCATTTTCATTATTATTATTTATTTTGCATTATTTCAGTCAGTGCAAATAATAACATTGTGAGAAATCCACCATCATTAACCACAGAGAAACCAAGGCTCAGAGTGGTTAAGTTACTTAGTGTAGATCTCAGAACCTGTGAGAGGTGGGCGGGGTTAATTCCAGGACTGCCTGACTCTACAGCCCAGCTCCTGTGTCAGTACCTACATATGATTTCCTTTGTTCACCTGTGTCACTCCAAATGAATTAGGAGGAATGAGCAAGAGTATAGAGAACTGAAGTCCAGAATTCTAGAATTACATAACTGGTAGATTTATTTTCCATATCTATAACTGTACTTTTCCTTCATTTTACGCCATCATGATATTCTTTCATTATATCTCACATCCATCAGCCTAAGAGCGGGTCTAATATTGATTATATTTCAGTACAAATAAATTTCCAATAATTTATTCACCTTGGAAAGGATATACCTGCTACTGTTGCTTTACAATTGTTTTAAGGACTAAATTTGGACCAGTTTGCAAACTGCAACCAGCTTTTCTACACTATAGATTCTTCTTTCTCTTCTCATCTAAATCAACTGTCTTTCCTCTCTGCCTGATTCCCCAGCAGCCTCAATTTCTCTTTCTTTCTTAAATTCTTCAACATAGAATTGTTCGGTTTACCTACATATGCAGTTAATTATGATATAAAGTTATCACATAAATGTTATGTACTTGTTTCATCCCTGGATTGTAATCCTAATCCCTGATATACTAACAAAGGAAAAGTTTACTGGTTAAAACTTATTGGACTTTGAACATAAATCACATTTTTTTGTACATTACTTACCTTGAATAAATAAATAGATGACTGAGGGAATATAATTGGTGTAGTGGCACACATCTGTAACCCCAGCACTTAAGGAAGCTGAGACAGGAGGATTGCAAGGTTGAGCTCAGAGCAGGAAAAATTTGGTGAAATGTTGTCTCGAAAAAAAAAAAAGTGGGGCTAAGGATATGGATCAGTGGTACAGCGCCCCTTTGCTTGATCCCCACTACTAAGAAAAAAGAGAGCAGGGGCTGGGGATTTAGCTCAGCGGCATAAGCGCCTGCCTTGCAAGCAGACAGTCGTGAGTTCAATCCCTGGTACCAATAAAAACTAAAAAGAAAAAAAAGAAAAAAATAGATGAACACAATATTGAAATAATGCATTGTTGAATATGTCCTTTCATTTTGACCTCCAGCCGTAACTCTTCACAGATAACTTTCAACATTTGTGACTTTGTGTAACTGGAGGCCAGTAAACAGGTCATGTTTTCAGTTAAGTTTCTATGTAATTTCAGTTTTATAGTAATCCAGTCATCTTTTCAGCCTAAAGAGAATATTTCATCTGCCTCCACTGATGGTCCATTCTCTTAGTCTGATTCTGTGCCCAGAGGGCTGACCTCTAGGGGTGACATCACCTGGCCTTCCTGGCCTTTGTGGGCCAGCTTGGGTTTGGCCAATGGGAGGGTCAGAGAGAGAGGTCATGCCATATTACCCAGAACCACCATTCACAGATTTGCTGCTGGGCCATTACCTGGCAGTGACTGTTGGTAACCTGCTGTTCACACAGCTATAAGTCTCACCAGGTTTTGCTAAATTGTTTTTGGGCCTCAATAATTTTGCTGCAAGAATGCCAGAAGGACCTGGTTCCTAGGCAGTTCCTCACCATTCCTTGGCTCCTTTAATTCTGCCCACATCTCTGCAAGTAGTCACTCAACCTCCTTTCCCCTTTGTGCTAGCTGTCTTCATGCTTGGACTTAATAAAGGTTAACATTGCCTGTAATGGGAATAAGGCTTTCAATCAATCAAGTGCAAAATGTTCAGTTTGCAACTTCTGTGAGCTGGGTGACTATCACCAGAGGAACAGTGGGTAACTGCTTCAAGGTATATTAGGAAACTCAGCAAAGCCTAGATTTCAAGGTGTCTAGGAATACTGATTTTCCCACCCAACCTGATTCAAGGGGTCTAGGACATGTTTGTATTCCTCTAAGCTTTCTGGCTAGAGGGATTACTATTTGTGTGTGTTTCAATTTGAGGTGTAGTCATATTTAAGATATCTATCCAATGGGTACATCTAACCACAAAAATAGTAGTATTGATGAGACAGGTAACATGCTGCCCGGAAGTAGAATCTCTAGATAACATTGTATGAACTACGGGCCAAAAAGGAATCTAGTTTTGAAGTACTTGTCACAGAAAAGCATCATGGGTCCTTACGGGCCGCAACTGAAGAAACAACATTCCCACTGTCTTCAAAAAAGAAGACACTTCATTACTTCCAACAGTGCAAATTTGGAATAGATGATCTACAGTGAAAATGAAGTGTTAGTAAAACCGGAAGAAAAGGAAGTTTCAGATTTGAAATTAGCTGCTATATATCAAGAAAAAAGTAAAAAAAAAAAAAAAAAAGGCAGTTCAACTCTTGCTCATTTTTTTCCCATTAGAATAGTGGTTCATGTCAAAGCTAACAACAGAAACAAGTTTGCTTTTAAAAAGTACAAAAATGGTAAATCCAATGGTAAGTGGTAGTTTTTAATAATTGTAAAAATAAGCAGCAAAATACGTGTGACTCAGTGAATGGAGATTAATCCCTGAATGCACTAAGAAAAAGAAAGTTTAAGGTAACTGTGTCAGCTTGGAACTGTATGAGTCCTTAGTACGCCTCCAGTTTTGATTTTTCAGTTTGGCTTTTCATTTAGGGTGTTTTGGGGTTTTTGTTTTGTTTTTGTACCTCTTATGGAGGAGCCTATCTTTACACCTTTCAAAAGCTGACTTTTGCCATTTTCTGAATGATTCAAAAGTGTTGTAAACTCCTGGTACCATTAATGTCATCTTCCTACTCTTTGAAAATAGGCTTTGATCTTTTGTTCTTAACCACAAATTGTCTAGTGTTAATTTAAAACCCTTGAAAAATAGAATCTAAAACCTATATTTTGCCAGGGATTGCCTCATAAAAGTTGCATATTTCAGTGCTGAAAAATGGCACTTTATATTTGTAATTTATTTCTTAAATAAGTGTCTTCTCTCTACTACCTGTGCATTGCTCAAATATGTACATTTAATACTCTAAAATGAAGTGCTACTTTTCCTAACTCTTTGACTTAGAAAGGCACATTTTATCACCTTGAAGTAGGAAATGCATCCATGATTTTAAAGATATGATACTTTATAGCCTGATACAAAGATCGAAGTAAAAAAAAATAGGACACAGAAAGCATAAGTTAATGTTAAGAAAAAATTCATTAGGGCAAATATTCTTGCTTATTTTTCTCACTTAGAAATTTTGAAAGTATGAGGCAGCTATTAACCCATGAAGGACTAGAGAATTACAGGCAAACTGATATTAAAACTCTTAAATTGAAAATGCTATTTTAATATATTTCATATGGGATTATAATAAATCTTCCTTACTCTGACTTCAAAATGATTTAACCTCAACAGTAATCAAGGTACTAATGTACTAATGTACAATGTACCAAAGTACTTCTGAAGATTAATTTCTATATTTTATAATTAAGGCTTTTCTACAATTTTATTTATTATAAATTCAGGGCCTATAAAGAAAAATGTTAACTGCTTGGAGAATGGTATTACTTGGAACTTTGAGTGAAATATAATGGACTTGACATGTATTTATCTCACTTGTTCTAAAACTGTTAACACATAAAGATTTTTCTAAAGTATAAATCCATACAAATAAGAAGATTAGGAAAGAAAAAGACAGTATCACAATTTTAGAGGATGAAAAACAAGATGGACAAGTGATAGCTCATTTAGGAGATAAAACGCATCCTGAGAGCTTATTAGTCTGCCCTCTTGGTAAATGCCCCAGGCATGGGGCCAGGAGGAGAACCAGCACTTCCCACCATGGTAGGATTTAGGCAGTTTATTCCTCCGCCCTCTTGGTAAGCATCCCAGACATAGGCCAGGAGGAGAACCAGTGGCTCCTATGAGCCTACTAGCATGCAGGCTGAGAATCAAACACTTTCCACCCGGTAACAGCTGGGGATAGATGTCTCAGCATCTCTTGGGAGGATGACCATATGCAATATAGCAAATATGGGTGATTTCATTCTATCTTCTGTTTGAAGGCAAAGGCTGTTTTCACTGTTTTGTTATGTTTGTTTTGCACTATTCAATACTCTCTTTCAATTGGTTTTATAATGTTCTGCTTTTGATTTGATTTCACTATACCTAACTGACTGGCCAACTATTATGAAGATAACGAAATATATTATAGTACCTATTACTTCTATCCCAGTATGCTGCAGTGAAATTATGTACCAATTTCACTGCATTGTCTTGATTGGCTTTGTTCTGTCTTGTTCTGTTGTATTTTTACTACCTTCAAAATAAAATTTTAAAAACAAATATGCATCCTGAGCTGATTTGCACAAGACAAGTCTTCAATAGCCACATGTACCCAGGAGACAGGATACTGGACAGTATGACTGAATAATATTGGGTTGGAGATGATTTAATAATGAATCACTGTGAACCCTGAAAATGCATATCCGTACACTGTAGTGATAACCAGAGTACGCAGTGGGAGTATGCAGTGGACTGCCCCAAAGTACCAGAGCCCATGCAGCACTGCCCAGTTGAGGCCTGGACTTTAAGATTTAATTTAAGTTAAGCTAGTTTAAGTTTAGTTTAGGTTGTAGGATTTAGTTCCTTTCCTCTGGAAAGGAACAAAGGAGATGGTCCTAGAAATCTCAGGGACAGAGGGTAGCGTTTCCTTAAAATAGAAGTCAGTGGTACACTGAGCTTGTTTGGAAAAGAAGATGACTATAGGGCTGGAGGGGATTTGATATTAAAGTCTGTAATAAAGACCCAGTCCATGAGGGGCCCTCAGTGAGAGGCTTAACAGTTTGTGCTTTTTTCCTTTGCACTCTGAACTCAATCTTATGTACCTGTAATTGATGCTTCACTAATTCTGACAGATACTTGTAGCCTGGTGTGTGTACAACCTGGTGTAGTCTCCTGTGATACTGCAGGGAATAAAGACAGGGCAGTAAAGAGAGCAGCCTGTCCCACGCGGCATTCCAGGAAATGGTCAGCAGCAAAGAGAGTGTGGCAGGGAGGGGAGTGGGAAGAAAAGCAACTGAAGGCTGAGCAGCTCAAGAAGAGGTGTGAGAAACACACTCTCGATCTCAAATACTCCAGGATATTCTAGGAAAAAGTGACAAATTAGAATGTGCTTCAGTTGGTTTCCACAGAGCACTGTGAGATGGGCTTTGGCACGCAGGAGACTTATCAAGCAGAGCCCTGAGGCCCAACCACAGCAGGGGGAAAGGAAGGCAGCAAGATTGGGCAGAAGGGACAATACTGGGCTCCCGGGCAGCTGGAGCAGTGTCTCAGCTGACCCCACAGGCGCTCTGGAGTTGGGGCAGCCTTTTCCACTTGTCCTGCAATGGAAAGAAGTGTCTGAGCCATCTTTATTCGTTATTTGCTCCTCAGATGTAGGCTGCTCAGTGAAGGAAAGGCATAAATTTCCTTATAAGCAAAATAAAGTCCCTGTGTTCTGACTTAGATGGCCCAGTATATGGTACCAATAGAGTACAGAGAACTGATAAATGGAAAGATGCTCAGATAAAAAAATATACTGGCTCTGTGAGATTTTCCAGTGATGCAGATTTATACAGCAGGAGAAGACAGTTTGAAAATAATTATATTAACATGAGTAAGAAATCAGATGGTAAAGATGAGTTTAAAGATTGTGAAGATTTGATTAAAATTTTCTTGGCATTGTACATTTCTCTTTATGCAAATTGTGACCCTACGTTGTAGTCCATATCCAAATGTGTGGACTTGGAAAGTTCCTTCTCCAACACTCAGTCTCTCTTCCTCTCAGTCTCTTTGCCTCTCTGTGTCTCTCACCCATAAACCTACACAAACTTACACAAACACACAGCTTAAGAAAGGTGAACTGTTTTGTTCAGTAGATAAATGTTTTTCCATATGGCTGGTTGGTCACTTAAAGGACAATTGAGTTACAGTCAATGATTATGATTACTCTGTGAAAACAGTGCACTTGGCTGTATGTAGAGTGAGATCTGCTTTGTGAAAGATACAGGACAAGAGTGTTTGTAATGGGTGATGGATTGTGTCAACTTGAGAAGTTTAGAAGTTTTACTAAGTCAGCTCAGCAGTGCTACATCCTAGGGTATAGAAGACCCACCCTGGGGCAGGGGAGGCTCATTGTCCAGATGGTAGAAAGGGGAAACAAAGAAGGAAGGACTGACTGGCTCGTGTTCTTTGGAAGAGTTGCAGACTCACCTTCAGCTTGGACATTGATTCCTGGCTTCTATTTGACCCACTTATTCCTCCTCTAGGAATTTTCCTCAAAGAGTTAAAGGAATTATCCCATAGTGATACATGTATACCCATGTTTACAGATGCACAATTTATAATAGCTAAGTCTTGGCAGTTCACATGTGCACCAGTGGAAGAATGGATAAAGGAAATGCAGTTTTCATGTGCAATGGAGTACTATTCTACTACAAAGAAAGATAAGCTTGAGACATTTTTTAGATAAATAGATGACCTCAAGACCATTTTCAGTTAAATGAATTAGACACATAAGTTTAAACATCCCATGGCTTCTTTTGTGTGAGAAAGCTAAAGGAGGCTCAATACTGAGACGTAGGAAGAGCATGTTCAAATGGGAAGGGGAACCAGGAAGGGAGAGGAGAAACAGAAGGAGGTAAAGGGAGTTTTTTTTAAAAAAAAAAAGAATGGATTACAAAATAGAAACAAAGCTTTTGCAAGTGGGGAAGGTATGAAGGATTGAAGGGAGAGGAAAGGCATGAGAAAAAAAAGAATTAAAATATATCATATACAGGTACAAATTCCCTGTGATGAATGTGATCATTTTGTGTGGCAAACACATACTAATAAAAAAAAGAATGCTGATGTTTTCATCTTGACTTTTATTTTGAGAATTTTATCGTGTCTCAAATTTACATATCTTTTAATTGGCAAATAGGAGAATTTCATTTGACCATTTCACCTTACACTTTTACATGAAAGCTGCTTGGGTTTGCTGTGAAGGTTGATTACCTGCTGAGTGTAATTTCACTGTGAGTATATGCTAGAGGCAATCTTAAAAGATGCTCACAATACAAAAACCCCAAATCCTAACTTTTCTCTTTTGGTTCATTTCTTGTATAAAACATTCCTAGCCATATGGAATCATTTGGGGCAATGCCGAATGGGAAATTAGGTGGATAGCTTGAAATAAACACTGGAAGTCATAATTTGCCTTTCATTAGTTTATAAAGTGACAAATTTTATCTAAAAATGGAAATTCTAAAACAATCAAAATTATGATTTTTACAAACCAAATTTTTGTTTTTCTCTCTTTTTTTGTGAGATAGGCTTTCATTTCCTGTGATTTCATCAGCACAAATGGACTGTCTGTACTAGTAAACACACTCGTGGGTACATCTGTCCTTTCATCCCCCATGAATCAGCAATAGGCAGTGAGTGCCTGCCGCCAATGCCATATACTGCAGTGCATTCTGCAATGCTTTCCTTCCCTTCCCTAACATTTCCAGTTACTAGTTCAGAACACTGACAGGTTACGATACCTCTTTCATTCACACTCCACTAAAGCTGCATCTGCAATTGATCAGAAAATCACAATAATGTTCAAACCATCTCTAAACAAAGTGTTAAATACATGAAAATTTCAGAAAATATCGTGAAAACTGTTTATACGATTTTAGTTCAATATTTTCAAGTACCTTTAAGCATTTAAGAATATTCTTTTACATATAGCTCACTGTCATGCTACTTAGAAATTATTTTGATCTGTTTACTAAGAAAAAGTCAACAGAAATTAACTAAGTCAACATTTGTTTCATGCTTTTGTCGCGATGTCCTTATTAAAAGAGAAAAAAATATATAATTATTTTTAAATATCCAGTTTTCAAAAATTCGGCTAAGCCTTTCTAATATTAAGTATAAAGTAGAGTACTTCTTCTAAACCTGTAAGAAGTCTTACAATGTTCTTATAATTAATTGATGTAAGTTACAGAAATATATACAAGTGTTATGCAGGTAGAGATAGAATGGCAAAAAAAAGGAAAAGAAAGAAGGTGGGAAAAACAGGAGAGAAAGAAAGAAGGGGAAAAGAAGGAAGGAAAGAAAGATGAAAGAAAAAAACATGGAATTGACGACCATTGGAAATCTACCCAGAAATAAAGAAAAGGGAACTTGACTTGTACAAGTAAGTGAAAGCCTAATGCATTTGGTGAGGAAAGGAAGCCAGTCCCCAAAGACTACCTGCTTCCAATCATATGATTTGCTGACAAATGCAAAACTTGAGGTACAGAAAAATCAATGATTGTCAGAGATTGGGGTTGGAAGAGTTACTGCATCATAGAATTTGAAAGATGATGGAAAAGTTCCATCTCAAGTTTACGGTAGTAGATACTCGAATTGTATACCAGAAAGAAGAAATTTTACAAAATTTACAAAGGTAAAACACTGCAGTTCCACTAACTTTGTAGTAGTGTTATTACGAGCTTGAGGCCTAAAGATCCAAGGTAAGGATGCAGTCACTGGAACCTAGAAGGAATCCTGCCCGTAGGGCTGCCTTGGCAGGAGCTGTATCCTTTGCCTGAGGAACATAAGCAACCCGTGGTGGTGCTTCAGGGAAACAGACACAGTAAACTCACTTTTCTCTGACTCCTGACAATTCTTTTGTCTGAATCCAACTGGAAACCAGAGTTCAAGGGAACCCACAGATGTACAGAGCATCCTTGTCAGGCACAGGAGGGGGTGGAGAATGGTGGAATGTACCTATGGCAAGGTCAACAGAAAATAACTGCACTTTCAATAAAGTGAAAATGTAACACGTAAAAAATAAATGCCCTGTTTATTTTTCTGCATTTCCCCTGACCAAACCCAGCAGAGGTCAAAAGGCAAAGGAGCCTAGAAGTTTGCAAGGGTCCGCTTTCACAGTATGAACCAAGCAGATAAGCTCAGTAATAAACCACAGGAAATGCAATCTGGATGCAAGACAGGAAACAATATCCAGAATACCTGCTCTGTATCAAATAGTGTACTTTCTTTTTTTTTTTTTTTTCTTTTTCATTTTTATCGGTACCAGGGATTGAACTCACGACTGCCTGCTTACAAGGCAGGCGCTTATGCCTCTGAGCTAAATCCCCAACCCCAATAGTGTACTTTCACAATTACCGTCTTTAAAAAGGTAAATCAAGCTTGCCTGGGAGCATGGACCAAAGCAACTGAGCAAAGGGAGCACAGGTGGCAATGGAATACACGGGAGGTTATCTAAACTGGTTTAGGAAATACAACAAAATTTCAAGAGTGAACGGTTGCTTAAAGTGAAGAACACAGAGTACTTGGCTATTGAGGTTAAGGTAAAAGAAGTCAGGATTCCAGGCAATGAAAACTGACACCTGAATGGAAGAGAAATACCACTACTTATTAGTTCAATATTCTTGAATATAATTTTCAAGCTCAAGAAATGAAGCCAAAGACACATACAAAGGCAAAACAGCAAACAGCCTTTTAACAAGTGCTAAGTTTTTAGGTACTGGCCTAATGGCAATGGATATCCTGACATGTTTTACATACAGAAATGATATGATCAAGTTTGTATTGTATACTATACTGGCTGCCATTTGAAATCATATTAGAGACTAAGAAAAGTATAAACATATCAAACAGTTAGATGGGAGAAGTGGTGGGTAAAGAGATTTTTAGATAATACAAGCGATGGAAGTTGATTGCCTGGATATTGCAGGAGGCAGTAGAAAAATGTAGGATGATGCGCAAATATGATGTCATGGCAGCTGAAGTATGTGATACCACCTCACTGAAGTCAAGGAAAAGTATTTGCAGAAAATTCTTCCACTAAATGTTGTATAGGGGACCAGTAAGATACAGATTCCAGGTGTCCAGTAAATTTAACAAAAACATCAATGATGTTTTCGTTATTTCAGTAGTATGAATGGACAAAAGAACTCATATAAAAAGATGGAAGATTAAAGCCCACATGATGTCACATGACCATGATCCCTGTATTGGGAGGCTAACATAGGAGAATTCTAAATTTGAGGGCAGGTTGAAATGCATAGTAAGACCCTGTATCAAAAAAGCAAAACAAAATTACAAACAACAAACAAACTCTTTTCATTCTTTTCTAAAACCTTATCAAAGTGATAGAAAAGGTTTTCACTTACTTGTTTTTAAAAACATAAACATAGGGGCTGGGGATTTAGCTAAGTGGCGTAAGCACCTGCCTTGCAAGCAGGCGGTCGTGAGTTCGATCCCTGATACCGATGAAAAAGACAAAAAAAAAAATAAATAAATAAACATAGAAGTATTACAAAACAAAAAAGTAAACATACAAGGGTGTGCATAGCAGAAAGTGCTTCACAATAAAACAGAAAATTAAGTATATGCTTGCAGAGTAAATGTGTTCAAATTGCTAGCTTTCTTCTCTCTTTCTTTCCATTCACCAGTGTCAGCAATCAGTTCTTCACTGAAGAGGAGACTGAGAAACTTTTCCCAAAGGTATCTCACTGATTTAGGAAAAAATAAAGATACAAAGGGCCTTTCATTTCAGTGCTACAACAATAAAGCTTGCAATCACCAAATCTCCTTGGAGTTTCCAATTGCTTTTGCATATTTCAACTGTTAAATATGAGCAGATAATCTAGGATTACCAGATATCTGAGACAAACTCTTTCTAATTTAAAAATAAAAAAAAGTAAGAGCAAGCAGAGAAAAAGTAATAAATAGAAATTATGCAGAGAAAAAGAGATATTATAAACACATCATTAATATCTTCAGAGAGCTATAAGAAGATAGAGTAAATGCAAGCACAAGGAAATTTATTATTGGTGGAGTGGCATGGTGGGGAAGGATTAACTTTAATTTAGTTTCATACAGCTGCTGAACAAATGACCACAAACTTGCTGGCTTAAAACAACAGAAATTTGGGGCTGGGGATTTAGCTCAGTGGCACAAGCGCCTGCCTTGCAAGGAAGCAGTCATGAGTTCAACCCCTGGTGCTGATAAAAAAAAACCAACAGAAACTTATTCTCTTGTATCCTGAAAGGCAAGAGCTAACACCAGGTTAGGCAAAGCTAAGGTTAGCAGGTCCCATTCCTTCTGCAAAGTAGGGGAAAATGTGCTACTTGGTTTTTCCAGTTCTTGGTGGTCTTGGCATTCCTTGACTTAGAGCCACAAAACTACAGCCTGTGTTTCCAAGATCACATTGTCTCCTTTTCTTTTATACGTGTCCACTCTCTGCTTTGTTTCCATAAGCAAGACAGACAGGGCCTACCCAGGTAATTGAAGATATTCTGGAATAATCAAAGATAAGATAATCAAAGACTCATCTAAGGAGCCATAAATTAATCATTTACGCAAAAAACATTTTTCTGACTAAGTTAACACTTGTAAATTCCAAGGATTAAGGTTGGCTATCTTTGGAGGGTCACAATTTTGCCTACCACAGTCTTCTTATTCCACTACAAAAAATATATATGTAACCCCAAACTAAAAATTTCAGGTATATTTTTACTGACATAGAGATCACTAGCAAAAGAATCAGCTAAAAGTGTGAAACTGGTTTCCTCTGAGGAGGGGAAAATAAATAGTGGGCAATCATTTTCAAGTAGTGGTCCACTAGAAAACAGAGATGTAGGTCTTAATGCCCTAGCATTTATTATATGTTACCTCTGTCTTTGGTATTCTAAAGGATACTATTGTTCTCCCATTCATAAAGATTTGATAACAAATTAGTCACTCAAATGTAGGTGGAGTTCTATCACATAACTGTGGTTGAAAAATGCATGTGTAGTTGGATGGCAAAATAAAAGTCAATTTAAAAAAATAAAATAAAATAAGTATAGAAACTGCATCTTTCAAAAGACTTCAATAGTCTGCTGTCAAGAGCAGAAGACAGAGCAGTTCTGATGGATGTAGTGTCCAGTTCCAGAGGAAAAGGAAAGGTTTAGTTAAATAGGAGGAGTGGTTCCTCTTCCTTTATGACTGGTGAGGGCAGATAAAAATAGATGCTGGTAAATTTTAGGTGCAGAGCAGAAAGTTGAAACTCTCAGAGTAAAACTATTATTTTCTCTTTTCAAGATAAGAAAATTTGCATAATTGTACGCCTTTCCCTTCTCTATATGATTGTCACCTACAAAATGAAAGCAGTAGGGTACATACAACAATAACCGATGATCATTTTGTCTCCTTTCAAAGAAGTAATTCAAGTTGGTGTTTGAGCTAGTATTGGCTAATAATCATTTTCTGAAGTATTCCATTCAATTTACATCTCTCGCCTCCTAGAAGGAAGAATGTTAGTGGTGAGGAAAGCTGTCAAGTCTTTGATTACTGCCTACAAATGTTATCACTTGCTACTGTTCAACAATGTTCTGATGAAAATATTACTACTAATGGAACAACATGCATATGTTCTTAGGATAGAAATAGCATTGCTACATTCTGTTTGCTTACAAGTAAAGTAAATTAATATTGAACTGAGGTGAAAAGTAATTCCCTGAGTAAAGATCTCATGAAATTTTAACTCTGAATGCACACATTTCACAGAAGATTGCAAGAGACCTTAGATTTGAACATATTTGTAAGTAAAATTACATATAACACGAGATACTGTTACAGAAGGATAGTACATTTTCTGGAGACTACTTTCAGACTTCTGGGTACATAACCTTGTTTCATGTTATAAACTTTCCTAAAAGACCTGACAAATAACAAAAGATAGAGCTAGAAACCATTATTAACTTGATATACAAGCAAATTTCACCCATTTGCCAGGTATCTACCTAGCTGTCTTTCTTAAATTTAAAATAAGTTTTATAAAAGTATATCCAGTATCTTGAAAGATAATAACAGAACTAAAAATTTAAATTTTAAAACACTCTCAGAATATAGTATGTTTAAAAGAAACAGGAAGGTATAAACACAAGAATTTTATACCCCCCAAAAAACCAAAGATATTTTAAAAATAAAATCACAGTATTTATCAAGAAACTTAAGCCTTTTCATGTCATAAATAAATAATTCCTGCAGTAGAACTCTATCCAATGGCAAAAAATTCATATGTGGTCAACTATTTATGAGTAAATATAGCCATCACAGCATTGTTTTTAATTTCCCACTTTTAGTTTTTAAAATTAAGAAACAAAGTATCTATCAGTGAAGGAGTAGGAGAGACAGTAAGGTCAAATCACTAGAGAATTTCCAATATTTGCAAAATTAGGTAACCAGTAGTATTTCATTATCATATAGTACTATGTCAAAGCGTAAATAAAGATGTACATGATAGATTGTAAGATATCCAAGATATATTAATTGCAAAACGCAGAATGCCAAAATACATAAAAAGTGTGATCCCAACATATATACAACATATAATGTATGTATATCTATACACACATATATACATATATTTTATATATATATTTGCATTTAAATGTATGGGCAAAATTTGAAATGATATGCACTAAATTTTCCTGCAGTTATTTCTATATGGTAAATTACTGTTGCTATATACACTTAGGTATTATTTGGAATTTCTGTAACTAACATGAATTATTCATATTATGAGAATAGGAAATGAAATACTCACATTTCTGGTTTAAAACTATGCTTGTTGGGTGCTTAAATGACTAGGAAAATTTGTACAAAATTAAATGCAAGAAGAAGATATGAAATTGCAAGTCTTAAATATGTTTTAAAAAAAACCACAGGAAATGTGTCAAAATGAATAGGGGGATTTTGAATGGTTATTTCTAATTTTGGCTTTTTTGTATTTCTCAAAATTTCAACAGTGAATTTCTATTAATTTAGAAATTAGAACTGGGCAAACATAAAGACTCACGGAGTGAGTAGAGAAACATGTAAAAGTACTAGGAATTAATGTTTATCATTGAAACATTTCACTAGAATTTACTTAGGTATATATGAGTCAGTGCGTCCTATGATGTTTGTGACAGGCCCTTTCTTCCAGATGTTCATTTACTTTTGAAAAGAATCTAGAAAACTCTGGCATTATCTAGCTTCTGGGTCTGCTACGTGGTTGACACACCAAGTATGAATGAATCACTGGTTAAGGGAAAGATCAGATGAAAATAATCTAACAATGTATCATTAATCACACGGGTAAATATAGGTAATGATGCTTTATTTTTTAAGGTGGTGCCTCTATGATGTAAGTTTAAAAAAATTGGGGCTAAGTGTTGGGGACCACGAATTATAACCTGAGTCTAGGAGATGTTCATGCTTGTTCCTGTCCTGCCCTTGAGCCAGATTGGAACTTGAAAACCCTGCTCTATTCCGGTCACAGCTGGAAACCCTAGAGCTAATGACTGCTGCAGGGCTCACAAGCAAGATAAGACCTGCTGAAGACAAAAGCATCTGGGAAAACAACAGTGTCCTCATCCTCCCTCCCCCTCATCCGCGTCCTTGTGCTTGATCTTGCACAAACGCTTTGTCCTTACCAGTCCACCACAGTGACCAGCTCACCACAGTGGCGGGTACTGTTCCTAGACACACCCACTGCCCTTCAATGAATACCAAGGTTCTGGGTGGCTCTTGGCCTTTTGTTAACTGGAAAACCAGTCATCTCAGATCGGTGCCTGCACCCCTATTTTGCCTCTTGTACCATAACACTTGGCAGGAGTTAGGGAAGCACTGCAGGGGTCCCTGATATCTGGCACGGTGGAAAGGATCTCCAATAGCTGGGGAATGTAGGACGGGTAAATATGTAAAGGATTTAAACTGGGAAATATTTGCCTAAGATGGAGAAATTATTTCATACAGTCATCACTTACGTACATATAACAGGGTTAAAAATTAACATCTTATTATCCAGCTATGCAAACAAAAGTCTTTTGTGTGTTTTATAACAAACAGTATTTATCATGAGCTTCATCCATGCAGGGAGTGGTAGGTAGAGGTGCAAAGGATACAAATTTACCAAATGTAAATTTATGGATGACACACTTTTAGGATTAATGTTCAACCTTTAAGAATAAGTCATTTTATGTAAAGGAATAGTTGTAATTACCACACTGTAAACTTTGCTGATTGTATTTCCTTTGCCATAGGTCCATAAACATATAATAAAGATAGTGCCATATCCTTTAAAGAATGGGGTGTTTAATTTAACCATATTGTTTTATTCAAGGACAGACACTAATTTAGGGAGAGTCTAAAATTACACTATGAATAAAAATGTTTTCTCAAATAGTGAGGTTCCTGTTCCTTTTCATATTGTAAAATGTCACATTTGGTTTCTCCTGTCGGAGAGAGACCATTGAGAAACAACTTCTTCTATGGGTTACAAAGTACTTTAAAGGCTGACTGCTTGTTTGTCTAATAAAAGTCCAGATTTAAAATTTTTTAAGACTTAGCAATTTCAAAGTATGGCAAGTCAAGGAGACAGGGATGCCAATAATCCCTTTCTAAGTGTACCATTCTTCCCATTCAGCTTTCCAACTGTGTTGTCTCCATTATAGGCTCCAAGATTCATTTTTTTCAACATTGTTGAGGAAACAGAGTAATTGCCCACCATCCACTTCATGGCTCTGTTATATGTTCCTTTAGCTTCTCAGATAAGTGATCTCCAGCAAGGGCTCTACCACAAGTCTGGAGGAAGAAAAGAGTTGGGCAAAGACCAGCTGAGCTGCAGCATCAGCTGCGCGTTACGCTCCAGGATTGACTGAGAACTGCATTTCCCTTCTGACCCTCAGCCAGTGTCTGGGACATCTCTGAGACGCTGGCCTCTCTTCCACTCCTCCACATCCCAGGAGATGTACTTCATCTCCTGGGGAGCATGGCCTGGTCAGTTTGGGAGTAGCTTTTCCCACCACCTTGGAGACACAAGCCAAGTGGCCCCAGCAGCTCTACTCATGGCCCCTCACATGAGCTCTCAGTGTTCGTTACAAAGGCTCAGTGGAGGTGCTGAATTCTCCATATCTGCCCCACTTAGGCCTGAGTCACCCTGCCATCGATTAAGTGTGTCATAAGTACCCACCTGCTGCTGGGTTCTTAAGTTTCAGCTTTATTTGGAATAAAACAATGTAAAAGGGCATGTCTCAACACTGAAATATGCCAGAGTCTAAAGAGAAATTAAAGGCAAAGGTAGAAAAATCCCACCATAAAACTGGAATGTACAGATCCTAGGAGGCAGTTGGGCACTGGAGGAGTCTGGAGGTAAACTGGGGCTAGGTTATGGAGAACATTTAATTTTAAGTGAAAATCGTATTTCTTAAGCAATGGTATTTCTGTGATTTATGTCAACAGTTTATTTCTGAATCTCAAAAAAAAAGTTATTTCGGTCATTTTAAATATATCCCAGGCACATTTTTAAACTCTTAGATGTTGTTAACACCTGCGGCTTTGTCATTGTACAAAATAAGTCGCATTAAATGCTAAGTGGGAAAGCTTAAATTAAGTCTTTCAAGAATAGCCTTGTCTGGAAACCAGTGCTTAGAGTGAGGTTTTAGAACACTATTGCTCTAATATCACACTAATTATTCTTAAATTTGGCTCTGTGATAGATACTCAAGCAGACGTGAAGAAAGAAAATGAATAGCTTGTTGATCATTCGTCAAAATAATTACTTTGTACTGCTTAGGAAAAAGTTCACATGTTGCTCCCTTCTTCATATTTATAGCCCTAAACTAAATTTAATTCTAAAAACTCTAGTGACTTAAACTGAAACTCATGTTAATTTTTAATTTATCATTTTAAATCTGTTACATGATTTTCATTTTTGTTAAGTGCTCTCCAATAATGCTAAAAATATTTTGCCAAATGCCTATTCTATTATTTATTTACTGAGTGCCTATTATGTGCTTGAACTTTGCATATGTTACCCCGTTTAATCTTCCCACAACCCCAAGAGTATTTACTGTCCTCATTTCAAAAACAAGTAACCTAACAGTCAGCAAAGTTTAGTGAAAGACTGAGTTACACAGCCAGAAAGTGGCCACGCAAAGACCTAGTCCAGTTTTGTTTGATTGTAAAACCTGAACTCATTCTTCATCATACACTGCCTTGGCATCCAGCTAGAAAACACAATGTATGGGGTATCACAGTACTTGTGAAGACAAGTACTGTGGCACAGTCAAGAATGTTGGTGTGCCCGGATCTCCCCATAGACAGGTGGAGATACGGGTGAAATTTAAATGTTTATTACATAGAGGAATCAGCATGTTAAAAGACAAAAATGAATGAAAAAATGTAGGCTGCTTTCAGAGACTTTCAGGGGATTTGATCATGTCAGAGCACAGAATAAGAATGGAGGAATTCCACATAATGAATTAGGTAGGGAATAAGTAAGAGAAGTCTTCCTTTGGCTTGATGAGGTGTGATTTCCAGAAAGTAAAGGGAGGTCTACAGTTATAACTGCATTGCCTTTACTTAGTCAGGTTGCCAAATGGAAATGTGGTACCCTGGGGAAAAAATATTCTGATTCATAAACAGCGTATTGAATATTGTTATATATCAGAAACTAGGCTGGGCAATGAGAATATAAAGATGGGGAAGGTACTTTCCTACCTAAAATGTTCTAGTGCAGTGGTTACTATAATTGACTCTTCGTCACCCATCCCAATAATATAATTTTGAGGACTGACTCCGGTCACAAGAAATAAATCTCATCTGCTTTATGAACAGGTGGTTGAGGAGACTACACTTAAATAAACTAGAGTTTCAAAATGTCCTTCAGGTAATTTGTCCATTGGTAGGCATAATCCAATTTTTTAAAAAACTGATAGACGAGTGATATACCACTTTATTTCCATAATTGGGGTTCAGGTAGCCTACCATGAATGCATGCAAAATAACAGAATAAATAATAAATGGGTGAAGAATTGAGAATATGTGAGGGGAAAAGAATAGTGAATAGTAACTAGAGAAAACAAATGTAATCCTGGTGGTCCTAGGAGCAGAGCAGACAAGAAAATACAGTTATAAGAATCACCCATTCTATGATAAGAGAAAACAGTACTCAATAATGAAAGCTTACATCTGCTAAAGGCTTTCTGTGTTCCAAGCACTTATGCTGTACTAATTCATTTAACCTATGGAATAACCCTATGTAGTGGTGAAATTTTTATCTCCACCTTTAATGTGAGAAAGTGAGGCCTATAATGGTGACATAAATTATTCAAATCTTGCATCTAATAAGTAACAGTACTGAGAAAAAGGTTTTAAAAATAAGAAGCTCAGGGGAAGCACTGTATTCCTAATACATTGTCAGAACAGAAATATCCATCAGTGGCCCTTATAAAGAAAGTTTGTATCTTGATCTTAAAAAAATAGATTTTGCATTATAATAGCTCAATTGTTAAATAATGTAGAAAATTCCATAGTGTATAGATAAGACTTTAAGTGCAGGGAAAGGTCCAAAAGGGGTAAGGTTGAAAAGTAAAATATGCTTTAAAAGTTCTTCATATTTTTATTATTAGTTTTTATCCTTTGCCAGGTGAGTAAGGCTTCCAGTTTCAAAAATATACACTTAAAACTTATGAAGTGAATCTTACAATGATGATAGGAAAATTACTTGCCTAGCAACTATCTTGAAAAACTTTATACATATTTATATTTAAAGATATATATAAATATCCTTTAAAGATATATATACACAAACTATATATACTGTATATATGTACCTTCTATATAACACATAAAGTATAAATACTCTCTATATCCCTATTCACATGTATAACTTATATACATAAAGACTATATATTGATACATATATATAGTTTGATATTTGAAATGTCTAGTAAAATTCCTGCTTTGAGAAACAGTGATTTCTGTATACTTTCTTAGAATAAATAAAATTAAAAAAGAAAAAGAATTTAGATCCTCAAATACTTTCATAATGTAATCATCTTAATTGTATTTTTTCATCATCAAAATTTCGAATCTTTTATTTGGACAGTGTTTCTAACACTACAGTCAAGAGTAAATTTCTGTTGCTCAATGACCAAATACATGGCCCAGAGAGACCTGGTCCCTTTGTCGTCCTCTGTCCGTACCTGAGTCTGAGTTACTCCATGCCCCCAAGCTTTCTTTCATTAGCTGCTGTTTTCTGAAAAGGAACTGAACAACTCACTCTCTTTACAGTTAAATGCAGGGGAAGCTTAGCATCTACCTCCATTTCAGCCACAGAAGGAATCTGAAGGATGCAGTCCCTGGCTGCAGTGTTTACATAAAGCCGGCCAGGCCTAGCATTTTAAAGCAAGCACTCCAGGTCCAGGGGAAGATAAAGGAGAGGAGAAGTTGTGAAATAAGTCAAAAGTTACAGTTTTCATTCCATTCTTCAGCTATACTGTAAGGAAATACTGTTTTCTATAAATGAAGTGATAAATGTTTTCACAATAATACTGCTGCATGGTACACATTATATTTATTTTTGCTAGTGTAATACAAACTTACAAAAATGATAAAGTCAAACTTGTTTTTTAACACCAATGCTACTCAGAGTCTCGTGTGCAGCCAGCTCTATGAACTCATTGACACCAATTAATGACAAGTACAGACATTGAGGATTCAAATTTAGAAAGAGTTTTAGAGCAGTTTGATATTAATAACTGTATGCATCAAATTAAAAAGGTACATCTTTACATCTTTTCAAAGACATTCTCTTTTTTTAATTCATTTTTCTTGTGTTTTTCAAAGCTACTGGTCTACAAAGGATTAAAAATTTTAAAAAGAATCATTTGAGTCAGTTTGAAAAGTAATCTGTCCAATAGAAGCACTGTTTCTCAAAGCTTAAGTGTACAAATTACCTAGGAATTAAAAAACAAATTCTATTTCAGTAGTCCAGGAGAGAAGCCTGAACTACTTATATTGGTAATAAGTTTTCAAATGATGCTAATGTGCTGATATAGATAGTCATAGACCATACTATGAATCCTTTTGTATAAATACATCAAATTTACCTTTTAATAAAGTTTCCCTAGATGGATCCCCTGCATGATCAAGTTTGAGAAGCATTGCTTTTCAATTATTATGGGTGAAGCAATAGCTCCTAATGATAGACTTGCCATATACCAGCTGTGGATGGACTATTGGGTCTAGAATTTGGGGAAAGGTTCAGGAGCTGAAAATTCTGGGGTATTCATGCCACACCATGGGACCCTGACATTGTGTCACATAGAATGGGACGCTGGTATGCACTCTCCCATATTCTCTCAACCCTACCTGTTTTCTGCACCCTAAGATTCTTACTTCACCTTGACAGTTATGGTGACTGACTGACTGTCTGAGAGCCAGCTTGCTGTCCCCTTCTGAGAGAGGCCCATTTTCTGAAGGCGACTTGCTTCATCTCTATGGAATTCATTTTGACCAGATGGAGAGAGTTAGTAAATAAAATTTCTTTTCTCCCTCTAGTGAGCTGTTCTGGCTTGTAGATTTGTTTTGTTTTTCTTTTGGTGTCATGTTGTTTTATTTTGTCCTACGGTCCCTCTGAAAAGTTCTTGTACGATTGAACAGATCCACCCATCAAAAACCATTCAAGTGCCCTCTACACTTGTTGGAAATGACTCGTCTGACAATAATCAGAATGATAAAGTATCACCTTGCATTTATTTATCCGCTTTGCAGCCTCAGTTTCCTTTTCTCTCCATAAACTGCCATTTGATCATTGTACGTTGTCAACAAACTGTTAGCATGTCAGCTTTGACCTCCAGTTCTGCTTTCTGGGGAACACAGGCCCACCAATGCAGATTTTATGTATGGTTTTAACAAATAATTCTGCACTAAATGGAATGTAGTGTAATATTGATAACACAAGCAAATATTATCAGATGTCAGACATTTCTAAAATATCTTATGTGAGAAATCTATTCATTTAACATTTTTCAGTTTTAATTATGATAATATTTCCATGACTTATGTGATCAAATTTATATCAGAAACCAGTATTTGAGAAGCACTATATTCTGGTAACAAAAACTCAGTTATAAAACATAAAATATTTCCATGTGTTGGCAGAAAATAGCCCCGTGCTAAAGTTTGGGGGTGGTTTGTCTACAAAAGGTTCAAATGTTAGAAGTTTGGTCCTCAGTGCAACAATGTTGAAAGACAGTGTGGAAGTACAGCCCAGAAAGAAGTCAGGAGGTTGATGGGGATGCAGTCCTTGTAGGTAATTAAGGTGGTTCTCCTGGACTCTGAGTTATTTCTGGCAAGAGGGTTATTATAAAAGAGCAAGCTCAGCCCCTTTCCCTTGCTTTGCCTTCCTGTCTCACTCTATGATCTCTCCCTGAACACTTTTGCATGGTGCTATCCACCATGATAGTGTAGCTGGGATGCCCTCGCATCACCACTCTCACGCCATTTGTACTTTCAGCCTCCAAAGTTGTAAGCTAAATAAACCTCTTTTCTTTACAAAGTACTCAGTCTTAGCTATTTTATTACAATAATGGAAAATGGACTCGACTATGAGGAATTGCTAGGCCCAGGGCTGTTGTACTATTGGCAAATGGCTATAAAGAAGAAAAAAACTAGAATCATAAAAAGTTAGAAATCACAGAATCCTACTTCTTCACTTTGACAGATGAGCCCAGAATAAGGAAGAAATTGTTGGATCTAAAAAGATGAACTGGTGGGTGAGAATTACAGTTCCCAGTATATGTACAGTTTACATATATAAATATATCCTTGTTGCTATTTTGTAATATCCAGAATCACACAATATTAGAGTGAGAAGAAACTGTCGCTCTCACATAATATAGCTTCTAAATTTTACATATAACTCAAGACTTAAGAGGGTGAGTGACATGACTTAAAGAAGGAAGGCGTGGAGATTAGAATCTAAGTATTCTGATTCCGGTGTCAGTAAAGCTAGGTGGCACCATGGTATTGGGAACTTTTAATTCCTCATAAAATCTTAATTCCTTATAAAAATCTTCATTATCAAAGTAGTCTATTTCATTAGAATGAAGTTTTCCTTTTCTTACATAAAATAATGAAAAGATTTATTGAGCAAATTAAATGATTAAATATAAGGACAGGAATAGAGGAAATTTGCAAGTAAAGATAATGTATCTGAATGAATGACATAATTTATGAAAATTAACAATTTCAGGATCAGGATAAACCTTAGCTATTCTACATATCCATGTTGGCACAGCCATGTACCCAATGCATCAGCAGAATGGCAGCAACCTCAAAACCCAAAACTTTTGTTTTTAGATTCAGAAACTCTGCTAACTCACAAAAATAGAAATTATTTCCTGAGGATTTCTATAATGCAGGCACAAAAACAGCCCTTTCTGTAAAAACCTATCATGCCCTTTCCTGTGCAGTGACACACAGTAGTACTCAGTATGGGTTGATTATTATACAAGCAGTCAAGAAGACAACTCAAGATAAAATAGAGCTCCTGGTTGTCTTGGGCACAGCACAATTAATTTATTAACTCTACCATCACTGATCTCCCTGGCTTATGACTCTCCGTTTGGTAAGAGGACGCATCTCACCAAAGTCCTATGGTTCTTCTGCTGAGCTAAACAGGCACAGATGTCTGTCTCTTCATGCCTGAACCTGCTAGGAGGTGTCAGTCAGTGCTTCCTCCAGGAGTTATCAATATCATTTTAAAAGTTAAAAGAAGAGAAACATTTGAAGATGTTAATAAAATTTTCAAACTGTAAATCAAATCTATATCCATTATAAGAAACTCTAAAAGCTGGGTATGGTAACAAGCCTGAAATCGTAGCCCTGGGAGAGCCTGAGGCAGGAGGATTGCAAGTTCAAGCCTAGCCTTGGCAATGTAATGACTCAGTGAGGCTCAGTGTCAAAGTGAAATAGATTCTAAAAGGTCTGGAACGTAGCTTAGTGGGAGAACCTTTCATTCAATCCCAGGAATGAAGGAAGAAAGGAAGGAAAAAAAGTAGGAGGGGAAGGAGAGAGAGAAGGAGGGGAGAAGAAAAGGAAAATGAACCATGAATGGCATATTTCTGGGCTAGAAATGCACTGTTTAAAGCAGTTGTTCTCCAACATGACTTGACATTTGCACAGAAAGTGTTAGAGTTGGGACCAATGACATCCAAATCTCTGGAGTTACAGTTGAGGGTTTTTAAAGTTCCCCAGGTGATTTTAATGTGCAACAAGGTGGAGAACCACATTGATTTCATGCTATTGCATGGAAAAAAAACACAGTTGGGTATGGAAATAAGTATTTTTGGAAACATCATTGATTAGCCACAATGGGAATCACTAGTTTAGAACAGGCAGCATCCAAAAAAATAGCTGAGAGCCCATGTTTGCAGTTAGGAGATCTAAGAAAACATTACAAGCAGAGATCTTAGACAGAAAATATGTGATAATAGTTTACATTCTAGATCATGAAATTTGAAATAGTCCCTTCAGATCTCACTATTTACTAGCTTACAAACAATCCACACTAATTGGGGTTAAAGGACAGCTTTGAATTTGTGCTTTCTTCTTCTGTTTTACCTTAATGATGACTCTTAATACTGAACCAACCTACTTTATCTTTTACCTACCAGAAATTATTTTCATAACAAATTTTTGCAAAATGAAGCCCTTATAAATCAGAAGAGATAGCACAAAATTCACAGCTATGTAGCACCAAGAAAAAACAGTGCTGATTTATGAAACTTCACAGACTTAGAAATAGAAACAAAGCACTAAATATTCATGAAATCCCATACAGTGCTTGCACAAAAGTTACATCTCAGTAATTTGTAACTTAGTTTTAGGAGGAATAATAATGTGAGTATATCCAAACATATGGAACCTTTCAAGTATTAAATTTCACTAATTTTTAGTCTTTTTTGTTGTGAATCATAAATAACTTATAAATATGTTGTAAATGGTGGGCCATAATCTAAATCTCCCAAAAGTAAGCAAAGATTTCATCAGCAAAACAAGAGGGTAAATATAGAGAGGAGGATTTAATAAAAATCTCCTTTGAGGGGCTGGGGATTTAGCTCAGCAGCATAAGCACCTGCCTTGCAAGCAGGCGGTCGTGAGTTCAAACCCTAGTACCGATAAAAAGTTAAAAAAAAAAAAAAAAAACTCCTTTGAATGTTTTTAAAAAGTGATAGAATTTCTTTAAAGGCAAAAAGGCAAAAACCCACAAGTGAAAGAAGCAGGTAGAATTCTGTCATTCAGTAAAACAACATCATAAACCTATTATACAAACATAGAGTTAAAATCTATGCCACATGCCCTTTGATTAAATCACATTCAAGAAATAATCTGATAGGCTAATACAATAATCAAAAGAGCCTTAAATTTCATTGAGTTATGTTGCCAATTTTGGTTCCAGTTTCATAATATAATTGTCCTAATTTTATTTGACTGTACTAATGATAGAGGCAGAACTTAAAAACAAACAGTACACACAAGAGCTCTTGTGTGTACTTTTATAATAAAAAGATGAAAAGCATATCACTTGTGAAATCTGACAGTCCAATTTAAGAGCTATTTATTTATTTCAGACCTATTGGCTTTTAAAATGCAAAATTATTAAACTAATCATTAAAAAATCTATTTTCATTCTTTTTGCACCATGTGTGTGCGTTTCTTCAATGTGTAATATATTGTAATTAACCCCAAATAGCTCTGGTACATTGCTTTGTTTCTTTAATTACAAACAATTCCCATAAAGACGATCCCCCCTCCTCTTTCCCTCTCCCTCTCCTCTCTGTCGCTTTCACCCCTCCTTTTCCCTCTTCCTCTTCCTCTTCTTCACCCTTTCTGCCCCTGCCTCTTCCTCTGAGAGGAAGAGAGGAAAAGAGAGAGAAGAGTTGTTTGCAAAGGGCCTTGGCTTACCTGGGTTACAAATACATGTTGGAAGACACTGTGTCACCACCACTAAAGTGCTTTCACTGTTCTTAAAAAAGCGAGTGTGACCCAGGAAGGTGTAAATGGTAGTGGAACACTAAGAGGGTGAGCTGACATACCAGTAAAACCCTACAAGAGCACAACTGTTTACATTCAAACATTCAAGAAGTATGTGGAGAGCAGTAAAAATGACCAAAAGATTGTAATATAACATAAACAGTGAAAACCTTAACAAAAAGAGATGATTTAGCATAGGAGTTTTTAATAGTGGTTTCTCAATAAACAAAGAGGATGCTCTTTGCTGTTCTCCATCTCCACTGAGGCGTGAACATACAGAAATGAGGTCAAACTTCAGAAGAAGGATTTAGGTAAGATGTAAGTTTCTTAAATGACTCATATTTCTTAAAATAGCAAATTATCAGAAGGCTCTGTGGAATTTCCTTCCCCAGAAGTATTTATAAATAAAACCCTTTTTTTGTTTGTTTGTTTGAAATGCTTCAGTAATGTCTTGCTGAAGGACTATGTCTTGGGACAGGAAGATCATGTTTCCCAATCACCATTTATTACCCTAAAATGTCCTAAAACTGAACACAATATATAACTAAAAGAGCTAAACATTAAAATATTCAAATGATGTTATAATTGGTAGTATAAAATACACTTAACTCCTGTAAGATAAACTGAGGAAAGGGAGAGAAACTGTCCTGTTTTGCTTAATCTGCATTTTCCACATGGCCTCGTGATTAAAGCTTTTCTTAAAGCAGCCTTGTGTGGAGAGAGCCTTCAAGATATCAAAGTAAAAATCAAGAGTGAATCAAGGTATCAAAGTAAAAATAAAACACACCAGAAGCCATGGAGGCAGGAAGTCAAACCTTGCTTACCTGTAGAGCTAGGATTCACACTTAGCTGGAAACTTTCTCTAGGCACCTCTCCAACCCACCTCACGCCATTCATGGGAATTGCACTGCTATTCTAGTTTTGCAAATCACCCACCCTATTGAGGATTCCAAAGTTTCTATCCTCACCTTGCCCTTGAGATTGTGTCTCAACACTGCCTTTCCAACTCTCACCTGGAAGAGGAGATCCATGGGTAAAGACTGACCTGGCTCAAGGAGGCAGACTGGACTGTGCATTCCTAGAACGATGAATGTCTTCAGCGTATGTCACTGTGATCACGGCTCACTCTGACTCTCTGGGGACATAGACACACAGATAACTCATCTGTTCCATGTCACTGTTACTGTCCTCTGGGAGGAAGATAAATTAAAAGTGAAGAAGAACCTGGTCATGTAGACCAGGACTCTGCTATCATTTTTCCAAATGGTAAATACTGTCTTTATCTTGTTTATAAAAGTAATGTATACCTATAAAGTACACATGACATACAGATAACTTACGGCTTTTTTTTTTTTTTTTTTTTTTTTTGTCTTTTTCCTTTTTATCGGTACCGGGGATCGAACTCACGACTGCCTGCTTGCAAGGCAGGTGCTTATGCCGCTGAGCTAAATCCCCAGCCCCTAGATAACTTATAAGCCTCCTAATAGTTTACATTTGTTTTATTTACTCCTTACAGTCCTAACAGCTGGCTACTATTATTGTCATCTATTTTATAAATGAAATTGGCAACAATGTTTTAAATTATTTGTCCAGATATCAAAGTCACCCGAATAGCAACTTACTGAGCCAGGATTCAAGTCCCGGGAATCTACATCAGAGGCTGCGTGGCTATTCAGGAGAGCAAACTGCCTCTCTGTGCGTGGATTAAACTAGAAGGAAATAAGACATCAGTACCTTCTCTTTTATTTGTACTTGGAAAGACCATTTATTACCATTTATCTAGGCCCCAAATAGAAGGAAGCTAGTGAAAATAAAATGTTGCTTTAAAATATGTAAATATCAAGAAATAAAATATTAGTTTATGATCATGAGTCCACTTAACTACTGGCAAAACCTCTTTTTCTTATGACTACAGGAGGAATAAAATAGACTGACACTAATAAGCTGTTTCGTGTTTTTTCGTTGTGGCATGTTTGAAACAAGAGCTCATGAACTGAATTGATAAGAAGTAAATTAACATATAAGGATATGAAGCAGAATGTATTTACACAAAAAGTGACTGTTGGTGAAGTAAACTGCTAAAGTCAACAATCAGAAGTAACATTTTTAAAGATTAATTACTAGAAGTTGATATATACAATTCACATTCATTATATTCACTTAGTACCTGTTACCACTGACCTGGAATATACCTTAAATCCAAATGTAAGTCTTATTTCCAGGGTCTTACTAGACAGGGGAAATTAAGTTGGAATTGTAACTACTTCATGATTATCATGGACAAGCTAACACAGCTAATTCCAAAAACTATCTCCATCAGCAAACTATTTCTGATAGTTTCTTAGTCTACTGTTTTCCTTTACTTCATACAAATTCCACAAGTTCTTCTACTCCAAGGCCTTTCTTAGCCACCACTGCATAACTTCTGCTACTGCTAAAGTTCCAAGATGACTTCTCAGGACTCATGTGTTCTCAGACAAAGGCAGTTACTGCTAGCTGTGTCTCTGTCATTCAAGGAGAGGATATTACCAAGGTTCATCCTACTTGAACTTGCTATATTCTCTGGCCTGGTTTTTAAAGACCTGTTGGCCAAGTGACATGGAAGGTAAAGCCCAGGGCTTGTTCAAGGTGAGAAGTGTATTTGGGAGAGACATTCTAGTTACTAAATCTGTACTTGAGAGCTCTCTATCTTCAGAGTAATGCTGCCTCCATAGTCCAGAGCCGGAGGAATACCTTGTGGGCAGAGCAGACACCAGGTGAAAGTGATGTGAGAGAATAGGATGAGGGACCTCTAAGTAATTGTGATCTTAGGCTACTCTAATGTACTTCTGCCATCTTGGAATATATAACCTGGACAATCTGAAGAAACAAGAGCCCTTTGGGATTAAAGGTAGTTCTAGATTGGTGGCAACTTCAGACAAGAGTCCCAAGCAATAGAGGGAAACATTTTCTTTCTAGACTTCAAATAATTTTCTTTAATATATTCTATTAACCATCATAGTACAGAATTAACAATAAATAAGCGCAGTAAGAAAAACTGTCGCTATAAGCGAGAAAAATTAAGAGCATATATGTATTCCAAAAATTTCAGGTATTGAAATTATCATACAAAACAGCTATTATTCTATGGTTTTAAAAGGTTTGACACTTCAAGCTAGAACAAGTTTGACATCTTCAGAAAACAATGAACTGAAAAAGAACTCAATAAAATATCTTCAAATAAAAACTATAGTAATTAAAAGTTAATACTCAAAAGGCTGGGATTATATCCTAGTGGACCCCAGTGAAAAATGAGTAATTAAACTTAAGATATATGAGAAAAAAGGATGCAGAATGCAGCTGACAAACACTAAAAGAAAGGAAATGTGAAGGATGTTATGGGAGAGTAATTCATGGAAAATAAAATAAGAGGTATATTATACATCATCAGAGAGCCACTATAAGAAGACCGAGATGGAGGAAATAATTGAAGAGACAGATCATGAGAACTTTTCCAGAACTGATGACAAACATCAATCTATAGATTAAAGAAACTAAATAAACTTCAAGCTTATAGTTACAAAAAAAATTCCACATCTAGACACAAGACATTGAATTTTAAAAGAAAACAAAATCTTGAAAAGCACGTGACACATCAGGAAAACAGAGCAAACACAAATAAACAACCTGATGCTACACCTCAAACATCTAGAAAAAGAAGAGCAAGTCAAGTCCAAAGCCAAAAGGGAGGCAATTATAAAGGTCAGATCAGAAATCAATGCAATAGAGACTAAGAAAATAATACAAAGAATCAATGAATCAAAGAGTTGATTCTTTGAAAGAATAAATAAAATTGACAGGCCTGTAGCTAACCTTATTTTTTAAAAAAGGAAAGAAAAAACTCAAGTTCATGTAAAAAGGAATCAAAAAGGTGAAATCACTACAGACCCTGGGGAAATACAGAAGATCATCAATACCTATTTGAAAACCTCTACTCTCATAAGCTTGATAACACAGAAAAAAATGGACAGATTCCTAGAAACGTATGAATTACCAACCTGGGTCAAGAAGATGTAAAAATGCTGAATAACCCAATTTCAATTAATGAAACTGAAAATGTAATTAAATCCTTACCAACAAAGAAAAGCCCAGGTCCAGATGGATTCACTGCAGAATTCAACAAGAAATTCAAAGAAGATTTAATGTTGACACTCTTCAAACTCTTCAGTGAAACTGAAAAGGAAACAATTCTCCTTAACTCATTCCTGTATACAGAAATTCCTGGAAGCAAACATTACTTTAATACCAAAACCTGAGAAAGATCTAACCGAAAAAGAGAACTACAGGCCAATCTCCCTAGTGAACATAGATACAAAGATTCTCAATAAAATTTTGGCAAACAGAATGGAGCAAATCAAGAAGATTATACACTATAACCAAATGGAATTCATCCCAGGAATGCAGGAATGGTTCAACATATGAAATCAATAAATGTAATTCACCATATCAACAGAGCCAAAAATCAGAACCACATGATCATTTCTATCGATGCAGAAAAAGCATTCATAATGTCCAACACTTATTCATGATAGAAACCCTACAGAATACTGGACTAGATGGACTTTACCTCAATATGATAAAAGCCATCTATGACAACCCAAAAGCCAGCATCATATTAAATATCCATAAACTGAAAGCCTTTACCCTAAAATCAGGAACAAGACAAGGATGTCTATTATTACCACTCCTACTCAATATAGTGCTGGAAATACTAGCCAGAGCAATTAGACAAGAGAGAGAAATAAAAGGAGTAAGGATTGGAAAAGAAGTTAAATTATCATTATTTGCAGATGACATGATACTCTACATAGAGGACGCCCAAAACTCCATTGAAAGACTCCTAGGTATAATAAATAAATTCAGTAATGTAGCTGGATACAAAGTCAACACTCAAAAATCAATAGCATTCCTATACACTAACAACAAAACCACCGAGAAAAAAAATAAGAGAAGCCCCCCCCTTTTACAATATCATCCAAAAAAATGAAATACTTAGCAATTAATCTAACAAAAGAAGCAAAAGACCTATTCAGGGAAAATTATAACACCCTGAAAAAGAAATCAAAGATGACCTCAGAAAAATGGAAAGACATCCCTTGCTCAAGGATAGGAATGACAAACATTGTGAAAATGGCCATTCTCCCAAAACTATTATGCATATTTAATGCAATCCCAATCAAAATACCACTAGCATATCTCACAGATCTAGAGAAATCACTCCTAAAATTCATCTAGAACCAGAAGAGACCCAGAATAGCAAAGGTAATTCTAAGCAACAAAGGCAAGGCAGGATGCATCACAATCTCTAAATTGAAGCTATACTACAAAGTACTGTAATAAAATCAGCATGGTACTGGAATAAAAACAAAAACCTGAAGATCAATGGAATAGATTTGAAGATAACTACAACTACAAACATCCACTAGATGAAAGATAGTCTCTTCAATAAATGGTGCTGGAAAAGTTGGCTCTCCATATGCCAAAAACTAAAACTAGCCCCCTGCCTATCACCATGTAGTAAAGTAAAGTCTATATGGATAAAATATCTAAATATTAAAACAGAAACACTAAATTTATTGGAAGACAAAATAGGTAGAAATCTTGAAAACATAGGGGTAGGTAGAGAATTTATGAACAAGAATCAAACTGCACAAGAAATATTTCACAGAATCAATAACTGGGATCGCATCCTATTAAAGAATTTTTGCATGTTGAAAGAAATCTCTGGCATAATCAAAAGAAAACCCACAAATTGGGGAAAAAATCTTAGTGAACAGTCCCTCAGACAAAGGACTTCTGTCTAGAATATATAAAGAATTTTAAAAAATCAGATACCCAAAATTCAAAGACCCATTCCAAAAATGGGCATCTGAGATGAATACACACTTCTCAGATGAAGAAATACAAATGGCAAATAAATATATGAAAAATGTTCAGCATCATTGGTCAATAGAGAAATTCAAATTCAAACAGCACTGAGGTTCCATCTCACTCCAGAAATAATGGCCAGGATCAAGAAAATTACCAACAACAAATGCTGAAGAGGCTGTGGAGAAAAAGGAACTCTCCTGCACTGTTGGTGGGAGTGTAGACTGGTGCAGCCACTGTGGAGGTCAGTCTGGAGGTTCCTCAAAAAGCTGGGATTGGAAGTCCCATTTGACCCAGCTATCCCACTTTTGGGCTTATTCCCAGAAGAACTGAAAACATCATACCACAGTGGTATATGTGCACCCATATTTATAGCAGCATAATTTGTAATAGCCAGATCTTGGAAACAACCTAAATGCCCATCAACTGAGGAACGAATAGAAAAGATGTGGTATTTTTATACAATGGAGTACTACTCTGTTATAAAGAATAATCACATTGAAATATTTATAAGTAAATGGGTGAAACTCAAGACCATACTCATAAGTGAAATAAATCAAACTCACATGTGTAAATACTGTATAGTCTCCCTAGTGTAAGAAATAGTAAGAGTACATAAGATACAAAAAACTCAATAAATACAGTAAAGGATAAGAATCTGTTTAAAAGGGAAAATATAATATATTGGGGAAAATGAGAAAAAAGAAAAAAATGTCTAAAATTATATAAACACACAGGATAGCTAAGATGATTGTGCTATAAACTCTATAAATTCTTGTAAATAGTTAACATTCATAGGATTGGAACAATTGTGCATATTATTGTATGGTGATCTGAGGAACCCTTGAAGATCATTATGTAAAATAACAACCATAGTCACGCTCATAGCACCTTGTTTTGAAGGCCCATACTGTCAGTGTTTGGGGCTCTTTGCTATTGTTGTTTATACATTTTTTTCATTTTGTGTTTTTCTAGGAATTTGATTTGTTTTGTCTTGGTTTGTTCTGTTTTCCCCTCTAATACAAAAAGAATAGGTATACATGTAGAGACTCATGCATGCATAGAACTTCTGAAAAGTTTATGAGAATTGATAATATAATGCATGATGAAATGAACAGCTACTTTGAAGAAAAGGAGGCATGAAGGTATCCGGTGCTAATTTTGTAGCATCATGATGTGAAATTCAGCAGTACTATTATTCTTTGTTCAGAGTAGTTTTAGTCTGTTTTGTTTTGTTTAATTTCAACACACGTTGAAGGTATGGACAGCTATTTTGAAGAGAATGACAGACATTATGGCAGCCATTGTTGACTTCCTTACTGTCTGGTCTTGAAGACCTAAAAAATGCTTTCATTATCCTGTTAGGATCTATTTTGTTTTGTATGAATTCATTCTATGCGAAGATATGGACAACTATTTGGAAGAAAACAAGAGACGATATGATAGACAGTGAAGATCTCCGGTTGTCTTGCTTTGGAATCTGTGTCGCTTCATTGTTATCTTATGATCTGTTTTGTTCTGTTTAATTTTATCCTCTTTAAAAAGAAAAAAGAAAAAGAAAAGCAGGTGGGTTGGTTAAAAGGAAAGATATATTATCTTCCAAGGAACAATTTCAAAAGAGGCTACATTCCAAACAGCAGTAATGAAATCTAGAAAGAGGGGAAATGGTGGCTTCAATGGGCTGAACAAAATATGACTGGAAGCCTAGGATTGTACACCTACTAAAAATATCTTTTGGGCAACCCACTGAAGACATTTCCTATCTCTCTCTCTGACGAAGCTTTCTTTTCCCCCAATAAATACATTGTGCTCTTAACCTCTGTTGTTTCTAAAATTCATTCTTCAATTTTAGAGAACATGAACTCTTACTGGACACTTAGCAGATTGGGAGTTTCTTTCCCTTATATCATTTGAAGGTTTTCCACCAAGATCATTGGGCAGAGAGGTAAGGTGTTCAAAATTCAAATCTCTTACACCATTGGAATGCATCCTTAAGCACTGGAAGATGTTCAACCCTTACGTGTTGAAAAGTCATTTGATATTTTTCTGCACAGACATGTGGCCTGCCTATCCACTAAAGCCAAACTGGAATACAAAGACTGAAAGCTACACACCTACTCAAGATGAAAATGCCTGCTATCTATTGGGGTTTAGACAGACTCTGTGTAGAGTATTTCTGACTGCAGATCAACAACTAAGACCCCTTTCAGCTTAACAAAGCCAAATTGGTCATTGCCCATTACTACCTCATGGCAGTATGGGATACTTCAGAATGAGGAATGTTACAGCCAACTAAGTTAAGATAAAAATATAGGCACTCAGATGGGGCTAGCCCCTCAAAGGAGACAGTGCAGAAGATGAGACACTTTGAAACTACTGAGGAGACAGATACCTTTGTTGTGGGTCAAGACAAAAGGTAAAAGCACCCACACACTTCCTAAGGATAAATGTCAAAGATTGATATGCTAAATAGGTATGCATCATCTTGAGGAAGCCAGGAAAAACCACTAACCCAAGCCCTACAGGAAAAGCCCCTGTTCTGTATTCATGCCCGCTAGATGACTCGCTTCCCCATTTGATCCCAATTTAATCAGTTTCACCTGGGCATTTATACCCGTAATCCTATTGGTGGCCACAGTTTTGTTTCATCTCATGCCCACCTGGCATACTCCCATTTTTCCCCACCTTGGACTTGCCTCATGTCATGGATTTACTCTATAAAAATCCCTAGAAAAGGAGGAACAGCAAAAATAACAAAAAAGAGATGAAAGAGAATAATAAAAATTATTTTGTTTTTTGGGGTTTTTTTGAGACGAAGTCTTGCTATGCAGTTCCGGCTGGCCTTGAGCTCACTTTGTAGCCCAGGCTGGTCTCGAACTCACAACGATCACGGGCGTGAGCCACCACGCCCGGCTGAAAATAATAAAAATTATTTTAAGGTCAACAAAGTTAAAAACAAGCAACCAAGGGATTACATCAACCATTTCAAACATTATCTTTTTAAAATACTGATAAAGTTAATAGATTTATAGTGAAATTAATAAAAAAAAGAAAGAATAATTACAAAAATCTAATACTACAACGAAAAAGGAAATCATAATAAAGGTACTTCAGATAATAAAGAAACAGTAAAAACATATTATGGAAAGCATTTAGTCAATAAATGTCAAATTTTAAATGAAACAGATTCTCAAAAGCATGGTCAACAAAACAATATCAATATCACTAGGTATCCTGCCAGGAAAAAAAAAAAGTATAGGCTCTCCCAAATCCTACCAGTCACAAGATCTAGGGATGAAGGTCTGGAAATAGTGTTTCAAGAAGCCTGAGGGGATATGGCTCAGTGGTACAGTTCTTGCTTTGCATGTACAAAGTCCTGGGTTCCATCTCCAGTACTCCAAAAAACAAAGAAAGGCAAAAAAGAAACTCTTGAGAATGATCTGGTGACTCCCAAAGTTTGAGATATGCAAAAGTTAAATCTTGAGAACAATCCAAATGCCCAGCAACCAATGAATGGATAAAAAAAGGTGTAGTTTTTTTATACAGTGGAGTATTACTCTACCATAAAGAAGGAGAACTTGAGACATTTATTACTAAATAGATGTATCTTGAGATCATACTCTTAAGTGAAAATAAATCAGACCCACATGTAAAATAAGTATCACATTGTCTCACTGATGTGAGAAACTGAAAGTGTAAATAAGAACCAAGAGATACGGTGTACAAGAGATACGGTGAAATGGGAAGAAATTATTCAAAAAGAAAAGGTAACTAGGGAAGGAAGGAAAAGAAAACAAAAATGAGAAAAGGAGGATAAAATGGAAACAAAGCTTTGTAAATAATAAGGAGAATAGGGATTGAAGGGAGGGGAGGGGAATGGAAGGGCAAAAGAAAGACAAATCAAGGTGTATCACATGTAAATGCAAATTCCTTTTGAGGAATGTGATCATTGTGTACATCTAAAGTGTATCAATAAACTTAAATAAATAAATAAATAAATACATACATAGGTTTCCAAAATAAACTGCATTCAATTTGAGCATATATAAATAGGTAACTAGTCTCAATGTTTATTGCCAGGATTAAATAAATGGTCTCTATTGTAAACAAAAAGTAATTCCTTAAAGATATGTGCACATCATAGGTAGAACTTGTATTTGTCAAAACATAATTACCATACTTCTTTAATAATTTAAAGAAAGTTATATTTTACATGAGAAGTGAAATATCCATTATTGGAAACTGCTTTAAAGTACTTTAAAACATTTCATATGGATGTTGGGAAACATTTTTATTTGCAATTTACTATTTATGAAATGTCTTTATTTTGTTTTGCCAATTATTACAACAACATATTCATCTCAAACAACCTTATTGTTGTTCTCAGATTATTGTTTTATACTAGAATTTTTAAATTCATCAGAATTTTTTAAGTTTGAAAGTACATTTTGACAGCGCATATATTCAAAGTACATTTCAAAACCACTTTCATGACTCTAACATATTATGCAGAATTAAAGTCATATTTCAGAATCACAAAATTTTCTATTTATTTTACTCAGCTTTATTTATCTAGTCATTATCTACACATCTATTGTATAAAATGACAGACTTCCAGAAAAAAAGCTTAATAAACATGCACAGTAGTCAACCTCAATTGTAAACAATCACAAAACAAACTTTAAAGCATTTATGCCAATGTAAAACTCTGTGGGAAATTGTTTTCTCAAAGTATTGTGGATGATTATTATGAACAAAATAAATGAGGTAAGGGAGTGTTACAGTAATGATCTGGAACTGTGACTCAAATGAGTAGGATTAAAGGCACAAAGAAACTCTTCCTAATAAGCAAGCAGATAACTGCTGGAAAGAAAAATATGTTCCTTGTTTGAAATTAACTGCCAAACATTCCCAACCTACACAAAGCTGTCATAAAGGACATCTAAATCTGTCCTTGTTTGTAACATGTGTTGTGACAAGATTTGACAGTTTATCAAAGAACTATAATTGCCACCTAAACATCTAGCATTTTGTCAACTGCAAGTATGTTTAGTGAAAGCATTTATTTTGCTTAAAATACAACCATTTTTCTCTACTTTCTGAAAGAACTGACTGACTTTCTTTTTTCAGCCGATCAAGCTGCATTAAGACTTTCTTTGAATTATTTATGATGGAATTATTATGGGTAAAAGAATAATCAGTAAAGCAAAAACTGTTACATATATGTTTTATACATGTAATATGTAGTATATATAATATATGCAATATATTCTGGGTATTGACTCAAAAGACCTTCAAACTGCAACAATTCTCACAGCTCTGTAGAGGTGACATTTAAGTATGCGTGCCTTGGGAAAGAGAAAGATAAAACGTTTTCTCTCTACCACAATTTTCATTTTCAGGGTAATCTATAGAGAAACAATGTCCTAAAAAGAGAGATATGTTCTTCAATAGGCATTATTCATACCTACAATCTTTGTCAGAAACAGTCAATGATAAGACAGCCTCTCAACCTGCAGAGAACAAAGTCAACAAGAACTTAATTCTCTTGCAATAGAACCAAAACCCAGAAATGTCAGCATAACAATGATAGTCCATGACATTACTAATGGTTTCTTTATTTCCAGAAATTGTAAGGGTTTTTTAGCAAGAGAATTTTCTTGTTTGTTCTTTGTTGTAGTTAACGTGAGAAATATTATGCAAATATTTCTGCACTACTTTTTAAATTTTTCCTACATCCTAATAAATCTCAAAGGAAAAAAAAAAAGTTCTCAAGTAATGTAACATAAAAAGCCATACATGGAAATTCAAGAATCCCACATTCTAACCCACATCTTGCCTCTCATTGGGCAAGATAGTTTCTTTGGACTTAGTTCTCTATCTGTGCATTGAGCTATTACTATGACTTGGTGGTCTCTGGCCGTTTCCAACTTTTGTGATTCTAGATAATCTCTGAACTACAAGGTACAGCCACAGCAAGAGGATGGAGCAAAAATAGCAGCAAGACAAAAATGTCTCCTACATAACACCCCAAGAAAAGTGAATCAACTATGGGCTTTCAGTGTTCCCATTAGCATTCAGTCCTACTTAGGTAATAGTAAACCTACTTAAAAATCTGTTTTGTTTTTCATTAAAAACTGAAAAATATGTGGCACACTAAGAACTCTTAAAAGAAAAATCAATTTAGTTGAAGCTACAAATACTTTTTAGTGCTTCTAAATTAAGCCACAGGATTTTCTTTAGAAATCACTGTATGTAGTCTGGTTTAGGATGAATTATATGGATAGGTAGGTGGTTTTGTTTGTTTTGATAGGAAAAAACACAAATGAAGGGTTGTGGTTGGAAGACAGCTCCCATACACTATCAAGCACAAAGAAACTGAATATGTTGATGTCGAGAGACATGTGACTGAATTATCAACAAGTCATGTCGATATAATATTCTTAGCTGTTTTTATGGCTTTATAGCAATAGATCATTCAATACATAAAAGAATTTTTTATATCCAAGTAATGTGTGTCACAGACACTCCTGAATTTTACCTATTTCTATTGTCTACCCCATTCCTTATCCAACTCCTAAGCTTAATCTATAGCCCCAATCCACTAAGGAAGTTCAGAAATTGTGTAAAAAGGTATATTCAACAATTATTAGCTAATTTCAAAGTTATGATGACAATTTGATTTGAGACTAAAGAAAAATTCCAGTACCAAATGTTGGGCTTACAATTAGCAAAATATGAATATATAATCTGTGATTGATGCCTCCATCATATTTATGAAATAGCCCACTCACTACTGAAATCTTTGGCATCTATGGTCCTTCCTACTTCCTTCCCTGCCACTCCAACCTGAAATATCTTATGGAAGCTATATATTTAAAACTTACAATCAAATGATTACCAAATACATTTTATTCATCTTTTTTATTATAAAAGTAATAAAAATGTAATACATTAATAGATAGCAGTAAAATGTAATAGTGCTTCATTTTGTACTATCAACAACCTATATCTCTCTTCAAGGGTAATCATTATAAAAGACACATTCATACCTTATTATACCTTAAATATTACATAATTTTAAAAGGTAAAAGACTATTACACATATTTTTTGTGACTTTTTTATCATTAAAAATGCCTTGGAGACATTTTCATCTGATTTTATAAAAAAAATCTCTTTAGTGGTTGCATTGTATGGGCAATAAATTACTTGGTAATTTACTTACTGATGAATAATTGCTAGCTTCCCAATTTCACTTTTACAAACAATACAGATGTGGCTGCTAGTCATTTATACTATAGAGGTACTACACAACCTTACTTAGAAGAGATACAGTCTATTTGTTGAGTGAACAGATACAGCGACAAACATCATTATCAATATTTTTGTCTGGTGCTTGTGGATATTTCTTTGAAAAGAAGTCCTAGAATTAGAAATAATGAATTAGTACCAAAAGAAAAAACCACAAATGATGAGTTGAAGCTCATGTGGAAAATTAATATTGCAAAACCTGTATGTTTATACATTCTATCAGAAGGTATTATCTATCTTATGGTTTCAATTTGTGTGACAAAAATAGCATTTTCTTCACTAGTACTTTTTCGTATTTTTATTGGCCAATTATTTTTACTGTTAAAGTGTCCACGTTTACATTCCCCAAATGCTGTTCACCCTCCACCCCCTACACACACTCACAGGCACTAATGCAGGAATTCTGTCTACAATAACATTTTCACATACTTTTCCAGTCTGTAAATTTTCTTTTAAACTTTGTGTGTTTGGGGCTTTACGGAAATTCTGTGTTTTTATGTATTCAAACTACTTTCAGAAGCATTAATAATAGCACCAACAGCAGCAATTCTGGACTAGAAAGTACTGCCTCTTTAATTTAGAAATATGAAAGGCATGCGGGAAAACACTCTCTCCAGAAAAACTTTCCAAAGCGCCCAAGCTACCCTTAGCACTGCGCATGCGCGCCGCAGGACGCGCCGTAACGGCCGAGTAACCACCGGAAGCCCTCAGAGTCTGTGGCCTGACTTCCGTTCCGCTGCACTTTCCCGGGTAGCCGGCGGCCGCGGTGACTGGGTTTCACGTTCCTGAGGTAACTGACCAAAATGCCGAACATCAAAATCTTCAGCGGCAGCTCGCACCAGGATTTATCCCAGAAAATTGCCGACCGCCTCGGCCTGGAGCTGGGTAAGGTGGTGACTAAGAAATTCAGTAACCAGGAAACGTGTGTGGAAATCGGCGAGAGTGTGCGTGGGGAAGACGTCTACATCGTTCAGAGTGGGTGTGGCGAAATCAACGACGGGCTCATGGAGCTTTTGATCATGATCAATGCCTGCAAGATTGCTTCAGCCAGCCGCGTTACCGCGGTCATCCCGTGCTTCCCCTACGCGCGGCAGGATAAGAAGGATAAGAGCCGGGCCCCGATCTCGGCGAAGCTCGTGGCAAATATGCTGTCGATCGCGGGCGCGGATCATATCATCACCATGGACCTGCATGCTTCCCAAATCCAGGGCTTTTTTGATATCCCAGTAGACAATCTGTATGCCGAACCGGCTGTCCTGAAGTGGATAAAGGAGAATATTCCCGATTGGAAAAACTGCATTGTTGTCTCCCCCGACGCCGGCGGAGCCAAAAGAGTCACTTCGATTGCAGACCGCCTGAATGTGGAGTTTGCCTTGATTCATAAAGAGCGGAAGAAAGCCAATGAAGTGGACCGCATGGTGCTGGTGGGAGACGTGAAGGATCGTGTGGCCATCCTTGTGGATGACATGGCTGATACCTGTGGAACAATCTGCCACGCAGCCGACAAACTTGCCTCAGCTGGGGCCACCAGAATCTATGCGATCTTGACCCACGGAATCTTTTCTGGCCCAGCCATTGCTCGCATCGACAGTGCATGCTTTGAAGCAGTAGTGGTCACCAATACCATACCTCAGGAAGATAAGATGAAGCACTGCTCCAAAATACAGGTGATTGACATCTCCATGATTCTTGCAGAAGCCATCCGGAGGACTCACAATGGGGAATCTGTTTCCTACCTGTTCAGCCATGTTCCTTTGTAGCAGAATAACTTAGAAGGTTATTCTATTTTACAATAAAATGAGGTGAAAGAAAATAAACCTTGCCCGGTAAAGTATTTTTACCTTGGTATTTCATGAAAAGTTCATCAGAAGACCAAGTTTGCGTCAGGGTGGCTTTCTGCGTCCTCTTATCAGGTACACTGATGTTTATCTTAAATTGGGGAAAGTCAGATTGAAAAACTGACCAGATTAACCTGTCTCATTCTGGGCTCTTTGATGATTTTGTTAGCTCTTCAGTTTTAACTAGAGCCCAGATGCTGCCAGACCAGACCTTCTCATGTGTTGTGTGGAAATACTTAAGAGCAGGTAGCAACACACCAGTGTGCTACAGGTTCTCTAAGGTCTGTGCTGTATTTCAGCAAGAACCCTTAGAAACTCTAAAACTCATTCTCCTGGTTGCTGAACTCACAAAAATGCAGGGGCGGTGGGTTGTGGTGGGGCATGCCTGCAGTCGCAGCACTCAGAATCTGAAGGATTGCCCGAGTTGGAGGTTAGCCTAGACTACATAGTGCATTCAAGACTAGGCTGAACTACATATAGAGTGAAACCCTGTCTCCAAAAAAAAGGGCGGGGAGGGGAAGCAACTTTGATTTTAGGCTTCGGGATCATAAAATGAGGCAGAACTAGGCATGGTGGTGCACGCCTGTAATCCCAGCTTTTGGGAGGCTGAGGCAGGAGGATCATTGTAAATTCAGGACCATCCTGGACTACAAAGTGAGTTCAAGGCCAGCCTGAACTGCACAGTGAGACCTTGTCTCAAAAGACCAAAAAAAAAAAAAAAAAAAGCGAATGCTTCTTGAGAAAATGATTATTGTATCACCATCTATTTGGAAATTATCTTGGTTCCTTAGCTTTACTCCCAAGCATCTTTACTTTTCCTATCCAAATATCCAAGTGAGCCCAAATAGTACACTGTAGTTTTCTAGAAAGTAAACTTCCTGTTATATGACATCTATATCTAATAGTAGATGTTTTCTCTGTAGCTTAATATCCCTTTGTCTAATATCATAGTACTGTAGTAGATTTTAGGTAGCATTTTCATCTTTCTGCCTTGTTTTGATTGGCTTCTCCAGTGGCCTGAGATATTTTAAAATGATGTTAGTATCTCTCATAAAAGAAACAAATAAAATACCTGTATATGTTATGTGGAAGGAAAAAAGCACCAGGGTATGAGAAATTTTCTGCTCTTGAGAGAAATTCTGAGATAAAGGAGTTTCTAAAGAGTGAAACAAAAATAAGAAACTATTCATATTGCTATCAAACTTCTCATTTGAACAACTAGGTGATAAGCAAATAGAACAATTTATTTACAGTTCTGAAGGAATAGTATGCCAAGCATAGTGGGGAATGTTCATGTAACCCCAGAATTCAGAAAGCTGGGGCAGGAAGATTTCTGCCAGCCTGAACTATATACAGCAAGACTATATCTCAAAAACAAATAAAATAAATATATATTTGTACCCAATCAATCATTCAAATTTTTTTTTTTTTTTTTTTTTTTTTTTTTTTTTTTTTGCTTTTTTCCGTTTTTTACTGGTACCAGGGATCGAACTCACGACTCCCTGCTTTTGAGGCAGGCGCTTATGCCGCTGAGCTAAATCCCCAGCCCCCAATCATTCAAATTTAAAGGCAGTGCTAAAACATTGAAAAATTTTTCTCAAAACTACAAAATTTATCTTCACAAATAACATTTCTTGAAAGTATTACCTAAAATTAATGAAGATAATGTATAAAACCAAGAATATGTGAAATAAAAGTAATGGTTGTAAAAAGTGAAACTGGCAGCAAAATAAGTTTCATGAATTTATGAAGATTATGACAGGGCTGGGGATTTAGCTCAGCAGCATAAGCACCTCCTTGCAAGCACGTGGTCATGAGTTCAATCCTGGTACCAAAAAAAATTATGACAGATAAGATTAAGTATGGGCTATTGCAATAAAATAGATTTATCTCAAATTATTATAGTGAGTAGTTGAAACACTTTCAAAATACACTGTTTATAAAACATACATAAAAAACAACTGGGTGTGGTGGCACACACCTTTCATCCCAGCATTCCAGAGGCTGAGGCAAGAGAATCAGAGTTTGAGGCCAGCCAAGCATACAAAGTGAGTTCAAGACCAGCCTAAACTGCATATTGAAACCCTGTCTCAGACAAAACAAAAAACACAAATGTAAGATGAAAATTTGGATGTAAAAGAATGGAGAAAAAAATACACCAAGAAGGAAGTAGGAAAGATATTTTCAGTCAAAACAAAAGTGAAATGTGTTTTGCTAATTATAACCAATGTGTTATAAGCATTGTGAATTTTTTTGTGTGTTCCCCAGGATGGCCTCAAACTCTCAGTCCTCCTGCCTCAGCCTTCCAAAGAGCTGTGGTTATAGCATTGTACCCATCATGACTAGTTTACCATCATGAACCTATATGCACATAAAACAACATCAAAATTTTAAAAACAATAGAAGGAGAAATGGATTATATATTATCATAAGGGAAATTTTGACAAAACTTGAAAGGTACATAGGTTTTAAATTATATAGAATTTAAAAACTCATTTACAAACATGAAGTATGTATAAGTATTGAAAATACAATAGATAATAAAAAGTCTTGGTAAATTTTTAAGCAAGAAAATGTAGTAAAGTAACTTAATTATCTTGACAATATTGTGGGCAAAAATAAAGCTCAGTACATTGGAATAAAACAAAGTTTACTTGGCCTGGTAAAATCTACTTGAGACCTTTGAAGACATATCCAGTGATAAACTATTGACAACATTGCTATTAAAATAAAAATTTTTTAAGTCAATAAAATGGAGCAGAGAGAGAAAGAGAGCCTGCAGTAACAGTAGGAAAACTTATTTTTAAAGGTCATGATTGTCAAAAAATTCAGCAAAAATTGGCAGAATTCTAAGAAAAGTGACAGTCAAGTGACTGTAAGATAAAATCATTCTTTCCTAAATAGAAGCAAAATATAACTTAAAACCATAATTAAAATCGTTTTTACGTAGCTTAAAGCAATAAAAATTAGGACTACTACTACTACTAAACTCCAAAACTGTAGAACTTGTATGATAAAACATTTATTAAATAATATAGAAAATAGTTGAATAAATATATTATGAATGTGGGTTAAAAAATTATAAACCTGATGGTTTTCTCAGATCATCTAGTCAGTATAAACCCAATTGAAATCCTAATAGGACTTGTTTTTAAAAAGAGAACTTGACAAGCTTTTTCTTAAAGTTCATTTGGAAAAATAAGCAAAGCAATAGTTAGTATCTTTTTTTAAAACAATAATTTATTATAAAAGTAAAGTTTCAGTAGTGAAATGTGGTATTGATGCAGGATTGGACACTATATATTGCAGTTTAGATTCCTGAAACAGACCTATGTACACTTACTGGAATTAGTACATACGTACCCTATTTAATGGAGGGACTGACCGTTACTGGAAAGAGGCACCTAACTGAATCAACTGTATAGGAGAATCACTATCACAGAGTCCCTGTGGAGATGCTTTCCTGATATCCTGCCTTGGCAACCATTCCTGCACTCTCACAGACTCTCTGAAGTGGGGAATGAACCTCTTGCCGTTTTTTCCTTGCTAGCTTCATAACTGGAGCTCTACTCAGATCATAGTCATACTTACAATGAGCTCCTGTCACTTACCAGTGTTCAGCATTGGTACTTCTGCTTCCTTGATACATATGTGTATATCTATATGTGCCAGGAGATTACATACACAGAAAAAGAGAATTTTACCAAAAAAAAAAAATGGCATTAAGACCCGGAGATATAGCTCAGCAGTATAAGTGCCTGCCTGGCAAGTGCAAGGTCTTGAGTGTGTAAAAGTGGGGGGGGAGGGCATTAAATCATACACACACACTGGTATATCACAGATAGCTAATGTACTGATCAATTAGTGGTTCTAAAAAATTGGATATTGCTCAAGAAACCGAAGTTATTTTACATTGTCTGTAAATGATGCACAAAATAATTCCGGAAAGAATGCTTATGAAAAGCAGATTTGAAAGCATTGAAAGAAAAGGTGACATAACTATTATACTCTTACTGTCAAGGAGTCCCCAGAACTCCTAAGATAAGATGAATTCTGGGATTCCACAGGTGGGAATGGAATGATAATGATGTTCGGATGCAAATGCATGCTGCTTTTGAGAGAAAGGAAACTGACCAAGGGTAGAGCTGGCAAGAATGGTTTAGAAGCCACTGAAGGTAGCCTAGAAGCTGGCTGAGCTATTGCCATGGGCTGAGAATGGTGAAGTCTTGCTGCAAGGCTCGAGGCTGGATCACAATTCTAGCAGATAAATCCAAGATGAACCTGGTACCAAGAAAAATGAAAAAGACAAAAAAAAAAAAAAAAATACAAGATAAAGGTGCTGGCAGATTTTGTTTTTAGTTCCTAATTAATGAATAGTTACCTTCTTACTATGTCTCCAGATATCAAAGAGGTGAGGGAAGTCTCAAGAGTCTCTAAAGTAGTAAAAAGAAGACAATACTTGTTGATTCAAGAGATTCTTAGCCTAGTAGATTGCAAAGCATGCTCTGGATAAAAATACAAGAGTATGTCTGGATAGTCTGTTGCTGAATAAATTAGGTGTGCAATTTGTAAATCCAACCAACCATTACCGCAGAAGATAGGAAAAGAAAGGATTTAGCTCAGCAGCATGAGCACCTGCCTGATAAATGGAAGGTCATGAGTTCAGTCCCTAAGTAGCAAAAGAAGAAAAAGGGGCTGGGGATTTAGCTCAGCGGCATAAGTGCCTGCCTTGCAAGCAGGCAGTCCTGAGTTCGATCCCTGGTACCAATAAAAACAAAAAAGACCAAAAAAAAAGAAGATAGGAATAGACACTAAATAGATAATAGAGTTCTAAATGATCAGTCACAATGTTATGCTGTGGTTTATTTTTTTAAATTGATATAAACCTATCTGATGAAGAGTAAACCCAACAATAAATGTCTTAAATACCAACCAGAGAATATTTATTTTACTTAAAAAAGCAATGAGGAAAATTCTTGTGGCTTTTTCAGTAGTTGACTGATTAGATGGAAATAGCACTTAATTCAGCAGCAGTGTGAAAATTGAACTGTACTGGAAAGGAGACCAAATGTATCTGAGTAGATTCCATTTTAAGATATATATGTGTGTATAAATATATTTATATGTAAATCTATATGTTTATAGTAACAAAGCCTACATTTTCCTAATCCCTAATGCACACAAGGATTGTTTACAGGAATTTAGTATGAGGATAAATGTCTAAATATAACACTGACAGTATCTTTTATCAGATGACATGATTAATGATGTTTTCCTCAGAGTGGCTTCAGTTAGTGTTTATTAAAATGCTTCCCAAATCCTAATGCTATTTCAGAGATCAGTCAGATGATTATACTCACAAGCACCATGCAAGAATTAGAAAAGATAAGGTAGTGATTGAATGGTTTTAAATAATGCATTTTATCCAGATTAATTATTATGCAACTAGTGACTTTTTTCTTTTGTTTCTATACTCATCATTCTCTTTCTTTTCTAGGAAGTCCATTAATTTTTAACCCTAATTTAATTGCAAATGCTATATGATGCAAAAGCTATTACTCCTTGTGTAGTGCAAAAGGAGCCTCCCTTTTGTAACTTTAGTTTCTGGTTGTGGTATAGACAATAAGAACTATTTTACAGACTGTAAATCATGCATTCCTTCTTTTGCTTTTCCACTAAATAGACTTACTATTTAGGGAAGGTTAGGAAACTAGCCCTGTGGTCCTCAGGAATATCGTAAGATGCAGGGAAACAGCAAAGGCAAAACAGGTGAGGTCAGAACAGACATGGATTAGAGCAACAGAAATAAGACGAGAGTAGAGGGAGCAAATCCTAGGACCAGAATGAAGTCAAGTCAGTGAGGTGGCTAGAGTCAGATAAGGTGGGTAAACTGTCACATGCCTGGAACTTCCTTGATCACTAGTCACCCTCAAATTGATCTATTTGCCCCTGTCTGGTAAATGTTCAAGTTTCTACTAGAAAGATGATGTCTTAAATTATTGATGAATAATTAATGTTTTTCCTTCACGAAGGCTATCTGAATACAATAGCAACTCTTATATTACTACACTCGCCAGATCATAACATTCCTGGCTTCCCACCCTTAACCTACTGAACCTCCAGATGACAGACTTGGGAAGCGATATTTTTCCACAATTATCTTCAATTGATCTTAAGATCAGGCAAGCCTAGGAAACACCAAGCCTATAAAGTGAGAGTAATAAGAGACAATTTTGAGTGTAGAACACAGTTGTGAACACTGTCATCCTAATATTTCACTAATAGTCTCTGGCAGCTTAGCTCTGGCTAATATGTTAGCAAAGGAGCTGCCACTTTCCCCTTTCATGACCATGGCCTCCATCTCTAATGAAGCCCAGGACTCCTTCCTGCTGATAGGACCTCAGATTCCCTAGAATCTGATGGACTCTTAGATAGACTTTAATTTTGATCCTAATGCAACTATGTTACTAACCAATTACATATTTGAACTTCTGATCCTTTATCTTCATATTGAAGACAAAATACCTTATGCAATTGCTTTAATATAAACTTCTAATGTGAACATGTTTGAAACAGCTAAAATAGTTTTGGCTACATGAAACAAAGCCTAGATTTCTTCTTTTCCTTTGCTGGAAACTGAAGTCTCCCTCTAACTACTACCTTACTTATGAGACTCTCCTTTGTTTCTCTATTTGGTAACAGAATTTAAAATTTAAGAAACATACCTAATTGTTGTTTATTCAGCATTTAATGACTGATACACATTTAAATAAGCAAATCTTAAATTGATCCTTTTTGTGTATATGAGTGTATGTTCTACATTTTAAGGAAACCAGAGAATTGCAATCCCTTTACATTATAAGGAACCTTCAATATTGTTATTATAATATATGAAAAATGATTAGAAAATAATTTACAAGATAATTTTAACTTAATCACAAGAATGCAATAGTTATCCACAGTGGCTGATTCCCCACCTGCCCTTTGCTTTTCCTTGACCACTAGTACAGCTCAGTCAAATTCTGCCTTACAAAGATCCACCCTTGGACCTCTAGTGAAACCTTGACCTGGCACACTGTTACATGCTTCTTACACTAGCCATTACACCAGCTTTTCCCTTTGACTCTGTCTTTTCTCAATGGTTTATGAGCTCAGTGCCCCGGATCCTATTTGGACATGGGACATCTCCTGAGTCCCGGGTGACATGGAGACTCTGGAAGTTTGCTAGCCCTAGTATTGATGTACTACTGGTTTCTCATTCCAGCCACTATTGGTCAGCTCTGTTGTACCACCACCTAGAATTCTAGCTGACATTCTGCTTGTCAAATCCACTCCTGATGCTGGCACTTACCAGTACCATGACTAAATTTGCTATGCCTTTTGTATGCTTTTTTTTGGGTGCTTTAAGTTCCCATCTGACCTCTGTAGGTCATCCTTCTACTTGCTGTTCCCTGACTTCTGCCACAGGGAGTAAGTCTTCACCTAATTTTGGTCTTGACCTGATTTGCTATCACTCCCATGTGCTTTCTAACTAGCCTACCCATACCTCTCCATTAATCTTTACTTACAGAATTTCTTTTACATAAAGTTGGCAAATTAATTCTTCATCATTCTAATGCTCCAGATCCAATTCAGGACAAGCATCCCTCAACTAAAATGCTTGAGACCAGAAGTACTTTGGATTTTGTATTTTTTTTCAGATTTTGAAATATTTTCATGTACATAATGGCATATTTTGGGGATGGGACCTAAGTTTAGGTACAGTACATCGTATACATTTGGTGAAGGTGATTTTATACAATAATCTTTTTTTTTCTAACTCATTCTGGATATGGATACAATAATCTTAGTATAAAAGTATTTTGACTGACACTTTACCTGGGATCAAGTGTGGAATTTTCCACTTGTGACACCTTATTGGTACTGAAAAATTTTTTTATTTTGGAGCATTTTGGATTTCAGATTTTTGGATTAGGGGTGCCCAACCTGTAATATATTCTAATTATTGGTTGCATTTAATACATTTTTCCGTTTGGGTCTTAAGTACCTCCCAGAATCTATCCAATCAAATTTCCTAATAATTCTCAAAAGTCAGGTGTACATTTAAGACTTGTTCACAGACTGTGTCCTTTGCTCAAGCCGTTGGTTCCCTCTTTGCTACTCTTTCATGTTAAAGGCTGGTCATTGCTCAAAGACAAGCCCTAGCAGAAGTCCCAACATAACATCTTTCCTGATTCCTACTCCTCGGTACATTGATCAAGTTTGGTTTTTTTTCTAACAGTTTAGCAGTGAACTCCTTTTTTTAGTTGCTTCATGGTCTATTTTAGCCCTGCCATTAATAAGATTGGAAAGATTCTCAAAGAAATTATCATTTTCCCTGTTTGTATTCTTTTATAATCCTTTCACTGCTTAGTAGAGCAAAGCATGCAAGTACACTTTGTCTTAAAAATGCTGTATAGTGACCACCCATTTCAAACCCCTTCTGTCTCTCTCTCAGATGTTTTCTTTGCCCTCAATAAATATATTGTACTCTTAACCTCCATTGTTTCTAAAATTCATTCTTCAATTTTAGAGAACATAAACTTTTACTGGACATCTAGCAGGTAGGGAGTTTCTTTCCCATATACCATGGCAGATCTTCTACCAAGTTCTACCTGAGTAAAACAAAGGAGCAGCCAAGAAAGCTCAGCTCAGCTTGCTGATCTAGATGAGGATGAAAGAAGAGCCGAGAAAAATAGACAAGCCAAAATTATGACTGTATTCTCAAGGCATCTAAGGGAAAACTGGAGGAAAATGGAGCGAAGACTTACATCGCCATCTCCAAGAGACCATAAGTAACCCTGAACATAATGGGATAAAGCTAGTCTCACTTGAACTGTCTAAAGAAAAGATCACCCAAAAGGAAAATACTACTCCTGTGAGCCTCTGGAAGACTTGCAATTTTTCTTCAAAAAGGAAGACTCCAGTGCTGCTATGGAAAAAAAAAGAATGAATGAATGAAAGAAAAGAAAAGGAGACTCCAATGGAACCTGATTCTCCCAACCTGCTTGCCAGCAGAAGCACTACTCTCAGCCAGGAAGCAGTCAATGGCAAGCATAGATGTCATAAAGAAGATAACATAGGACAAGGAATTTTGCAACAACACCTGGGGACCTCTGGAGTCACCCACCCGAAAATCTCCACTGGACCTTCAAGGATTCTGCCTGCTGAGATGCACGACTGCTAATACTAAAATCTTCCTAAGGTCCCTTGCTTTCTTTCCATTCCTATGAAAGGTGCACATTTTTCTTTGTTCCCTACAGAGGTCTTTTTGCTTTCAGTCTGCCTACATCCAGGCACAATAATGTTGCCTTTACCCAAGCCTGGTGGTCTCGGCTGGGCTCCCTCAACCTAACGATATATGTAAGCCAGGGATCCACAATACCCCAAAGTAGATGGAGAGCACATAATCCTCAGAAGGTAACATCCACAGCCTCTTCCAGCAGGAATCAGATTTAAGAAGACAGCACCACATAGAGTATTAATGGTGATATGTGTCTCAGGATGAAATGAGATGGAAAGATAGGATGTGGCTAAAAGGAGGCATGACAAGATCAGGGAACATATGCTCAAAATAGTTCATTCTGCATGTGAACTCTCATGAAAACTTGAGTAAGTTTTTAATATGATGACCTAGTTGTGATGCCAGCATGGAAAATATGGAAAAGATACAGGTAGCATTAAGTCTTGCTATCTTGCCTCTAAATAGCCCATCCTACTATAAAATCACCTACTATAGGATGATTTTTTATTTTTTTATTTTCATTTGGCTCAAACTCACATCATAGAGCCTTTTCTTTCCCTACCCTTCTAGTTTTTTTCTTACCTTTAATAAATGTGAAACTTCTGGGAAAAAAATACCCCATGAGCAAACTTTATTGCTATTGAAAGAAAGTACACTAGTCACAAAGCTGAAGAGGGATTTAGTTGAGTATCATACAACAGTTCAGTCATGGGTACAGTTTTCTGGCAATGCTAAATATCAGAGAAGACATAAGGGGACGGACTCTACCTTGGTAAAGCAGATACAGATGTTGTATCAGTCACAGTTTACTAAAGAAACAGATATAACACAAGATATACAACTGTATAAGAAATTACTAGATGGGCTTACAGTGGTCAGCCACAAAGTTGAATAAGGGAGCATGCAGAAGGTGTTTGTGCATTAGAGGTTGAAGAGTCCAGCTCAAGGGCTGGAGCTTACTGCAGTGTCCTGCATAAGTCCGTATCAGGAGGCCAGGGGGTCTGCAGTGGAACACTGGAGTCTACGATGAAGGCTGAAGAATCCCAGGCAAGAGCCAAACAGTCTGTGCCAGAAACCAGGAGACCATGTCCAAGCTGAACCTCCTCTGAAGCAGCAGCAACCACTCCCTTCTCATTTGCCTTTTAATGTATGCAGGCTACTCCCCAGGGTGGGTGCACCAGCTGAGGCTGTTACAAACTAGGGCCCCTGGCCCCCTGCTGAATCACTTAAAATTCTGACCTCAAATTTGACACAGTGATCAATATCCTAGAAAGGTAATGGCTTGTTTTCTGTACCCCAGGATGCAGAGCTGCTGAGTCACTTAGGAAATCATCTGGACTTCTCAAGTTGACACAATGATGTATAAACCATAACAGATGTCAAAGTGGTGAAGACCCCTCTGAAGTAGCAACTAGAAGGGACCCACTGAGTCAAAGGCCTGAGAGTAACTGTCTCTTAATTTCATTGAGAAATTTTTCTATGATATTTATTTCTAGAATTTTTCTATGATATAAATTTCTAGAATGTTTAAACAGGACAAAGGACTAAGGAAAGATGAGGAATGTGGGGGAAGAATTTAAAGATTCTTTACTGTAAGGCTGCTAAGAAGCTAAGACTGAGATGGGGTAGGTACAATAGGAGGGCTATGCCTAGCATTCTGTTCCTTTCTAGCAAATGTTTGATAAACATCTGTCTAGAAACCAAAAGTCTTGATTTTAGTGCTTGCAGATTTCTGTGAAATAAATACTCCCAATTGCTAAACTGAGCTACCAAAATGTTCCTACTGAATGGAGAACTGGGAAAAGCTGTGCACAGTTGAGACCAGGGAGCCGGGCAGAGCTGGAGATCAGCCAAATGGAGAACCTTCTGGGATGAGCTTGAGGTCTTGTAAATTCTCTCCTGTTATGCAGTTTCTGAGGGGGAAGGCAGTGGACCCTTATGGAAAAGGGTCGAATAACTTTTATTAAAGTAAGACAGATGAAACGGTGTTGCGGACTGACTCATACTTTTCACCTAATCTTTGAAAGCTAACAACTGAGTGTTGTAGAATATGTACAAACATTTCGCATCTTTTTTATGATTTTGAAATAATGTTGGTTATGTAATTAATATTATATATCATTTTTGAATGGGCTTTTTAAAATCTATTGAGAACTTGCTTGGTCCTAACTACTATGTGAAAGCATAAAAGTTAAATGGCCTTTGGTATCTTAAAAAAAGTTCTCTTCGTTTGGTAGAAGACCTGGAAGCTTCTTGTCAGGATTTAGTTTTGTAATAACAACCATTTCTAATATGTCTAAATGTATTAGACATATTAGAGAAGCCATAGCCACACTGGGAACAAGAGGCAGCTGAGGAAGAGAAGGCCACAACACAGATTTTGGTAGAAAACAGCAATTAACTTTTTTAAAAAAAATCTTCCTTCCACTGGGATCAATAGATATGATAACCTAGCTGTGAGACTTTCAGAAAAGTGAAACAAATTTAAAATTAAGTAACCAAAAAGAAACTGAACAACAGTTAAAAATTATAAATATAAATTGATATTAAAGTGGGCTACACAAAATAATCCTGGACAACATGATTTATTTAAATGAATAAAAACAAATGTTAATTTATGGACATAATTCGGTAGGCTAATTAGTCATGCAGCACAGCGTTGCCCTTCCACAGCTTATTTCCATCAGCAGAATTAATCACAGTAGAGCAGATGCTGTAGGGACAATCCAAGGTTAAAACAAATGATACAAATAATGAACTAGCACACAAGATGATAACCTGGAGAAAGTCATGATTTATTATTCTGCCAGAGTCTGCTGTGGATTGTGCATTCACTTCATGCAAGCCTGTCTCCCTTAACCAGATATCTCTGATTGTAGTGATCTTTCACTTTGCATTAATTTTATCTGCCTTTGAAGGTAATGTAACTGTGATAAGAGCCAATTAGTTTTGCACCATCGAGAAACACAATGAAATGTGACTTAAGAAAGCAAAGATAAAATTAACTATCTAAATGAGACTACAAGGCAATCTCATCTTTGCTGTATTCTTGTAGGGCTGGAACACCATACGTTCAGCATCATAAACTGAAGGACAACCATAAGGATATCTGAGTTGCTTCCAATACATGCTGTAGTGAACACAATTCTTCCAGAGTAACATTAGCCTGTAACTTAATGCTAACTTTCCAGAGGAGTTGAGAGTTTTAGCCACAGATTACATCACCAATACAAATGTCAGACCACGAGTATGAGGAACAACTTCTTTCTACACTTTTCATACTTGAGAACTTAATAATGAAATAAAATCAGCAAGAGAGGGTCCTCAGATGGTCACCATCTGGCCTTATTCTGCTATCCTCATTTCCCTGAGCTTCAGTACGTCCAGAGAAATTCCACTGTTTTAATGGCGAGAGTGTTTTAAAAACGTTTGGTGAGGTTAAAATTTTGCAGGGTTTTAGGTTTTCTGGCTTATCGTCGGTCAGACTTGGATTCAACTCTAATAGTTCAATGATACAATCTGGCCTCCTTGTACTAGATGCCATTTACTTGTAATAAAGATCATACTGAAACTGTCAGTTTTCTATCTTTTTATCATTAAAAAATTTAGTCCTGATAAACATTATTTCTTGAGGGTTAGAAATGGATAATGAACTTTTTTTTTTTAAGTGGAGAAACTAACACCAACAAATGGAAACAACAAAAACTTGAATTTGACTTTGTTAAAAAAAAAGATTGCATGGGAAAGTCACAATGAAACACAAGCAACAATCCTGAATGCACATAAGAGATACAGGACAAAGGACATACTATGTATCAGAGAAATAAATAAGCGGCAGAAGGTGATTATCTCAGAGAAGAAAGCCAGGAATAAATAATATATAGAAGAAATGAAAATATACTGAAGAAAGGGTAGAAATAACTCTCAAAATATACTGAAGAAGGGGTAGAAATCACTCTCTTTAGGAATCTAAGCAATAAAATATAAATCAAAAACACTATTTTAACTTATCAAATCAAAAAATAATAAACATTCGATAGGAAAAGACACTATTTTTTCGGTGCTCAAATACATTAGGCAAGCATTCTACCATGAACTACCTCCCCAGCCTAGGGAAAGACATTCTTGTATTGTTTGTATAATTTGTAAACTAGGGACACCTTTTGGGGGGTAATTTGGAATATACTCACATATAGCCAATAATTGCCAATAATTCCAGTAGTAGGAATTGTCCTAACTAAGTAACCATAGTTGTGCTGACAGTTTTTACTAAAAGGAAGTTCTTGTTAGAGGAATGGAACTCCCAACCTCCTAGATGTCTGGTAGGAGTTCATATTCTGTAAAATCGAAGAATGAGTTTTAGAAATAATGGAGGTTAAGACCAGAATATATTTATTCAGAGAAAAGACAGAAAGAGTCCAAGTGTGTTGCCAAAGACTCTCTTTTCTAGGGACTTTTATAGAGCAAAAACATAAGGTGAGACATGTCCAAAACGGGAAAAACATGAGAACTGGCAAGGCAGGCAGGCATGAGGGGGGAACAGAACTATGATCAACCAGTAAGATTAATTTTTTTTTTTGTCTTTTTATCGGTACCAGGGATCGAACTCACGACTGCCTGCTTTCAAGGCAGGTGCTTATGCCACTGAACTAAACCTCTAGCCCCTGATTATTTAGGTAAAATTGACCAAATCAGGACAAATGGGGAAGCAAGTCACAGAGCAAAAGAGACACGCTTAAAGAGCAGTGACTGTTTTCTGTAGGGTGTGTGGGATGGTGATTTCTGGCTTCCTTAAGGTGATCGTGCCTATTTAGAATATCAGTCCTTGATGTTTATATTAGGGTGTGGTTGCATTTGTTTTGCCTTGTTGTTTTGAGGTCTGGCCTACACCAGAGGTGTCTGTCTCCTCCAAGGTTACAAGATATCTGGTCTTCTGCACTGGCCCCTTCAAGGGCTCAGCCCTATCTGACTGCCTATAATGTTTTAACTAACTCAGCTGCCTGTAACAGTAACGGTAGTATTGTTTAAAATTATGAAAACCTAACAACCAGTTCAAAATATATCCACTCATTCACTAAGTTACAGTGCATTTATTCAGTGACACTGTACAACTACTAAAACTGTAATAGTTACAATGGCTAGCAGGGCGTGGTGGCACATGTCTGTAATCCCAGTATTTGGGAGGTTGAGGCAGGACAATTGTTTACCAATTCAAAACAAACCTGGGCTGCAAGTGAGCCCCAGGCCAGCCTGATCTGCATAGTGAGACACTGTCTCAAAAAGACCAAACAAATTTAAAAATTAAAATAGTTACAGTGGCTATTGTGGCTCCCAAACATTTCTACAATTTAGAATCATCCAGAGACCTTTTAAAAATTCCAAAGCTAGGTCACATTCCGTATCAATCGACTAATTTCTGGGTATAAAATATAGGCATTGCCATTTTGTTTTTAAGCTAATCAGGTACATTATGTGCTGCTCTTTGGAAACAGTTGCAAGCAAGTGATACAGAACATATATAATATCATAAAAATGTTCATAATGTAATGCTTCATATTTTTAAAATGTAAGGGAAAACAGTATCACTAAAGATATGCCAGCATTCTACAAAAAATTATGTCTTATTTACAGGTCTCTGATGACAGCCTCACCTTCACCATATCTGACTGAAGCAAAAGCAAGCTTCTGACCAAACTATGAGCTGGCCACAGGCTCGGCGGATCTTGCTTCAAAATTACTGAACCAACAGAAATGAGCTGGGTCATTCCAAATCTTGCTGTAAAAAAATTGCGATTGTGAATATTGAATGAATAAGGTATTGAAACTGAAGCTGAAGAAATATACAAAGGAAAGTCACAAGGCAAAGAAGGATCAAAATGAAAGTATGAGGAAGAAGAAAATACTGGTAAACAGAACCATGAAGGAGTAAAACAAGAATAATGGTTGGAACTAGGTGTGGTGGCTCACACCCATAATCCCAGCACTAGGGAGCCTGAGGCAGGAGGACTGCCGTGAGATTGAGCCTGGGTTACATAGTGAGTTCAAGGCCAGATGACTACACAGCAAAACCCTGTTTCAAGAAAAAAAACAAAAAAACAAAAAACAACAAAAAAAAAGAGCACTGGTAGGAAACAGCTTACCATTAAAGAACCAATACGCCAGTGATATCCAACCTGAGACTCAATCTCTACTTAAAGGTACTCTATATGGGATGCAAAAATTGAGAGTTTGAGAGTTTTAAGAAAATCAATTTCCAGATCTTTATTTTTAAATGACTTTTCTTTTTCTTTAAATGACTTTTCTTTTCTTTGCCTGAGAGTGCGTCTGTGTTCAGAATACCAGAACTGTTTTCCTTTTTCATGTCCCCTCTACCAGTCATGTCACTACCAAACAAAGGTGCATGCATCCTTTTTTTTTTCTTTGCAGGCACCAAAATTCAGAAAATGTTTATTTCACATGAGTAAATTAAGTATGTCTATTACAACACACAATGTATTGAATTGTTAAGATTCATATTAGGCACAACCAAGTCCAGTTATTTATTCATGGCTTAAAACAGACCAATACAGCAGGGCTTCAGTGAGTGAAGGCTGAGGCAGAGAACAGTCAGAAGTCACCCTGAGGCCTGGTTTGGAGATGGCAGATTTCGCTCTAGGTTCTCTCCAGATTGAGATTATCAAAAATGCTGTAAAATCCCCTTTCAGTTTTATAGTAGAGCCACAAAGTCTTTTCATGGCTGTGATGTGTATTACATGCTTTAGCTAACGATTTTTAACATGAGAAGCAAAGTACACAAATACAGATTACATTATGATGACCAAGCTGTATGCTACATGATAAAATCAAAATAAAACAAATTTATAAAGCAAATATACCAGCACTGACCAAGGTACTTGAAATCTAATTGAGGCTGCACACGCCCAAAATGATTTGACCACAGGCTTATGCAAAATAAATTACATCCTAGAACACCAAAATGCCAAACATTCTGACTGTAAACTGCCTTATTCCCCCAGTGAATATTCTGAGAGAAACTTTATATAATAAGAACTGGCATTACAGAAAGATTGCAAAAAATAGAATGCAATTAAAAACATTTGTAGGGGGCTGGGGATTTAGTTCAGTGGCATAAGCTCCTGCCTGGCAGGAGTCAGTTTGATCCCCGGTACTGCAAAAAAAAGAAAAAAAAAAACATATTTGTAACGCAATTCTGCATAAATTATACACAGTAAATCTTACTACTTAAAAACTTTAAGAGTCAAACATCGCCCTAAATAAAGGTTAAAACCTCATCAAAGAAAAATGCTCATCATTTTATATCATTGGTATAAAACTGATAAGGTTTTATTGAGGGGAACAAGGAAGATATTGAACGAAGTAATCCATTTAAAATTTGTTTAGAAACTGTCATAACGTTGTAAATTGCTGCTTGCACCGTAAATATGTGTTCTACTATTTAAGCAGAGTATAAAAGAATAACTTCAAGGAGTTTCTCAAAATAAGGTCCAAAGGCCCAAAAGAATTCTTTTTTTTTTTTAATTTTATTTAAAAGGAAAAAGAGAAAAACACAAAACAAAACAAAGCGGTGTAAGGGTACACGTAATACAGAACTACAAAAAAAAAAAACAAAACAGTAAGAAATCACCTGTTAGTAGATTACATATTATCATCTTAGAAATAGTTGCTCAAATCACAGTATCAAAGAATACAAAGTGGACATTCAGTGAGACTGCAAACAGCTGTGTTCAATGATCCAAAAACATTAATATAGTCAGCTATTTAACACCCCTAAACACACTTGCTGTTATATCCGTTAGAGCTCTTTTTTTTTCCCCTCTCTTTTTTACAACAAAATTTACACATTTTGGATTTTATTACTCCTTAGTTCTTATTACTTTTTTGTGGGGGAGAGAATACAGTCAAATATGGCAAAACAAAGCTGTCAGTCAAAACCAAGGATAGACATAGCACATGATGTAAAACAGAGTACGAGGTTATCAACAATGGTTATCAACGATGTCTCTTGTTTCCTTAAAAAGAATTGTCTATCTCATTAGATATTATAAAGTTGAACAAAACAGTAGAGAACAAGACCAATAAAACTTAGTATTGTAAACATTACAGGACTTCCAAAGGAGACAATAGTCAGACCAGAATGGCCCAAAAGAATTCTAATGTGGGCTCAGTAATGCTCACTTTTTTATTTAGGGGAAAAAAAACAAAACAGAAAAAGGTAAAAATAATACAGAATTTCAAAAAAAAAAAAAAAAAAAAAAACACCAAACGCGTAAGAAATCACTCATTGATAAATTATATATTGTTGTCTTAGAAGTAGTTGTTTAAGTTACAAAATCAAAGCATAAAAAGTGGGCAAACATTGACAATACAAACAATTCTGTTTGATGAACTAACAAAAACTTAGTAGTATGGTTATCTAACTTATATACGTCATACAGTTATATCCTTTAGAGCACTTTCTTTCCCTTTCACTATAATAATATGATTATACATTTTGGATCTTATTAGCCTTTTAGTTTTTTGGGTTTTTTTTATACTAAGAGAGACAATATGACATTTACAAATATGAGTGTGATTTATTTAACTTATGAGGATAGTCTCCAGTTGCCTCCATTAAAAGCCTCAAGATCATGCTTTTTATAGCTTTGTGGTGTTCCATTGTATAAAAATACCACATCTTTTTCATCCATACTGCAGTTAATGGTGAATATTTTGCCCCAAGATCATGCTTTTTATAGCTGAGTAATATTCCATTTTATAAAAACACATCTTTTTCATCCATTCTTTAGTTGTTTCCAAGACTTAGCTATTACAAATTGTGCTGCTATAAATATGGGTGCACATATATCACTGTGACATGACTCTTTCAATTTTTCTGGAAAAATACCCAGGAGGGGAGTAGATGGATTAAATGGAACTTCCAATTTTAGTCTTCTGAGAATTCTCCACACTGATTTCCACAGTGGCTGCACCAGTCTACACTCCCATCAACAGTGAGGCAATCCCATCAACAATGGAGCAGTTTCTTTTCCCCCTCAGCCCCACCATTTATCATCAGTTGGTTTCTTGATGGAAGCCATTATTTCTGAGTGAGATGAAATCTCAATACTGTTTTAATTTGCATTTTTCTAATGACCAGTGATGGAGAGCATTTCTTCATGCATTTATTTGTCATTTGTATGTCTTCATCTGAGAACTGTGTGTTCATCTCAGATGCCCATTTTTGGAGAGGGTCTTTGAATTTGGGGGGCTTGATGTTTTTCAATTCTTTGTATGTTCTGGATATAAGTCCTTTGTCTGAGGGACTGGTGGCTAAAATTCTTTCCCATTCTGGGGGTTTTCATTTTAGGTTTTTGGTGATTTATTTTGAAGTGCAAAAACTTTTTAATAAGATGAGATCCCAGTTGTTGATTCTTTGAAATACTTTCCATGCAGTTTGCATTTTGTTCATGAATTCTATGTCTCCAAGATTTCTACCTATCTTGTCTTCCAGTAGATTTAATGTTTCTGTTTTAATATTTAGATCTTTGATCCATTTTGACTTTAGTGCATTGTTGATAGACATGGTTCTAGTTTCAGATTTCGGCATATAGAGATCCAATTTTTCTAGCACCATTTATTAAAGAGGCTATCCTTCTTCCAGTGAACATGGTTAGCCCCTTTGTCAAATATCAGGTGGCTGAGTGTCTTTGTAGTTGTGTTTGCATCTTCAAATCTGTTCCACTGATCCTCAGATCTATTTCTTTGCCAGTACCATGCTGATTTTATCACTGAAGCTTTGTAGTATAATTTCAAATCAGGAATTGATATGCCTTCTACCTTGCCTTTGTTGTCCAGAATTGCCTTTGCTATTCTAGGTTTTTTCTGTTTCCAAATGAATTTTAGGAATGTTTTCTCTAGATATGTAAGGTATGTTAATGGTATTTTGATTGGGATTGCATTAAATCTGCATAACAGTTTTGGAGTATGGCCATTTTCACAAGGCCCTTTAAGATGTTCCGATATGCAAAGCACTTGATATTCTGGTACACAAGGCCTTTTAGAATATTCTGGTAGGGAAGGCCCTTTAGGATGTTCTGGTAGGGAAGGCACTTTAGTATGTCCAGATTCACAAGGCACCTTAGGATGTTCTGCTACACACGGCACTTTTTGACATTCTGGTACACATGAATTAACAGTTCAGCTCAGAAAGCATAAAGACATCTTCTACTTCCAATAAAGCTAACGTAGTCTATGGGTCTCCTTCCTCATCCATACTTTTTGTGCTGAAAACCTGTGTATTATCAGTTAACCAGGTGTCTTGAACTTCATTGCCCTCAGAGAAAAAGGAAATTTCTAGACATGTTGTCATCATGTGTGGGTCGTGGAGGTACTCGGCAAAAAGGGACCATAGAAGGGTTGACCATCCAGGAAAACTGGCACAAAGGGGGCTTGATGAGTGAGGGCAGCCTGACTGCCTGCACTGACCACCCCGGTAGGATTTTGGCATTGCTCTCTGACAAGTAATTTCCAGTGGTGGCTGGGCATGAGTGGTTGTTTAGTAGGCTTCTCAGTGTCTCTCGGGGGCTGGTCACTGTGACTTTGGTCTCTAAAACTGGACACCTTTGTCTCTCTAACTTTACTGCTGCTGGCTCTGGGGAGATCTGCCCAGAGCTGCCAGGTATCTCGGGGCCTGGTGAAACTTGCTTCTGGACCTTTTGAGTTTTGGATCCAGTGATATCTGGGCTTAGGGAGAATTCAGATGGGTTTCTTGATTTTGGTAGGTCACTGGTAGTTGGTTTTGGGAGACCTTCTCTGGGCTGTCTGTGATAGTTGAGTGTCTCCTGCATCGTGGCCTGTGGCATCTAAATATAGAGTTAAACATCTTCTCAATCTTTCACATATACTTTCTCTGCCTGGGGTCCTGGGGTTGTGGCCTCAGGAAGTGAAGAAGCAGCTCAGCGTGTTTGCTGTTGACTACCTCCAGGCAAATGGCTGGGAGATGGTTGGTACTGGACTGTGATGCCTGTTATAAGGGTTCCAAGTTCTGTGAGGTCATATCTTGGGGTCCCTAACTGATAAGAAACCCTTATGGTCCAACTTTGTTTTCAAACTAAGTAAATCAGTGGCTACTTAATTTATTTTATTATTTTATTATTTTTTCAGTACTTATGAAACTGCTGGGCATTATTAGCCATTGGTGGCATTGTCACTTTTAAAGCAGTGTGTGTACATTGATGCTTCTCTCAGTGCTGGGTAGTCTCTTCCATATAAAGAGGCATTTTCTTTGAAATACAGAGCTAACAATTTCAACCTAGAGAGCCTTGAAATTATAAGATGCTTTTCTTTCTTATTGTCATTTCTATTTAATTAGGTAGTACTGAGATTTTCTAGAAATATCCACAATAATTTTCCCTAAGAGATAAAAATGTTTGTTTCAAAATATAAATTCTGGGGGTAGTGGTAATAGATCCATAGCAGGTTTTAGCTTTGAGGAGCACCCACATGATTATACAATCTTAGCTAAATAACATAACACCAAAGTGCAATGTTCAGTATAGTCACATACTGTGTTTCCCCAAAAATAATAGGTAACTAGAGTGACCTAACTGGAACCACCCCCAGCTGATCATCATGGTGATGGCCAGAGTCATGCAGAAGATTATACCTCAGTATTTTCTTGCTCCATGGCTACTCTGTAATGGCACATAAAACAAAGGCAGGCTATTGGGGTTGTCAACTATTTTCTGGTTGGGTTTTATTTGCTGTTAAACCTCATGTCCAGAATCCATGTGGAGGCGGTCCACTGCAGGCCAGGCAGCAGCCAAGGCATGGCCAAAGTGTGGCTTGGTGCTGGGACTTGGGCTCGCTTGCATCTCTTATACATCCTGAACCTTACAGAGGCTGTGATTCCCCAGACTGTATAAAAGATGTGGGGTGCCAAACAGTGAGTGATTCCAGATTTTGATGCTGGTGAAGCTTTGTTTTAATCAAGACTGGATTTCAGTTTCTGTTACTTTTTTTTTCTAGAATTTTAAGGAGGAATAAGGTAGTGTGTCTCAAGGTTCAATGGGAAGAACAATGGTAGAGGTAAGTTAATGGTTTTTTTTAACTTCTCAGTCTCATAAGAACATTTTCATTAACATTTGCTAAAATATATTGGTTCACATTTTTCTTTGGGATAAGACTTTTGCTCATCATCACATGTCGATAACTTCTCTGCTTATTTTTTCACTCCTACATTATTGTCTACTTTGGAATAACTTAAAAGAACTATTTTGTGGATTTCCTGTAAATAACATGCTTGGTAACAATCATGAAAAATTTCATGTAAAGTGTGCACTTATTAGTGATCTTTTAGTTAATTTCCAGTAAATTTGTCTCATTTTAGGAATAAGGAATATTATAGGCACTCTATTTTCATCGTGGTATGATATGTATTGCTGATGACATGTGACAGTTAATGCTTAATACTTCATAAAAAGCATAACACATTTAGAACTCTAATGTTTAATACTAAATGTACATAACTCAAAGAAAATTTTAACTTTAACACATAAAGCTTTATGATTAACAACAATGACTGAATTTTCAAATGTTATATTACAGGCACACTTTTGAAAGTTAGTACAGATGCTTGCAGTACAAAGTAGTGGTGTTCATTTCAGGGGGTGGTAGATGCATGTACCACCTTGACCGTTTTCAATCTCTTTAGTTTTACTCTTTCATCCCTTTCCCCCAATTCACTGTCCATCTCTGAGTCCATCTTCTAGTTTCCTATCATTGCTCCTTTATTTCATTCATTTATCTATGTTTGGGTTTCTCATGTAAAACAAAACGATGTGTATACATTTTTTTTAGAGAGTACCTACAAAGCTGTACTCAACAAATCCTTAATTTCAGCTACTCAGGTGGCTGAGGCTGGACGCTTGTGATTTGAGGCCAGCCTGGGAAATGTAGTGAAGCCATGTCTCAAAAAACTGAAATAAAATAAAAATAAAGAAAAGTGAATCCTTTAAAAACTAAATACTTCCAAACATAAAAATATCACATCAGGATTTTTTAAAGTGGGGTATTTATAATGGAAATATAAGAAGGAATAGAAGCAATATATACTTTCTGACAAAAATAGCTTATTGATGTATTTTTCAAGTGAATGGTTGTGGGTAACAAATCACTATGATATTAGATTCCACTAGTTATATTTAAGAGCACTGTTAACAGTTTTAATTTAAATTGTTAATATTTTAATACTGTGAAAATGGCATGCTTTGTAACTACTAAACCCATGATAAAAAATTTAAATGTTGACTTAAAATTAGCAATAGGATGCCTAAATTTTTCAAAACATTTTTAGGGAGTAATAAAACAAAAAAAAATGAAGATCCATAAAACAGAACTCTTTAGTTTTTAGTGTTTTCATGACTGTTACTTATTGAAGGCATGGAAAAGAATTTTAAAATATATTGCTTAATAAGTGACAGTTATAGCAGATACACTGTAATTTTAAAAATCTAGAAGAATATGCCAAAATTTTAATACTGTTATTAATATTATGCTGTATCAATTATTTAAAATATAGTATGATTATCATATAAATAGTAAAGTCTAAAATATTAATAATGATTATGAGTGGTTTTTATTTTTATTTATCTTTCTTTCTAATTTTTCTATCTTGGGCACATATTTTTACTCTACAAAAAAAGACTATAAGGAAATAATATTATCTAGACACCAATAACCTTTGTAAGGGAAAACAACAAAATCCTGCAGAATTTGATTTATCAATTCTAATTCTGAAGGTTTAGCCATGACTAATGTGAAAACAAAATTTTGCTTCTTGATCCTAAATTCAGCTGTGTTTTTCCAGAATTCTCAGGGCCTTAAATCTGAACAAGGATTGCAGAATGAAGCTCCCTAATAACAATGGCACTATATCACAAAAAAATATGCTGCATAAGTCTTCGTAAAAAGGTCAATCAGCAAAAAGCATACTTCACCTAGGCATCTCCTGCATGGGCCTGAGTTATATCTTACCTTAACTGAAAAATACTGACACTAAAGAACACAGAAATTGTAGTCTACTTACATTTTACATTAAGTTTGAATTATTATTCTTCAAGGAGTTCTGGGGCTGTTTAGTGTATGTTAAATCTCAAGCAAGTTACAGGTTTTTGGAACTGAGCAGTAATTGGTTTGTAAAACTGGCTTCATTCAACATTTCCATCTGCACACATAAAATTTTGATTAATTTTCTTTCTAGCTATGTGGTGAAGCATAGCAATATATTTTGACATTGAGCTCTTATCCACATTTAGAGGACTGAAAGGTCATTATACTTTTACTCTCTGTGAAGAAATTTCTTGATAATAATAGACTGCATAAAAATAGTACCAGGTGATAGTTGGCTAGCAGTCAAATGGAGCTCTGCTTTGCTACATTACAATTTTCAAAAGACTCAATTCCACAAACACTTGACTGACACACTTTGATTGTTCCAGTTTCATCTTGCTATTTTGAAAATATCTTGGCCAGAGAATTTCCTGATAACCTTAGATAATGTTCTTCTCTTCTGCATTATATCTGTTGATACAATTTTCCTTTAATTTAAATTTTAGAAAACAAATGAGATGTAACTTAAAAATTCTAATAAATAAAGAGAACTTAATGGATATACATGCAATAGAAATGTGAATGTCAAATAGCATATTAAGGCAAGGCCATTATCTCTTGAATCTACACTTATTTCAAATATACAAGTTCTAGCATTGTATGGGTTATATATATTTGAATATCAGAACAGTTGAGTTACATATCATGTAATGTCAATGTTATTTCCCTGCAAGTGGAACATTTTTTTTAAAGAAGCATTTTAGAATAAAAAGTAAGAGCAATCATAATATAATTTAATTTGAATTGAGGACTCATGAGAGAAGAAAGTGTACTAAAGCTTGGATTTCCCACCAAACCAATCTTCATGTACCAAAATCAATTTTCCATTTAATATGTGATTTATTTGTCCAAAATATTGCTGGATATTCTTTTTTTTTTTTTTTTGTCTTTCTCATTTTTATCGGTACCAGGAATCGAACTCATGACTGCCTGCTTGCAAGGCAGGCGCTTATGCCACTGAGCTAAATCCCCAGCCCCGATATTCTTTATGAATATATAAAAATCTTCATGAAAGCAACCTTTCATGCTAGCTTTTGCTCCTTGCTCTGTGCTTCTCCACCATGCTCTCATCACGTAATGGTTTAGAAAGTGCGCCTACCTTTCCTAGCTTATTTAGAGATCAACCTCCACCATTTCATGACTCCTTCCCATGGCAAGTCAGAATTAGTAGATTTCAAATATGACATTCTGTCATATTTGACAAGTTACTTAAACATCTGAATTGTTGATTTCATCATCATTTAAATGGAAATATCAATACCTACATTATTCTGCTACAAGGCGTAAGTGAGGAGATACAGGAAAAGAAGTCCTATCAGCTTGTATACACTTAACAGTCCTTCAAAAAGTGTTCTTGCATCAAATATTCATGAACCACCTGTTGGCTGAAACTTGTTGAAAATTTGCCATGGTGGGAAAATCTCTACAACAATAATAAAGTATAAGTAGCCATGTGAAAATAATATTCTTGTTATCAAAATCTATCACTTTGAATCATAGATCAATTTATAGGAAACTGAATTTTGTGTCATAATTAGTGTAGCAATGCTCTAGTGTATTTATCTTATCAGTGCATTTATTTAATGGTGTCCTTAATAATTTTGTCAATGTCAATGTGCCTTAAAATTTCAATTAGCTCAGTGTTGATATAGCAAAGAAAAATGTAAGTGCTTAAGAAGTTAAGTATTAAATAGATGTGATTTGACTTGGTTAAAAATCCAAAAGCAAATTTTGCTGCCATGGATAGATTTATTTTCAGTGAAGGTCAAATTATTGAAGACATACTGCAAGGAAAAGTTTATTAGTAAAATCCTTTGCAAATATAGGATTAAGCACAAAGCAATTAATTGAAATTGAGGAACATTCATTCATAAGTGAAGGAATTATTATATAATCATTTCAATGGTGTTATGTCCTTTGTTTTCCCCAGACAATGACAACTTCAGAAGCAAAGTTTAAAGAATAATTATGCTAGTAATTGGACCAATTCTCACCCAAAAATTTTTCCTGGGATTGCAAAATCTCTTTTCCTGCTGGGAGAGTTGTAAAAAAATTAATAGTGCTAGTCAATTGTCCTATGCAGCACTATTTTGGAAACATCCATAGATATGTCAGAAGGGCAAGTTAATGAAAATAAGAAGAAAAACTATTAGTTTTGTCAACTCCCATCCCATTTCATAATTGCAACATACTTCCATTGGGGAAAAAAGCCCAAAATACAGGAAATAGGTAATTTTAAGACTCCTTTGTATTGGAAAGGTTGTAGCTCTGTTCTCCTCTAACTGCTAGACTGAGTAGGTAAAAGCTCAGTGTAGTAAAGTCTCTACTTATGCAGTTCATCATCACCATGGAAACATTTCCTCCTCTGTAAAATAATGAGATGGTAATGAAAACAGCTACCACATAATGAACCTAGGCACAAACAGAGGCCGAGCTACTCATGCCAAAAAGTGTCAAAAGGGTTGAATATATGGGAGTTGCAATATTCAAGGAGTAGCAAGAAAGCCCACCGGGTTGTGCATGGTGATGCACATCTGTTATCCCAGCACTCTAGGAGGCTGGGGCATGAGGATCACAAGTTTAAGCCTACCCTGGGCAATTTAGGGATTCAATGAGACCCTGTCTCAAAATAAAAATACCAAAGGGCTAGAGATGTAATTTAGTATCAATGGTCTTGGCTGAATCCCTAGTACTGAAAAAAAAATTAGTAAGTGTTATGAGAAGGGCAGGAAAAACTGCCTAAAACTGTAATGTTGAAAGTCTTGAGTCTGATTATTACAAATTTTGATACTGAATTTGTACCTGCCCCATGTAGAGACAATGGGGTGTATAACTTGAGTTTTGCTTATGAATGCAACCTAATGTTTTACACATCTGACATTACAGACTCAAAATATGTGGCTTAACAATTTAGAATTCTATATTCCCTGTGGTCTTAAAGAACATATTTAATATGGGAGCAGCATTAGAGTGCCAGGAGGTTAGTTCTATTTGGAGGATAAGAAAATGTGATACTTTGCCTAAAGCACTCCCAACTGAGTAGAAATTATATCCTTCCCTTCAAAGATGGTCTGGTCCACAGTCTGGAAGTGGTTGATAAACTTGGATGCAGATAGTATAGGAAGACAATGAAAAATAGTCCCGTGGAGATATTAAAAAAGAATCCATATCGCTTGTCAGCTATGCAAAACGTTCACTCTTTTGACCCCTTTGCTGATGCAAGTGAGGGTGATGACCTGTTTCCTGCTGACACTGAGGATTAAATCCATATAAGAACCCATAAATAAGCAGCAAAGGCCCAAAGGAATAGCTGATGATTATTCTGAAGAGAAACTGGTGAAAGTGCTTAAGAAGAAATATTCCTGCAATAGAACTGTAATCAAGCATCCAGGATATAGAGAAGCAATCCAACTCCAGCATGGCCAGTGCAAGAATACAAATCAGTTCCTGGTAGAGACTGAATTGGCTAAGGAATAGCAGCCAAATATTCGGACTTTAGGTGCTTGCGACTCATTGAGGCTTAAGTGAAGATTTCCTTGCAAAATTTCCTTTTGTCCCTTGCCACAAAATTAAAAACCTCACAGCTTATATAATGGTTAGAAATTGTTATTTGTGGTCACTTTCACTTGGACTCGTGCTAACTCCTTCATGCAATAAACTGAAAAGAGCCCTGCTATCTAATCCAGAAGTCCCTCATTGAACAGATTCATCAGCTGTAGACATCTGGCAGTGTCTTGCCTCAAACAGAGAAATAAGGTGATGGCTCAGCTGAATCAGAGACCCAAGACCATGGGCAGCGATACCTGGCCAGGAGCTGGTCACTTCTCCCTCTGCACAGTCCTCTTCCCTAAGAGAAAGTCATGACCCTAACAGCCCCTGGTTTATCAGGAGAGGATAGAGAAAAGCTGCAGTAGCTGTGTCATTAGAGAGAGCCTTTGGTAAAGAAGTAAGGGAAGCAGGCATTTAGATAAGGGTAAAGGCATTAGGAGAGCCAGTTCGTGTCCTTGAAATTAAAGGAAAGCAGGGAAAATTTAGTATGAACCTCTGAGCTGAAAAAAAGGAAATGGTTTGTAACTGTGAGAGTACTGACTCATAAGCATTCCACAAGAGTTTTTCCATGTGCCTTTGAAAGCAGTAGAACTAGTTCAGACTTCAAAATAATATCAGCAAAACCCACCTCACGAGGCACTTTCCCAGCTACTCCTGATCAGATCAGCTCCTGAATGCTGTCGGCCTTCTATTTGCCTGACATCTTTAGCTGGCGTAGGGCCTTTCTCTTTGATCATCCAAGATTAGGCCCTACCCTTTTCCCACTACACAATCCCCATAAATGGGGGTTCTGCAGGGGTCCTCTCTTGCAATCCTTCTATAGTCTTTGATCTGTCTGACGGTGCTATCCCACCATTTTTTCTCATATCATTCTCTGAAGCCCAATGTTGTAGTCAGAGGTTGCAAGGAGAACAATTACATACAGGACACTTCATTTATAGTATTATTTATAATGGTCACCCAAGGTGTCAAATACAAAGAAGGTGCAGGAAATCTGTTCACAGCAACTGTAGACCTAGAAAATCCTGCTGAGGGCCTGGATTCCATGGCAATAACCTACATGAGTTCAGCTGAAAACCTAGAATCCACGACAATAACTCATGCACATCTATTTCATAGATCTGTGCTGGGAAGGCCCAAAGGTCGGCGATGGAAGCTAGAAAGTCTATGCCAGCGGGGCAAAGGATGTGTGCCAATAGGTTGAGGATTTTACACTGGAGCCAAGAAGCAATGCTCAAAATAAGGACCAGGGCTCCCCCCAAATTATCACAGCTATCTTCAGCAAGGTCCTGAGCTCCTCCGATGATGAGGATAGATGAATATATATTAAGAAGCACCTGTGACAAACTTTTTCACAGGGAGATTAAACAGTACACATTTGCCCTCTGGAGCCAGAAAGTGATGCTCAAAGTAAAGATCCAAAGTGAACCGCAGCCACCCTCAGCAACAAGGTCCCAAGCACCTCTAATGATAACAGCTGAGTTCATATCAACGGAGCCAGCATGACAAGCTCCTCCAGGAGAACCAATGGCTCCAAACAACAGCAACACTTAGGAGAATTCACAATGCCTATCTTTCTCTTCAGGTCTCTTTTATGCCAATAATTGTACTCACATTGGCCATCTATGCTCAGGACCATGCTGATCCAGTTCAGCTGGTGTTTTAGGTTGACCACCAATTACCAATCCATTACACCCAGCGTGGGTTTAAAATTTTTTTATGGTTCCTAATGCTAATAAAATCTCCTAAGTATTGTGTACAAATTGAAAACACTACATTAGATTACAAATGTATTGTAAGTTAAGGCTGAACACTCTCTACGTGTTTGATCACAGGGCAGACATGACCGTCTTCAGCTGCTGTCATACCAGGAAATCTATGTGCCAGTTATCAACTATCTACATCAAACCTAGAGCTTTTAAGGCAAGATGAAAGGGGGTGGGGCAGAAATGGCCAGAAAATAGCGAATTGAAAAGCTGCACTTTGCAGCCTCCCTAGGCCCAAAAAAAGCACGTGATCTGCCCATCATGAGAACAAACTCTGCATTCAGCGTCCGATGGGAGCGATGTGATTTATTCTCCAAGGCCTCATTCCCATTAGGATACAGCATATCTCCCTAGTAGTTTCCACCATGGTTTCAGAAATGATAAGGATGAGTGATAAGTTCAAAATATTGAGAAGTATGAATGATTTAATGAATATGATTATGAACCATTAAGGTCATTTCCTCAGGGTCGATGTGTGCTGGACTTACACATAATTAGTGTCTGCTCTACTCTGGGTCTTCTGCACACTCCTGCCTCATTCTGGCTACTGTCATTTTCCCCATTCTTGGCTACACCAAGACATGACCATCAATGGCTAGGGCAGCACCTTCTCCATCTCATTGGCAGACAGTGAAGGCAGATAAGAAGGATGCCAAAGTTTTCACCCTTTATGTCCGCCAGCCAAAAAACTACTGATGACAAGTTTGGAACATGCAAGAAACTAGCCATTACATGATATTTCACTTGGGCAGTTGTGTTTATTGAGTTTAAAATTTAAAATTTGCAGCCATTACATTACTCAAAAGTACAGAAATGGAAGTGGAGATTATATTTTCTTAACATTCTAATATCTTAAATTCCTCTTTAAAATTTCATGTTATTCAGGTAGGTAGTAAAAAAATAAATAAGGTTTTCCTCTCCTCTTCCTCCTTCTTGTCCTTGGCCATCTCTTCTCTCTGCTAAGTAAACTAAATCCCTGTCAATTTTTCCCTGGTGTATTTGTGTGTTGAGTGTAAGGATGGAGAATGCCTGATCCAAGTCTGCTTGGATGTCTCCTGTCCTCTTTGACTTCCTGGCTTTGTAACTTTGCACTTGCTTGCTCTGTTGCCTTGCTTGGGTCTGCCATGTCCTGAGCTGGTATTGCCTGCTGTTACTGGTGATGGTTGCCATCGTGCCTGATCCCATGCAGTTGGAGGTGTTCTCGTCCGAGTTTCTGGACTGTTTTAGTCCCCCAGTATTTTAATCACTGTCACTGGGAAAAAAATACCCAACACCAACAATTTAAAAGAAGAAAAGTTTGGGCTGGGGATTTAGCTCAGTGGCTTATGCCTGGTAAGTGCAAGGTCGTGAGTTTGATCCCTGGTACAAGAAAGAAAAAAAGAAAGAAAGAAAACCCAAAATGAAAGAAGAAAGGTTTCTTTTGGCCCATAGTTTTTAGAAGATTGACTCCAAAGTCTACTAGCTCCAAGGCAGGAAGGGCAAAGTAAATGGGTCTTTCAGACAAACTATGCTTACATTATGGTGGCCAGGAAGCAGAATGAGAAGGGAGGACTTAAGGAGGGAGTGTACTGTCCCTAGTGACCCACATGTTGAGACCAGGTCCCATCTCTTTTTTAAATTTTATTTTGAAAGTATACAACAGAACAAGACAAAATAAAGCCAACTAAGATCGTACAGTGAAGTTAGTACAGAACTTCACAGCAGGTTATCGGGATAACAGTAATAGGTATCACAGTATATTTTGTTATCTTTATAATAGTTGTTTTTTCCATCACATATATCAAATTGAGATGAAATATAGAACACTATAGAACTTATCAAAACAGAATATTGAATAGAGCAGTATCATTAATCAGAAAAGAGCAAAACAGTAATAAAAATGTTTGCCTTCAAAGAGATGGTAGAAGGAGGTCCCCCTTATTTGCTATGGTCAACCTCCCATGAGACACTCAGATTTCTGGTTCCTATTTGCTAATGGGCGGGGGGGGGGGAGAAGAGGGGTAGGGGAAGTGGGATACTTGACTCTAGGCCGTGCATCAGTAGGTTCACTATTGCTTAGCAGGGAGGCAGGCTGGTTGTTTGGTTTTACAGCATCCTAAGTTCCAACATGGTGTGGATCTCAGGAGCTGCTGCTGGTTCTCACCCTGGAAGGGCCTCAGTCTGCCACACTGCCACCGATTACCAGGGAGGGGAGGTGCTTGCTTGGCTTCCCAGGGTCCTAAGTTCCAACATGGCGCGGATCTCAGGAGCTACTGTTGGTTCTCCCCCTGGAAGGGCCAGTCTCCAGGTCCCATCTCTTAAACACCACAATCAGTTATGAATTTATCTTTGAATCAATCCACTGATAAGTATAATGCTCTCATGACCCAATCACCTTTCAAAAACCCATCACTAAGCACATAAAATTTTAGAGGGACACTACAGATCTAAATAGATCTAAATAACTATATTCTACCCTGGAACACAAAATATCCAGTGCCCACCTCTTTATGCAAAATGCACTTAGTCCATCTCTAAAGTCTCACAAAGTTTAGTGTTGTAGGAAAATTTATACTGTTGTAGGAAAATTCCCAAGTCAAACCAAAAGGAAGACTTCACACCAAGGAGATAAGAAGGCAGCATTTAATCTTTATGATGGCATACTGTTTAAACTTCACGCCCAAAGGCAACAACACTGAGTTTACAAACGTCTTAGTTTATATAGCATTTAGTAGTGGGAAGTATAAGGCAAATGACAAATGTTACATAATTGGATACATGCATTGAGTCATATATTCACAGGCAAGCTACTCTTGAACAGATTTGTTGAAACAAAGTATTGTTTATTATAATATAGATATACTCTGGGAACAAGGGGAAAGGGCCCTTACAGGGTGGGCTTAGTATAGAAACATTCTAGGAACAAACAAGAGGGCGGCACTTACAGAGCAAGAAATATTCCAGGAACAAGGGAAGGAGGCATTTATCATGTGAGTATAGTTAAAAAATCCTTGACTAGCCCAAGGTGCCTTAAATTATAGACAATTACTATGACTCAGTGCTTATCAGAAGTATATAATTGGGTTTTAGAGGCCATCAAGGTCAATTGAATTCAGCTGAAACTTAGAGCCTTTTAATTTGTATCATGAAATTATCTATAAGTTTGCTATTTTATAAATGTGTTCATGCATTGTAATTGTGCCCCAACATTATGGGTTTCAGTATTGGCAAAATTTCCATGTCCATAGTCTCCTTTGAGACTCAAGGCAAATTTTTAGCTGTAAACTATAAAAAATAAAAAGAAAGTTAAATACTGTCAACATACAATGTCACAGCATAAATATTCCCCTTTTAAACTAGAGAAATAGGACAGGAAAGAATGGATCAAAATAAGATGCCCAGTAGGACACACATTAAGTCCTGTTGCTCTGATGTCAGCATTTGGGGCGAGTTGTAGCAAAATATGAGCTCCTGATGGCTTGAGGGCCCCACCCCCTACCCCTATAGCATTGCTGATGGCAGCCCTCAGGGCCTTTTTCTTTGGGTAGCTCTATTTAATTGCCTCCAACTTGCCTTAGTAGGTGTTTCAGATTCTTGGCATCTTCAACTTCCAGGGCTCTCCACAAAACTTTTGGCTTTGTGGGGAGAGGGTACTGTTGACAGAACTGTGGGGGACCTGCGGCGGCTGAAAAGATAAGAAGTATGAAATATAAATGACCTTTATTTTGAGAATGCGGGGAGAGACACCCCCGATCCCCTGGGGCATGGCATCTCCCCCCTGGGGTTGGGGGTCTCTCCATGGAACACGTGGAGTGAGGCATATAAGTAGCCTCGGTTTGGGGTGGAACCTAAGGAGGTATTAGGGATGCACAGGTGGCCCATTGGTCTTTGTTTGGCACCACAGGTAAATTCCTAGGGGTGGGGGAGATTGGAGCTCCTAGGTTCTGCCTGAGGTTTTTTTTTTTTGGTCTTTTTCCTTTTTATCGGTACCAGGGATTGAACTCACGACTACCTGCTTGCAAGGCAGGCGCTTATGCCGCTGAGCTGAATCCCCAGCCCCCTCTGCCTGAGGTTTTACCAGCTACAGTGTCCGGCCTGGGCCAAAACTCTTTCAACTGTAAGTAGGCAAAAGACAGGATGAAGTCCTCATTGAGTATTATTAAAAATCAATAGGGCAGTTTTTGTTGTAACCTAGTTTTAACCATTGCGCCTCATTTTCTGTTCTGTACGTGTCTTACTGCCTTCCTCCTCCCCTTTCCCCTTTCTATCTATCTAGGTTAAGTTTCAATTTCCTGAGAAATCTGTAAAAACCTTAGGTATCAGTTTCTTGTAACCCCTCCCCTACCCCTCATCCAGCTATCTGTAATAAAATGTGCTGTTCTTTAAGAAATGCTTAACTTCAAGGAAATTACAGGAAGTTCTATAAAGCCCAGATGCTACCTAACTGTGTCAGCGATTACAACATTCCTGTGGTTTTCGGCTTTAAAACCCAACCTTTTTAGCTGTAAGGCGCGCAGTCTCCAAATTGGCTCCTGGAGACTGTGATGCCAGGCCTGGCCTAAAATAAAGCCTTTGCTCCCCAAATTTTAATTTTTTGCTTCCTTGGGTTTTATTCTGGGGTCCGAGCTATCACAGTTTTGACCTGTGCAGAGTCCACCAAATAGAAGGACAAAGGCAGGTAAAATCTAAAAAAAAACAAAGGCAGCTAAACTCAAGCAATTAGGAAAACAAAGGCAAAGAACTCAGGACCAGGAAGTTTCTTGGTAGTGCAATGAATATATGATCTCAAACTTCCCCTTTACTGAATCCTCTAGCCTAAAGTACCTGTCCATATTGCCTCCACCCATAATCTCACCCTGCACCAAAGGACAGGGAAAGGTCACATGCCCAGAAATTCAATTTTAGGTGACAGACAAGCCCAGAAACCCATCGGATTCCAAGAGCATATGCAGGACAAAGATGTTAATAAAAGGAGCTGCAGACAAAAAATCCACAAGCAATTCACTTTTAAATTCTCCCTACCAATCCTGAGTAGCTTTCTGTCATCTCTCTTTTCCTCCTTCCTCGTCTTCAAATATACTGCTTTATTTTCAACTGCTCCTTTAATTCTTTTTTTTTCCTTTAATTCTTTACTGATGCTGGATTTCAGATCATTGGAAGCTATATGTCCCAACAGAGCAGTGGCATGACATGGCAAAGCAATGGCTTGCAATGCACCGCTAGATGTTGCAGTGGAGTGGAGTGTGGCGTGGGGTCAAACCTCCCCAGATATCACAGGTTTACTTTCACAGCTTCACACACTGCCCTCACAGGTGCACCCTTTATGACTTCTCAGACCTTCCTTCTAAATCTGGGTGGGAGCCACCATTGCTATAGGGGGATGAAGCTCCCAACGTATTAGATGTCTGGTGTAAGTTTATGTTCTCTAAAATTAAGAATGAATTTTAGGAATAATGGCGGTTAAGAGCAGAATATTTTTATTGAAAGAAAGAAAGCTTTTGTCTGAGAGAAAGACAGAAGAGGTCCTGAGTGGGTTGCCAAAGACATTGCCTTTTCTAGGGAATTTTATAGAGCAATACTACAAGGTCAGGTATGTCCAAAATGGGGAAACATGGGAAATGGCAAGGCTGGCGGGCCTGAGGTGGGACAGAACTATAGTCAACCAATAAGATTAGTTATTCACGTAAAATTGACCACATCAGGGACAAATGGGAAGATGACTGATACCTACACTTAGAATGTGGTTGCATTTGTTTTGCCTTTTGTCTTGAGATCTGACCCACAACAGAGGTGTTAGTCTCCAGTGTTGCAAGGTATCTGGTCTTCTGCACTGGCTCTTTCAAAGACCCAACCCTGTCTGACTGCCTGTAATATTTCTAACTAACTCAGCTCCCTGTAACACTATGATCACACAACTCTTGTATTCTTTGTGCCTGTAAAATCACACCATATAGATGACACCAAGACCCTCTGCTAGCTTGAGCAGTAGCCAGGTGCCTTTAGAACATGGCTGCAGTGACCTCTGAATACCTGGATGACTGAGCACTGTGAAACATGTCCTGAAAACCAGTTTCCTACAGCTCTTAAATGGGGGCCAGGGACTTCTTGGTCAAATGAATAATTTAGTTTTGCACTGTTGAACCTGAGAAGGGTGAGACCTCACTGATTCCTGAGGTGCCCTTAAGACACTTTTCCTTTTGTCCTGATACAAAGTACTTGGCTTCTTTTTAATGTTGATCTTTTCAGCAACTGTGCTTTTCTTTTCTGGATGCTTCAGGTGCTTCTTTTCTGTTGAAGCTGCAAATTTTCCACACCTTTTGGCTCTAATGTTTGCTCCCAATTTTCATTATGTATCTGGCTAAAAGCAACAGGAAGTTCCCATGCCACAACCTGAAATTTGGGCTGCTTTGACACATTAATTAGCAGACTGCCCTTAATCTCAGTCTTCTAGAAAGTCTCAAGACTTGGGTAAAATGAAGAGAACACACATGGGCTCTAGTTCAACTGCCAATAGAATCCTGTTCCCAGCTGAAACTTTGTGAGCCAGGCCTTTATTGTGTGCATATCTGCCAGTATCCATCCAGAATCCACAATCCAGCATCCAGCTCCAAACAGAATCTCCCATCAAGCTGGGCTTTGTCATTCTAGAACTTCTTTAGCTGGTGTTTCTAAAGCTTTCTAAACTCATCCAACAAGCAACTTCTAAAGGTTTATACCACATTCATGTAGTCACACCAATAACCACACTCCTTGTACCAAAAATTTGTCTATGTCACTTCATTTCTGAGATGCAATACATGACGCTCACAACTTAAGGGAAGAGGTTCATTCTGTCTTATAATTTAGTCCATACTCTTCCCACTCCAAGGCAGAAACAGTGGATCTTCTAGATCTTGCCTCTGATTCACCTCTCCTGATTCACTGCCCCAGTCCCCACCTTCCAATAACACACACAACTATTATGTGCTTATGACCTAATTCCCTCTAAAATCCCCACCCCTGAGGGCACATGAGTTTTATAGGACAGTCCTCATCCAAGTCAGAGCACTCTGACTTCTTAGTCTTTTTGTGCTCCTCTTGAGAGCAGAAGGCCACTCAGCTGGTTCCCTTACCTTGCTATAGTGAATATGTGAGCCTATGTGAGTGTGGTTTCAAGCCCTGCATCTCAGATATACTTTCCAGTTACTATCCAAGTACTATGAGCACTAGGTTTCTTGCAAAGCTTCTGTAATAGGATATTTTTATTTTATGTTTTCCTTTGAATTTCTCCTTACTCTATTCAGTTTTCCATCTAAGATGGAATCTAAATCTTAGCCATTTTCTTCTCATGTTCTTGACAGCAAATTGAAATTTTGTCTCTTCCTAGCATTCAGCAAGATATGCTGACATTTAGTGGAACTTTTTTTTTTTTGACATTTTGTCATTTGTAGTATAAACCAGAGATTTTCAAGCTATAAATTATGTATCATTAGCAGTTTGTAAAATCGATGTATTTTTACTAAAATTAATGGAATCAGGTGGAATACAAAATACCACTCTATCACACTAAGGTAGAATTTCTGTTTTACATGTGTGTGTCTTATACTGGGTCAAGATGTAAATTATATTTATTTCTGTGAATAAAAATTTTTGAGACTTTGCTCAGCTCCCTGACCTCTGCCTTTTTAAGACATAAATATTTTTCTCTTTCAAATCATTCAGTTCTTGAGAAGCAAAGTGCTTTGACATATTTATTGACCTTTACCATAAATTTTCAGAAATAAGGATCAGTTCTTTAAACAGGTTCTATCTTATCTTTCTCTGACACACTGGATTACTGAGTGAATGTGTTTGTGACAAGAAGAAAAAAATTAAAAAGGAAAATAGTTGGAACTGAAATTTTCATAAATTTTCTACTCCATGTCCTCGGAATGCATACCAACAATTAATTCTCCAACTGAGTGAAGATAACAGTGTTCCCACAGCTCCTACAAACAAAGCCATAATCATTTTATACAACAACCATATCTAGTGTTTATTGAGCCCCTAGAATGTGTGAGAAATAAGGACACAGAGATGAATAAGAAATTTCCGTTTGCATTCTGACTAACTAAACAAATATAAAATAATAGTTCAGTAAGTGTTGGTAACATAATTCCACACAAAGTCCAAAGATCGATAAAGGAAAGACGTCAGATTGCAGAAGTTTCCAATGGTTAATTCACTTGAATTCTGAAGATAAATACATGTTTCGCAGGCAGCAAGGAGACAAAGAGTACTCCAGGCAGAAGGAACAGCAACCTGGGAAATGTACATGAATTCACGGTGCATATTCAGCCCAACTAGACGCCAGGTGGGAGAAGACAGAGCGTGCTAAGGTGAGACTGAAAACAGAGGTCGAGGGCAGACTGCAACATGGGAAGGTCTTAACCCAGTGTGTAATTCTTTTCTTATTGTGGGCAATTGAGAAATCAGCAAAAAGCCTTAGGCAAGCACGTGGTAAGTCAATATATTTTGGAAAGACAAGTGCAGGAAGATTAGCTCATGGGGTGGATGTCACATGAGGGAAAAATTGAGTAGAATAAAACAAAGTCGAAATGCAGTTAGGAAGCCAAGAAATCAAGGGCATCCAGATGCGCTGGCTTGGGTATATGTGTAGATAGTGATTGTGGCACGTTAGCTGTAGCTCATAGGAGAAAGAGCACAAGATCATAAATATAATTTATCACAAAGGTAGAACTAGGGGAAGAATGTGTAAAGGTTATCAACCATATAAAGGCATTTACTCCAGTGTAGGTGTCCACGGAAGGAGTAATTTTGTCTGGTTCTACTTGAGGAAATTAAGCAATACGTGACTATAAAATGCATACCTATCATAAACGCATTCTGTCCTATGACGTTTGATGAGATCTATTTGGCTACCTCAGAGTGGGACATTGAGAGAGAACTAGGCATATGAGGAAGTGATAATCCTAGAAGGCTAGGGAAACAGACTGGCAGTCTCTGGAGCCGGAGTAAATAGAGACCAGTAGTAGGTGATAGCAGAGGCAAAGGATTAGGTTTGCCTGGATTGCCTGCTGTGGTCTGAAGAAAATACTCAATGAACAACCAGACAAAATGATATGGACCCAGGGAGGATACACCTGTGGTAATACCTGTGAATCCCTGCAGAGAGATTACTAATAGAGAAGTATGTCAGCAGGTGACTCATTTACTAGGTGACATCTTGGGAGAGAATTCGCTCTTGGGAGAGAAGTAGCAAGGGGAAGATAACAGAGTGTTATCTACAGACCTCCAGAAATAGATTACCTCCCTGTTATTAAGCAGGATCTTAGACAGAGAAGCAAAAAACAGGATCCAGGCATAAGAGTGAAGGTATATATGCAACATGTATCTACCAGCCATGTCTGGCTATTAAGCACATGGAAGGTAGCTACTAATCTGAGTTTAGGAGGTGCTATAGCATAAACAGAAACAAGGACAAAAATCACATGATCATCTCAGTAGATTCAGAAAAAGCCTTTGATAAAATTCATCCATTTATAAGTAAAACTCTGAAGAAAATAGGTATAGAAAGACCTTATATCAATCTTTTTTTTTTTTTTTTACCAGTACCAGGGATTGAACTCATGACCATATGCTTGCAAGGCAGGCCTTTATGCCACTGAGCTAAATCCCCAGCCCCTGTTAATCTTATAAGAGCCATTTATGACAACCCAAAGGCCATTATTATATTTTTTCTAATTTTTTAAAAATTTTTGAGACAAATGTTTGAACTATTTGGTATGTAGTTTAAGCTGGACTTGAACTCACTCTGTAGACCAGGTTGGTTTCAAACTCACAGTAATCCTCCTGTCTTAGTCTCCCAAGTGCTAAGATTACAGGGTGCATTATCATACCTGGCACCAATATGATATCAAATAGAGAAAAACATAAACTTTTCCATATAAAATCAAGAATTAAACAAGGGTGTCTCTTATCCACAGCTGTTTAACATAGTCCCCAAAACCAATTCTAAGCCAACAATAACAAAGACCAGGGGCAGGGGATTTAGCTCAGCGGCAGAAGCGCCTGCCTTGCAAGCAGGCAGTCATGAGTTCAATCCCTGGTACCTATAAAAATGAAAAAGACCAAAAAAAAACAAAGACCAGGCTTCACGATCCCAGATTTGAAGTTATATTACAAAGAAATACAAACAGCATGCTTCTGATAGAAAGAATAAATGTAAGGAACACAGAAGAGTAAGTGAAATAATCTTAGGCATAATCAACTATTCAATCTTCAACAAAAGGCCATAAACATACATGAAAGGAAAGATAGCTTCCTTAATAAATGTTTTCTGAGAAAACTGGACATCCATACAGAATATTAACACACATATCTAATCATTTACCAACCTAAAATCTAAAAGGATCAAAGATAAAAATGCTAAAACAGAAATACTTAATCTGCAATAAGATAAAATAGGTAAATCTCTTGATGATATAGATATGGGTAAAGATTTTCTCAACAGAACGCCAATAATACAAGAAATAATGTCAAGAACCAAAAACTGATTGTGTCAAACTTCAAAACTTCTGAATATCAAGGGAAACAATCAACACACTGGAGAAATAACCTATAGAATGGGCCAAAAATAATTTTCCAGCTATTCCTGAGAGAGAGGACTAATACCTGGCATGCATAAAGAACTGAAAAAACTAGACCCCTCAAACAAAAGACTCAATCAAAAAGTAGGTGATGAATAGAAACTTCTCAGAAGTATAGATGGCTAACAAACATATGAAAAAATATCTCTGGTCATAAGAGAAATGCAAATGAAAACAATACTGAGATTCCATTTTATTCCACAGAAAATGGCTGTCATCAAGAAATCAAATAATAACAAAAAGCTGGCAAGGCTGTGGAGAAAAAAGAACCCTTCTCTATTGTTACGAAAGCTAAGTAGTACAATCACTATGTAGATCAGTACAAAGAGTCCTTTAAAAGCTAAAAACTAGAAATTCCATTTGACCCAGCTATGCTCCTTCTAGGAATCTTTTTAAAGAGTTAAACTCATCATATTATAGTGATGCATGCATACCTATGTTTACAGCAGCACGAGTCACAATAGTTAAATCTTAGAAAAAATCTATATGCACATCAAAAGATGAATGGATAAAGCAAATGTGGTATTTATACCCACTAGAGTACTATTCTGCCTCAACGAAAGATAAACAGGAAGCATTTGTAAGTAAATGCATAAACCTGGGAAGTATAATGTTAAGTGAAATAAATCAAACATGCAAATTTAAACATTCAGTGGTTTCTCTTATATGAGACACTGAAAATACAAATAAAAAACAATGTAAAGGACAGATTATAGGAAGTTGGGAGTTTCACAAGGGAAGGTGAACAGGAGATGGTGGGAGGAAAGAGGGAAGGAAGAGAAAAGGGATTTTTAAAAAAGAAAAATTCGTAAGAAAAATGGAAATAGAACTTTTTCCCATAGTAAGAAATACAAGAGTTGGAGGGAGAAGGGAGGGAATTAAGATGTATATATGTACAAATTTGGGCCAGGAATTTCACTCAGCAGTGTAAGCTTGGCAAGTGTGAGGTCATGACTTGGATTGCTGGAACAAAAAAAAAAAAAAAATACACACACACACACACATATGCACACAAACTCCATAATTAATATAATCATTAGGTACAGAAAACATGTACCAATAAAAAATAAGTAAAACTTTAAAAAGCAATACAAAAGATGACAACTGTGAATTAAGGTCCAGTACACACATACACAAATGTTCAACTTTACTGGTTACTAAAAAATGAAATTAAATCAACATGGAGATTGCATTTTCCTTTAGAAAGAATAGTTATCATGAGAAAATTGAGTAAAAACAAATGCTGGTGAAGCTGAAGGGAAGAAAATGAGTTCTTCTACATTGTGAGTGGGAATGGCAACCTAGTAAAATCACTATGGAAATCAGTATGGAGATGCTTCAAAAACCAAAAATGGAATTTCCATTTGACTTGGCTGTTCCCCTTCTAGGCATCTTCCTGAAAGAGTTAAGGTCATCATATTACAGTGATATATCCGTGTGTTTAGTTTATATACAAAGAGACAAAGGGACAAAGAGGAATGTGTTATATACACACAATGGAGTACTACTGTATTGTACAGAAAGATACATTTGATTCATTTGTAGACAAATGAGTACAGATTGAGACCATAAGGTTAAGTGAAATAAACCAAACACACAAGCGTAAATATTGCATGGTCTCTCTTATGTGGGACACACAAAGTATAAACAAAGAGCAAAATAAAAAATAGATACTATAATAGGAAAATGCAAAATAGGCCTCTTTCAAGTGGGAAGGAGACAAGGGATGGAGGGACGGGGAGTAGGAGGGGAAGAGAGTGGCATAAAAAATAACGAGTTGGGATGTGTTATGCACATGAACCAGCATCCCGTGAGGAATGTGATAATTACGTGCTACAAAACTGGAAAAAAAAAAAAAGCAACAGAATAAGACAATTAGGCCACATCTAGGCCATGATCTGAGGATGGTCATAGGTCTCATCTCGGTTTTGTTTGTTTGTTTGGTTGGGTTTTTTTGCACCGGGGATTGAACTCATGGTCTCATGCTTGCCAGGCAGGTGCTTAGGGTACTGAGCTAAATCCCTGGCCCTGGGGCTCACCTCTTGAAGCTTTTACCATCCCCCAGTAGCACCACTCAGGGGAACAAGTCTTCAGCATGTGTATTTTGGTTGGACAGTTATTCAAATTATAACAGACAGCCTGGAGTCAGATAGTGTATGTGCTTGAATAACAACTTAAGTCTGGGCTTTCTTCCACAGACAGTGGGAATCACCAGAAGCATCTGTAAATCATCAGTACTCTGAGAATATTACTGAGAGATCCAATAGTTATGAAACATATTCAACCCTTGATAATGAGAATACTTATTGGTTGCAGAATAGTTCTTTGTGACCTTTTTCCCATGAGAAGGCACACATAATAATATTTGTGTAGTTCACTGTGTTAGATGTGTGAGGTGTGAACTGCTAAGCACAAACAGTCCCTCAAAGGATTAATATGTTAGCATACCTATTACCAGGGCCATCTTAGCCATGCTGGTTGAGATGCTCTGCCCAGGACCTCATCTCCATTTTATTTAGACATATTTTATGTGAGTAATTTAGAAATTGAGCTTGAGTAAAATAAGAGATTGTATTGTATTAAGGGGGTCAGTACATTTCATTTCTACACAAACCCTGAAGAATACCATACAATAAAGTGATAGTGCAGGTTATGCCAACATTAGAATGTATAACTCTCTACAACCATACATGAAAGTATTTCTGTATACATATTATGAATATGAACACATAAATACACACCTATGCACTCATAACCCACACATATATACTAAGGAGAAGTATAAAAATGGTTCCAAGTTTTTCCATGTATAATTTTATATTCACTTTTAGAAACAATTAGACACATTTTGGAAACAGTCAATTTTTACACTCCAGTGATTAATATTCTCACCCCCTGCACTCATGCCATATGGATTTTTCTGTGTTCTTTTAACACATAGGGGAGTATGGAGACAGGGATAGACCCAAAGGAGCAAAAGGCATGAAGCTCCGTAAGTACATGCTCCTCATGAGTTTGTCAGATGGTCAGTCTCGTGACACTGTTTATTACTGAAGCTAAGAATCATTAAGAATAAAAATAACTAATATGCAGGGTGGCAGGTGCCAGTCACTGTGTACAAACATAATCTTATTTCATATTCATAAGAGCACAGGAAAGATATAACTATTATCTTCATTTGAAAGGAAGGCTAATTTTAGAATAAAATTGTAGTCCTTTATACATTATTCTCCTTTTAGAACTAAAAAAAAAAAAAGAAAAACCTAAGTGTAGCAAGTTTTGTATGCTGAATGCTGGGGGGTAATTCTGCATGCTATATTGTTGATTCTTTTGCAAAATAAAGTGACATACCTCACACAGGTAAATGTAGAGATATGTGGTACATAGGAGTATGTTTTTAATTACACAACGAGTATTTCTGAACCTTGACTATCTAATTAGTACCTAGTTTTGGCTACTTTCACCAATGAGATGCCAAAAAGCCATAGGTATGAGTCACTTTACTTTTTTATAATTATCTTTCAACTAAATGAATACACTTAAATCTCATAAAATCCATAGTTCTAGGTGCTTTTGATCTTACTGAAAATTAGTATATTCATGGAGAAAATTTTCATTCTAAATTCTATTCTGTATGATAGAAACACAGCCTTGACATAGAACTATTGCCATGATTTAAGAGGATTATACTCCTCAAAAAATTGGTTAAAATGTTCATCTTTATCTGTTTTTTGCTTTATCCTATCAACTTAATGAAACCAAGAATGACAAGATATGTGGAAAACTTACATTTCAAGCCATGATTTTATTCCGAAAATCAAATCTATTTTTAACAGACACTGAGAGCCAGAGCCTAATTTTTACACAAAATTATGCATTCACAAAAAAACTGTGAATGAAGCTACAGCTCCTTAAAAGAGCACAAGTAAGTGGTGGAGTAAACTGCCACCTAGAGTTGAGATTTGAATTTCATTCAGTATATGTTATGAAAATTATCTTATTAGTAGTCCGAGATTTTTAAGTGTTTCATATTTAGTGTGTGCATAGAAGTTCTTTACTATAAAGCCCATTTAAACCTCTATCTATAATTCCATGTCTGTAAAAATGCAGAATCTCTGCCAAACAAAACAGAAAGGGAACATTTTAAATAAGGGAAACATAGACTCCTAGAAGTAAAATGTTTATTGTCTATTATTTATTAAAAATCTTTGGGAAAATGTTTACTGTATTTATATGTGAATATGCAAATTTGTTCCAAAAACAAAGATAACATTACTCAGAATGTCTCAGTTATGAATTCCTTAAAAAAATACTCAGCTCACTTTTCCAATTACTGTATAATTTATTGCTTTTCTGACTTTGTTTACATTCACACAGGGGGATCAGAAGCATCTACAACATGTTAGCATCACTGTCAAAATCTGCATCAACTATTCAGATTTAGATATTCCAATTAATTGTTCTAAACTCTGGAAAGCCGATATTTCACTTCCTTAACCAAAAAGCTCTAAAATCATATACTCAGGATATGATTCTCTGAAAGTAATGGAATAGCCATAATAGAATTCAGATGGCTTAATAAATGGTGAACACACCACCCTGTCTTAATTTCTTTTCTCTCCTTGCTGAGACAAAATATCTCACACGTACAAGTTTAGGGAGGAAATGTTTACTTAGGTCAAAGTTTCTCGAGGTTTTAGTCCATAATTGCCTGGCTCCAAGGCATGGTGGCATCAAAGAGGAGAAACAGTTCATGGCAGGCGGAAGGTCACAAAGCACTAAGAGAAGGGAAATCCTAGCAGCTTTTTCCTGCCCATTTTATCCTCTATGTAGGTTACTGGGATTAGGGTAGCACCAAACCAATCAGTGGACTGATTTAGTTACCACATGAGCGTCGCATACTCTAGATTTAGCCACCTCTGAAAAATCCCCACCTATGATCACATGAGGCTTTGGGGGAGATCTAGACATAAACTATAATGCACCCTGAATTTGCACCTAACCAAAAGTGTGGAAAGGATTTCTACATTTAACCACTCATGTGCAGCACAGGTCAAGTCGTGTGTGTGTGTGTGTGTGTGTGTGTGTGTGTGTGTGTGTGATGTAGAACTTGAGTTTTCTGGAAAGAAACTGAAAATATCTGTAAGCAAAGAAATTAAAACATTATAGCACTTCACCTACAAAATCTTTGTTGTGTATTTGTCACCTGACTATCCTTTCTCAACCCTTGCCATATACCTGGTTTATCTTTACGTCTACTGATGCATGGAAAACAGGTTGTCAACTCTATGTCACACAGTAACTATTTTCTCCTACTCCAATCCTGCCTCATTCTGATTCTCCTCATCTGCTTTCCCAGAATGAATTTATCCTTGTCTTGCTTCATAAAATTCTCTTTCAACATGCCTTTTCTTTCATCACTTTTATTCTCGTCCCAAACCTTTGGTATGGTTCCCTGAGGGCAACCTTATGTTTAAACCAGTTTTCAAGGCTTCTTTTTGTCTCTTGTCTTCCCATCTCTTACCTTTGCCTTGGGGAGGCCTTTACTTTCTGATTGTTTCTACAGTTTTCTGAAACAAAAGCAAGCTAGGCTTCTTCCTCATTCCCTGGAGGTTTCTGTATAGTTAAATTGTACTTCTCTCCATTCTGCTATTTGATATCACATCTTGTTTTTTCCTTCACTTTGCCTGCATGTGCCTGTGGGTCCTCTCTCCTTCCGTTCTGACTGTTTTCTAAGTCACCTTTGTCTATCTGAGAGGGTCTCAATCTTCGCTGCCCTCTTGACATCTATCCCACTGTCAAGCCACGGATTAGTATCTTGTCATTTATTTTGAAATGTCTCACAACATGGTTTTACAGCTCCTTTGTAAAAGGCATTATTCTACATGGTTTCATTACCCATTACTTCTTTTTAAAATGTTCCATTCAGGGACTACGATTGTTGTTTCCATTCAGATACGGAAACCTAGGCAAAAAGAGTTTAAGTACCTTGACCTTAGGAACACATTCAATGAGCAATAAAGTTAGAATTGTCCCAAAAGGCTCCAGAGTCCATAGAATGAGTCACTGTTCTGTGCTGCTTTGAGGCCACAGCTCTCTCTTAACTTTTCTGACACGGTCCAGCCCACACTATATCTCAGAAGACACAAGTAAACCCAGATATAGGGTGCTCTGCAAGGCTTTGGGAACGTCAGATTACCCTAGATTATTGCAAGAACAAAGTATCATGAACCAGACAGCACTGCTGCGCAGCGGAAAAGTGGCAGAAAGGATTTGGATAAGGAGGCAAGGATCCGATTCCAGGTTCCACCATCTGGGTGGCTATGTGTAGTTATTAACTCTCAAGTTCCTCTTTGTCTGCCTTTATCCAATGTTATGATTTAACTCCAAAGATAATTTTTTCTTTTTTAAAATATATTTTCCTTTCCACTCCAAATTCCTGTGTCTCTTCCGAGCCAGAGCTGTCTTTTGGCTGACTGTTATTTGAACAGAAGAAAGACACTGAGCCCCAGGTCCTATCTTTTCTCTTTGTAAACTCTTCTCTTTGTTCATTCTGATAATGTTTAACTGTTCTCAAAGTCTGCTAAATATTAGCCTAATTTTCTGATAGAACTTACAGGAAGAAATAAGTAAACCACAGAAACAAATGATATTTTCTATAAGAAATAAATAGTAAATGGGAAATCTCCATGTAAATGCAGGGAAACTAGAGGAATGTTCATTATTTCATACAATCATAGCAATAAGACAGTTTTTTTTTTTTTTAAAGAAACACACATACACATATACTCTGGCACTTATCGGTGTATCAATTAGTATGAAGAGTGGTAGAATAATATCATGAATGTTTAAATTAAAAAGTGTTTGCAGTAAAGGATACATTGCCATTGACCAAACACAGTCAAACCATTATTCTTTTGTTTAATAATGTTCCTTTTTTGACTTTCTCACTACGTAGCTCAGGCTGGCCTCAAATTCATGTCAGTCCCTTAGCCTCCAAACTGCTGGGGTCATAGGTGTGCTCCACCATGCCTGTTTCAATGTTCCTTCTTAAGAAGTTCTGAAAGTACTGTTTTATGTGCATCTTTACTTGTGCTGTCAAGGCTGCCTCAATGTCCTGAACCGATTCAAAATGTTTACCTTGCACAGTCATTCTGACTTTGGGGAACAGTCAGATTCCCATGGTAAGAGAGAGGAGGGTATGCCACAATGTTGTCACAAGCCTTTCTCTCTGGCGGATGGCACTTGGCAACAGCATTCACCATATTTTTAATCTTAACTTGTAAAGACATTCACAAAAGAGGAATTCCAGACCTGCTTCAGAAAGGGACAAGAATGATGGGATGAGTTTGAAGGGAGGAGGAGGAGTACTCGGAGGGCAATTAATGACAACTCGTCTTCTCCTAGAAAACAGTTTTTAAAATTAAATATTCACCAGATATTTCAATCACTAGATACAGAATTTTAATACATTGTATATTCCCTTTTAGGAGAGTGTTAGATGAAATCATGCAAATCAGATACTTAGCATGATGCTGAGCTATTGTTTTCCTTCCTTTCCTCTGAGTCTAGTACATTACTATTGAAAGTCTGACTAGTACGTTGTGCAAATAACAATAATTGGACATGCCGACTTGAGAAGCGGACACAACTCTGTATTCCTAATTGTATCATTTCAGACATATCTAACAGATTATACTGCTTATGTAACCAGCAGTTGGATTACTTAAATTCTGCTCTGTTTCAGCTTCTGTGGTCTGAACAGGGACTTCAAAATAAATCCTAGAAAAGGGATCATTAAGTGATAGCAATATTGTTTAAACAATATGTAGATCAGATCATTTCCAAACTTTAATACATTTGACAATATTGAAAATATGCTGTTAAAAGGTACAATATATAAAGTATTATAAAAAAGAAAACAAAAGATTATTTTAGTGTTCTTATTGCTTTGTATCATACCGCCCGGTATGTACAAAGAAACAAACAGCACTGGTTTGGACCGTAAAATGTACCTATGGCAGGTCTTTTAGATTAATCTCATTTCTAGGAATTGGCATCAGATGTGGGCACAGTTTTAGGAGCAAATGTGCATAAAAAAGGAGTAATTGCTCCTGGGAATTCAAATCTCCTGTGATCTTGTGAAAATTGGAAAATAAATGAATCAGTTGAATACAGTTGATATAAGTGACTAGGAAAATGCTGAATTGAGGGTCATTTTGCTATGTAGCTGGCCTTCTAAAATAACTGCTTTATGAAGTTATATCACATGCAGGCACAAATTCCCTATGAGTGTGATCATTACATATACCTAAAATGTACCAATAAACTTAATAAATAAAATAAAATAACTGCTTTATCCATCTAGATGCACGAGCAGAAGTTGTGCCCTGAATATAATGATACCTTAAAAGTTGCATAGAAAGATGTAAAGAAACAGCGTTCAGGGCCACGTAAGCACTCAGGAATAAACATACGGCATGAGGTTGTCTAGAGAATTTGGAGGAGACATGGAAAAGCATTTAGAATAATTCTAGGACATGGTACTTGTTCATTAGATACCACCTATCTTCATCATCAGTGTCACATTTAAATTTAAAAGCATAAAATGGGCCACCTGAGTACTTATTTCTAGAAGTTGGTCTCAATGCTAGTAACTTTCAAAAAGTTCCTGTCTGCTGTAAAATGTTTCCACCTTGTCATGGAATGATCAGACCTTTTCTGTTTTTTTTAATCTGAGGTCATTAAAGACCTATCAGTAGGAGTCCTTTAATACTAGCGGAAGAAAGCCAATCATTAGATTTATTGTAATCTAAAGATGTAAATGCATCTTATCTTTCAGTAGCACAGCTCCCAAAGAAGTTGTACTAATTTCTCATGTTTGAGAAGGGCTTGATATTTTTGGAGCAACTCTGAGTATTAATTAAACATCCTTGTGAAGCAGGTCAGCACTTTCATCTTTTGAAGGTGGTAAACAGGACACAGAGAAAGAAAATAATAATTTGCTTATGTCGTGATCTAGCTCGGAGAATTGACTTCCTGTCCGATAGGTCAAGCTACAGCAAACAAAATATCAAAACACTAATTTGTAAATTGTTATGTATTAGTGAGTCATTATGCATCCTGTGCTTCAGGAACCTAACTTTGCATCATGTTCCAGCTGCCTGTCCTGAGCTTCCTCCCCTGCCTCCTTATTCTTCTAGCTAATTTCTACTCATGCTTTATTATTATTTAACTCATATATATATATATATGTATATATATATATATATAAAATCCCTCCTAACTATCCTTGTCTGGTCTTCCTGTTACATCTATTGTCTATATTATATAAAATCATCATTTATATAGCATTCTGGATCCCACAGCATACCTCTATTATGGCACTAATTAGAATCCATTGTGACAATTGACTGAGGACAAGGAGTATATTTTTTTTCTCTTTAGTGTATGCCTAGTATAGGACACTTACTCAAATATTTTTGAATGAAGAATGCATTTATATATATGGTCAGTCAGATCAGTAAGAATGTGTGTATAACAAGAAACAAAAAGTAAGTTGACTTTTCCCTTAATGTAAACATCAGGCCGGAAGGAAATGATCAAGGATGCAGGCTGACAAGATTCTACTGTCTTGTGGTGCTGCATTGTTTGAAACAAGGATATTTCTAGGTTGCCCAAGGCAGGAAGAAAAAATGTAGGAAGAGTGCACAAGGTTATAAAATTTCCCTTTGACTGTCATTTCCATTCAAAAATCATTGACCAGAACCACTCAGGACACCTGGAACAGACCATATCTCTGCTTAGCTTAGTCCCTTATCCACTTCCATTTAATGGCCAGCCAGCACTGTGACTCCTCAGTGGCCTACTTTAAGCTGCTAGAGCCCCTTTGCACATTTACAAGTGCCTAGAACACCCCTTGATTCATGGTGTCTTTGCAGCAATATTATTAGCTCCACCCCTTGTCTTGGGCTGTGGAATTATCCTAAAAACTACCCTGGGGGGTAATTTTGCCAGAAATTATATTCTTGCTTGAAGTTATTTCATTCTTTGCATTGTCTCTATCACTTCCTCTATAGTTTGGATTTTAAATGCTCGTCATTATCCAGGTGTCAAAGGGTTGGGTAGCTCCATACTACTAGGAGGTGGTGGAACCTTTAAGAGGTAGGCCTAATGAGAAGTTTTAGATGATTGGGTGTTACGGTTGATACATTGTGTCAACTTGAGAAATTTAGAAGTTTTAACTGAGAAACTCAGCAGGGAGCCAGGGTTCTTCATAAATATCCTCATCTTAAGAGGAGAAGAGGAGAGCACAGAGATTTTGTGAGTGCTACACCTGCTCTGGGGTGTGGGGGTGGCCTGTGTACAATATAAAGGAGAAAAAGAGGCTTGTTCTTCACCTTTTTTGCTCTGGCTGCTGCCCCAGTGCTATGTCACCCTGCCTTGGTGCCAGCTGATTATGGACTGAAACTTCCAAAAATGGTAAGCTAAATAAACCTTTCCTTCCTTCATTTTGGGTGTTGAGTATTTTGTCCCAGCAATGAGAGAAAAGTAAAAGTAACCAAGACACTGGTGGTGTGCTTTGAAGAGGATTTGGGGAACCTGATCTCTTGTTTTTCTCTTGTACTCAGCCATAAGGTGAACAGACTTCTTCAGTGATAGTCCTGCCATAATGTACTGTCTTGCCACAGGCCCAGCCCAAAAGTAGCAGGACCAACCAATCACGGACTGTAACCTCCAAAACTGTAGGCAACTTAAACTCTTTCCCTTCATAAACTGAGTATTTCGGGCACTTGTTATAGTAACAGAAAGCTAACTCCCTTTAGCAATTTTCCTTGAGAATATTTTCTTAATTACATTACTTGCATACACATCCTTGTTTTAGAGATTATATATGAGAAAGACAGTATCACCTAAATAAAACCATAAATGTGGCAAGTTTCTGGAGAGAACTGATACAGGTAAGACTATGTCTACCATAGCATAATGCAAATCAACTTGGTAGTTAAGCAAAGGGTCAGATGACATGGTCTGAGCTATCCAATTCTCCCAGCAAGGACTATACAAGTGTAAGAAGAAAGAAGAATTGCATAGAAAAGGCTTATAATGCTGAGGAAGCAAGGGCAGTAGATCAATGTCCAAAGAGGAAAGAAGCCCTGAGCTTGGTTCTAACAGGAGTCATCATTTGAAGAGCGGCAGTTATGCAGCAATAAAAGAAATGATGGAAAATACAAGGGCCCAGGTCATGTCAGGATATAAATTCTGGATAGAAAAGTGTAAGTACTAGAAGTCAGTTTGGTGGCAGTCTGGTTTCTAGGTTATTATTGACAGGCCTCAGTCAATAGCTGTGCTGTGAGGAATTGGTGGCTAAGATGTGGCTTTTTGGTAGCAAGACGGTAGTAAATTTACCCTTTCAGGCTATATTTAAACTTACCATATAGCCCAGGATGGCCTCGAGCTCACAGTGATCTTTCTGCCTCAGTCTCCTGGGTGCACCCAGCCATTTACTAAATTCTGTATGTACTTGGATCTGTTTCTGAGCTTGGCATTCTGTTCTATTCAAGCATCCACAGTGAAATTTTTTTTTATTATACAAGCATTATAGTATGATTAATATAATGTAAGGCTACCCCATTCATTAGATTTTCTTTTTTTAAATTTTTATTAGTACATATTTGCAGTACATAATGTTTACATTCCCTCTAAGTAACAAGTAATAACAAATACGGATTTCTTTCTTCATCCTCTTTCCTTCCTCTATCTTTTGGTCTTCTTAAGATCTATCACCCCACTTCCTATTGTGTATCTTTTATTTTGCAATATTTAAGCTTGTGTATCTGATTTATGTCACTTAACATTACAGTTTCAAGGTACATCCATTTTCCTGGAAATGATTCAAGTTTATCCTTCTTTAGGGCAGAGTAGCATCCCACTGTGTGTAAATACCACATTTTCTTTACCAGTTTATCTGTACAGGGATATATAGCCTTGCTTCCAAGATTTAGCTATTGTGAATAGTACTGCTATAAATATGGACAAACACGTATAACCGTAATATGACGTCTTTAACTCTTTTAGGAAGACACCTAAAGGGGAATATGTGAGTCAAATGGAATTTCTATTTTTAGTTTTTTGAGGAACTTCCACACTGATTTCCATAGTGCATGTACTAGTTTACATTCCTACCAACAATGTTCTTTTTCCCCATAACCTTGCCAGCCTTTGATATTATTTGACTTCTTGATGATGCCCATTCTTTTAGGGATACAATGAAATCTCAGTGTTGTTTTAATTTGAATAACTGAGCATTTCTTCATCTATTTACTGACCATTTATGCTTCTGTTAAATGTCTATTCATTTTGCTAGTTCATTTTTTATTGCATTTTATTTGGGGGGGCTCTAAATTTTAAGTTCTTTATATAGTTTAGATTCTTACATATTTATTTTTCCATATGGATTTTAGAATTGTACTTCTTGTGTGAAATATCTAGCTGTATGGATTATGCCAAGCAATTAAAAAAAATTTTTTTTGGTACGGGGATCAAACTCAGGACTTCACGCTTGCCAGGCAGGCACTTAGACTCCTGAGCTAAATCCCCAGCCCCTATGTCAAGCAATCTGAATCATTTGGTAGTTTTATAATTATTTTATACTTAAGGGTCAATCGGTTGTATATTAAGAACAGAAATATTTATTGAGAAAAAGAAAGCTTCTGTCTGAGAGAAAGAGACAGAAGGGGTCCTGAGTGGGTTGCCAAAGAGTCTGTCTTTTCTAGCAATTTTTATAGAGTAAAACCATGAGGTGAGGTGGGTCTAAGGTAGGGAAAATTGGGAACTTGCAAGCAGACAGGCATGAGGTGGGACAGAGTCAACGAGTGAGTTTAATTGTTCAGGTAAAATTGACCAAATTAGGGATAAATGGGGAAGCAAGTCATGTAGCACAGGAGCATTCTTTACAGGTCAGAGACTCTTTCCATAGAGGGTTGGGATGGTGACTCCTGCATCTCAAAGTGATCTGTACTTAACTAATCTCAGTTGTGTATTAAACAAAGTTACACAAAAATTTTGTTTTCGAAGGAAAGGAATTATCTGTTTTATTTATGGTGATTTATGCTGATACAAAATCACTCAGACCCGTACTTTTCCTCTAATAGTGCCTATTAACTTCTTTTAAAATTTTCATTTTCATATTTGGCAGAGCATAGAGAAGATGGTCCTAATGTGTTGGGATGGGAGGTGATGGTAAAAAATTTGGAAAAGAAGAGATGAAACATTTAACCTAAAATGAGCTGTAGAATTTTTTAATTGGACTCTTGAGTAAACGCTTGGCCTGCTTTGTAATTCAGCTGGACTTGGCGTGGCATTTGGATCTTAACTCCCTGGCCTGCAGGCTCTTGTATCTTGAAGTGCTTTCAGTTTCAAGCTGCCTAAGAATGAGAAAAGGTAGAGGTGTCAAAATAAGAAAGAGAAATAGAAAACATGGAAGTGGATTCTTAGGGCTACATCTAAATGCAGTACTTCGGGAGAGACTAGTAATTTTATTCCCTCCTCCAAGCATTTTTTAATAAACCGAATCCAGGGTTATTAATTTGGCCAGGTTTCTTATTTCTGGGTTTTCAAAAACATAACCATGCAAGTGTGAAGGAGGCAGAAGTAACCTAATAAGGATGATTTAAGAGGCTTTAATTTAACAGAAATCCTGTCAGCTATGGAAGATGACACATTATCTGCTCTTCTTTTGGAAATGGAAGTATTAATGGCAGTCTTGACTAGTCTTCACCATTTATTTTCAACTGATTATACGGGGGCTTATACAGATTCTAAACAGCACATATAAAGTAGAAAATGATGTTATTACTCAGTTACTCATATATGACCTTGACTTATTTACTCATTTTATTCAATATAATTCTAACTTCTTGACATAACTTTAACTTCAAATAAAACCTTAATTTCCTAATATTTAGAATACTGTTAATGATTTCTGTTTCAACAGCTTTTATACACATGGAGTAAGTATATTAAGTATATGAGTAAAATATGCACATCATCTGCTTGTAATTTTTCCCTTGCCAGCATATAGATGAAACCCTTCTAAGGCTTCTAGATTTTCTATGGGTAAATGTGTAGTGTTTTACATACCTATAAAGTCTTTGCTGTCAGGAGCTATCACATGGATCTGTTTATTATTTTGCTTTCTTTTTTTTTTTTTTTTTGTCTTTTTCCTTTTTATCGGTACCAGGGATCGAACTCACGACTGCCTGCTTACAAGGCAGGCACTTATGCCTTTGAGCTAAATCCCCAGCCCCGATTATTTTGCTTTCTAAAACTCCATCTGCAATGTCACATAGAAAAATGACCTCAATAGATGTGTTTTATAGTATATTATTTAGTCTGAAATAAGTTATTATTTTGGATATCAAGGAACAGATCTTATGGATTAATAAATTCAACAAAGGATAATGAGTCATGTATTTCTTTTCCTAAACCAGATTTCTCTTGGTGCTAAACACCTAAACTTTCTTCTTGGTGCTAAACACCTAAACTCATACTAATTTGTATTTCTATTATAATGAATGATCATGAAAATCTGAGTTTTGTCATCAGAAACAGCCAAGGATCAATTTCTTGATGCTATTGGACTCAATCTATAGTCCCTTCTGTAACCAAGGATGGCAAAATATTGTTTCCTTCATAGCTTTTTTAGTGTAGCAAGTTGAATGTGTATTTCATTAAAATTATCTTTTTATTAGTATATGTTCGCAGTACAGCATGATTACATTTATTGTGGGGATTTGCATATGCACATAACATACCTTAATTCTTTTTTTGTCTCCTTCATTTCCCATCCTTCCCTTCTCCGTCTAACTCTTATTCCTGCCCCATTTGAAAAACCTCTATTTCCTTATTTTTCTTCAATTCTATTTCTTTTTTAAAATCCATTTGCCCTTCCCCCATCACTTGTTCCCCTTCCAGTTTGGAAAGATCCCCCTACTTCTTATTATCTATCCTTTGTTTTGCCTTGTATTTATATTTTGGGTTTCTCATATAAGAAAAACCATACAATATTTAAACTGTGAGTCTGACTTCTTTCGCTTAACATTATGGTGCTGAGGCACATCCATTTACTTACAATGCCTCAAGTTTATCCTTCTTTATGGCAAAGTAACGCTTCATCATCTATAAAGACCACATTTTCTTTATTCATTCATTTATTCATCCATCTCTGGATATATAAGCCGTTTTCAAGATTTAGCTAGTGTGAATTGAGGTGCTATCAACATGGGTATGGTCATATCACTGTAATATGATAACTTTGACTCTTCCAGGAAGATTATTAAAAAATAACTAGTTCAAATGGAATTTTTATTTTTAGCTTTTTGAAGAATCATCATACTGATCTCCATAGTTGTTGTATTAGTTTCCATCCTTTCATAGTTTTCTGTGTCATGCTTACCTGTCAACCTATTTGTCTGTTTGAGTTCTGTAGTCAATAGAATAAGATTCCAAGAATCTGAGGTAGGTAGGTTTTTTTTTTTTTTTTTGTCTTTTTGAGACAGGGTCTCACTATGCAGTTCAGGCTGGCCTTGAGCTCACTTTGTAGCCCAGGCTGGTCTTGAACTCGCAATGATCCTCCTGCCTCAGCCTCCCAAGTGCTGGGATTACAGGCATGAGCCACCATGCCCGCCTAAATCTGAGGTAGGTTTAACGGTCAGAATAGCCCCAATATCCATTAAAGAGGTGTAAACTGTTAACCAGGATGTCTGACAGTGTGGTTCCAGATGTGGCATCTCATGAAGACTTGATTAAAAATCACTACATGCCAAGAGTAGTGGCACTCACATCCCAGCTGCAATGCATTTTTAAGTTGAGTGCTGAGCACTCTCTCAAACATTAACCTTGGATGAGAAGTCTAAAAAGACATTGACAGAGGAGATGAAACTTGCCAGTTAGATATTAGCAGGCTTCAGGAGGAGCTGACAGCCACTAAGAGGAGTTAGGAGGACCAGCTGAGTGTGATGAGCGCCTACTTGTGTGGCATGCACCAGAGGCTGTCTAAACAGGAGGAGATCAACACCCTGAAGATGGCCAGCAGGGGACATTCTAAAAATAAGAGTCAGTGTTTTATCAACAGCTGCTGGTGACTTCCAGAGCTGCTGCCACTGCCCAGAGCTGCAAGGCTGATCCTGCATAGGACTGCAGATGCCTTCAGGGAGAAGTTTTGTATGTTAGTAAGGACAATACGGAATTTGATTATCATAGTGAAACGGAAAAAAATACACAATGGATAGTGTAGGTTTCCTTATGCCATTTTTTATCTGTGCACTTTTAAAAATTAGGTCTTGATTTCAATATCTAAGAATGACAAATATTTTTTATATTTTCAAACTCAGTTATATGGTAATTGGTTTGTTATCTATATAAGAGGTATGTTTCTGAATAAAATACTTAAACTGTGAAACTATCATTACTTCTTACTGTAATTGAAATTTCCAGACCAATCTCCAGATTCTACTTTAAAGATTGTTCATACATTCACACCCCACATCTGGGAAGTGACCATCCAGACTTCAGACCCCGTCAGTTTATTATCTGCTCTCTGGTGCTTTCTCTGCATCAGAATAACAATAAAGGAAATTCATGTCAATAAATTCATACTAATATTAAACTTTTACTCTATGAAAATTTAATGAAGGAAATTGAGACTTATTAAAGTAGGTTTTACAAAGATTTTTTTAAAAAAAGAAATAAATATGTATAAAGTTCAGTCTTAGAACTGTGACTAGGATAGATTTTTTTGTTTTGTTTTGACAGCAATAGGAATTGAATCCAGGACCTGTTGACCTACTGGATACTGGGCAAATATGCTGCCACTGAGTTACAGCCTCAGATTTTTTAGTTTTCTTTTTGAGATAAGGTCTTGCTAAATTTCCCAGCCTGGCCTCAAATTTGGGGTCTTAACTAAGCTTCCAGAATAGCCAGATTACAGGCACACCTATTATGTCTAGTGAGCTAGTGAGTACATAATTTATTTCTTTGTATTTGTATCATTCTCAGCTGATAACTTAATGGCTTTCATGATTGTGAGAAGCAATATTAAATTTGAACTAATAGTAGTAGTTTAAACATGATAAATTTCTTAATGATTAATTTCATAGTTTTAGCTCCTGAACTCTGATGATTAGGCTTTCTCATTAATTTGATATTTTCATCTAGTTGTACCTACATGTAAGTCTTAAAGTTTTAGGCATTCCTTATTCACTTTATCTTTGACAGGGTATTTATAATGTCATATATTGGCTCCGAGGAGAAAGTTTACCTTTAAAAAACTTTAATACCCTGCAAGTAATTTTTCAAACCAAATTTATTTTCAAGACCTACTATATTATTTTGCTTTATGCATTATATTTTAAAGAAGATTTGAATAAATGTTTTTAGTGTAATAGGTACAATCAACCAAACTCTTACAGAAGCTGACATAATATTGCCTCAGTCAGGGTAGAAGTACCTGCAAAGCCTCTTGTGTCATGCTTATCCAAGCAATAAATTACTTTTTAAAGTAAAAATCACACTCTGAAATTGCTTTAGCTTTTTCTGAAGTAAAAGTATTGAATGTATAGTATTGGGAACACTTTGTTTTGCTTTTCATCAAGTACAATTATTTTCTACTTGATAGTAGAAAACAATAGTATTTGGCACATCACAAGAGAACAAGGTAGGTCTCTCTTTGTTTTCTCTTTCACACTGAATCCAGTTTTCATTTGTTTCCAGTAAGTTTCTTCCCAACCTGTAACTTAATTTCACTGCCCTCTTCACCTAGAAGTCTTTTTGAAAGTAATCTTAAAACACCTGAAAAACAGTTGTCAAGTTTGAATTTAATGTCTGATATTATTTCCTTGAAAGTTGTTTCTAAAGATAAATAAGTCAATTTAAAGTTTTTATAGAATACAGATATTAACTTCTCATTAAGTGTTCATCTTCCCTGTGACTTCCTAAGTCAAATGAATAACAAGTGCTTCCCATTTTAGTCTCTCTTGAGAAATATGCTAAGAATATGACACATATACAAATAGGCTAGTATGTGAAGAAAGTAACAAGGGAGAAATTAAATGAAAATTAAGTGCCTTTGGGATTTAAAACTCTTAGGAAGTCTTGAAATCTAGGTTAAAAACATAAAGCAAAGAAAGACTCAAATTCATACTCACGTGATATAACTACCACTTGATTAGTGCCATATACAGTGAGCAAGTTCTGACATGGAAAGCAATTTATTTTAAGTTGTTTTGATTTGCATTACTTGTCTGCTTTTGTAGCTTTATAGGTCTTTTTTTTGAATCTGAGGAAAGCCATAAACCATAGTCTCAGGAGGGAAGTACAGTTGGACAGAACCACACAAATTTGCATGCAGTTTGGTATCTTTATAGACTCACTGAAGCCTATCTATTTGGGTTTTTTTTGTTTGTTTGTTTGCTTTGTTTTGTTTTTGTCTTTTTTCTTTTTATCGGTACTGGGGATCGAACCCACGACTGCCTGCTTGCAAGGCAGGTGCTTATGCCGCTGAGCTAAATCCCCAGCCCCTGAAGCCTATCTATTAACCGCATAGGGTTTTGCATTAGTCAAGACTTTAATGTTGCAAATAAAAAATGCCAATACATGTCTTTTAAAGCAAAGATGGCCCCTTATGCCTAGGAAGATAGTAAACTCAGCTCATGACTATAGAAAAAACTGGATCTGGAAATTCAACACCACCAGGAGGGGCTCTCTGCGGCACGTTTCTGCTTTTCTTCCCTTTTCTTGGCATAGTAATCTCATTTTCTCCTGCAGTGATGCTTTCTTCACCTGGTAGAGAACATACCTGCCAGCAGATTTGGTTCTGCAATATCAGGAGAAACAGTTTTCCTGAGCATCCTTCTATCAAATAGAGATGGATTCTATCTGTGCATAGGTCACTTGCCATCACAGTTGCTCTCATTAATCATATCTGAGTTTTATTTCATGCTCTGTGGCAAAATTTAAGGGAGACAAAGTCCATAACTAGAAGAAAGAAGATGGAACAAACCTATAACTGATACTTGTCATCTTCTGCTAAGATAGCAAAGCTACTGTTCCAAGTTCTAACCAAACAAAGATGAGAGTGAAAGGCAGAGGAATAAATTGACAACGAATGGATAAACTGAGGCTGTGTGAAGGAATGAGAGGTGTCTGCAGTGCTGTGCTGGTAAGTTGGCTAGTCCATAAGAATGATGTGTGCTCATATTTATATGTATTATAAGCATTTAAAATATAGTTTATTGATATAAAGAATAAGTGGCATACAATTATAAAAATAACTCAACATGCATTATGTGTATAATTTCCTTAGGCTATGTTGATTTCTTTCTAAAGTTTTGCTGACTTTTGGTGAATTTTTAACTTCTCATTAAACTATAGTTAAATTGACAAGCAAACCTATTTATTTGTCAATGGTGTGAGCAGTGTTTTTGCTTATAAATAATAGTTTTCAAACACTTAATGGGTATTTAATGTTTTGGATTATTCAGAAAGTAAAAGCTAGTCATGATATCTTTAAATTTTACTATGTATTTTCTTGATCACTTTCTTGACTAGAAAATCAACCAAATGGTAATTAAAATCTTCCTTTGTGGTGTTTGCCAATTGCTGTGGTGTAAATACTACCAAAAGCAGCTGGATTTTTGCTACCAGCAGGGATGCACTGAACATAGAATTGGAAATGATGTGCACCTGCACTGCATTCTACAGTAGGATTGTAAATGACTTTATAGCCATGTATGATGGCAAAAATTAGAAGAATTTTTGAATTCTATATTACTTATATATAACTTGTCTAATTGTAAGTATTTGTACTTCTTCATGATTGTTGTGTTGGAAAATCATCTAGTGGAGTCTAAAATTTTTAATAGTTACCCTAGTGAGCCAGTCTAAACCAGTTCCAGTGGATGGTTTGTCTGGTTTCAATAAAACAAAGGTTAGTGAGGAAATAGCAATTTGAAGTCATCTTTAATAACTTAGAGAGCTGACACATAGACTCAAGGGTCTGCTTTGGCGTCACTGTGCTTTATCTGATATAATATAATTTAAAACTGTATTTAGGTGGATATCTCATGTCAAATATACTCAGAATTGAATGATTCTACTTTATGGTTTGAAAGGTCCTTAGATTATTCACAATTTTGGATTCTACCAAATACATTTTCTCTTTTATTGGTGCAAATGAATGAGAAGTTATTATATCACATTTACAAAAGTGTAATTTCCATACTTTATAGTTTAGCTAGAGAAGAAAGGAGATGCAGAGTCTTTGAAATCATTTTCTACTTTTTCCTTGGGGTGCATAATTAAAAACTGACTTCTACTTCTTCATATTATGAACTACATCACAATCTTTTTAACACTAATAATCTTGTAAAAAACCATACTAGACAATGTGTCACAGTGAAAATTAGGAAAATGTTATTTGTCTCTAATATACTGTCATTTTTTAGTGAATGTGACTTTGCTCAGAAAGCAAACTAGTAGTGAGAGACACTTGATTTTCTATTTTCGTGTTCTCACGTTTAGCATTGAATATAAATGTGTCTTCTTGGTGGCTTTCCTGCAACACAAATTCTTAGGTGCTTTAAGCAGCAAAGGAAATGGATAAATGAGAGTGATTGCTGAGTAAATTAAGTTGGAAACTGGATAGTAAGTGTGTCATTTAGTAATTATTTTACCTCTGATGTTATTTTGGGCACAGATTTGTTGCTCTTAAACACTGGGCCATTGTAAAACCCTACCAGCTTTCTCACCATTAAAATATTTTCAAATTTAACAGACAAAACTGTACAATTATGTGGGATACAATATATCAAAATATTTCTAAGGAATTGTTTAAAAAGAAAAGTGATAATGAAGCTAGTGAGCGAAAGATAATTTAGAGTTTAGGAAAAAAATCATCAGACATGGCTGAACATAAATTTATGTTAGTATTCTGGGATTCAGGGATGTTAAAAATGGAAAAATTTGCAAATTGACATTGGACTTAACAGTTCAAAAATGGCTATGTGCTATGACAAAACAGGGTCCTTGATGAGTGACTGTATAGTTGTCTTTTGATTTGTTCATTCTGGCAGTGCCAGATCACCGGGTCATCCTTCTCTGCTCTAATGGGACTCAGAAGCAGCCTGAGTCCATCCATGGTGGTTTGGGAACTAGCAACTAGGCTAAGAAGAAAGAACTGGGTTGATCATTAATAGGGTTACCAATGTCAGAAACAGATGAGGTCAGGGAGACCAAAATGGTTCAGAAAATCAGAAAAGCATAGGTTCCTGGAGGAGAAAAGTGAAGGAGAACAGAACTGATGTAGCTCAAGTCTGGCATCTCATTTGGAAAGAGGGGCAAAATGAACAATCTGAACTTGAATCCCTTAGGTAGAGTCATAGCATGAGGCAGAGGCTTATGAGATAGACATATGGGTCATATTGATGTCAAACATAAGAAGGCCTTGGGAGGACTTTGTGAGATTAACTGAATGTATCATGTCATGTCAGCCAATGAGAAAAGGTAAATAAATATGTGACGTTAGCATTTTATAATTAGGAGAGATAACATTTTTTTACATTACTATAAAACTATGGTTAGATTTCTACAAGTTAGCAAAGGTTATTAGATAAAATTCTACTGGGCCATATTCTTATCTCTTCATATATGAGAGTGAAAAAGTGGTTAAACTGGAAAAACAAATCATCACAAAATAATTTCAAGAGATCCTCATGTGACATGCACTGTAAAAAGCATGAATTACCTGGGGCAGGAACGACAAGTATTTGTTAGCAATTCAAAAGGTATATTAACTTCTAGAACAGAGAATGACCTCCTGAGAAATAAGGTAGAAAGAGGAATGAATTTTTAGTCAAAAGAGCTTACCTTGAAATTGATTTGCCATTTATTAATAGAGGAGTCTTAGGCAAGTTATCTTCTGAGTTTCCATTTCTTCATTTAACAAAATGAGGCCAGCAATTCTTACACATGAAGTGTAAAAGTGACAAGACACGTAACACAGTTGGCAGAGAGGGGACACATTTAATGAACATTAGTTTCTTTGTTCAGTAAGGTGAAGTGTTCACTGTAGGAGTTTCTATGTCAGAGGTGAGGCGCACCGGTAAGATATTCCCAGGGCATAACTTGCCCCTGGTGGATGACTAAACATTATTTGATGCATTCTTGAGCCAAAAACCCAAGAATATGCCCTTCCTTAGTTCTCAATTTGGCCTCATCCTTGTGCAGTAGCTATTAGAGCTCTCTAGAAAAATTCTCCTGCTTTTCAAAACAATGGCTCTCAGTTTGATCCAAATCTGTCTTCTATTCATGAATATTCCTATTCCATTAATTCAAGATCACCTCTTAACCCCCATCTTTATTTTTCTGGTGTGTGCATAACCTGTAACACCAAGGATATGATTTATTAAAGTTGTTCTCCTTACAGAACTACACAGAGTATCTATCTGAGGTATGTGTAAGTAATTCTTAAAAGAGTTCCAACATTGGGGGTGTGGTGGAGAAGCGGATAAGCATTCCTTAGGTTGGACACTTTCTACTTTTAGTAAATAGATTTAGAGAGTGTTTTAATTCAGGCTTGTATTTCTAGCTGTAAAAACTCCTCCCCACCCATAAGAAAATTGTCACCCAGTGCAAAATCCACAGATTATTTTCCCGGATGGGTTTTCCTCTTGAGTGTCTGTTATCTCAACTTGTGGCATCTAAGAACATTTGGGAAGACAAAAAGACGAGAAATGCTACTTTGCACTGATCTGACTCAGTTATACCGGCTACATAGATCAGTAAGAGACGCAATCTCCTTCAGTGTCCAGGAGGAAAATGAAATGATTAGGAGAACACACAGCATTGACACACCACAGAGTGATTTAGTATGCTATTATGAAACTCCTTCTTCCTCATAAACCAGTGCTCACAGATTTTTTTCTTTCTTGATACCGGGGATCAAACTCATGACCCTGCTACATCGCTTGCCAGGCAGTCCCTTGTGCCGCTGAGCTGAATCTCCAGCCCCCAGTGCTCACAGATTGACAACAACTTGCTTCCATAGACAGAAATAAAATTTGGAAGATGGAAACTTAATTATATTTTCATAGTATGAGTTTCAGTGTAACTAAAATTTCTAGCATAACTGTAAAGCTCACTCAGAGGATTAGACACAAAGTTAAGGTTCCTGATTAAGAAATCAACAGTCTTTCACAGAGTACTATCACACAATAAGGCCTTAATAATACAGTACTTAATTTCAGAGCAAGAAAACTACATTTAAAAATAATTCTATAATTCCTATCTTAAAAGAGTGAATGGCCATTTTCTTCACATCTTTAAAGTATATTTCAAAGTAGTATTTTCTAACATGCTTTCTGTGATATTTCTGCATACATTTCCTCCCATAAATAGAGAACACAATAATCTGTAATAATAGATGAAGAGCAAGGTGGCTTATATTTTAATTTTGTGACCATAATATTTGAAGGGCAAGCCAGAGCTCATCAATTTCTTCCATTCTAAGGCTAACTACATCAGATAAAAAACCTAAAGAATGTAAGAATCTTCTTCAGACTCCGTATTCACTAGATGTTAATAATAATAAATATTTCTGATATGAAGTATTTATCTATGCCCTGTGATCTTTACATTTGAATAGTTATTTAAGGCTAAATGAATAAAAAATGTGTAAACAAATGAGTAAATTCTATGATTCTATTAAAAGGATTCTCTGGTAAAAAGCCAGTTGTACACCTCTGTCTGGAAGGCAGACATCTCCGTTATAAAAACACATAAAAATGTGTTCCTTCATTCATCCTTTGTCACTCCTCCCAATAAAAACAAGTTCCATTCAAAGCAGAACATTTAGCTCTCTGTTAGCAACAGAAAGAACACTTCCCCAGCAACAGGAAAACCCGAAAAGGACATCTATTTTTAAAAATAAAACGTGAAGCCCTCAGCAGTTTGCTGATTTAGTGAAGGAGACAGGGCATAAACTTATCCATCCAAAGTAGGTGAGTGCCTTACAGATTGCAGGAATGGCGGGCCTGCTTTTACACGCCTTTTATTTGATTATTTGCTTTGTTTTACACACCAGATCTTTTCTTGACATTTCTGCTGATTTTTCTGTTCATGGATATTTGCACATATGGTCATTATAAGGTAGGAGGTGTCTCATTTTTAGTGCAAAGGTGATAACTCAAGGAGTTCATTATCATACGCAAAACAGTTCACAGCAGTCTATGTCACATTTTTCTGTAGCAAGGTTTTTGTAAAAGGTGGTGATGAAAATGCTTGTTGAACTAAAGTGATAGAAAAATGAACTGTAACTTACTTGTTATCGTTAAGTGTCACAATTTTAAAATAGAAAGAAACCTTAAGAAGCATTTGATTTCCAGCCATGGGGCATTGTCTAATGATTAAAATAACAACCTACTCTATTAAGGTAGACAGTATATTAGTGTTAATCTAACTATATGTTTCAACCTCTTCACTTTACAGTAAGGGAAACTGATTTCACTCTTTAAAAAATGGAACTAGCTGAGACAAAGCTTAACTACAGAGATGCGCTGGGCTTCATCTGTGGGTACTGATTCCTTTTCTTATTTCCTCCTTTGTCTGAAAATAAAAACAGGAAATCAAAGGCTAAGTATAACAGTTATTACATGTAAAATTGAGGACAAAGATGGTTGAAAATGTTTTTTAAAATTAGCTTAATATACTTAAGATGGAGTATATACATATAATATTGAATTATACAGCTCTACATTTACATATACATATACATGTATATAGTTTATAATGCTTTTTAAAAATTGGTTGTTCTACTATCCATACAAAATTTAGCTCTTTAGTCCTCAATTTCCTAATTTGTAAAATGAGAATAATAACTGTTCTTATTTTTTAGGATTTTTGTGAAATAGTTAGACCCTGGCACATGGTAAGAACCTAATAAATAGTAGGTAATTAGGCACTTTATATATGAGATGTGATAAAATACACAGTGTTTAAATTTTTAAAAAGTTTCACTCTTTTCTGAGTGTCTTTAGTTGTAGGGTTGTGGCTGTCTCCGTGTTCTTGGTCAATTCAAAACATTTACCCTTTTATTAGCCTTTTGACTTGGGGAAGAATCAGAACTTGCAAAGTGGTAGATCTAGTGGATAAGTTTAGGTAAGTACACACTAATTAAGTGAATAAGGAAATCAGGACACACAGCCTGCTTTTCCTTTGGATGTTACTTGGCAGTAGCATTAATTATATTTTTGTTCGCACCTTGTAAAAACACTCCCTAAAGAGGATTTCCAGAACTGCTTCAAAGATGGCAAGAATGAAAGGATAAGTGTGTTTGAAGCAAGGAAGGATATTTTGAGGATTAATGGTAACTTTTTTTCTACTGTAAGAAACTTTATTTAAAAATTTAAACACCATTTATTTTGATCATCTCTCTCTCTTTTGTGTATGTGCACGGGTTTGCATGCATATGTGCATATTCTCCAAATAAATTTATTATTTCTTGGGTCCACAGATAAACACACAAACACAAATTTGTTAGTACTTCCTTTTATGTTTCAGAATTGTGAAACTACTCTGTGGGATGCTCTATTGGTGGATACATGACCTTATGCATTTATCAAAACTCATGTAACTTTACAGAACAAAGTGATACAACATATGCAAGCAAAAAAAATCAAGTAATTTAGAAGATAGGCACCTCTTATCAAAAGAATGTAGACTTCAACAAGAGAATCTTTTATATTGAAGGAGTTGGTGGAACAAGTCCTAAACTAAGTAACTTTGCAAATGATTGTCTTTTAGAGGAAAGGCAAAATAAACTACATATAGACACTATACTAAGGTTGAAAGGTTTGTTTTCCAAGAGGATAAAGGATATAGGCTAGCAATTCTGATTCTGCTGTACATGTATGCTAAAAAATGAACACTGAAGTACTGTAGATGGCAGGAACCAGATAATGGATTAGAGTTGGAGAAAGCATTCTGAACTCACGCTCAACTTAATATACATAAAAATGGTTACATATGGAAATATTTACAAATAGACGTCTATACATGGATTAGTATGCATCTTTGCTGCAAAGGTGTCAAAGAAATGATACCCCAAACAGCAGATAGCACTTTTTGGTCCTATATCTTGGTTGCTAATCCCAATCTCCAATAAAAGGAACCAAGGTTTCCTAGAGAAATGGCTGAGTTTAAGTCTCAGGCATGACAAACTGGGAGTATCTTGTATTAGCAGAAGGAAAGAAAGGCTCAAAAACAGAAACAAAAAAACCATCCCACACTGAAGGGAGTATATTAAAGGGACATAGAAAAACTGAAAGAGTGCCAGTGACCAAAGCTGGGACAAGTTAAACAACAAAATAACCAAACTAATATTGGGTTATAACCCAATGTAGAAAATACTTATGGGTTCATACTCTTAAATAATTACTAAATAATAAAAATGGCAAAGAGACACCTCCTATGCAAACTAACTTCAAGTTATTTATTTATATATTCTATCCTGGAGAGCAGCATAAATTCCCATTCTCTACTTGGGGGCTGCACATAGTGACTTTCTTCCATGGAGTATTTTATGAAAAGTTGGGAAAAAGAATATTACAGTTGCGAAACTTGATAAACACCACCACAGTCAGATGACGAAAGGTCAACATCAACAGTGATAGATGGCCAGGTGTGGTGGCACAAACCTGCAAACCCAGTTACTCTGGAAGGTGAAGCAAGAGGATCCCAAGTTTGAGGGCATTTTGGACAACTTAGTGAGACCTCTTTTCAAAATAAATTTAAAAAAAAAGGCTGGGGACTTAGCTCAATGGTACAGCACTTGCTAAGCGAGCATGAGGCCATCGGTTCAGCCCCAGTACTACAAAAAGAACACAACAAACAAACAAAAGCAATGATACCTAACCTCTACGGATAATAAAATCTACAGCAATGGCCTTTTTTTTGAAATGGGGTCTCGCTTTGCAGTTCAGGCTGGCCTTAAGCTCACTTTGTAGCCCAGGCTGGTCTCGAACTCGAAATGAGATCCTCCTGCCTCAGCCTCCCGAGTGCTGGGATTATAAGCGTGAGCCACCATGCCCAGCTTAGCAGTGGCCTTTTAAATATATTAAACACACACAAAATATCTGCTACAATTGCTACCCATAATTGAAGAATAGTATCCATAATTAAGAATTAAATGTTTGAAAACGACTAGATCTAATTTTTATAATTTAATAGTATTTCTTTTGAAAACTATTGACGTAGTAATACATCTAAAATATACCACAAACTTTCCTATGTTCATAATATAGTCTTATTTAGATAGTTGAATTATTGTAGATTATTGGGGCGACTTGTGAACATTATTATTTTAAGACTGCATCTGCTGTTAGCAGTCACATACAGTATTATTTGTTTGTCTATTGGTCTTCTGTGACTTAATAGTTCCTCAGAAATCATCCCACAAGAAATGAAGCTCTTTTGGGGTTATTTGAAGCTAAACTAGAAATCCTTAAATGCCCTGAGATGTGTGCATACTATTGCACTACTAAGATATAAAATTGGGAATATCTTGGTGTTGTCTGTTCTTAGATTATGACTCCGCTATTGCTAGTGCATTATTTCAATATGAATTTGTGGCCTTTAACCCTAAACCTTGTTAATGAATGTATACTAGTATTCAATGTTCAGTAGAGGTGGTAGATGACATTAATAATTTTCTATTATGAAGACACTGGAGTTAATAAAGTGGGTTAATTTTAAAAATGTATATGCTTCAAATTAACTAGAAGATTTTGAATGTTTCACTGCAAAGTAGGGACAATGTGTGGGGTGATAAATGTGCCTTTTTTAAAAAAATCTTTTTGAGACAGGGTCTCTATGCAGTTCAGGCTGGCCTTGAACTCACTTTGTAGCCCAGGTTGGGCTTGAACTCAAACGATCCTCCCACCTCAGCCTCCTGAGTGCTGGGATTACAGACATGAGCCATCATGCCCGGCTAAATATGCTGATTTTTTAAACTGGATTATACAGTTTGAATTGTATAATTATGTCAATTAAAAATAGAATTAAAATGGTCTATATCAAAAGATTTAAATACCACAACTGTTTGACAGATGCAATTTGGGGAGTTAAGGCCATACTTTTTCAGTTTCTCAGAAATGAATTAGAGCCAATTTGTGACAACTTGAACATGTGGGAGAAATAATTCCTTTTGTTTCAAAACTAAAAAAAGTAGACAACTTGGATATTCATAATCTTCACTTGAAGGACTAAAAATTATTAGCAGTGGCTTGTTTGAAAACATTTCACATTTTATTTTTGCTTCTTACCTCTTTTTTACTTCCTGTGTCAGTCAGACTGATTGGACACTGTTGTTGGCGAGTCAAGCCTTCTGCAGTAACAGCCACAGATGTATTCTTATCATGCGCTTAACATAGCTTGTTTTGTTTTAAATTTCTTATTGATAACCAAGGGGCCCAGCATCTCAGATTGTCTTGTTCCAGGTTTCCTTTTTAACAGCTGATATGAATAGGATGTTTTTAAGATCACATGAGGTGGAACTGCAATCAGTAACAAATTAGGTGCTTATTTTTGTTTTTTAAAAGATGTTGCTGTAAGCATTCTACATTCCAACTATCTAACTCAATTTTCTTAACTCTCTGAAATAGTGCACATTACTCACTTTGCTTCCCTTGTTAGCAAATTAATTTTGATTCATGTCTGACATGGATTTGCAGAGGTGAAGAAGAAGGCAATGCTGTCATAAACTTTGTAGCATTGTTGTGGCAGTAGAAGTGATGTTCCTGTAATTTCAAGATAAGAACACAGGATGTCCAAGTTTTAAGCAATTTAATCTTTCAACACAAAGGATTCTTTTCTTTTCTTTTTTTTTTTCTTAAAGACACAGTCTCAATTTGTAGCTCAGGCTAGCCTTAAATTCATGATCCGCTTCTTACTGCTAGGATTACCGGCATGCACCACTGGGTTTGACTTAATGGCTTTAAATTAGTATAGTTTTAACTGGAGCTTATATTCCAGCAGAAGACAGATAAGAAAAAGAAGTTCATTATGTTAGAAGGTGTAAGTATTAGGAAAAAGTCTGAAGCAAAGATGGGAAGATGCTAGGGGGGAGGTGTGACATGTTAAATAACATAGTTAGACTAGGCTTCCTACAGATATTTGGTGGCAAGATCCTTCCAGATAGGGCAAACGCACCAGAGCGATAGGATGCGTTTTTATAGGGACAGTGAGCAGGGCTGGTTAGCTGGAACAAATTATTTAAGAGAAATAAGGTCAGGGAGGTGGAGTGGAGGAAGTCTGCTACCCTGGGACTTACAGGTGGAATAAAGGACTCTGGCTGAGAAAATTAGGAAGCTAGTGGGAAAGTTAGCAATTTTGGCTTGTTCCTAAGTCTAGAGACAAGTTTTTCATTACTGAAACCAAACAAGTTTTTCATTATTGAAACTATTTCCATGTTGTATCACAGGTTGGTTCAAACCTAAAGTTGTCTAATGTACCCCCTTAAAATAGGTGAAAAATCTCTTGCTTCTGGAAAAGAAAAAAGATGCAGAAAATAAAATTGAATACTCAGGCCAGACATCTAAATTACAGTTTTAGTTCACTAGCTGGTAACTTAAATATTAATGAACTTCTCTGTTTTATTTACAGGTTGGAACAGTATCTTTTTCCAGGTCCTTTGTCTCCAGTATCTCTTGGTTTATCTTCATGCCTCAGTCTAGGTTGTATTTTCCAATCTTATTTCCTATTTATGGCCTGGTCATGCAAAACCAGTAATATATTTATTGTGTTAGAGGTGACAGTTTTGCAGGTCCTAATGTGGTTTGCTACAATTAATTGAAAGGTTACAAAAGCCACAATTTTTCTTTAATCTGGACAGAACTGCTGAAATGAACCCTTTTGTCTTCCTGATGGGGACACACAGTATAGGTAATATAGGTTTGTAATGCTTTTACTCTGTTTTGAGAATTTAACAGTAACGTAATATATAAATCACAGTTAACACAGTAGTGGTTTTGTATAGGGAAAAAGATTCCAGTAAGGGGGATGGAGAAATTACTGATCTTAAACTTTCCAAAAACCCTTTTGTATCTTTTGTAAGAACGAGATGAAAGCATTTTGCTTATTCTGTCTGCAAATTTACTTTTCAATTTCTTTGGAAACTGGGTTCTAACATAAAACAAGGTGTAATTTGACAGGTCGATGGATGAACTAGGGTACTTTCCGATTCAGAAAGAAGACGAGTGCCTCTAATTCCTCAAGCTGTAACACATCTCGTGATAGAATGGGAATGTGTCAGTCTCAGGGGTTTGTATTCACTTAAGAGTTCCAGTAAGGACCCATTTAAGGAGGAACTATTTACAATTATCTGCTGAAATTTGCTCAGTGTGATACGCAAACACACTTAAAATAAAAGCCAGAGTCAGCAGTTAAAAAGCAAAATCTGCACTGGTTTATTTTACAGGTCTGTTACCTGGAGCAAAGCTTAGTCCTTGTGGTTATTATTGCGCTATTGCCGGTGAACCACCTCCTGAGCAGCGGTCCGCGCTCACAGGGCCAGGATCAGGGTAAAGCCGATCCGCCCATATCGCATCTACAACCTGTCGCGCACCCCTGCAGATAACTCACTGAGGATTGGTAGAGACAAAGGAAAGTTTCGGTCAAAGTTTCGGACCGAAGCACTGGGGGAGGAGCAGTCTCAGATCACCCCTGGAGCCCAGGCGGGGAAGGAAGCCGACTACCCTCGCGTGCTCTCCGGTCGCCTCGGGATGGAAGTTTTCCGTACAGGAAATGTGCTTCCTCTTTCCCAAGACGCCCGAGGTTTGCAGCGCCACCAGTCCAAGGGTCGGCGTCTCCCACGGTCGCTCCTCCCCAGGGCGAGCCAAACCCAGCTATGGGAGGACAAGCGACCGGCGCAGCACCGTGCGTCGGACCCTGCGCGATCTCTGTGCCTGAGTTCGTCCCAGTGGCCAAGGATTCCTACTTGGCCCGAGCGCCCAGCCCCCGGGCTCTCGCCCGCGGCGTCCAGTGCACGCCTTGGCCGCTCCGCGCGCCGGCGCTATGGAGACGGTCACGAGACTCCAGTGGCTTCCGCGCTGGCCAATGGGAGCGCACGTCGCGGGGGGACGCGGACGTCGCTCTTCCAAGATGGCGGCGCGTCCGTCGCGAGCAGCCGGGCCGGGGGGAAGCCAGAGAAGCCGAGTAAAGCCGCCGCCCGGGAGGAAACTGAAGGAGCAGTTGCCGCCGTTGGCGGCGGCCCGGGCAGTTTTCGCTGCTGCTACGGCTGTTGCCATGCGGCGAGGCTAGGGAGGACCTCACTTCCCCGGGGTGTAATAATGTTAACAGAGGTAAGCGGCGACGGCGGCCAGTGTTTACCTGTGAAATGGGGAAGGGGCCGGCGCCAGCCTGTCAGAGACCACCGTCTCTTGGGCCGGTGGGTTCGTCTCTGCGCTGCGGGTTGCAGGCCCCGAGGAGCTGCAGGGATCCTACAAGTGCTCCCGGAGTCGGAGCTGTGCTGACTCAACAGAGTCCCATCACCTCCGGCTCCCGTGCCTCATCTTTCGCAGTTGCCACTCGCCAGACACCCCTGGCGCTGGGCTCCGCCTGCTCTCGGTGCCTCCCAAGTCATCGGTCCTTCCGGTGTCCCTTTTCGCTCAGCTTTGTGGCAGCGCTGCCCCTCTGCCTGGCTGCCCATTGCTGTACTTCTGTGCTTTGCCGGAGGTCTCACTTCTCTGGCTCCAGGGCCCTGCCCCTCCTGGCTCGGTCAGCCTCCAGGGTTGGTGGCTCGGCCAGACCGGTTTGTTTTCAAATCCTATCACGGCTTCATGGAGTGGACCTTTTTCCTGAGGCTTCCTTTGCATAGCTCGGTGTTATTCCCCTCCCCCACGTCCTGTCACCTTTGGCTTACATCGTTGCTAATTGCAAAGTTTGGTTTAGCATCTACCGTCTTGATTTGCGTTTGGCCCCTTTGCTACTCTCTGTGGAACAGTTTTCTCCTTGGACCTGAAATGGAAGTAGGGCAACAATGATGAGCCAGTCAGTTTCCCTTTCTAGTGCCTACTGTCCATTGCAAGAAATACACTTTTTGAAGAAGTAATTTGCCTTTACTAGCAGTAATGTAAGGGGAAGAACTAAGTTGCAGTAACTGGGTACTTGATCGAAAGTTAGCGCGGATAAGTATAGTGGTATATGCAGGTGCGGGGATCGTCGAATGTAAAGACACTGCAGCTTGGGAATTTGATAAAATGCTTTCTTAGAGGCTTTTCACTGTAAGTATTGTGAAGATCTTGATGTCAGGGACAGGCTTGGGCATCTTCGTGGGCTGAACTGGAGATAGGAAACAATTTTAATGGACAGTAGGAAGTAGTCCTCATGTATCAAAAAAGGAAATAAAGTATTTGTAGATGAGTGGCTTGTATTGTGTAAAAAAGGTTGACAAATTGCTTGCTGAACTTTCTGAGACCTTGGAACTTAACTGTGAGAAACTTCCATACCTTGGTGTTTGCGCTTAACGTGTGGACAGATGTGTCCAATGAACCCTTATTGATTGATTGATTGTAATTCTCACTACTTAATTGGAGCAGTTAGACGTTCACTTTAAATTTCCACATTCTACACACTTCATTCCTGGAGTTAATTTCATTGACAGAGACTATGACTATAATCATATGTTTCTGTTGGTCATTAGTAGTGATCTAAAACACACTTAGCAGAAATTCCATATTTACCTTAAGTGTAACCTTTTGCCAGGTACATCAGGCAAGTCTTGCAAGTTTTTAATGGTGTCTGTAATGTATAATATTTTATGAGATGATCTTTGGTAAAACTTGGCTTAAAGTTTAAGGGATATTAATACTTTCAAATGAAAGTACTATCTAGTAAAATGCTCGTGTCTTAATTTGGAAAGACTGAACTTTCCAAGCTTTTATTTTTTAATATAATTTTGTGTTTAAGTGAAATATTTTAAGCAGAAGTAAATAATGACAGTAAGCAAGCAGCACTTCGGTGTTTTGTGGGTATACTTCCTAGATGTTAGAAATTGATAGAACCAGCATTTCTACCTTGGTTGTTGACGTTCTGTTCCTGCTGCAAAGTCAGGCCCAGATTAAATTGTACTTGGATTAGCGTCTCTGATTTTGAGTAGTTGTTTTATCGAAGGAACTGGGGACTTGTCCAAGGTCAATCATTAATAACAGAGTTGAAACTGTAGTCTCATCCTTTTTCAGTGCAGAAGATTGACCATTTTTCTCAGCTACTTTTCAATGATTAGTATTCACTTCTTCTGATAGATTTAAAAATACAATTTGCTTGTCTGAATATTGTCCATTGTTGAAATACTGAGAAATTGTCAGTACTTGAAAAAGACTTTTTTCCTCACCTTAGGGTTTATCTTTTTCTTTTAAACAAGGCTTCTAAACCATGCAAATAGACCTGAAATATTTTAGATAAAAAAATTTTGCTAAATATTGCTTATAAAAAAATTAGTAGCATGGTACTTCTTTTAGTGCATCTGTAAGTGCTTATTTAGATCTTCAGGTTTTAGGAACTGTGATTTAATTTGTGAGCTGCTGTATGAAAGATAGCCGTGTCTGTGTTAGTCATATTCAGGATGCATTTTCTGTGCTCAAAAAGTGGTGAATCCTACTGTGAAACTGTTTCTTTATATCAGCATTAGAGTAGGTGATATGATCTGCACTCACACTAGGTGAGAAAACATTGAGAAAGTTAAAATGGTGTGTTCAAAATCATGTAACAGGTGTTAGAACCACCTCTTACTCAAAATAGAATGTACTTTTTTATGGCTTAGTATGTAATACTTTTTTTTGTAGCCAACACCAATATACCACTTTTGGTATTACTTTTTTTTAACAAAGTGAGAGCACTAGGAGATAGATGATGGTAACAGCAATGATAAATATTCATATGAAACTTCAGTTTTGCATTGTCAAAATGCATCTTTCTCAGCACCTTTTGGGAAATGATAAGCCACACCAGTTATCTATTACAGTTAAGCTAAAAGGAACAATTACTCAATTGAGCAATCTAATGTGTACTTTGAAATTTGAAACCAATGAAAGATATTGTTATTGTGAATTCAAAGGACAGGCACAGTTATATATTTCTCATTTCTAACTTTTTTATTTCAATTTGTACTATTATAAAGACAAAGCATGGTAGTTGTATGTGCTTGTTTTGCTTTGTATTTTCACATGTCATATAAGGGTGATACACGCATGTGTGTGTGTGCGTGCACACACCCATGCATACTCACACTCACACTGTAATGTCCAGGTAAACATTTTGTTCCTCTGTCTTTGTTTTTATTAGGACTTCTATAACATTTGGCAAAATCTTTGTCATGTACACTCAACAATTACTTACTTTTTCTTGAGAGACTCAGACAGGAGGATTGCTGCAAGTTCGAGGCCAGCCTGGGCTACAAAGTGACTTCAAGACCTGTTTGAGCTGCGTAGTAAAATCTTGTCTCTCAAAAAAAAAAAAAAAAAATGTTTTCTACTTCTTCTCCAGATAACTTTTTATGTCAAAATTAAGGGCCCAGTATATTAATGAGAATTTGTTTTAAGTCAGTTTGAATTCTCAGCATTAGAATGTAGTGACTATTCACTAGAGAATTTTTATCAACCTACCTTTAAATTTTTCTTAACATTTCAAAGCTATTGGGATTATAAGTTGGAGAATTTATTATAAACTAAAGGGATAGAAGAAGGGGGGAAATATGTTGAATTGATTCTAGTGCTGTAGCATGCTCTGGAGATTCTTGCATAAAAACAATTAGCTTTTTGTTACTAATCCTGTGCTTTTAAAAGTAGTGGATAAAAAAATGTTACTAGTTGATTGCAAATGTGGGGGGCATTAAGTGAATGTTAAATAAAAATAGTTTATATTTATGTTAAATTTTTATTCAGATTGGTTGATTTGAAGCTATTAGTACTAATTCTGAATTCTGAGGTTAACAGGTATGAAACAGTTGGGAAAAAACATAAATTGTAGACTCTTAAAAATCCCGGGTATTAAAAAACATTTTATAAAAGGAGTCAATAGAATCAGTCTGGTTTGCCACTCTATGTACAGCATTGTGTAGTATCTTTTGAATAGCCAAGATAATTATTGCTATTTTCTAAGAACTTAAAAAATTTTCATTAATACATATTACATTGATGATCGGATTTGTATGCATTTGTGAGGTATAATGTAATGTTTTAAAACATATAGTATGGAAGGAATATTTAAACTAACATATCCATTACCTTATTTTTTGTGACACAATGTTTGAAATTTACTCTTGGGTATTTTAAAATATATAGTACATTGTTATTGGTAGCAGTCACCTTGTTCAGTTAAGATTTCCTTCCTACAGGAAAATTTGTAATTTTGACCAATAATTCCCTCTCCCTCCTCAGTAGCTTCAACCAGCAATCACTGTTCTTTACTTCTCTGAGTTCAGCTCTTTAAATTCTACATGTGAGATCATGTGGTATTTACATTTGTTTTCCTGTTTTATTTTATTAAGTATAATGTCCTCGGTGTTCATCTTTGTAATAGCAGATGTTCTGTAATTGTTCATCTGTTGATGGGCACTTAAGTTGATTCATGTCTTGGATATTGGGAGCAGTACTGCAATTCACACAAGAAGGCAGATATCATTTGGTATATTTAGTTTGGACATACACTTCAGGATTGCTAGATTATGTGGTAGTTCTATTTTTAGTTTTTTGAGCAACTTAACATGTCATTTTTCATAATGACTTTATTATTTTATCTTACCACCAACAATATACACAAGAATTCCCCTTTCTTCCTGTGCCAGTACTTGTTATCTTTCATCTTTTTGAAAATAGCCATTTGTTAGAATATATAAAGTGACATGTCATTGTGATACTTACTTGCATTTTCTTAATGGTGAATAGTTTCCCATTTACCTTTTCATTTGAGTCTTCTTTTAAGAAATGTCTTTTCATATCTGATGATCATTTTGCCATAGCTATTGATGAAGGATAGTTTCTACACCGGTACATTTACTATATCTATGATTTAAAATGTTTCAGTGTTAATTGCTACAAGTTTATAACATATATTTGTGGAAATAAAGGGTTAAATTTGGGAGTGGGAATAGAAAATGAGTATCTTTAAAGATTTAAGGCATTCGTTTGCGCATCATAGGGTCCCTGCAAGTGTGTTACTTTTCATCTCAATGTAAAACAACAACTGTGTACATAGGTTTCCCAGAGTGCTGTTATGTTTTAATTTAATCAAATTGTTGGATATATGCAGGCTTATATAGCTCATGTGTTATTTCTAGTTTATGGACTAGAGAGAATTCTCTTTAGACAGTAAGAAGTAAAAGGGTACGAGAGGATATTTGAAATAGATTGCTTTAGGTGGAATCAACCAAGTTACCTTACCTAAGTCGTGATGAAGAAGCAGAGAGTATAATCTTTTGAAAGGGATAGAAAATAGGTTCTATCAGGAGAGTTTACAGTGCTCCACTAACTAGTCATTTGATGACAAAGCTAAGTGATACTTTATAGCTTCCTGAGCAAAGTTCTCAGATTATGGGTTTCTAAATAGTGTATTGAAACTTGGTGGTTTCACAGACTATGAAGTTGCCTTCTCACTTGGCAGTGATATAGAATGTTTCTATTTTGGAGTGAAGTTTAATTTTGAGAATACATTGTCTTAAATATTTGAAAGGAGAGGAACTTTGAATTAAATAGACAGCTTTTAAATTCTAAGTGGTTGAAATTGAATAAACAGGTTAGATTTGTAGAGTGCATACTTAAGCCCATCAACATACTATTAGAGTAGTTAGGCAACACACAAATTAACCTATATGTTAAGCATTATAAGAGGTGAGTCCTGACTTCATTTGTTTGATGATTGGATGTTAGGGATGTGCTTTGAACTCTGTAAGCATTAGTTACTTTCTGTGAAAAACTGAGATAATAGTACCTTTTTAACTGTTGTCGCAGTGTTAATAAAGATCAAATAAGGTAACAGAAGTTATGACCCTTTGTATCAGTAGTACAGATATTTGTAGTTAAATCATTAGTTTTTTTTTATACATCTTGTACTAATATGAATTCTACTCTTGGGCTCCATTTTGCTTTATTGCTCACTAACTTCTTGGTACATGATTCCCTGGCTATTGATACAATTCAGGGAAGGCAGGGAATAGACTATGGAAAGAATAGACTGAGAGCAGGAATTGTGCATTAGTAAATGAGGATTGGTTGTTTCTTGTGTGTTTGATAAACTGATTTCAAAGAAAAAAAATTTTTTGATGGTGATATGGGGGATTGAACCTAGGTCTTCATACTGAGCTACATCCCCAGCCTTTTTAACTTTAATTTTTTAAATTCTTAGAAATGTTTAAATCAGGGTCTCACTAAATTTCTAAGTTTCTAGGTTGTCCAGATTGTGCTTGAACTTGGGATCCTTCTGCCCCAGCTTCCAAGAATGCTGTGATTAGAAGTATGCTTCTGTAGGTGCTTTATTTTATTTTATTATTTTTTTAAACAGGGTCTAAGTTGCCTAGCCTGGGCTTAAATTTGGCAGTCCTCCTGACAGACTTCCAGAGTGCTGAATTTCTTAAAGGGAAGTTGCCAAAAATGTTTTGAAAAATGACTTTTTTTTTGTCTTTTTCCTTTTTATCGGTACCGGGAATTGAACTCATGACTGCCTGCTTGCAAGGCAGGTGCTTATGCTGCTGAGCTAAACCTCCAGCCCCTGAAAAATGACTTTTTAAAAAAATAGTGAGCAGTCATATGTATGTACGTTTGAAATGTTTGTGAGAAATCTTTAATTACTTTCTAAGCAGCCCTAGTAAATTCTTAAAATAGAAAGCTGTTGTTTGGGATAATGTAAGGTTTTGGTTATAAATTGTACTGGAGATTGATTTTTGTGAATTAATTTGTTCAACAAACACGAATACATGTCCTTTATTAGGCACACGCTAATGAGTTCTGGTGTGGATGGTAAGTCAGGCTGGAAATCTTGCCCTCAGAAATCTTGTCTGGTATAATTGAGTTCTGTGCCTCTTTGGACATCACAGCTGATGCCTTGAAGTTTTTTTCCTCTTCCTTTGGTCAGACTAAAATAAATAATATGACTAAAAGATAAAAAATCAAGAGGAAGTAAAAATTGGAAGTAAAAAGGTAAGTATGAATCAGTTTTACAACTCTAGATAAAACTACTATAGTTTGAGTGACAGCTCTAAAACAAGCTTCTTGGAGCTGAAGAATCCACCTATCACTATTACCTGTAATTGTTTCAAGATAATTTAGAGAGAGAGAGTGTGTGTGTCTGTGTGGTACACAGAAAAAAATTCATGTATCTTATTTATTTATTGATTGATTTATTGGTATTAGGGTTCAAACTGGGTCTTCAAGCATTCTAGGCTAGTAGTGTTCTGCTGAGCTACATCCCCAACCCCTGTGAACATATGTTTTGTAAGGTTTTGTTTTGTTCCGTCTTTTTTGCAACATGGTCTTACTGTGCAGTTCAGGCTGGCCTTGGGCTCACTTTGTTGCCCAAGCTGCTGTTGAACTTGTAACAGTCCTCTTGCCTCAGTCTCCTGAGTGCTGACATTACAGATTTGTGCTAGCAGGCCCAGCTATGTTTTGTGTTTTTCTGAAAACGCTGTGAGTCTCCTTAGATAGCTTTCCCATTGCTGGACAAAATACCTGACAAGTGCAGCTTAAAGAAGGACTGATGTGTTTGGCTCATGGTGTTAAGATTCAGTCATTACTAGGCTACTCCAAGGCTGGAACATTATGTCAGAGCAGAACAGAGAATAGGGCCAGAGAGGAGGGGCCAAGGACTGGCCAGGCCTCCCTGGTTCACACATCCACACCAGAAGTGCTTCACTAATCTAAGTGGCTCTCAAACCAGTTAAGATGACAGTCCAGTTTTAACTGTCATAATGGTCTATCAAATTTTACTAAGTGACTGCCAAGTTTCCTATTAAAAGTAATAATCAGTCCCCTGCTTCTACCTCCACATATTATTATTTATTTGCTTATTTTATTTTTTTTCCTACTAGATTGCTCCTGAGGTGAAAGTTAAAGCTGTATCCTATAAGAGATAAGCCTGTAAGAGAGCTTGGCTCTTGGTAGGTTTCACTGTTGAATTAATGAATGTAATTCCTTCAAAAAAATTTAAGTAAAAGTGAAAAATTACCAAGATAAAATTGTCTCTGATAAATTTAAACCATCACAGCAATTACATGTACAGATTTGGCTATTTATTTCCATTAGACATTTTATATAGTAAGGTCATGATGATTGAGTAGTGTGTTTGAGATCAGTAGCCCCCAGGAATATAGTTGTTTTAATTTTCCTACTGGGAAAAATCTGATTGAGTTGTTATTTTAATATAAATAGTTATAAATGCAAGCAGTTAGATATTTATTTTACGTCTTTTATTATTTGATACTTACGATTTCATGAGTACTTAATCCTTAAAATTGTATTCCTGACCTAGATATACTTAAAGCTGACCTAGATATATTACCATAATGCTGATTTTCATGGCACCTTGTTGAATGTTTTTACTTGTAGGACCTTTATTGCTACCTTGAAATTTTACAAATACATGAGAAGTTTGATTATGAGTTTCAGAGTTGGAAATTATAGGGACACAGATGTTACCATATCCTCTTGAATAAAGTGCCCTTTAGTGTCAGTGTTGTAGTTCTTTTAAGGTCATTTTGTCTACCTATAATTCAAAATTATTGTATACAAAATACTATGTACCAGAAAAGTTCAATAAAATAATTTCACTGTTCATTTTGACTGTTTAATATAATCTGTGTAATAAACTTGTGAAGTTACTGAAAGGCTCATAAAAGTCAACTTAGATAGTTCAATATTGTTGACTTCCTGCATTTTCTCTAATTTCCTGAGAGACCTTTTTATTCTTGTGTGTCTGAAAAAACCCTAAAGTGAATCCTGCTTTGCTTTTGACCTGCATTGTTGAAGAGTCCTAGGATGTTGCTTTGTTTAATCCTGAATTGATTTGCTCCTGAAAACCTGAAGCTATTTTTAACCTGTTTGTGATTTAGCACAGGATAGGTGTGCAGTTCTATGTATTGTGACTTATTTTCAGGTTAACTATGTGATGACATGCGTGTGTGGAGAATATGGAGTCTTGGAAATTGTAAGAACTGGTACTATTTTAGTGGAAGAGTTAAATATGAAATAAAGCTTAACATTTTTGTTATTACATGATGTTTCGACAGTAATGGCTCTATGATATTTTGTGTTATCCATACGCCATAATGTTTACAATTTGTTTCTGATTTTCCTTCCTGAGTGTGAGAGCTATTCTTATAATTTTTCTCAGCTGGAAAACACCATTTGTGTTAAATCAGACAGCAGTATGTATAGCCAACTACTTTTATATTTGATCTTTTTCTCCTACAGTACCGAGGTTTAACATTTAACTGTTCTGGCTGGGTGTGGTGATACACACCTGTAATCCTAGTACACAGGAAACTGTGACAAGAGTATCACTGAATTCCAGGCCAGTTTAAACTGCATAGCAAGATCCTGGGCAAAACAAAATAAAACAAGAGGCAAAGCAAAGCAAAGACAAAACACAAAACAAAACAAAACAAATCCTGTTGAAGTGCAGGTGAGGTAGGGAGGGAGGTTGGAGAATACTTGAAGGATAGAATTCAACAAAGATACAGAAATAATATGTTTTACAAGTAATGGATAGTGATATATATAAAGGCTGTAGAAAAATGAGTAAGCCCAGAGTATATTTTATGAACAAAAAACCCTCTAGATTAATGTCTCATAGCTCAATATTCAGACAAATAATAGGCACTAATGCAAAGTTTATATGACGGTGAGATTATCTTTTTCTAGGACTCAAAAGTATTAATCTTTATGTATCACAAATTGAATATTCCTAATTTTTTAAAAAATAAGGACACTTTTGTTTAAGAGTGATGGGAGGTGTCGGATTACTTGGATTTGAATCTAAGTTTTGTCACTTGTAAACATGTTGACTTTTACAAAGTTTGCTAACTTTTCTGAACCTCAGTTTTCTCATCTGTATGATTTATAAATTGATGATACTTTTCCTGTTGGATTTTTATGACTATTAAAAGAAGCAACACGTCAAAATACTGTGCGGTATTTCTCAGTGTATAATATTCAGTAAATACTAAGTTTCTGTTTCCATTAATATAAATAGCAAGTGGTATATTTTCAAAAGTTAGCATTTAATGTTTGAAGTTGTTTTTTTGTATTTTGTCTTTGTTTCACTGAGGATGTTTTAAAATTTTGAACAAAGTAATCCTGTTGGCCCAGATGATGTAATTGTTTCCTTACTTGCTCTGTTTTTCTGACTTTTTGATTTATGTATTGCATTCCCAAAGTGAATACTGAGAACTAGGTTTAGATTGAATATCAGGCAGAAATCAAGAGATGTGACAGTTGTCTAATATGAATTGGTCATAATCAGCAATTTTGACTAGCTGTGTTCTTGCGCCTGCTAAGTCTTTTAGGGTACACAACAGGGAAAATTATTGTATATTCTTCTCTTCTATTTTAAAAATGCTGCTGTGTAATGGTGACATGGAAGGTACTGATTCTTGCCAATTTGATGAAAGTTTTTAGAAAATAGCTTTAAATTTATATAAAAGTCTCAGGAGAATCAGAATTGAGGTTGTTTTATGATTTATTAAATTCTAATTTATAGGAAACAGGAAGGTAAAGAATGTTAAAACCTCCCCTCCTGGTGCATACTTGGCTTGTTGATATTAATAGTACTGTATAGTATGGTACAAAAATGATTTAGGGCTTGGTTATTAGAAATAGAACTTGTTCTTACATACTGGTGTTTAAGGATGTAAACAGTTTCAGTTTCTATATAACAACTGCTTATGTTTTGAGTATAGCAAACCGTTCTACTCAAGGCGTATAATGTTGTAGTTACTAGAATATTTTAGTTAGCTAGAGACTTTCTATCAAAGATCTTTAGGAGTAACTCCATGTTTGTCTCTCTTTTCCTTTTTATATTTAGCTTTTTTCTTTCTTGTCACTGTTGTTTTCTGCATATATTGATCATTCAGCCTGCCTGCTTTGCTTTGTCTTTGTGTTTTTCTTTATATGAAGGCTTGCAGAGTGCTCTGAGTTTTTCCCCCTTTCTTCTTTTTCTCAAAAATATTTTTCTTTATTAACTTACAGAGCAAATAAGTGGAATGGTTTATATTTTTTTCTTACAGCCTCGTGTAGGTACTCTTCTTGCTTCAGTTGTACCTGACTTTTTGTTAAGATTTATAATCTTTGAGGTAAATGAACTTCGGAGAACTATTATTTTACTACATGTGAAGAGTATCTTATACTTTCATAGTTAGGATCATTGATCAAATACTGAGTTTTAATGTATAGCCATCAGGATTGTGAAGGAAATTTTTCTGTGTGAACTCTGCTATAAGTTACCTTAATATCTGTTATATAATGGGACATCTGCTGTAAGTTAGCTTAATATCTACAAAATCTTTTATCACATTCTTAAAAGGTTCAAGATAACTTCTGGTTTTTCTCATGATGGAGTTTTTTGACTCTTAGTAAATTTTTATATAGTTATTCAGATACCATGAGCAAAACTTTGCTTATCCTCTAAAAAAGAAAAAGAAAAAAAGAAAAACTACTTGATAGTCATAAAATAATAGTTCACATTTTAAACCAAGTTCATTCTTCGTAGAACCCAAGAATGACTCAAGTTAGTAGTATAACTTTTGTCATAAAGTTTTCAGAATTAGTTATATTTAAATGAGCAAAGATCCTGACCAATAGAAAGCAAATGACCATTCATATTGTTTTAAAAGGAGTGTCTTTTTCTAAGAAAGAAATGAAAGGTTTAAGAGATTGGTAACAATTCAGTGTTATGCTGCACATTAAGGATCTAACTTTTGCTGTGGTAGGCTTGTGTTATTTTGAGTTCTGCCTGGAATTATAAATTATGGAGAAAGTAGAAGCTATCAGTTGTAAATATTCAGTATTAGTCTTGTGTTACAGTCTTATATGAATAAGGATAAACAGGATTCATTTTCGAATGTGGTCTGTTTTGTTTCTGTGTCAGTGAACTGCTGTGATATGTTTTGTGTACTTTAGTGGAAGAACATATGTGAATAGAAATCTTCTGTTGTATAAACTGAATGTATTTTTAATTTTTATGTTTAAGATACATAAGATGAATTTCTGTGTAGCTGAGCTTATTTTTTAGTATGAGAGAATAGAGAATGATTTGATGTTTGGAGATCATTAATGTAGCCTAGAGTGGTAGGCAGTAGATAGATTGGAAGTGCCACGTGCATTATTGTGTTATACCAAAGTAACACATTTTACTTTAGTTTAAGGTCACAGTGAGAAGCAATGTAAAGAGAATAAGTATTATGGAATCGAATTTTTGAGACACCTGAGCATTAAGATTTTAATTTTCTTTTTGATATTTTCTTTCCTGTCTTGAAAATCTAATGGAATAATGTGCCTTTTCCTCATGAAAACATTTCTATAGTTAATTTTTAAAAAAAAATCTAATACATTAAGACCTTCTTACTACTCTGAAATTTAAAATAAATCATTTAAATACAGTTTTTAAGAATTAAAATTGTTGGGTGTTTACAAGACATAGTTTTAATTATATGTAAGGATGTGTTCAAAATTAATAACAATATAATTTTCAGCCACTTAAAAAGTCTCATGTAATGTTGCTGGAAATCCAGGTTTTTTTCCTCCTTTTTTTCTTGCACACCCCCCCCCCCTTTGACTTTTTAGGTAAAATGTCATAAATTAGAGATTTAAGCCTTGAGTAGGTTATTTAGAGGTCTCATTTCTTTTATGTAGGCATTCACAGCTAACTTTTCTGTGATGGATGCACACACTTTTAGAAGTGGGCCCATGTGTACTTATCACCAATCAGCTGAAGGTTTTTGTTCACTTGGCACAAAAATTCTGTGCTGGCAAAGCATAGCTCCCTTAATGTTAGGGGCTACAGGCTGTGTTAGTGGCTCTCATCCCTTAGTGTTAAATTTCTGAACTGTTAGTACCAGAACCTCTTAGCCTGTAAGTGTTATAGCCCTAAGTGTTACAGGTCGTAGTGTTACAGCTCTTGGGCGCCTCTAGAAACCCCACCAGCAATTCAGCAGTCAAGGCTCAGCACCCACTTGGTGGCTGCCCAGAGCTCTTCTAGCAGCTTCTGTTGCTTCTGTGGGGGTTCTTCTGCTGGTTTCCTGATGTTAGTGCAGATCTGTAGATTTCCACTGGTCTTAGGCTCTGCCTACTCCATAGCTTTTGCCTCTTTATTGCTCTGTCACTATCTGGAGCAGTTCAGGGCTCATGGCTCGTGGTGGTTTAGACTCTTCTCATGCTTGCTTATTTCTCTACCCAAGGTAAGAATCACAAGTAGACAATAGAACCACCTGAATGAGGCAGTACAGAGATATTAGCACACTGAGAGAGATGGGGGAACACTGCATCTATAGAAGAGGAGCAAGTGTAGGCCTGCTCAGTGTCCTGTATTTTGGGGACTTCGAAGTAGTGACAGAGGAGAGTGGGATCATCTGGAAGTTACAATGTAGAGTCATCTGGAGTGGCTGTGTGCTGAAGTCATCTGGGACAGGTCTGTGTTTTAAGCCTGCTATAGTCAAGACAGAAACCTCCCATGGAATCCATGGACTGTCTAGGACAGCTTCAGCTAACCAAGTGTGGTTGACAACTCCCATGTTTCTGCTTATATGATGAGGCTCCTCTTTGGGAGGAGTCTCCAGAAGGATTACCTTTGTTGATCCTGGTTTCTTGTGGTTTAGGGATTTCAGGGACATCAGCAATGACCCTCTGTCTCTTCCTGATGCTTTTTCTGTCTTCGTGGTCCTTTGCTACTCCAGAGCAGTGCAGAGAAGTGTGGTGGCTGCTGGCTAGCTGTGGCTTCTATCAGGCTGCAGGAGCAAGCTGGGTCTAGAATACAGCTGCTGAGGCAGCCACAGAAGTGGTGGGAAAATGCTGACGCTATTGTACAGTCATTTCAGGGATGTGGGCAGGGGCATGATGGCTGGCAGTCACATTCTGCTCTCTGGTTGTCAGAAGGGAAGGGGAGAGGTTGGGGTTTGTGTTTTTCTCTCATATATGCAAACAAATTATAACCACCTGTCTTTACTTAATATGGCTTAGATTTATTGAATAATTTTCTTATGAATATTTGTGTAAAAATTCAAAATAAATTAATGTCAGATTGTGCATTACAAGAAAACTGCATGTAATTAAATAATGAGCCATCTTTGCATTGCAGATATGCAAAGATGGCTCATTAAGAAATACAGTAATATAGTTCATGACATTATTAATTGATTAGTGAAGAAAAAGCTAAAGTTTTATAATAAGTACTTAGAGATACTTAATCAATTTAGCTTTTGTTCCCAGTGAAGTATATTTAATAAAAATTGAATAGATGAATATTTTATTTAAAAGTTGTATGTCAAAACAACTTAAATGACATACTTTATAAATTTTATGTGTAGCTTTTCAAAACCATACAGCCTATAATTTATTATTTTTGCCCGTTACATAAGTAAAAAGTTGTGTTCTTGGTTTAAAGGTTTGATCTGTGTTGATAAGGTTGATAATTTTTTCAAGCTTTTGCTTGTCTTTCCTGTTTTGAATTGCTCTTTGATATTGCCAAATGGGTCAGTCTTTTCCGACTGACTTTGCCTTTTAAAATGATATTTCTTAGACCTAACTAATGCAGTGATTTATTATTCTTTCAGAATTTCAAGGCTGTTTTCTATATAGTTAGTATTTTTGTAAGGTTTTTTTTTTTTTTTTTTTTTTTGTGGGGAGGAACTGTGATAATCTTAAACAAGTTTTTATAATAAAAACTTCAAGATTCAAAAACCCTGAAATACCTAGAACTACATTAGTGCATTTGTTTATTCGTATAATGAAGTGCTGGAAACTTGCTGGTTACAAAGAAAAGGCTTATTTAGGTCAGTTTTGGAGCCGGAAAGTCCAAATATAGTATCCTCTGTGGTGAGGGTCCCCCTGTCTGTATTACCATGGGGACTGAGATCCCTGAGAACTATATTAATCCTTTCCGAGAGCCTGCCTGCAGTAACCCAGGGCCCTCCAACTAAACCTCACCTTTTAAATGTCCCAAAATCTGTTTAACATGCAAATCATAAGAAGCAGGCATGTGTACTACCATAGGAAGCATGCATATATAGTAAGCTGGATTTAATATTACAGTATGTATGCTCTGTTTATAACTTTTTGTTTCTTTCTGTTGCTATAGTTCAGTTAAGATCAACAGTAGATTTTAGTTACTTTTCAAAATAACCTCATGAATCTTCTCAAAATAAAAATTTAAAAAACTATAACTGTAACATTTTTATCACATCTAATAAAAGTATTAGTAGTTTCCAATTATTTAATACTTAATATATTCATGTTTTCCTCGTTTGAATGAGTATCTTATCAAGGAATGCAACTATGCTGTGTCTTTAGTCCAGAATAGATAATCTCTATGACTTTGTTCCTCTTTCTTTCCCTTTTCTCCTGTACTTTCAATACTTTTTTTTACCTCCTTTTCTTTTTTCTTCTCCTGCTTTTGGGGGATTGTCTTGTGCCTTGGAGGATGCTTAGCAACCTCCCGGCTTAGCACCTCACCCCACGTTGATAGCAGAACTCTTCCATACATTGCCAAATGCATGTGTGTGTGTGTGTGTGTGTGTGTGAACTAGCAACCACACTATTAAAAATAAGACCTCATTTTTTAAAAAAGCATTTATTTTATAATTGTTTTTAATCTTTTTTATTCTCAAACCTATTTGGTTCCTTTGTTTGTCCTTTAGTTTTGCTTATGTGTTTTTCTACTCTGTAGTTTGTTAATTTGAAAAACAACTTTATTAAGTTCAGTTTACCCAATTGAAGTGTAGAATTAAATGGCTCTTGGTGAATTGTGTATCTATCACTATGGGTGTTGTAGAATATATTACCCCAGACCCAAAACCCCTCACCTTTTTGCTGTAACTCTTTCATTCTCTGTTCCCCATGTCCCAGGTTATTGTAAATCTGTCTATGGTTTTTTTGTGTTCTGAATATTTTGTATGAATGGAAGTATACAATATGTCATCATTTATTAGTGCCTTTCACTTAGTATATTTCCAAGGCTTATTTAGCTCATGTAATGCATCAGGATTTAAGATTTCTTCTTATTGCTGAATAATTCTGGCATAATGTGGCTATATATCATATGATCTCCTTATTCCTTGTAGATCTCATGCAACTTTATGGTGTTTATCCATTATTATTTTTGCTTATCCTTTCTATGGTTGATGACTATTTGGTTTGTTTCTACTTTTTGATTATTATGAAGAATGCTTCTTTGAACATGTATATGAATTTATATGCACGCGTTTACATTTTTGAGGCATATATACCTAATTGAAATTGCTGGTGATAACAGTAACTCTTTTAACTTTTTGAGGAACTTCAACTTTTTAAAAGGGCCTGCACAATTTTATATTGTCACTAGCAATACAGAATGATTCTGTTTGCTTTGTGTCTTCCTGATAACTCTTTTTATTATGGCAGTTGTGAGTGGGAAGTTTTACAGTTCTTTTCATTTTTGTGCCCTTAATGCCTAATATTGTTTTTTTTTTTTTAATTTTATTTAAAAGGAAAAAGAGAAAAACACAAAACAAAACAAAGCGGTGTAAGGGTGCACGTAATACAGAACTACAAAACAAAAAACAAAAAACAAAACAGTAAGAAATCACCTGTTAATAGGTTACATATTATCATCTTAGAAATAGTTGCTCAAATCACAGTATCAAAGAATACAAAGTGGACATTCAAACAGAGAGACTGCAAACAGCTGTGTTCAATGATCAAAAAACATTAATATAGTCAGCTATTTAACACCCCTAAACACACTTGCTGTTATATCCGTTAGAGCTCTTTTTTTTCCCCTCTCTTTTTTACAACAAAATTTACACATTTTGGATTTTATTACTCCTTAGTTCTTATTACTTTTTTTGGGGGGGAGAGAATAAAGTCAAATATGGCAAAACAAAGCTGTCAGTCAAAACCAAGGATAGACATAGCACATGATGTAAAACAGAGTACAAGGTTATCAACAATGGTTATCAACGATGTCTCTTGTTTCCTTAAAAAGAATTGTCTATCTCATTAGATATTATAAAGTTGAACAAAACAGTAGAGAACAAGACCAATAAAACTTAGGCATTGTAAACATTACAGGACTTCCAAAGGAGACGCCTAATATTGTTGAACACTTTTTCATGTACTTATGAGCCTTTTGCATATCTTCCTTAGATATATGTCTGTTCACATCTTGTGTATCTTTTTTTTTAACTTATTCTATTCCTTATTTATTTGTAAGAGTTCTTTCTATATTCTGAGTTATTCTATTTCTATCTGATTTGCATGGGTTAGTTTTTAATTCTTTCTTTTCTTTTCTTTTCTTTCTTTCTGTATTGGATATTGAGCTCATAACTTCATGCTTGCAGGCAGGCACTGTGCCACTGAGCTCTAGCCCCAGCCCAGTTTTTCATTTTCTTGATGATAATATTTGCAGCACAAAATCCGCTGATTTTGATGTAGTCTACTTTTAGTTAGTTTGATTTGATTTAGTCTACTTTTCTTTTGTTGCTTATGCTCTTGATGTCAAAATCATTATTTAACTTTCATAATGCATTTTTAATGTTAGCTTAGTGTCAAGTATCACATATATAAGTTAAAATAAATAGATGAAAGAACTAAAACTAAACCATTACAGTTTTCTTCAACATGAATTGTGACTTTTTCTCATGAGTTTTATTATATATAGATATTGTATACTGATGGTTTCAGGATGTAAGAGGTGTGTGGTTACAGTGTAGCAGTACTCTGTAGCAGAAACTAAAACCATAGCAACTTAAAATCTTGCAGTATTCCAGTTTTCCACTGGCCTGTTGTCACTCTTCTTCATGATTAGTAACAACACTCAGAGGAAGAAGAATTTCTCCAAAAGCAGACATGATGTATTTGTAACCCTGCTCTGTTTGCCTGTGTGATCTGCTTATTCCTTGTATATCTCATGCAACTTTAGGGTGTTTATCCATTATTATTTTCTTTCAAGCACATTCTTAACTCTGGTGTTAGCTTTGGAGGTCTTTACCAGACTAGCTTGTTCTTTCAGCAGCATTTCAGGTGAGGAATCATGATATTTTTGAGGTTCATCTCTTTTGTTCATGATCAAGTGCTTTTGCACAAAGTCATTTTTTGCAGTGGTATGTTTATCCTCATCACGTCTGTCTTCTTAGTGTCACATCTCTCACTAAAGTTTAAAAAGTTTTACTTGTCAAATAATTAAGCTGTGATCCTATGTAAATCTATCTATCTAGATAGATATCTGTGTTTTCTTTTTTTGCAAATCTGTTTTAAAGATTCTTCCTGTGTTAAACTGTTTCCTGGTTATTACCTTTATTTAACCAGCTACGCTGTCTTGCTTTTTTAAACAGAATATTAGTTTCACATTTTTTCATTTGAGGGAGTGCCAGTTTTTGATAGTCTTTCTAATCACTGTTGGGTAGAAGTAAATGTTAGGATTACTGTCTTTAAGATTTTTAATGAAAAAAATATATATGATGGTTTAAGAATACAGTGTGGGTTTTTTTTTTTTTTTGCAGGAAAGTGATATGTACTCAAAATTAATGGTCTTATTTGTACTTTATTTTTATTTTAAAAATTATATGCTTTTTGAAAAGTAAACGAGTATAGAAGTGCATTATATAAAGAGAAAATATTATTTACTTTTTCCATTTTGAAACAATCTGGCTATCTGCTTCTGTATTTTTCTCTTTACATGCATACATGAGACATTTCTTTATTAAATTAAAAAAAATTCTTACAAGTAGTGATATAAATTCATCTTTGATACCTTTCGTGTTTAGTTTTTGCAATAGTTTTTATTGTTACACTCTGTAGTCTTACTTTCTGCTCTGTAGATCCATAGCTACTCAGGATTGATTTGATGCAGAATCCAAGGACAAGTGGAACCTAAATATTGGGAAGCTAGTGAATAATCAGAAAAGAATATGCTTATGTATATGTATTATTTTGTGGAGAAAGAGAGGAGAATCTTGATTTTTAAAACACTGGATGATTAAGCAGATTTGTGTTTTAGTACATAGTGGGAACCTCCTGTATGTACTAGTGTTAGGGTGACATTAGGATTACAACAGTAAAGTATACTCAGTTTGTGTCTTCCTGCGACATAGCACAAATGTTACATAGGGAAATGAATAGGCACTTCTGATATAGTGTCATAAATGAGAACACCAACATGAGGCCTTGAAATAGTGAGCCATAGGTTTCAGTCTGGAAAGAGAAGTGATTATAGAAATGGGTAAAGTTAGGAGAAAGTAGAAGAATCGAGTGTTTGCCACTCTTAATGGAGAAAATATGACAAATAGATGTAGTTAACACAAGTAGTTGAGATGACTGTGATCAGAGACTAAAACAGCTACTTTTTATGTTTTCCACTTAGAAAGCAAGGCAATGATGAAGTCTAGGATGTAGTCTTGTAGTGTCTGAAGTGGAGTCACAGTGAATGTTGATTGAAGTGAAATGCTTATGGTATTAACAATAGAGTGTTGGTTGGATTTTCTCTGGATATGTTGAGAGAACTCAATGTTCTGCAGATCATAAGTAAAGGAATAATGTTGTGTGCTATGTATCAGAGTTTTCAGTGAAGATTAGTAGTGCCTGTGGATCAGTAGTTCTTATGTAACTGCAGATTGGAATCACTGGGGGAACTTTTTAAACTGCTAATGTTTTAATGGGTTTGTTTGTTTTTGTTCTGGGAGTTGAACTCAAGTCCTTGTGCTTCCCAGGCAGATGCTGTGCCACTGAACTATATCCTTGTCCCTAGTGTTCTTATTATAACTGTGCTACATTTTGGAAATTTTGATGCATGGCTTCCATGTCTAACGATTCTGATTTAATCTGCGTGTGGTACAACCTTGGTAGTGGGATTTTAAAATGCTGTCCATTTTCAATAATTCTAATATATAGTAATTATATTACTGGAGCAGGATTTTTTTTTTTTTTTTTTGGTTTTTTTTTTTTTTTTTTTTTGTCTCTTTGAGACAGGGTCACTCTAGGCAGTTCAAGCATGCAGTTGAGCTTACTTTGTGGCCCAGTCTGGTCTTGAACTTGCAACTAGATTCTGTAGCCTCAGTCTCTCCAGCGCTGGGATTATAGGTATGCATCACCATGCCCAAGCCTCAGCAGGGTATTTTTGTGTCTTTGTTTTATAGGGATCTGGGACTTATGGTTGGAACCATGGCTTGCTTCCTCAGGTTAAGTAAGGTACATGATAAATGAAAGAATGACAACCTCTGTTTGAGAGGGTTGTAGGAACAGCAGCTTTTACTGGAAGCAAGATAGTGAAATTATTGAAATTATGGGAGAGTTTGTCTCTACAGTAGAACAGAATGATCCTGGAAGGACACTTTATTAGGGTAGGAAGCAAAAAGAAGTTGGATAAAGAAGGAAAGAATGGTACAGAACAGTACAGTGACAGTGGACAGGGTATTAGAGAGGTGAATTAATTTCCTTCTTTGTGGTGACCAGGAGTAGCAAGACATGCCGAGTCCAGTATTAATCTGGGTAACACATCCAAAAATCAGAATTAAGTAAATGGTTCTCAGGAGTCAGTTTAGATCGTGATGAATTGAATTTCATGAAATCTTGTCCATTTATCCTGTTTGATAAGAAGTTTGGGTTGATTGTACAGATCCAGAATGCGGCCCAGGTTCTGAGCTCTGGTCCTGAAGGTTCCCAGGCCTAATGGTTAGAAGCTGATCGTTCTAACACTGACCTGCTGAGGCTGCAAGTGTCTAAAGTTTTGGCCAGTTCTGCATAGGAGAGTTCTTTTCACTGTAATGTTCTTGGAGAATGTGCTCTTCTATATCTAACACTGGAAAAGTGTATAATATTTCACTTTTATACTTCATGCTTTTTAGGGGCAGTGTAAGTTGTATATTGATAGATTTTACTATCTTCAATGTGTATGAAATAATACAGACTTGGACTTAAAGGGACCTCCTTTGTCTAGGCAAACTCCTGTGATATATGTATTAGAATTTTATTCCTAGAGGATTGAAGTGTGTTTCGCAAAGAAACTGCTTAGCCTAGATTAAGTTTTCAGTGTGTATGGGACTGAAATTTATAGTTTTTATACTGACTCATATCTGGTATAATAAAAATAAGTTAACTGTAACTCATTTTATTAACTTAACATGCAGCTTCATTCTTTTGCATTGTTAAACTTGGAAATGTGGGAAGATGACAACTGTGAGCAGATTGCTTCAAATTTATTTTCTTTTAAAAGTCTAAAAGCCTTCTTTTAGAAGTCTAAAGTTCTGTAGGTTTTAAGGATTATCCTAGTTATGAAAGAGAATTGTGAAATGAAGAGTTTATTCAAAACATTTTCAAAAATTTTCTAATTAATTTTGGCTAGAATAAAGTAAGTAGTAAGACAGTAAATGTGGTAACAGCCTATTATAGAAATAAGAAAATAGTATGCTAAGTGAAAACAAGACTTTCACATAATTACAGTATATCATGTAAAGTAGTAATTAAAACCCATGAGCTTTTACTAAGAAAAATGTCTCTTGATTAAAGCTTTTATACTTTTTAAATAGATGATCTTGTATTCAGTGATTTCATTTTACATGTGTTTAATCTGTGATACCCAAAACAACTTGAAGATTGTGACCATAGGTAGATGCAGCCTTTGATGAGATAGGCATATTTAGGCTATTTCAAAAGTATACTTCTAATATCTGAGTTGTACAATACATGTTTACATTTAGCTCTTGTATTTGTAGCTGTAGATGTGCTTATCAAGATGCTTATCAAACTGATGTGCAGTTATGCTAAGTGATGCTTATTTTACTTTTCTAAGTGGCTTTCACTGATTTACCTGATGTTTAGCTTGGGTATGGATATTACTGATTTTTCTAAAACTCAGTGGGTGTGTGTTACAGAACTCTGCCCAGTAAGTCAATTGTCACGGTCATCTTTGGGTACATTTTCCAGTTTAGTTTTACAGACTCAGACTGTGTGTGGGAATGCTGTTTTCTTTGGCTATGACAGGTGACATCATTTTGCTGCCTATTTCTAGGCCCAAATGACTTCTATTGTAATATATGGTGTGGGATTCTAGTAATTCATACATTAGTTATGTTGGAATGTATCCAGAGCTGTTTCCTGAGGAAATTTTTGACTTTTCTTAATTGGCTATGCTATAGTATATAACCTTATAAAAATAGGTTGGGTTGTTCCATAAATCTTTTTGACTTATCATCACCAATATTGATGATCTCAGATGGTATGATTCTCAGTACTTCTCAAAGCCTGAAAGGTGATAGTAGAAAAAAATGCCTGGGAGTAATGGCATCCAACTTTTCTTCTAATATCTGGACTTTTTGAAATTATTTTTTCATTGCAGTTATATTCTTTATTTTTTATCTTTCAGTATATAGTTTGACTGCTAGATTATACAGTTTTAACACATTAGTCATACCGTTTGTAGAATTGCTTTCATTGAATTATCCTTTACCTGTAATGTCTGTTTTTTACTTCAAGTCATTATGCAAAGAATTTATGATACATTTGCTAACTGTTCTCTGATACGGTTGGTGAGATGATTAACCAGTACATCTTGCTTTATCTTTCAGATAAATTTCTAGATGATAACAGTTCTTGAAAATTTCAGTGTTATGGGTACAGAGCATCAGTTTGTAAGAGGGACTTTGGTTACATGCTGTTCCCAAATTATTTCACAGATGAAGAAATAGAGGCCCGGGTTTAGAAATTTTGTAACAACCGACTTAATATTTTCTTTAAAAAAACTTGAAAAAATTGAGGTAACATTGATAGAATGAAAAATGAGCCATTTTAAAGTGAATGATTCTTTAGAATTGAGTACATTCATAAAGCAATCACCACCCGTATGTAGTTTTAAAATATTTTTATTACCCTGAAGAAATACTATATTCATTAAGCAGTTTTTCCCTTTTCATTCTTCCCCCAGACTCTGCAGCCACCAGTATAAGCTCTGTCTCTATGGATTTACTTAACTGTGAATATTTTATATAATGTAGCCCTCCTTGTCTGTGGTAGATATGTTCCAAAACTCCAGTGGATCTCTGAAACCTTGGATAATACTAAACCCTGTATACATACTATGTTTTTCCTATACATACATACATACATACATACTTGAAGTTTAATGTATATTAGGTGAACTAACATCAATAACTAATAATAAAATAGAACACTTATTTATTTATTTATTTATTTAGGTATTAGGCATTGAACTTGACCTTGTGCTTGCCAGGCAGGTGCTTATGCTACTGAGATAAATCCCTAGTCCTGAAATAGAACTTTTATACTGTGATAAAAGTTACACGATCTCTGTCGAAGTGTCTTATTGTACTTTACTCACCCCTCTCCATTGAATGATGTGACATGATGCAGTGCATGCATGATGAGGTGACTGATATAGGCATTTTGATACTAGGTTTCTAAGTAAAGTTTACTAAATACAAGCAGAGCAATACCAAAGCAGTTGATCCAATAACCATAACCTACAGTGGGTGTACTGCACAAAGAAATGCATTCATGTCCTGAATGGGATGGTGTGAGATTTCATCATGCTACTCATAATGGTGAATCTTTATTTCTGGCATTTTCTCCTTAATATTTTGAGTCTGAGATCAATCACAGAAAACTAAAACCTCAGAAATGCAAATTGTAGATAACAGGGACTATAAATGGAATGATATAATGTGTGGCCTTTTATATCTGGCTTCTTTCACTTATGGAGCATAAATTTTTGAGACTCATCAGTGTTAAAACGTGTGTCAGTATTTAATTCCATTTTATAGCCGAATAGTGCTCCATTGTATGTAGATGTCATCACTTATCTGTTCATTCATTGGTGGACATTTGGACTCCCACCGTTTGATTGTTGTAAATAGTGCTGCTATTCACAGGGTACCTGTTTTCAGTGTCTTTTGGGTATGTACTTTGGATTGGCAGGGTCATATGGTAATTCTGTGTAATGTTTTGCGGAACTACCAAACTGTTTTACACAATGTTTGCACCATTTTACACATACCAGCTAGTTCTCTTTTTTCCCATCTACTCCATTGTAGTTTCTTTTTTTTTTTAAATTTGATTTAAAGAAAGACTAAGCAAAACAGAAAACAGAAAATAGGTAGAAATAATACATACATTCAGAAAAAAAAAAACAGTCAGAAATCACTAGTTGATGTTTACATATTGTTGTTTTACAAATACTTGTTCAAGGTACAAGAGTGGAATATGTAAAGTGGGAATTCAATCAGTGAGACTGCAAACAGTTTTGTTGAACTGTTCAACAAAAACTTAGTAACATGGTTGTCAATCCTGTACACTTAAACATACATGCAGTTATCCATATCTTCATTTAGATTAAACAAACTAAAGCAGGTTACTATCATTCTGAACAAAGAATAATAGTATTGCTGGATTTTACATCATGACACTCTGTGATGAGCACTGGGTACTGTAGTGCCCTTTTTTTAAAATTTAAAGAAAGACTAAACAAAACAGAAAACAGAAATAATATATAATTTCAAAGAAAAACAGTAAGAAATCACTAGTTGCTGATTACAAATTGTCTTCTTACAGATAGTTATTCAAGATACTGAAGTGGAGCATATAAAGTGGGGATTCAAAGTGAGATTGCAACCAGTTCTGTTCAACTATCCAACAAAAACTTAGAAATATGGTTGTCAGTCCTATACACTTAAACATACATGCAGCTATCCATATCTTCAATTATGTTGACATTGAATAAACCCAAGCAGGTTAATACCACTCTGAACAAAGAATAATACTATTGCTGGGTTTCACATTATGACACTTCAGGGTATTTTAGTGTCTCTTTTTCTTCAAAGTATCTGTTCATTTCATCATGTGTCATAAGATCTGTTCTCATAAACTGTTTACAGATTCTACACAAGCATGAGTCTTAACATGTATAAGATCGTTGTACAAAGAGTTCTACCATAGTTCTTGTGTTGTCTCTTGTTATCTCCAAAAGAATTGGCTATATCATCAGACATAGTATAATTGAATATATCAGTACGTAACAGTATTAATAAAAACACAACTTTGTGTATAGTATAGAACTTCAAAAACTGACAGTTATCAAACCAGAATGTGTATCATAGAGTCTTGTCATTTTCAGTATAGTTGCCTATACTCTCAGACTTGATACTATCAGTCACACCAGTTTTGAATAAAATCTTCTCTGCCTCATTTCTGTTATGCTCTTGTTTGCCATCAGTTGTTTGCTTATCTTCATTCTGTTTTCTGCTCCATTCATTGAGGCCTCTCTGCCACTGTTCTTGGAATCCTAGTACTTTTCTCTCTCTCTAGAATGCCCTGCAGTATTCTCTGTAGACTTGGATTGGTGATTGCGAATTTCCCAAGTTCCTCTTTGTCTTGGAAGCGTATTGTTTCTTCATTAATTTCTAGAGGCAGTTTAGTAGGGTATATCAATCTGGGATGGAGGTTATTTTCTTTCAGGGCTTGGAGTATTTCGCTCCAGGCTCTTCTTGACTTGATGGTTTGTGTCGAGAAGTCTGCCTTTATTCTGATAAGCTCCATTGCAGTTTCTTGAAAACAAACATGAGCGCAAAGATCAGTGTGTGGTTTTAAAAATTTTTATTTGATACATCTTTTGTAATAATAATTTTCAACTACTTTTATCTGTATTTTTCCACAGTAGATTACTAGTTTATTGACTGAGTTTTTGTTTGTTCTTTTCAATCTAAGTTGAAGTTGTAACCCTTCATTCCATTTTCCTTATTGTATTTATTTATATTTTTAGAACCTATGGGAATGATTTTGGAGGGTTATGTAAATTTATTTTTGTACAAAATAAAAGGGATATACAAAATAAATAGCAACACTGAAATAATTTTGGGCATTCTAAACAGTTTTTATAGGTTTAATTGATGTAACTGTAGGTCAGTTTTCTTTATTTTCTACTTTTGCTATTGGAAAATACTTAATTTTGTTTTGTTTGTGTTTTGCTTTGTACTCCAGGTTGGTCTTAAACCCACTAAGGCTGGCCTGGAACTCGAAACAGTCCTCCTGCCTTAGCCTTCCAAGTGCTAGGATTACGGACATGCGCTACCACCTTGGCTCTTATTGGCTTTGGCTGAATGTTGTTAAATTTGAGCCTATATTATTACTAGATTGTGTTTCTTAAAAGAACTCTTTACATTGCACTTGATAAATTGGTACTGTAAAAAATTTTAAAATACATGGTTTAAGATAGATTAAATAGTAGTCAAATCTATACTGTTCCTGAGGTGAGGCTCACTGGTTTACTTCAGACTAAACAGTGATCCTCTGTTATTCAGGTCTTTGTATTTTTGCAGTATTTCATTTTTTATTTGAATTTAATCATAAAGTGGGCATTCTTAAATTATATTTTTGAAGAAAATATAAGTCCTTAAGAACAGGAAGATTTCATTAGTTCTTCTAGAATAGATGTTAGCCTATTTATTATTAAGCAACTAATTTGGTTGAATGTGATTGTGGTTTTTATGTTTTTACGAGGACTTGATAATGATAGGTGGCTTTTAGTAGAGTCATCATAACTTCAGTGTTAGTACATTTGGTGTTATGTAGGAATTACAGTTCTTCACTATTAATAGGAAAAGGGACTATTAGGAAAGCTAAATGGATTACTTGTGGTTACATAATACAATGTGTTATTCAATTAATAAAAAGGCATACAAAATAAGAGGAAGAACCCATGCTTATAATGTTATTTCTATGTTATATATGTACATATAAAGTGAGGTCAGTTGGAAATCATCTATTCCTGAAAGGTACATAAAAAGTATTACATCATTTGTCAGGATCTGCCTAGTGTGTTAAAAATAGGCTGTTTATTTTTATAATATAGAAAGGAATCTGAATAGGTGCTGCAAATAAGAATTTAAGCATATTTATATTATAGAGGAAAGAATTGGAAAGTTATTCTTTTACTTTAGTCTTAGAAGTAAGAGACTTCTAATTTGTAGAATATGTGTAGTTTTATGAAAAATATTAGGTATCGTAGACTTTTTTTTACTATTGGGGATTGAACTCATGACCTTGCACTTACCAGAGAGGCACTTATGAGCTAAACCCCTGGCCTGACTTTTGGTTTTAATAGTGTAAGGCACAGAGGGATTCTGGAATTATCTCAAGTGACAAGAATTTCATTATATGGCTATGTGGTAATATTAGGAAAAGAAGATTTTATTAACTAGCTAGCTTAATAGTAAAGCAAAAGTAGTTGGCGTGTTCCATTTCAGGTAGATTGAGATACAGTTATGAATACAGTGTATACCTGACCAACAGAAGTTTATCCTGCATGTATAACACATATCTAGCTATAAGGATAGCCATCATTTTTTAGACTTTTCTCAATTTCTGTGCTGGTGCTGTGTCATTTTGGTTGATTATTGGTTGTAGTGAGACTTTATCTCTGTCATCATGAACAATACCAAGACATAGATAGTCTTACTGATTAAACCAATCTCCACTTATTCCAGGTTGCCAGTGTTAATTCTATAGAGCTTTTCTGCGAGGCCATTTAAGCCATTAATTCTGTCTTTGAGGCTGCTGCCTACCATGGTGGGACTCATTCAGGTGATTTAAAACAAAAACTACCTAGATGTAGTCTTTCAGAAGAATCCCTCAGAAGGTAGTAGGCAGACATTTTTAAGGATTTCATGAGGAGGACACTGTATCAGACTGTATCAGACAAACACCATGTATTTTGCTGTTTACAGGGCAATAGATTTAATACAGCACACATATTTTATAGGATTATTTTATAATATTCATTTAAAAAGTCAAATGGAGAAGAGTAAAGATCTGTTTATGCACTGGAGACCTAAAGAATCCAACAGCAACATCCTGCATGAGTCCAGCTGAAGACTTAGAGCCCATGATGATGTCTTATGCAAGTCTATATCAAGGATCTGCACTGAGAAAGCCCAGTGGTCAGTGGTGGAAGCTAGAAAGTCTATACCAGTGAGATGAAGGATCTATGCCAGCAGGCTGAGGGATCTGCCTTGGAGCCAGGAAGTGATGCTTAAGGTAAGAACTAGAGTTCCCGGAAAGAGAATAGCACTCATCCTCAGTGACAGCAAGGACCAGAGCTCCTCCCGTGAGAGTAACTGAGTCTGTATCAAGAAAACTAGCATGACAGACTTCTCTAGAAGAATAAATGGCATGCTGTTTCCCCCTCCAGTTCTCTTTTTATGTGGTTGGCAACAATCCTCAGATGGGCTTTCTATACCCAGAACTATGCTGATTCAATATAGCTGGGTGTTACAAGTTGACCATTAGTTAACTCATCACATTTATTCTGAAAGAAAGTTTCATATTTTTACATAGCTATTTTAATTGCTTCAAGAATTGCTTTTTTTAGGGGGCTTTCCAGTAGCTTTTGTAAATTCAGTTTTTTTTTTCTTTTGGTGCTGAGAGTTGAACTCAGTATCTTAGTAGCTAGAAAATGTATTTAATATTTAACCCAGCCACAGAATCATTTATTTTGGATATATATCCTTCTTGCAGTTGTAAAAATTCACAGTGGAATACTACTGTGTCATAAAGATAAAGCTGACTTGTTTGTATGAAAATGTATGCTCCTTGAGACGATGATGTTAAGTGAAATAAATCAGACACATAAGCTTACTATTGCATGATTTCTCTTATATGAGAAACCCAAATTACAAATAAAGAGCAGACAAATGATACTTAATAGAAAATAGATCTTTCTTAAATGGAAGGGCATCAAGAGATAGAGGAGGGGGGAAGGGAGGAAAAAGAGAATGAAGAAAGGAATTAAGATGTGTTATGTACATGCACCAACTCCACACACGGAGTGTAATCATTATGTGCTGCACACGTGTACTAATAAATTTACAAGGTATCTTCAAAGGATTTGTTTCAGGAGTATATCTTTGAATTTCTTGTGTACATGCACACATCCCTCTACACTGTCATCCCAAGTTAATCTTGAAGAAAATTAAGGATAAAGACCCTGCAATCTATTCTTTAGAACTAAACAAATGGGAGAGATTTTATTTGCCCAAGTTCACATTCAAGCAGACTAGGAAGAGAAATCAAGTTTCTGATTATTTCTGTGTCAGTTACAGAATGTCGTGCCTGCTTAGTGACTTTAAAAACAAAGTCACAAACAAAAAAGTTGCAAACATTTCTGACATCTTTTTGTCTTTCCTTTCCTTTCCGGATGTTTGTGGTTCTTGATTTTAAGGGTCAGGTATAGACCCTAGTTACCTAATGTCTAAAGGATTCCATGGGAGTAAAATGGATGGGAACTAAAAACTTACACCTCAACTGTCTCCATCTCTCAGCAGCCACAGTGCTCTCATCTTGGCATTTCAACATGGATCTGCTTTATCTCCAGTTCTTTCCAGTGGCATCGATGCTTATTCATTGACCTGAATGTTCCCTCAAAATGGCTGTGCCAGTACCAGAACACATACATCCTTTTTCAACTTTATCTACCAACTGCCCACAGTTTTACAACTTTTCGAGTTATTGAGAGTCTGGATCAAACTACTGATAGAGCCAGGTCATAAGATGCATAGTATCGGCCAGACTATGAATTGGCTTCCTTTGTGTCAGTTATACCTGGTCTAGACCAGGTTCGGGGTACGGGGGGCAAAAGTCCATAGCTAGCATAGCATAATTCTCAAGGCTGTGGGTGGGTAAAGGAGGTAGACACAGGCACATGAAGGAGGCCTTTGACAGTGTACACTGGTTTCATATTTAGCTGTTCATATTGATCAGGGCTAAATGGTAAAATAGATTCTATATTTGAATGGCAAAGACTAAATAAAGCTCAGCAAAAGACTGAATAAACCTTAGCATGAGTAGGTCATCATTCCAGATTCCAGGGATCTGTGCAATAAATTCATTAACTATGGATGAATCATTTATAAATTTTAGTAGTGTAGATATATGCTTCTATAAAATGATTTTAGCTCGTTTGGTAAGATGCTTATTCTTAGTGTTTTATGGCTCACTGTTTAGTGAATGAATGTTTGGTATGTTAGAAAGTAAACAGACTGAATTCATTCATGTAATCATCTTTGTTATTGAATCTTTGCATATGTCTTATGTTCTAGGAATTTTACTAGTCAGGGAGAAATTAAAAAAAATATGGTATGTCCCCTGCCCTTGAAGAACTTTATGCTTTAGAAATTGAATTATTGCTCAGTTTATTAGAGGCCAGATACTCCTTGTCCTTCTCAATTCATCTGTTTTTCCATCAGTCAGATCTATCTCATCTGTACTTTGAGGTGGCATTTTCTTTACTGGACCCTTTCTTAAAACCTGATTTGTGAATAAATCTCTTTCCTCTTGTGAACCCACTGTGACCTAGCTTACTGTTCATGTTTTTCAAAAAGGTCAACAATTAACCTGCTAGTTGTCAAATCCCCTGGATATTTACTTATTTATATCTCTCAGCTGTTCTGTTTTTGGACACTGCCAGACACATTTTTAGGATACGCTATTCTGCTATCTTCTAGGATTCCACCGACTGCCGATTCTTCTTCTGCCTTCATGAGCATGCCTTCTCAGTCATTTTCAGTGGCTTTTTCTCTACCTCACCCTTAAATGTTTGTGTTTACCAGTAATCTATCCTTGACCTGCTTCTGTCTTCATAATCTATTTTGCTCTTAAGATTGTTATTTATGTAGTAATAACTAAAATTTTTTTGTCTCTAACCCAGAGTATTCTTTTGAAAATGACTTATATACTGTATTTACATATTCTAGTGCTGTCTTTACTTGAGGTCTTATTTATACCTGTACTATACAGGTCCCATACTGAACTCCACTCCTTTATCCACAAAACAAAACAGTGCATTCCTTCCTCCTGTAACTTGTGTTTTTACTATTCTGGGTGACCTGCTGTTCACCCAGTTTTTACTCAGATTTAAAATGCTGTAGTAATGGCTAGTTTTCTCTCTCTTTTTTTTTTCTTTTTATTGGTACCAGGGATCAAACTCACGGCCGCCTGCTTGCTAGGCAGGTACTTACGCCGCTGAGCTAAATCCCCAGCCCTGGCTAGTTTTCTCTTATTCTGTACAGTTAATATCAAAGATGGGTTGATTTGATTCTCTAGAGAGTTCATAAGATCTGCCTGTTTCTGGCTTTTATATAGAGTTGAAGATAACCACCCCTTCCCAGATTTTTCTGCTTCTATTCTTCCCTACTTCTAACATTGCATATAGCTGACAGGGTGGTTTATATTTCATATTTCTAATGATTTATCACAATCTGCCTTTTAAAAGCTCTGCAGTGGCTTTCCCATGGGGCATTGTTTTTTGCTCCAGTGCTTATTATTGTTTCTGTCAGTTATTCTGTTCTCTTTATCCATTACTGTTCTTTATTAGTTAATCTGTTTTTGGCTGTATCAGTTAATCTGTTACATCCTGGTCATTCTTTGAGACTGGTCTTAGATGTCATCTTTCTTATTTATCCCTTTTCTCTTTTCCAGCTGAATCAGATGATATGACCCTTCTGCCTTGTAATAGCTGATGCATATCTGTGATTTTACCTACTATATTGTTTTATAATTATATATGTTTCTCTTCCTATGAGTCTGAACTTCTTGAGTCCAGGAATTACGTTTCACTTGCCTTTGAAGTAGAATCTATTGTAGAATACATGATAGATGTCAGTAAGTATTTAGTAAATGAATGCATTTAGTAAATGAATTCCAGTGTAGAAGAGACAGATGTACATAAATACCTTAGAACTTAGAATAGTGATAGAATTTAAAATAATATTTTGAAAGCAGAGAATGCAAGTCGTTGGCATTCTATCTGTAATGAAGGTAAGGTGCTTCTAAGAGAAGGCTTGCTTCATGGAAGATAAAATAATAGTGCTGAGCTGGTTCTTGAGGGGAGCTTGCTAGAGGTTCTTGCTGGTGTAGATAAAAGTACCGGAGAATAGAAGCAAGGGAACAGGTTCTGCTCAGAGAAAAGCCAGGTATTTTAGCATCTTGTTAAAAGGTTATTGTTTAGAGGTCATTTTAGCAGTAAGAATAGAGGGGAGATTGGAATTGTAGTCCAGCAACTTCAGTGAAGGTTTTGTCTCCCGGCTTCTTCGGGAGTGACAAGGGGAGGGCCTTAGAAGGTGCCTGGGGTTATAAAATGGCCTTGGTAAGTGGTGGGCTAAGGGAGTTATAAGAACGTAGTCAAGACAGTTTGAGTATTGTCTTTTTAGTAATTGGTTAGGCATTGATACTTCCTTTAAGGGAATATAAGAAATAAATAAGATACATAGTGAATTTAATTTTGGACACAGTGAATTGATGGTACCCATGAGGAATTCAATCAGAAGTATTTGAATATAAGTACTTGAATATAAGTTTCCTAAACTCAGGAGATACAGAGAGTTGGAAGCACAGGTTTGGAGCTGATAATACTTTGGGATAAAGTGGTAGATAAGATGGTATTACTAGAGGACTGCATTTGTAGTCATTCTATAAGCAGGTGAAAACAAAACCCTAGATATTGTAAACTTTCCTCTCCTTAAAGATAATCCTGAGTTACATTTGCTAAGTAGTATTTAGTTTCCTTACTTGGTTTTATTGCCTTTATTTTTTTCCCACTTCACAGATTACAGAATCTTAGCATTTGTAACCCCTGTTTGTGATTTCCTAGTGTTTTCCTTTCTATTGTCCTGAGGCCATTATGGTGCTACCTATTCTGAGGTTTTTGTTGTCTAGCGAAATGCTTAAAATCAGATGTGTAAACTCCAAATCCAATGTGAAATGGGCACTTGTAGTTTATACCTTAACTTTTACTAGGAAATAGTCTGTCTCCATTTAGAAGATGTAGTATTTATCTTTTATTTTCTTGCCATTGATAATGACTTAAGTACAGATACATGCCTTGCCCTTTAATGAAAACAGCAAAGCTTATCTTTGTTGATGTGTGCCTTTAGTCTCAGCTACTGAGGAAGCTGAGAGGAGGATTAGTGGAGCCCAGGAATTCAGGATTAGGTTGGGCAATGCAGCAAGAAACCATTACTTAGAAAAGTCATAAAACCAAAATTGTCTTGAACTCAGCATTAGGAAAACCTTATGCCAGTTGTTGAATTATGGCAATACTGGAGTATTTGTGGTTTGTTTTCACCGTGGTGGATACTGCCATTGTACTTTTTCTAGTTCCTGCCTTATTGTAGTGTGTTTTTTTTTTTTTTTTTTTTTTTTTAGAAAAGCTAGAAATCTGTATTCTTATTGATTTTCAAAGGTTTATTGAGAATTTTTTTAAAAAAAGATCTAAGTTGGTGAAAGAAAACAGATTGCCAGTTTCTGATCCCTTTCTCAATTTTTTCTGATCTCTTTCTCAATTTTTAAATTCTTGATAAGAAAAATCATCCAGCATCATGTACTAAGATATTTTGAGATGTATTTGTTTGTAGTGGAAAAGGCTGAATATCTAACATAGAAGATTCAGTAGTAGTGGGGTCATGAATCAGAGAGGCCGAGACCCATCCTTGTTAACTATATTAACTAGAAAGTGAATTCTTGCTGCCTTCAGCTCCTTATTTCCTGAGGTCTTGATCCTGAACAACTGGCTTGAAACTGGATGGTTAAAGAGGATTTTAGAAATTATAAATTACACAGCACAAATAAAACTTAATTTTGCCCCAAGAATATAACCAGCATGAATAGAAATGTTAATGTCAGTTTATAGTTCTTAAGTTTTGAAGACATGATTTACCAAATGAGCTGAAGGTATGACTTGTTAAATTGATTGTATGATCTTGACATATTTACTTTTGTTGAATCAAGGTAATGGATTTTTACAGGAAGTTTCCTCATTCCATAGTACTGCATGTATTCTTTATATATACGCATATCTTCTTAATGCTATTATTATTGTGATGCTGAGGATTGAACCAGAACCTCACACTTGTTAGGGCAGTGTTCTGTCTCTGATTGAGCTATATTTCCCTTTAAGGAAATATTCAGAACTGACATTTGGTGGTTCTGTTTGCTATGGGGGGTGGTGGGGTATTAAGAATAATGATTTTTGCAGTTTTTTGATTTTGCATGTTCATATTTAGGAGTAGATTTCTCTTGAAAATGAATTCCATTTCTATGAAAATTAAATCTTACAATTGAAATTGTTTTTTAAAAATGTGTCACAAAATACTAGAATTTGATTGTTGTTTCTTTAGCTAATTTTTTTGACTACATTAGATTAAATTGAGAGGAAGTTACATAGTAGGCCTCCTGAATAAGGGAAGCAATTATTTTTTGTGGAAGAAATAATCTAGGTGGAGTAGTTGAAGTATATTTATTGTATCAGCTATAATTTTGATATAATAATTTTTCTAAATTACATTACACATTTTATATTTGAAATATCAGAATTGTTAATCTCTTATTTTGTTTAGTAAGATGCAGGATTATACAAACTGTGAAAACATGGGGAATTATGAATGTTGTGAAATCTAAACAGTTGATTATAACACATGAAAATAGATTTTTATACATTTTATTAAAGGTCGAATGAGTTTTGAACAGTTTGACTTTTTCCCTCTTCGTTATTTTGGATATCAGTAAAGCTTATGAATCAGTTTATTAAAATTCATGGCTGGTGCCATCTGTGTCATTTTCCCTTTTTTTAAACATCGCTTTTGTTTGTGATTACTATATGAAATTATGAAAATTACCTTTTGGATACTCAGTAGTACATAGAGGATAAAGAGTCATTCTTTTTTGTTGCTATTTATACTTGAATACTGTAAATATATTTAGACAGAAAAGTATAAATAGCCTTGAGCATTGGGCTTAAAAGTTCAGTAACAAATATGGTCAGTCTTTTGATTCACAGTGTTTGTTCTTTTCTCCCCTTCTTTCCTCTTCCTCCCTTTTCCCCTGACTCGCTCCCACTAGGGATTTTTAGGGATGTATAGCCCTTATCCCTGGCCCCTATGTCACATTTTCTGTGTAAATACTGCATGCCAACTAGTTGTATCACATTTTCTTATTTCTCCATGCAATAATTTTAAAACATTATTGTATATACTTCTCTTTAAAAAGTAAATATATGTAACTTTCTTCCTTTTATGAAAAAAATGCTAATAGAGAACAATTTGTTTTAAATAAATATGTTTTCTGCAGTAATGTATTATTAGCTAGCATAATTAACTTATATAATTGAAATGTAACTTATTTTTTGGTAGCATTAAAATTTTGCTTCAATTGTTTTTAAGTAGATGCTTCTTTTTTGTATATGTATCAGTTGCATTCCTAAAGAAGTTTAAGAATAGAGCTTTATATATTAGAAGGAAACAGTTATAAGGAAGCAGATATATTTTCCAAGTATTAAAAAGTCCACTGTAAAACAACACAATACTGTTTTTTAAATATTGAAAGCTTAATCTTTAAAAATTTGCTATTTATTGAAAATTTCTTAAGGCACAAAAACATGTAGAGGTAGAAAGATATAATTTCTATAAAGCTTCTTTGATAAATTTGTTTCACATGTCCTGTCTACCAGACCACTTATCAGAAATTCAGGAAACCTTAGTAAAATAGTTTTGCAATTTGAAACTTTGAATGTTTGCTAGAAGTGTGTCAAGGTTGTTTTTTCTGTACAGCCCCATTGGCATTTAAAATACTTTCATTCTTCTTGCATCAGGAAACACATTCAGGAAATACTACCTTCTGATTTTTAAATATATACTGTAATTGTTTCTAGTCCCTAATTCAGGGAGTCCCAACATGTGGGCTGTGGGGGAATCAGCAACCTAACCTAGTTTGTTTCCCAGATAAATGATGCACATTACAGATATACTTGCTATTTTTTAGACTGTACATAGGTATTTTGTGATTGATAGCATCTAGGTTAGAAAACACTGAAATCAGAGTGACTTGTTATCATGTATTTTCTTTATCATTGGACACTAGTGGTTCTACTATTAGCACGTTTTTCTACTGCATTAATATATATGAAGGGCTTGTTTAGGTGTGTTATATGGAAATATATGAAGTTAAACTATAAGGGAGATCGTTCGATTACCAAAAAACTGAAAATACAGAGAGATATGCATGTATGAATAAGTGTAAACTAATTATTGTGATCATGCACGGTGGAGAGGAAAAAGAAACTCCCGAAGTACCTGGTACTCATCTTTGCTTGCTGCCAGTTAGTTACCTTAGAGGCAAGGGTAATTGACTGACATGTCTACCTTTCCCACAGACACCCCCCCCCCCCCGCATTCTTATTAGAAAACTTGAACCACGTCAAAGGATTTGTTAGAACTTTGAATAGGGAAGAGCGGGAAAAGATCTTTATCTTCCTGTTACTAGAACATGAAAAGAGGTGCTTGGGGTCTGGTGACTTAACATAAAGATCGCTGATTCTTGTGTGGCTGTTCTCCAAAAAGGAAATTGATGTAGGTTGGTGTCAGGCAATGTGGAGTAGCTAAAATGTCTGCTATTTTTGTACATGATTTCCATGGGAGAACACCTAGTTCTTCAGTGATGTTTGTTTTGGAAGGTGGGTTATTGGTATGGATTGTGCTGGTTGGAGACACAGTGCTGCCTAAAGCTACAAGATGAGAATGAAAGGAGCATTTCAATTTCTGTTTCTTTCTCTTTCATTTCATTTCCTTTCTCTTTTTTCTTTTCTACCTCTTTGTTCCTTTAATTGGTCTATTCCCTTCTCCATTTCCTCCTTCATTTCCCTTCTGGTTAATAAATGAATTCATTAGAATGTATTAGTGAATTTTATGTACCAGGCCTTGATTAAATTATTATATAATCATGAATGAGACAAGTTCCCATCTTAGGATGGCATTCTATTCAAGTTACATGGAGAAGAGCTTCCAACTTATTGTACGGTAGATAAAGTGGGAGGACGGCAAGCTTTGCTTTATAAGAACACTCATAATGGCTAATTATTTTGGTTGTTGAACTATATATATACTTCCTGTGAACTATACATAATTTTCTCTGTCTATATATATATACACATATAATACTTATTTTTTAAAGTTTTATTTTAAAGAGGGTAAAATTAAACAAAACAAAACAAAACATAAGAAAACAATGTAAGGGATACAGATTTCAAAGCAAGAAACCAGAGATCTTCACTGTCTATCATATTGTCCCTTGTTTTCCTCCAAATAGTTGTCCATATCTTCACATAGAGTGAATTCACACAAACATCATAGTATAAAACTGATCAGAATAGGATGATGAAGGAATTTTAGGTCTTCCACAACCAGACAATAAGGAAGTCAACAATGGCTGCCATAGTGTTTCTTATTCTCTTCAAAATAGCTGTCCATACCTTCACATGTGTTGAAATTAAACAAAACAAAACAGACTAAAATCACTCTGAATAAAGAATAATAGTGTTGCTGCATTTCACATCGTGATGCTACAGAATCAGCACTGGGTACCTTAGTGTCTCTTTTATTTCAAAGTAGTTGTTCATTTCATCGTGCATTATATAATCTCAGTTCTACGCATGCCTGCCTCATATGCATCCCTCAGTTCTCATAAACTGTTTAGAAGTTCTACATATGCCTGAGTGTCTACATGTATATCTATCTTTTCTGTATTAGAGGGAAAAACAAAACAAAACAAAACAAGACAAAACAAAACAAATTCCTAGAAGAACACGAAATGAAAGAGACATGTAAAAACCACAGTACAATGAAATCTACAGTGCTTACTCTGATGTCTCTTGTTATTTTCAATAGAATTGCCTGTACCATCAGGCATAGTATAATGGAACATAGCAGTACATAACAGTATTAATAAAAACGAAATATTGGAGACATTATAAGACTTCAAAAGCAGGTAATAGTCAAACCAGATTGGGTATCCTAGTGAATCTTGTCATCTTCAGAGTATTTGCTTATACTTTCAGACTTAATACTGTCAATCATAACAGATTGGAATAAAATCAGTCAAGACAAAACAGCGATCTAACAAACCAGATTCAAATAAGATCAGTCATAATAAGGCAGTGTAGATTATACAGGGCTTCAGATTAAGTTAATAGGAAATTAAGGATGGTTACCATAGTATATCCTGCTATTTTTGGAATAGCTGTTTGTGCCCTCAAATCTAGTACAAGTAGACAGACTATAACAGAATATAATCAAACTAAACAGAACGGTGAGAATAATGTGAATTTTAAATCCCGACACACTATTAACAATGTCCTCTGCCTGCCTTTTTGAGACAATCCTCCCCTTTCACTTTCATAGGTGCATCGTATATTTTGGGTACCACTAACTCCTTTAATTTTTAGATTGAGGGGCAGCCTGCTATTTACTTAAGTGGTTCTGAATCTCTTTACCTTTGGGGTTGATCTTAAGTTGTATTCCTTTACCTACAAAAGCCTCCCATGTTTTCCTTCGTTACAGCTGAATAGTTCTCCACTGCACATAATTGTGATGTCTTTCCAACCTACCTGCAGCTGCTGGATGAGCTGCCCCTATTTCTGTCAGGTTCCTGTCACATAGAGCATTGTTTTCTCATATTTGACTTTTGGTCCATAAACCCTTTCAGGTTATATTTCCTATTCAGGGCATCTCGTTGGACCCTACCTCCTGATCTACTCTGCCTGTGTTTCTTTTTGTTAGTGTATCAAGGCCATCAATGTTAGAGATTATAGCCAACCTTTTCTGCCTCATTTGTGCCATGCTATTTTTCTGCCATTGGTTGTCTCCTTCATTCCACTGTCTGCCCCATTCATTGAGGCCTGTCTGCTACTGTTCCTGCAGTCCTGGTGTTCTGGTTTTTTTTGAAAAATTTTTTATGTAAAGAGAAAAAAACAGAAAAAGGGTAGAAATAATACATACTTTCAAAAGAAATAAACAGTAAGAAATCACTAGTTGATGAATTACATATTGTCCTTTTAGAAATAGTTGTTCAAGTTACAAAGTAAAGCATAAAAAGTGGACATTCAAACAGCAAGACTGCAATCAGTTCTGTTCAAGGATTCAACAAAAACCTAGTAATACGGTTATTAATCCTACACACTTAAACATACATGCAGTTATATCCTTTAGAGCACTTTCTTTTCCTCTCTTTTTTTTTTTTTTACAATAGCAATTATACATTTTGGGTTTTATTACTCCTACAGTTCTTTCTTCTTTTTATATTAGAAACACAACGTGATATTTACAAATATTCTTATTTATTTCACTAATGAGAAGGCCTCAAGATCATCCTTTTTATAGGTGAGTAATATTCCATTGTATAAAAATACTGCATCTTTTTCATCCACTCTGCGGTTAATGGGCATCTTGGTTGTTTCCAAGATTTAGCTATTACAAATTGTGTGACTATGAACATGGGTGCATATATATCACTGGGATATGACCTTTTCAGTTTTTCTGGGAAAATACCCAGGAAGGGAATAGCTGGACTGAATGGAACTTCCAGTCCTAGTCTTCTGAGAAATCTCCATACTGATTTCCATAGTGGTTGAACCAGTCTATACTCCCACCAACAGTGGAGCAGTGTTCCTTTTTCCTTGCAGCCTCGCCAACATTTGTTATCAGTTGATTTCTTAATGGCAGTTATTTTTTCCGGAGTGAGATGAAATCTCAATGCTGTTTTAATTTGCATTTCTCAAGTGACCACTGATGGTGAACATTTCTTCATGTATTTATTTGCCTTTTGTATATCCTCATCTGAGAACTGTGTGTTCATCTCAGATGCCCATTTTTGGAGAAGGTCTTTGAATTTGGGCTTGATGTATTTCAATTAAATGTTCTTGATATAAGTCCTTTGTCTGAGGGGTTGGTGGCTAAATTTTTTTTCCCATTCTGTGGGTTTTCTTTTCACTTTCTGGTGATTTGTTTTGAAGTGCAAAAACTTTTTAATAAGATGAGATCCCAGTTGTTGATTCTTTGAAATACGTTCCATGCAGTTTGTGTTTTGTTCATGAATTCTCTTCCTACCCCTATGTCTCCAAGATGTCTACTTAATTTGTCTTCCAGTAGATTTAGTGTTTCTGTTTTAATATTTAGAGCTTTGATCCATTTAAACTAGTTTTATGCATGGTGATAGGCATGGATCTAGTTCAGTCTTTGGCATGTGGAGAGCCAATTTTTCCAGCACCATTTATTAAAGAGGCTATCTTTCTTCTAGTAAACATGTTTAGACCCTTTGTCAAATATCAGGTGGCTGAGTGTTTTTGTAGTTGTGCTTGCATCTTCTGATCTGTTCCATTGATCCTCAGATCTATTTCTTTGCCAATACCGTGCTGATTTATCACTGTGGCTTTGTAGTATAGTTTCAGGTCAGGAATTGAGATGCCTTCTGCCTTGCCTTTGTTGCCCAGAATTGCCTTTGCTATTTTAGGTTTCTTCTGTTTCCAAATAAATTTTAGGATTGTTTCCTCTAGATCTGTGCGGTATGTTAATGGTATTTTGATTGGGATTGTGTTAAATCTGTATAAGAGTTTTGGGAGTAGGGCCATTTTCACAATGTTGGTTTTTCCCAGCCAGGAGCAAGGAATATCCTCCCATTTTCTAATATCCTCTTCAATCTTCTTTTTTAGCGTAGCATAATTTTCAGCATATAGGTCTTTTACATTCTTAGTTAGGTTGACCCCTAATTATTTCATTTTTTTAGATGCTATTCTGAAGGGTGATATTTCCATAATTTCTCTCTTGGTGAGTTTTTTGTTTGTCTACAGGAATGCTATTGATTTTTGAGCACTGATTTTGTATCCAGCTACACTGCTGAATTTGTTTATTACCTCTACTAGTCTTTTAATGGAGTTTTTTGGGTCTTCTATATAGAGTATCATGTAATCTGTAAATAGTGATAATTTAACTTCTTTCTTTCCTATCTTTATTCCTTTTATTTCTCTCTCTTGTCTGATTGCCCTGGCTAGTGTTTCCAGAACTATATTGAATAGGAGTGGTGGTAGTGGACATCCTTGTCTTGTTCCTGATTTTAAATTGAAAGCTTTCAAAGTTTTTGTTCATTTAGTATAATGTTGGCTGTTGGTGTGTCATAAGTGGCCTTTATAAGGCTGAAGTAGACAGTGTGTAGTGTTCTGAGTTTCTGAAGGGTGTTTTATCATGAACATGTGTTGGACTTTATCAGAAGCTTTTTCTGCATCTATTGAGATGACCATGTGGTTTTTGTTTTTGGCTCTGTTGATATGGTGTATTACATTTATTGACTTGCGTATGTTAAACCATCCCTGCATTCCTGGAATGAATCCCACTTGGTCATGATGTATAATCTTCTTGATGATTTGCTGCATTCTATTTACTAGTATTTTATTGAGAATCTTTGCATCAATGTTCATTAGTGAGATTGGCCTATAGTTCTTATTTTTGGTTGGGTCTTTTTTTGGTTTTGGTGTGAGAGTGATACCTATCTCCAGAAATGATTTAGGGAGGATTGCTTCCTTTTCAATTTCACTGAAGATTTTAAGGAGTATTGGCATCAGATCTTCTCTAAATTTCTTATGGAATTCAGCCGTGAATCCATCAGGACCTGGGCTTTTCTTTGTTGGTATGGTAAGTTTTTAATTACGTTTTCAATTTCAATAGCTGATATTGGTTAAGCTTTGGTAGTTCATATGTTTCTAGAAATCTGTCTATTCCTTGTGTGTGTTATGTGAGTAAAAATTTTCAAAGTAGGTATTCATGATCTTTTGAATTTCTATGGAATCTGTAGTAATTTCCCCCTTTTCAGTCCTTACTGTATAAATTTGGGTTTTTTCTTTCTTTTTCTTTATGAGATTAGCTAGAGGTTTGTCAATTTTGTTTATTCTCTCAAAAAGCCAGCTTTTTGATTAATTAATTCTTTGTATTTTTTTTCGTTTCAATTGCATTGATTTCTGCTCTAATCCTTACAATTTCTCCTCTATGAGCTTTGGGTTTAACTTGCTTTTTTTTCTAAAAGCTTGAGATGAAGCATTGAGTTGTTTATTTGTGCTTTTTCTGTTTTCTTGATATGACAATTTATTGCTATATATTTCCCTGTTAAGACCGCTTTCATTGCATTCCATAGGTTACAGTATGTTGTTTCTGCATTTTCATTGAATTGTAGGTATTGCTTTATTTCTTTAATTTCATCTGTAGCCCACTAGTTGTTCAAAAGGTTGTTACTTAATTTCCATGTATTTATATAGGTTTTGCAGTTTTTTTTGCCATTAATTTCCAATTTTAGGGCACTATGGTCAGATAGTACACATGGGATGATTTCAATACTTTTGCAGTTACTTAAGAATGTTTTATGGGATAACATATGGTCTATTTTGGAAAATTTCCCATCTGTAGCTGAGAAGAATATGTATTCGGGATGTGGTTGGGTGGAATACTCTGTAAACATCTACTAAGTCCAATTGCTTGCAGGTCTGATTCAGTTCTATTATTTCTTTGTTGACTTTTTGTCTAGTTGATCTATCTCTTTGTGACAATGGGCTGTTAAGGTCTCCTGTTATAATTGTGTTCTTGTGTATTTGGTTTTTCATGTCCATTAGTATCTCTCTTATATAGTTGGGTGCTCCTGAGTTTGGTGCATATATATTTATAATTGTTAGTTCTTCCTCTTGAATTTTTCCACTGAGTATGTAGTGACCTTCTTTCTCTTTTTTAATTATTTTAGTTTGAAGTTCACGTTGTTTGCAAATAGAACAGTTACCCCTACTTTTTTCTGGGTTCTTGTTGCATGGAATACTATTTTCCATCCTTTGACTTTTAATCTATGAGTTTCCTTTTGGGTCAGATGTGTTTCTTGTATCTGGCATATGGTGGGATCATGTTTCTTGATCCATTCTGTCAACCTATTTCTTTTGATAGGTGAATTGAGGCCATTTACATTTATGGATATTAATGATATGTACTGGTTCGACTTTGCCATGTTATATTCCAGATGTTTGCTTTCTGTTTTTCCCCCTTGTTTAATTCCTTATCCTTCCTGGTGGTTTCTTTCTGTTGTTGTTCTGGGGATTGTGGTCATTTTTATCTATCTAGTATGTCTTTCAATATTCTTTCTAAGGTTGGCTTGGTGAACGTGAATTTCTTCAGTTGTTCTTTGTCATGGAAGTGTCTTGTTTCTCCATTAAATTTGAATGAAAGTTTTTCTGGGTACATCAGTCTGGGTTGAAATTTGTTTTCTTTCAGAGCTTGAAATACCTCACTCTGAGCTCTTCTTGATTTGAGGGTTTGTGCTGAAAAGTCTGCTGTGATTCTAATGAGCTTTCCTTGATAGGTGAGTTATGTCTTTTCTCTAACAGCTTTTAGTATTCTATTTTTATGCTGTATGTCTGAGACCTTAATTATTATATGTCTGAGTGTAGATTTATATTGATTGTGACTGTTTGGCATTCTATATGCCTCACTTATCTGTATATCAGATATTTTCCCCCATGTTTGGGAAATTTTCTTCTATTACTTTTGTGAATATTTTGGTTATGTCATTTGCATTGACTCCTGCATCTTCACTGATGCCTATTAATCTTATATATTTTTTCTTGGCATCATCTTGAAGCTGCTGGATTGTCACTTCATGCTGCATTGTTATTTTTAAAAGTTTTATGATCACTAGTTGTGATCCTGTCCTCAAGGTCTGAAATCCTATCCTCACTTCATAAATGGTTTTGCCAGCTTTGAATAGAATTGTTTGTTTCTTGGATGACTCTTTGAGCTTTTTTCATGAATTCTCCATGTTTTCTATATTGTTCATTCAAGGTTTCAGTCAGTTTCCCATGCTCCTGTACTTTTTTCTCTATTTCTCACTCTGCCCTCAGCAACTCCTTTACGAAGGTTGTTATTTTGATTTCCTTTATCGCCTCAGGGAGTTGTTTTTTTATTTCACTCGCTATCTTCTGTGAGATTTCCGGTGTGTTACTTTTGAATTCCTCTATTTCAATGTCTCCTGTACTTGCTCCTGGTGGACTAGATGTTTGAGATTGCATTTTGCTTTTTTGCTTTGCCATTTTCCCCTTTTGAGTTAATATTTGGTCCTTCAATCCCACTAGTGTCAACTGTTGGTAGTGTGTATCTTGGGATCCTAATTAAGGTTGGTGTTTGTCCAATTGCTGGATCTCACAATAAATAGGTGGGCCAGTCACCTGACTTCCCACTGTAGGGCCTGTTGGGTCGGTTCTGTATTCTTCCTGGGCTGTCAAGCCTAGTAGTATTGATGTAGGTTAACTTTGAGTTCCTGCTGTTACTTTATCTTCAGGTTATTCCAGGTCACCAAATCTCCCTGTCTATAGTATTTGTGTCGGCTGAGGCCTACTGTGTTCTTATTGTGAGCCTGTGTGTCTTGTAAGCCCTTAAGACTTTCTCCAAGTTGGGGGAGTCCTTATTAGTGCACCCCTCACTCTGCCTGATGTTTTCTGTGTGCAGGAAGGAGTCACCCACATTTGTCAGACTCACCAAGGTCTTTTTAGTTGGAGGGAGCTTTACTACTGTACAGGTCTATTTTAGGAGCATACTCACCACACTGACTGGAGCCTGCTGAGATCTTCCATTTGGGTGAGGCAGTTTCTGAATTTCCCCCCAAGCTAGCACAGTTAATCCACTGTAGTTCAAGGTTCTGGGAGAAAGGATGGGAGCTCTGGCTGGAGTTTCCCGGTCCTGCAGGGTGCACTGCAGAGATGGCAGGAATGCTGTTTTTTTTTTTTTTTCTCTCTCTCTCTCTAGAATGTCTTTCAGTATTTTTTGTAGGGTTGGAATGGTGGTCATGAACTCCCCAGTTCCTCTTTGTCATGGAAGCATCTTGTTTCTCCATTAATTTTGAGAGACAGTTTTTCAGGGTGCATCATTCTGGGTTGGAGGTTATTTTCTGTCATGGCTTACAATACTTCGCTCCAAAGTCTTCTTGATTTGATGATTTGTGTTGAGAAGTCTATTGTGATTTTGATGGGTTTTCCTTTATAAGTGATCTGTTTCTTTTCTCTGATGACTTTTTTTTTTTTTTTTTAATTTTTTTGTCTTTTTCATTTTTATTGGTACTGGGGATTGAACTCACGACTGCCTGCTTGCAAGGCAGGTGCTTATGCCGCTGAGCTAAATCCCCAGCCCCTCTCTGACAACTTTTAATATTCTGTTCTTGTGATGAATTTCTGGGATCTTGATTATTATATGTCTGGGTATGGCTCTGTTTTGGTTGTAGCTGGCTGGAGTTCTGTATGCCTCATACATCTGAATATCATTTCCTTTTCCTATGCTTGGGAAGTTAAGTAAGTTTTCCTTAATTATTTCTGTGAATAGCCTTTGTATTTCATTTGTGTTTACCCTGCTTCTTCACATTTTTTTATTCTTACATTATAGATCCTCTTGTCATTTTCTAGCCTTTGTATTGTTACTTCCTGTTTGCTTGTTATTTTTAAGATATCTTTCCTTTCATGATCACACATTGCAAACCTTTCTTCAAGTTTTGTTAATCTACCTTTACTTGCTTTCAGGCAATTTTGCCAGCTTCCAACGGAATTTTTAATTTCTTGGTGATCTCTGAATCTGTTTCATGTATTTTAGGTATTTTTTTATATTCTTCATTGAAGATTTCTCTCCTTTTTCTGTGTTCTTCCATTCTTCCATCTGTGTCTTCTTGAGAGGTGCTTAGCATTTCTTTTATTTATCTTGTTATACCTTGCTTTACTTGTATTTCAGTTTTGAGTTTGTCTATAATGTCATGAAGATATTTCTTTATATTAGCTGATGCCGTGTCTGATATTGCATGTTTGCTGCCCTCGATTTCTTCTGTATTTACCTCTTGTGGACTTAATTTTCCTTGGGTCAGTGGCTGGAGGCTTTTTCTTTATTTTTTTTTCTCATGTGTTGTTTCTGGTTTCTTTCAGACAGGTGTATGGTGGAGGTCCCGCCCCTTTCCTTGTTGGTTATGGTTCTTCTGAAGCACGCTGGCTAAAGATTGCTGCCCTCTCCAGTTTGCTGTTGGTCACTGAGGTGCAAGCAGGGACAGTGTATGCTAGCTCTTCCCCTCTGAGCCAGTCAACCAGTGGGAGCCTTCTCCATGTTAGTGTGTGCCGCATGGAGGGAACTGGTTGGGGACAATTTCAGGGACAATTTCCCCCCTGGCTATTAGGTCCTGGCCAGGGGCATGACCCAGCCCAAGCAAATCCTGCCAATCTGCTCTGGGCAGGGAGCAGCTAACAAAAGTCATTGCCGTTCCTTGGTCATGCCCATCCGGCCCAATTCCAATATGTCATCCGGTTGGTCACTCCCCTCCTGCTCAAATTCTGAGCACTCACCACAGGTTAGTGCAGGTCTCCACGCCAGCTCTGTTCTCCATTGGGCTCGCCAACCCTTGACTTCAGTGCAGCTGTGGCTTTGGCGAGAGCGCCGCAACCGTGAGTCGGATCGGCTCTGGTGAGAGCAGCCTTCCGTCCATGTATTTATTTTATTTTCTTTCTTTTGTTTTTCTTTTTCCTTAGTTTCTTCTTGGGTTGTGAGAATCCCTCTTCTTTCATCTGGTCTTCTCCATGGTGAAAAATTCTAGCATCTGAGCTGTTTCTCTCATAGAGGCTCTTTACCTTGCTACTTATCGATCTGCCATCTCAGCTCCTCTCTTAATATATATTTAATTTGACCTATGCTGTATATAATTTCATTAGTCACTGCTTAGGTTGTATCAGTTGTAAAATTTTTGGCCCTGTTTGGCTGCCCTTTCACATAATGTATTATTCAAATTCACCATGTTAATTTACCTCTGAGAGTCATTGTCCCACTGTTTCCCATTGTAAAACACATATTGGAGTCAAAGGCCCTTTTTATGGAAGTTGTGTTAATCTGTGCTCCAGTTGACCTTCAAACAGCTGTTTCCACTTGGCCCCACTTTCTACACGAGCCAGAATAATGTAGGCCTTGCTCTGTAGTATATTGAATAGTTGTGCTATTATAAGCAAAATTACTTAACTAATCTACAATTAGACTTCACTTGAGATATGATCTTTTCTGAGAATTCTAGTTCAAAAAGTTTTAGTAATTTTGTAGACATTTTATGGAAGATTGGTGACAAACTGCAATCTGTAATTTCTGATTCTTGGCATTTATTGCATTGCTTTTTCTATCATAAATATTTGTGATGAGAATAAACTGAATTAATGTTAGTATACCTTGATAGTTATAAAATATCACAAAGCAAATTATTTTACTTATTTTCTATTTGTAAGGAGATGTATATGATCCTATACATTGTTGATTCTAAAGTCTTTAGAAACAGAAATCATTTTTTTATTTCTTTTTGTCCCTAAGTTCAAGGCTAGACCCTCATATATGTAGCTAGCTGGGGGAAGTAATAAATAGATATCCTTTGAAACTTAAATTTATGGGCTGGGGATATAGCTCAACTTGCTTGCCTTGCAAGTGCACAGTTGTGAGTTTGATCCCTACACACACAAAAAAAAAGAAACTTAAATTCATTGTTCATTTAGGGTACACTGGGATAAATTTTCTAGTAAAATGTACATGTGCAGGCCAGAGGTTTGTTACATGTATTACAAATAGTGTTCTGACTAGTTCTTTAGGAGACCTGTTAAGATTAATATTTAGATAAAAGAAAGCATTTATTTATGATTTTATGATTTTTTAATTTTCTTCCTGTGACTTCAGGTAACTGTCAGCTAAGAAAATTTAAGGAGTTAAAATTTGCTCACTATTAGATCTCACCTTTCTTAGCTGTGTGATTTTTGGTAATTTTCTAAATGTCTCTGTCTTGGTTTCTGTATTGTTAATGAGGCAAAATAATAATGTTTGAAGTTAAAATCAACTAATGGGCCATAGAATGATTTACTCACATACAACCATATGATATAGGTGAGGAAATGCAGGCATATGAAAATTACTGATCTATAGTAAAGGTGAAATCTATCATAAAGGGAGTCTGAGGCCAGTGTTCATTAGTCATTGGAATTTAATTATCTTTAATTCTAAACAGTGTTTTTTTTTTAGTCAATTTTTTTTTTTTTGTACCAGGGATCAAACTCACGACTGCACGCTTGCAAGACAGGCGCTTATGCTGCTGAGCTAAATCCCCACCCCGAATTCTAAACAGTTTTGGCAGCTTTTTAGAAATAAAAATAATTATAGGCCCTATCCCAGACATTCTGGGTTAGAATCTGCATTTTAAGAATTTGCATATGTGATTCTTAAACTTTGAGAAATATTACAGTGGATAATATGGAAAGTTTCTTCCGACTCATGGTTATGAAAGATTCTCAGATTAGTCTGCGTGGGTATTTCCGTTTTAATAATTATATTTAACAGAGAAAATAGTAATATATTAATGATTATTTTAATAAAAATAAATTTATACAGCTGAATAGATTATTTCTGTTCTTTGGCTTCCATGTAAGGTCAACTCTTTAAATAATGACTGATTGAATTTATGGAATGTTTTTGACATGATACAAAACCACCCCAAATTCTACCCTTTATCATTTTAGGAAATACAGTAAGTAGAACTCAAAAATTTCAAGTTGAGTTGTATCAAATGTTTTTCTTTATTCATTTCACTAAATAGAATATATTAGCCAGTTATCTGCATGGAAACTCTTAAGGGTAATATAATCGTTTTTTTGGACAGTGCACTATTCTGATGTTTAAAAGAACAATTTAATGTTTGAAATTAGCAGTTATGAGATTAATAATAAGACAAATGAGTATTCGACTCATTTGACTAGAAATGTTTAATTTTATTAGTGTTTAGAATTTAAAATTTTCTTTAAGGGTATAGCATAGTAGTTCAGTGGTAGAGCATTTGCCAAGGGGGCATGAGTCCCCCTAGGTTCAGTCTCCAGCACTGGAAATGGGAAAAAAGAGGATGGGGAAGGGAAAGAGAGTGCGAAGCTCTCAAATTTAATGGAAATGGTTGTCACATATTTTTTAAAATGTGACTGGTATGTGATTAATTTATTGTTAAATTGCTAGCACCTGGCATATGGTAGATACTCACAAATTTTATCAAAAATGGACTTAAAAGAATAATTTTTGCTACCTTTTCAAATGAAAAGTGAGACCTGTTGGAATCTGAAATAAATTGATCTAGATAAATTGAAGATATCCTCTTGTTAACCGTTGCTTTGATTAATCGTCTTTCATATCAACTAATTGATTCTTTTCTTGAAAATTTCTTTAATTGTGAGTGCTATAATTCAGAAAGATAAGTACAGTATTTATACAATTAAAATTAGGCTCCTGAAAACAAAACAAAACAAAACAAAACAAAAAATTAGGCTCCTGGTGAAGAGGTAGAAGAATACTGCTGAGTATCTGAAGTATGCTGTCCTTCAGTTACACATTCCTTTATCCCAAGAGATAGCCACTTGCCTTGATTTTGCTTTTAAAACCTTTAAATATATTTTTAAGCAGTAAGTTGTTTAGTTTTGAAAAAATGACTAGCAAGTATTAATCTCTGATAAAGAAAGGACAGGACTACTAATGTTAGATTAAATCTCACTGGAAAAGATAAGTTGAGTGAAGTAATCTGCATCATACATGGTTTCACCTTTCTGGAGAGTTTACTAGAACTTTTTTTTTTTGGAAAAGTCATGACTGTAGTGTAGATTCGGGTACTGGATGTTCAGAAGCATTATTGGAGGGATGGGGCTGCTATGTATTTTATTTTAAGCCACTATGTCTTGTTTTGGTGCTTAGAAGCAACTCCGAGTAAACCACTTGTGTAAGTGAAGTATGTTTCCAGCTGATCCAAGGAGGAGAGAATGACAGCAAAACTTCAGTAACAGGCATTCTGTCCTCTGGTTAAGGGATAAGAGTCTGATGAAGATGAGGAAAAAAGGATAATAAAAATATAAATGAACAAGAGTTGTGCCAGTCCTGGAGTGGGGGCAGGGAATTAAAAATCCACTGAAGCACATAAAAATATGAACAAGTAGACAAATAGCTATCGCTTTGCAGAAGGATTCAGTATTACAAGTTCTTCCTAAATAACTCTTCCACAAGATTTCTCTTCATTTATTTTATAATCAGAGCGGCTTCCATCAATTTTCTGCAGTTGCTCTGTCTCCATAGCACTTATTCCCAGATGGTATTAGTATGTATTTCTTTAGTCATGTTTTTCCATCTTCTAGAATGAACTTAAAGTACACTTGTGTTTCTTTTTTTACTACTGTGTGGGCTTACAAGAGTATATTTTGTTCTTTGTATTGCCAGTACCTTGAATTGTGTCAAGCACATAGGATGCAGTCAATGACTGGTAAATGAATGAATGAGTAAATAAAACTTTTTTCTCATGATCTACAGCACTAATTGTCTGTTCCATAGGTTTTGGTCATTAGTTTTGTTTAGTTTAGCGTCTTATAATGCTTTCTATTATTTTCTTTGTGTAACTGTTTTATTCCTGTAAGACATTCTTCTCTATGCTCCTTTTAATGGCAGGAATGGGACAAATGCTTTCTTTGTATACCTCACAGCACAAGGCAGATGGATGTAGAAACTTGTGGAATTCAATGCATTTATTCATAATGACTTAAATTGCTAACATCCAGTTCAATAAAAGGAGTATTTTACTAGATAAAACAGGATAATTTTGTGTGAAATAGAGTTTGTTTTTTAAAAAAAGATGTTAATTTTGGGGGATGTCTTGAACTTGTGAAGTTTGGTAACTGAAAGTTGGAACTTTTGCAGTTACAGTTTTATGAGCTTTTGCACACACTTTGAGTAAAATAAAAACACCACAATTTTAAGTGAGATATAGATTTCTTACCTTGAAGTGTTAATTTCTTAAAGAAAGGCCTAATGCTGTAGCTCTTTGAGAGGTAATTTTAAAGTGAAATATGAATTCTAAGTAAGTAAAACATTGCAGGTTTCTTATTCTTTTATATGTACTTTTATAACTATAAATATGCAGATGTTTATAGACATCTTTTCATACTAACTTTTCACATAAGAATTATATGACTGTCTTGGACCTTTATTTTGATGTTCTGCAAATCTCTTGTGTATTGTTTTTGTAGGTGAATTTTCAAGAGTATATTACATTAATAATAGTTCAACACTTACTGAAATAGTACTGCATAAGTTTAAAAAGAGGAATGTAAAACTGTGTAAAAGTTTTGTTGGTTTTTCTCTAACATGAAAAATTATTTTTATTTATTTATTTATTTATTTGCTTTATTTCAGGCCAGTCTATCCATATGGGGATGGGGAAGCCTTGGCATTGTCCTTTTTCTAATAACCTTTGGACCCTTTGTAATATTTTATTTGGCATTTTATATCCTCTGCTTTGTGGGTGGGTAAGTATACTCTGATAATTTTATAGTTCATGTATTATTTTCTTGTTCAGAATGAAAAAAATGACCGTGTGTATGTAATTGGGACTGTCATTTATTTATGAATGCAATTTAAAAAAAATAATTATTTTTACCAAAATTTAAAAACAGTTGAGATTAAGATACCCATTTGTTCCAGAAATATGGCTGGTCATCTTCAAAAATAAAATTTCATTTTTGAAAGATACAAATTTTTTTGTGATAACATGGAAAATTTAAGATTTTAAAACTTTATTTTGTTGACATTTCTATTTTAAAGTTGAACTCTTCTTATCCATTAGGGTGCTAAGAATTAAATTGATTTGAGAAACATACTAGTTGTGTTGTAGGAGATTTGTTTCATTGATGAGACTTCAAATAATAATGTTATTTCTCCTAACAAATGTTGCTTTGGTCTGGAAAATGCAAATTCCTAATTTTGCTATTTTTTCTTCATGGTTATTTTTGTTTGCAATTTTTATCTTAAGTTTATAAATCTTTACAAAGGAGATTGTAGTGATACTTTATTATAGCTTCATATAAAGCATTTGATATGAGATTTGAACCATAAGAAAGTATAAGAAAATACATAGAAAAGTGAAATGTTTTTTGACTGGTCTAATCAAAATAGCTTAACTGAGATAAGTATTTTGTTATTGTGTGTTTATGTGTATTACATGATTAGTTATGGAGACACACTTAATGAGTTTTTTTGAAAGAAAGTCTTTTGAGACCTCAAACATGGGGTCATCCTGAACATCCAGATTTAGAGGATTTAGCTGAATTCAGTAGCATCTAATACACACTGGCATGAGAGATACTTGTGTAAGATACTGAGTGCGTGGCTTTTGAGTGTATGTACTACTTAACCATCTCTTTCAGGATGCAGATTTGAGAGTTATATTTGTCATTTTATCAGAAGTATACCTACTGATGGTCGAACAAATGAGTTACTTAAATTGAACAGCTGTGTCAGAGACTCTGGTATTTTATGTTAGATTCAGTATTTTCATAATGAAAATATGATGTGATACTGATAGATATGATGTGGATATAGTATACCGAAACAAACAACTTAGCCACAAGATTCAGTTGACATGGAGTTCAGAGTGTCTTGTTTTTTTGATGATGAAGATGATTGAAGAACCTAAAGCTCTGCAACCAAGCAGACTAATTGCACTCATCAGTTACAGATTAGGGGCACAGCATGACTGCATAGCTGCGAATCTGTGCCTTTCTTAACAGGGTAAAAGCTGCTTTCATTGATTGGAAGGGGATTTTTTTTTTTTTTTTCAGATGTTGCTCTGAAAAGGAGAGAGTTCTTCTAACTTTTCTAATTAAATACATTCTTGGCAAGAAAAACTGCTTTGGAAAGGGAGGCAGCTTTAGAGTTGAAGATAGGAGCTGAGATGTTGGCTGGTGGAACTGAGGGAAATTGTTTCTCTTATATTAAATGCTATGTCAATCTGGGAACCAGAAGAGTGATCAGTCCATTTCAAAGTCATGGAAAATTTTGTTGCTCCTTTTTGGAATCTGGTAATTGATGAAGAAATAATTTCAAAATATCTTTTGGATACTTAAAAATTTTGTAACATCTTCAGATAAAGTAGGCAATTAAAGGGTGAAGTTAATATTTTGCAGTATGATGGGGTCTGATATTCCAGGTTTGTGCTAAATCATAAATAGATCTGACTTCCATTCAAGACTATATTGATCTCAGTGAAATTCACTGCTATGATCAGGGTTTTTCTACTTCCAGTAGACCTCTGAAATTCATCTTAGGAGGATTAATTAAGCGTTCCCAGATTACACAATTGTGTTCAATGACAATCATAATTTCCTGAATAAAATTGTTTTGAGTTACTAACAAGAATGATTGTTTCTCTTTACAGTAGTTAATGTTTTATGAATTTAAAGAAAAACTAGCCTTTATAATACCATTTTTAAGTCAAAGAAGGGCATTTAATTTAAATTTCCTTAGTTTGGTGAGAGTTTTTTGGTATGTTTTTAATAAGGTGATTTTGTTTTCTTAAAAAGTTTCAGGGGAATTTTATGTATTTTCCTGTGGACCAACCTCCCCTTCTTTTTTCCCTAACAAAATTTGAGTTTTAAGTTCTGTAATTTATTCATTAAATTTTTGATAGTGTATACATTTATAGTCAAAATTAATCCCGTATTTTTGAGTGTAAAGAAAACTTTTAGAAATAAAAATATGTTTTGTTTTTATTGTGAGGTACCGTCAATACCATATCTTGGTTATAGTATGGCATTGTTATATTTTAGGGTTGTATTATCATAGCCTTTTTTTGTGCTTAAAACTCATAACTGAAACTACTTATCAGGAATTCTGTAACTTCTAATTGTGCCTTATATTGCCTTCCTGCTGTGGTATTGTGGGGAAAGTTTAATGTTTTATCAGTTTTCTGATAACATTGAAGTATTTTGTTGTTTTTGTGAGTATGCTTAATAGCCAGGTAAACCTGAAAGATAGGGCCAATTTTAATCTCAGTATTGATCAGGTAAATCAAAGATAGGGGAAACTTATTTGTGATTTTGAAGTCAGCCTCTTAACCAAATTTCCAGAATTAATTAAATGAACTGGTTTGACTTTATCTGTGTTTTCATGGTGTTTGAATTTGAAGATAAGTAAAATGGCAGGTAATGGCAAAAAGCAGACTTTGAGAATCTTCTTCCTTTTAGTAGTTGACACTGACCACATTTAATATTTTGACTTTCTTTTTTTTTTTTTTCCACTAAAGTCTTTAAACATTTAAGATTAGTATGCCCTCATTGTAAGATGAAAATTTAATTTTTTTCTTTCCAGGGCTTCAGTTTACTGGCAAATTTTATATATAGGAAATAGTGATAACATTTAGTCAGTGTTTACTGAGTACAGTTCTAAACCAGTGCATAATTCTTTGTTTTAAAAAATGAGTTAAGCTTTGGAGATACATTTATATTTACTTTCTCAATTCCAGCTTTATTTTAAAACAGTACATAAATTGGATCATTTTCTCCTTATAACCTTTGTTTATTCTAATAGGTACCGTGACGTGTTACCTTAATAACACCGTTACTAAATAGAATTATAAAGTTGAGTGATTTAGCTACAAATTTAGATTTCATTTGTTGTTATACTCATTATCAGCTTACTATTTAATGAGGGCTAATTTTTCTAAAGTGTAAAAATTATGAAGTAGATTAGAACTTTGAAAGACATTCTATAAAGTATAAAATATTTTTAGTTGTTTTAAACTTCAGAACATACACAAAATCTGTCAATTTAGCTTTTCTAAAGTTACAGACTGAAGTTTTTAATGAACAATAAGCTACAAAAATCTGAAAAATACACCAGGTAATAGTTGTCTAAAATTATAGAAATTACTTTCATGTCTCTAATTAATTTTTCTTGTAGGGGTTTAGTGGTAACTCTCCTGTTTGGGAAAACAAACTCAGAAAAGCACCTAGAGCAGTGTGAACACTCATTTCTTCCTCCGACATCAACTGGGATTCCTAAGGTAAGTGGTGTAAAGGAATGTGAAACTTCAACATTCAGTATTTTGCAGAGGTAGTAATGTGTTCGTCTGAATTATGGCTTGACAATTTTCCCTGGTATTCACTAATGTTTATTGTAAATTTATGGGAGATTTTCTGATTATATTTAGAAAATACATAGTTTTAAAATTTCACCTTGAAATACGTACAGTTTTAATAATTCAGGCCTGATTTTTATTATCTGGAATGATGGCTTTTTTAAAGTATCAGATTTTATAAGTAAATTTGGAATTGAGCTTCAGATATGTAGCACCTTTAATTCTTGTTATGGGATGGATTGTTTTGTCTTATATAAAGAACAAAAATGACTTGTTGATGATAGAAGGGCTTTATAGTCACATTTGAAGATACAGGAGTTGCAGAGGTAAGTTACTTACAGTATTGTCTTACATTATAATCACTGTATCCTACTGACTTCAATATTGATATACTAATGGTTTGTAATACTTTGAACTTGTTTAATTATCTGAAACTTTGTCCTCTCTTAAGAACTTTTGTTAATAGATAGGGTTTACTTTGGGTTTACTTGCAAGCCTTTCTGAGAAAGTGGCCTTTTTTGGGAAACATTTCTTAAGACATCTATATTGTACTTTTATTTGAGCAGTGTATAGCATAACAGGCAATATATTAAGAATTAAGATTCTAAATAGTAATAAATCATAGTCAAGACTGGTTATATCTTACATGTTTATGAACTATTATTTATTAGATGGTATAAAATAATTTCAATTTGCTATTGCAAAAGTATGTTTATGAAGAAAATCTTAGAGGCTTTATGTTGTACCTTGAACTATATGTTTTATATATATATTTATACATCATTTTGATGTGCTCTAAGAAACACATCACTGGTGATTTTCTTGCTGTGTGGGTGTGATTGAATGCAAATACAAAAACCTAGGTGGTATAACCTACTGTACACTTAGTCTGTATGGTCTAGATTATCTCTCCTAGACTGCAAATATGTTACTGTATTGAATTCAGTGGCCATTGTAACACAATGGTATTTGTGCTTCTAAGCATATCTGAATGTAGGAAAAGTACAGAAAAAGTAGAGCCTGAAAGATAAAAATGGTGCAGCTATACCAAAAATGGAGGTTGCAGGACTGGGATTTGTTCTGGGTGAATCACTGAGTGAGTGGTAAGTGATTGGAAAAGTCTGTGGTGTGCTGTACCATACTGTAGACTATAAATACTATACTTTGGCCATAATAAATTTATGAAATATATTTTTATTTCTTCAGTAATTAATTAACCTTAGGTTACTGTGACCTTTTTACTTTATAAACTTTTTAATCTTACAGAACGTTTGACTTTTTTGTACTAATATTTAATCTAAAACTCAGACGTGAAGGCACAAACATCTTTATTAATTTAGGCCTAAACAGGGTTAGGACCATCTATGTCAGGCTCACCCCTCTGCATTTTGTCGTCCCTATAAGATCCTCAGTGACAGTAAGAGCTGTCACCTGCTGTGTGACAGTGCCGTCTGGAATCCCATCAGAGGTGGAAGAGGGATAGTGTCCACTAAAGAGACTTACCAGTTTGACTCACCTGAAACACTCACTTAACATTTTTCAAGTTTCATTTAACTATGGCAACAGTGTACCTGTACATTTTTAATTTCCCCACATCCTAAATCATGTTTACTACATTTTTGAAGATAGTTTTAGATGTTTGTTTTCTAGGTATGTAGTTTTGTTAACTTGAAAAATCATACTTGGTTTATATTAGAACCTCAAAAGTGATTTTTATATTTACTTGTGAATAGTGAAGGAAGTTTTAATGAGTATTCAATTCGAAGTAAAACAGATTTTTAAATCAAGAAACTCATCAGTAAAATATTATGGTTTTCTTTAAGTGTTTAGAAGAAATGAAACGGGAAGCCAGGACTATTAAGATTGATAGAAGGTTGACGGGTGCCAATATAATTGATGAGCCTCTCCAGCAAGTGAGTTTCAGTATGTGGTATTTGAATTTCATATATTATGTGTTAAGTATATTTCTTTTGATAATACTAAGATATACCTTTTTGCTATTTAAAAAAATGTACAAAATTGAATATTTTTTTCTTTAAACTTTCTTTACCTGAATTTGGGTGGAGTTTGGTAATGTTTTAATGCTTAAAAGAGTTGGGCATTGAATGAATTGGGATACCAGAATAATTTTTAAAAATTTGTAATAGTTTTTAGCATGTTGATGTTTTTATAACAAAGGCAAGTATTTACTATTATAATTAAGGATGAAAAGAAAACATGAAAGTTGGCAGGTATTTATCTTTTCTTTGAATTTACATTGTTTATGTAAATCTTAAAATGTTATAATGTTTTCCAATGTTTGTATTACAGGTTATCCAATTTTCCTTGAGAGATTATGTCCAGTATTGGTATTATACACTAAGTGATGATGAATCTTTTCTTCTTGAAATTAGGCAAGCTCTTCAAAATGCACTCATTCAGTTTGCTACTAGGTAAGATTGCTGCATTGTATTTATATAGAAAAATTTTAGACGTATTCTTTATTCTGATAGAGAAAGTACCGTTGGTATAGGGGGGAGGGTTGTTAGTTAAAAGATTAGTAGAACAGTCTGTTATAATACATGATAACTTCCAAATTACAGAACTGGAAGCATTACAAGCTTTAAATCCTAGTCTTGAGATTTTTATAGAAATGTCTTGAGGAAACGTGCAATCTGTCTGTATGTCAGCTTTTTGCATACAGGGCTTAGACAGGTGACTTTTCAAATTTTTATTCCGCTTACAAATACCTTTTTCACTCTGTTCTATAGATTCTCTTGCTTTATTTGGGTGTTATGGAAATTGGTTTTGGTGTAACTGTTCTTCCTCACTGTAATTTCAGTTTAACTGTTCTCCTAACATTGGCATCTACCTAGGAAAAGTCCTTATACAGTGAGGAGAAAATCAAAAGAATATAAGATTGTGGAGAACATTCAGTTTTTTGTTTGTTTTTTTAAAAGAAAAGTATATTTTGATAAGTTTTGTAATAAGCCAGTTTTCTGTTGAAATATGCTAAACTGCTCACTTATACACCAAATATGTATGGCTTCCCGTATGATAAAACAGTTCTGACAAATACCTTTGTACTTGATTAAGGGGAGAGGCAGAGGGCCATTTTGTATGTATTGAAGTTAATACTGACTTTGATTTTTCTTATATTTGAAAACCTTTTAATTAGCAGTGTTACATGAAAGGAAAAAGTTGTGCTCCAGAAATTATTTTTGAAAGAAAGTATTTTTGTGTGTGTGGGGAGGGTACCTGGGATCAAACTCATGATCCAGTGCTTGCCAGGCAGGCACTTGTGCTGCTCAGGTAAACCCTGGCCCCTAAAGAAAGGATTTTGTTTGGAAAAATTTGCAGCCTTGATTTTTAATATCCAACGTACAATAAAGATTTCTCAAAATGTAGGCTCTCAAATTTGTAGCATTGACTCCTATGTTCCTTGAAGACAGTCTTACGATTTGGAGTGTCCTTGAGAATACAGCTTTGCCCCAATGCTGGTAAATATGTTTCTGTGCTTTGTGCCTAGATAGTTTCAGTGTATGCTGCCTTGTCAGGACTTTTCCTCTGTAAGTTAATTGATCCTAAAGCTTTAAATTGGGCCCTGGGAGGGAGAGAGATGGAATAAGTTTCTCAATCTTAGGTCATCGAGGGATACTAATAATCTTAAATTATAGAAATAGATTTGCATTCCTTGCAGTTAGGACCAAGCATCTGCAAAACAGCAAATAATTACAGATAAAGTCACTTTGAAACATAGAAAGTATAAATTGGTTTAGTCAGAGGATGTAACTTGGGTTTTATCTCTTGTATTTCCACTATTATTGAATGTTAGATTTTCTTTATAGAGAAGTTTTCTAAGTAATGATTCATTAATTGCTTTCTACAGTAACACTATCCAATTATTTTTCACAGAAAGATAGTAGTAAGAATTCATTAGTCTTTTGACTGCTTAAAAGTAGATTAAAATGTAACAAAATTTAGACCTGGAAAAGATTTAAATTAGTAATTTGATAACTTGAATTTGTATTGTAGATCTCTCACTTTGCTATGGAACCAAAGTCTTTGAACCTTGGTTTCCTCCTTATGTAAAATAAGTATAAGTATGATAATACAAAATAAGTATAAGTATGAAGTCCTGAGTGGTTTATTGTGAGGACCAAATCTATGTATTTATTCAACTACTGTTTTGAGCCAACTTTGTATCAGCCAGATTTTAGGGTTACAGCAGTAAATAAAACAAAGTTACTGCTCATTTGAGTGAAATGAAAATAATATATGTGATAGTGCTATGAAAATTCTGAAGGAATTTTGGAAATGTAGTCTTCATGTTGTCCAACAGCCATCATTGCATAGATGAGGAAACTAAGATCCAGAAAGGTTATGTTAGTTTGGGGTTAACTAACGAGTTGGAGTTGCAATTCAAAGTTGAATGTGTTGTAAGAGTCTTGTGTTCCTTCTCCCATCTGCTGTCTTGTGGATTATGGTGTGGGTTATCAATGTCAGTTCCTGGTCTTCCTTCCTGCAGAGATCTTCTGCTTTTGATACCAAATAACTTTTTCCCCCTTGCTTCATATATTTTTTTCCTTTTCTTTAACATTCAGTAATAACAAATGTATTTGAGTGATTGTTTTTAAAGCCAAGTTCATCCAGTTTAGATTTATCTGAATTTAAATTTTTACCTGGCCAAGAGCCTTGAGTTTTGGCAAACTAAAAAACTGGTAATAACATCTTTAAATACTGTGAGGCTCAAAAATAATTTCAAGTACGAGTCTTAGCCTACTGCAAAGTTCTGTAAATATTTGTTGGTTTGTGCCTTCTGTGCGAATGACTTGTGTTTCTATTAATACAAAAATATGTGTCTTTCTGGAACCTCTGTTCTATTTCCAGTCATTGAGATAGATACTTCAGTGGTTTCTTCTGGGCTGTGTGACAGGCATACATTATTGTCTGTCTTCAGCTTGCATTGGTATTTAAAAAATTTTTTTTTTATTTTAAAGAGATTAAAACAGAAGAGGACATAACAAAGCAGATCAGAAAAGAACAATTTAAGCAACACAGTATTTTACCACAAGACAACCCAATATAACAGTAGCTACTATGATGTCTTTTTCTTTGAAATAGTTGAGAGTACCTTCATATACAATAGTATCAAATATATCAAAATAGTATAAAACCATTCAAGAGAATGAAAGTATTACAGGGCATTCAGAACCAAGTAACAGAAAATGAACAATGGTTACTAGACTATCTCATTGTCCATAAAAAATTTGTTTATACTGTCACACATAAAATCCAATAAGATAAGACATAATAGAACCAATGGAAACAGAAGAATAGAAACATGATAGGACTTCAAAGCAAGATGATATTAAATCAGCACTGGCTATTATAATGTCTTGCTTTCTTCAAAATAGTTGTTCATACCATCACAGATAATAAAATCAAACAAACCAGGATAAAATCATTCCAACTAATGAATGAAAACATTATAAGGCTTCAAAGCAATATAATGGAAAACCATGATTACCATAAACTCTTATGTACTGTTACCATTTCTTACACTAGGGAGATTATACAGCATTATACATGTGAGTTTGATTTATTTCACTTATGAGTATGGACTCAAGTTGCGTCCATTTATTTATAAATCTCTCAATGTGATCTCTTTATAGCCAAGTAGTACTGCATTGTATAAAAATACCATAACTCTTTTATCCATTCCTCAGTTAACGGACACACTTAGGTTGTTTCCAAGATCTGGCTATTACAAATTGTGTTGCTATATACATGAGTGCACATATATCACTGTGGTATGATGTTTTCAGTTCTTCTAGGAATATGCAAAGGAGTGGAATACCTCAGTTGATTGGAACTTTCCATCCCAGCTTTTTGAGGAATCTCCAGACTGACCTTCACAGTGGTTGCACTAGTCTACACTCTCACCAACAGTGCAAGAGAGTTCCTCTTTCCCTACAGCCTCTCCAGCATTTGTTGTTAGTAGTTTTCTTGATCCTGGCCATTCTTTCTGGAGTGAGATGGAATCTCAGTGTGGTTTTAATTTGCATTTCTCTAATGAGTATTGATGATGAACATTTTTTCATGTATTTATTTGCCATTTGTATTTCTTCATCTGAGAATTGTGTATTCATCTCAGATGCCCATTTTTGGATTGGATCTTTGAATTTTGGGGGTCTGATTTTTTAAAATTCTTTATATGTTTTAGACAGAAGTCCTTTGTCTGACGGAGAATTCACTAAGATGTTTTCCCAGTTTGTGGGTCTTCTTTTCACTATATTGGAGATTTCTTTTGACATGCAGAAACTTTTTAATAAGAGGTGATCCCAGTTATTGATTCTGGGAAGTATTTCCCGTGCGGTTTGATTTCTGTTCATGAATTCTCTGCCTACTCCTATGTCTTCAAGATTTTTGCCTAACTTGTCTTCTAACAGATTTAGTGTTTCTGTTTTAATATTCAGATCTTTGACCCATTTAGATTTTAGTTTAGTACATGGTGATAGGCATGGGTCTAGTTTTAGTTTTTGGCATATGAAGAGACAGTTTTTCCAGCACCATTTATTAAAGAGACTGTTTTTCTTCCAGTGAACAAGTTTGGCCCCTTATCAAAGATAAGGTGGTTGAGTGTGTTTTTAGTTGCGGTTGTGTCTTCTAATCTATTCCATTGATTTTCAGATCTGTTTTTATTCCAGCACCATGTTGATTTTATTACAGTAGCTTTGTAGTATAACTTCAAGTCAGGGATTGTGATGCCTCCTGCCTTGCCTTTGCTGCTATTGCTTTTACTATTCTGGGTCTCTTCTGGTTCCAGATGAATTTTAGGAGTGATTTCTCTAGATCTCTGAGGTATGTTGATGGTATTTTCATTGGGATTGTGTTGAATCTGTAACAGTTTTGGAGATTAGCCATTTTCACAATATTTATTCTTTCCATCCATGAACAAGGGATATCTTTCCATTTTCTGAGATCATCTTCAATGTCTTTTTCAGGGTATTATAATTTTCCCCGATTAGGTCTTTTGCTTCTTTTGTTAGATTAATTCCTAAGTATTTCATTCTTTTGGATGCTAGTGTGAAGGGTGTGGCTTCTTTTATTTCTCTCTCAGTGATTTTATTGTTAGTGTATAGAAATGCTATTGATTTTTGAGTATTGATTTTGTATCCAGCTACATTACTGAATTTATTTATTATATCTAGGAGTCTTTCATTGGAATTTTGGGGGTCTTCTATCATGTCATCTGTAAATAATGATAATTTATCTTCCTCTTTTCCTATTTTTACCCCTTTTATTTCTCTTTCTTGTCTAATTGCTCTGGCTAGTATTTTCAGTACTATATTGAATAGGAGCGATAAAAAGGGACATCTTTATCTTGTGCCTGATTTTAAGGTAAGGGTGTTCATTTTTTGGCCATTTAATATGATGCTGGCTATTGGTTTGTCATAGATGGCCTTTATCATATTGAGAACATCTATTCCAATTTTCTGTAAGGTTCTTATCATGAATGAGTGTTGGACCTTATCAGAACCTTTTCCTGCATCTATAGAAATGATCATGTGATTCTTACTTTTGGCTTTATTGATCTGGTGGATTACACTTATTGATTTATGTATGTTGAACCATCCCTGCATGCCTGGGATGAATCCCACTTGGTTATGGTGTATAATCTTCCTGTTTGCCAATATTTTATTGAGGATTTTTGCATCTGTGTTCATTAGGGAGATTGTCCTATAGTTCTCTTTTTTAGTTAGGTCTTTCTCAGGTTTTAGGACTAGAGTAATATTTGCTTCCAGGAATGACTTAGGAAGAATTGCTTCCCTTTCAATTTCACTGAAGAATTTGAGGAGTGTTGGCATTAAGTCTTCTAGGTATTTTTCGTAGAATTCCACAGTGAATCCGTCTGGGCCTGGGCTCTTCTTTGTAGGTAAGGACTTAATTGCATTTTCAACTTCATTAATAGAAATTGGGTTATTCAGAAGTTTTACGTCTTCTTGACCCAGCTTTGGTACTTCATATGTTTCTAGGAATCTGTCCATTTCTTCTGTGTTATCAAACCTGTGAGAGTAGAGGTTTTTGAAATAGGTGTTGATGATCTTTTGTATTTCCACAGATTTTGTAGTGATTTCACCTTTTTCATTCCTTACTGCATGAATTTGAACTTTTTCTTCCTTTTTAAAATAAGGTTGGCTAGGGGCTTATCAGTTTTATTTATTATTTCAAAGAATCAACTCTTTGCTTCATTGATTCTTTGGATTGTTTTCTTAGTCTCTATTGCATTAATTTCTGCTCTGATTTTTTATAATTTCCTCCTTTCTTTTAGCTTTGAGTTTGACTTGCTCTTCTTTTTCTAGATGTTTGAGGTGTAGCATCAGGTTGTTTATTTGTATTCATTCTGTTTTCCTGATGTGGGAACTCAGTGCAATAAATTTTCCTCTGAGGACTGTTTTCATTGCATCCCACAGATTCTGGTAAGTTGTATTTGTATTTAATTTTGCTTGTAGGTATTGTTTAATTTCTTCTTTAATTTCTCTTGTGACCTACTGTTTGCTCAAGAGTGTATCATTCAATTTCCATGTTTTTGTGGAGTTTTTGGTTTCTTTTATCATTAATTTCTAGTTTCATGGTGCTATGATCTAATAACATGCATGGGATAAAATATGTTCTTTGGGCTAGTATGTGGTCTATTTTAGAGAATGTCCCATGTACTACTGAGAAGAATGTATATTCTGATGTTGTTGGATGGAACACTCTTTATATGTCTGTCAAGTTCATTTGCTCACAGGTGTGATTTAGTTCTATTATTTCTTTGCTGATTTTCTGTCTGATTGATCTGTCCCTTGGTGTCAATGATGTGTTAAGGTCTCCTGTTATAATTGTGTTATTGCTTGTTTGATTTTCCATTTCTGTTAATACTAGCTTTGTATAATTGGGTGCTCTGGAATTTGGTGCATATATATTTAAGATTGTTATCTCTTCCTCTTGAAGCTTTCCCCTAACTAGTAAGTAGTGACCTTCTTTATCTCTTAGGATCATTCTTGGTTTGAAGTTCATGTTGTCTGCAAACAGAATAGTTACCCGGGCTTTTTTTTGGGGGCGGTTATTACATGAAGTATTGTTTTCCATCCTTTGACTTTCAGTCTGTGAGTTTCTTTTTGGGTTAGGTGGGTTTCTTGTTAGACAGCATATGGTTGGATGTTGTTTCTCGATCCATTCTGCCAGTCTGTTTCTTTTAATTGGGGAATTGAGACCATTTAAATTAATGGGTATAACTGTTATATATTGGTTTATTGTTGACATGTTATCTTTTTGCTGTTTTATCTTTATCTTTCCATTGTGTTTAATTTTCTGCCTTGCTTAGTTGCTTTTTCCTATGTGTATCTAGACTGTCAGTATTCTTTGTGAGGTTAGTTTGGTGATCATGAAGTTCTTTAGCTGTTCTTTGTCATGGAAGTATCTTATTCATCTGTTTTGAAGGACAGTTTTGCAAGGTACATCAGTCTAGGTTGGAAATCATTTTCCTTTAGGATCTGAAATACTTCACTCCATGCTCTTCTTGATGTCATTGTTTGTGTTGAAAAGTCTGCTGTGATTCTGATAGGTTTTTCTTTATAGGTGATCTGTCTTTTGTCTCTAACAGCTTTTAATATTCTATTCTTATGTTGGATTTCTGGGATGGTAATTATTATATGTCTGGGTGTAGATTTATTTTGGTTTTGGCTATTTGGAGTTCTACATGCTTTACTAATCCATATGTCAGTTTTCATTTTCATCTTTGGGAAATTTTCAGCTATTACTTCTGTAAATAGCCTCTTGATATCATTTGTGTTGTCTCCTTCTTTTTCATTTGTCCCTATCAATCTTATGTTGTTTATCTGTGCATCATCTTGCAGCTGTTGAATTGTTATTTCCTAATTCTTTGTTTTCTTTAAAAGATCTTTCCTTTCCTGTTCACTAGTTGCAATCTTGTCTTTGAGGTCTGAAATTCTATCTTCACTTTTGTTGAGGTGGTTTTGACAACTTTCATTGGAATTTTTGATTTCCTGTGTATCTCTTTGAATCTGCTTCATGTATCCTGTTCGTTTCTTATATTGTTCATCCAGGGATTCTATCTTTTTTTTTTTTTTGCTACTCTAATGTTTTAACTGGGTCTTCTTTAGATGTGTTCAGCATCTGTTTCATTACTTTTATCATTTCTTCTTTTATCTGGGAGATTATTTCTAATTTAAATTCCTTTAAAGCTTCCTGGAGTTGCTTCTTTATTTCAGTTGCTATTATTTCAGGTATTGTAGGTGTATGGCATTTATGTTTTCCTATGTATATGGCTCTCAGGCTTTCTTGGGATGGGCTTGAGGTTTTAGATTACATTTTGTTCTTTTGTTTTGTCATTTTCTCATATTTCCATGTTTCAAGTGACGTTACACAGCTTACCCTGGACGTGTTGGAAATCGTCTCCTATGTGTTGGGCTCCTCTGGCAGCCCAGTTCCCCAGATTAAAAGAAGGTCACTGGGTGTGGCACAGGCAGGCCCAAAACATGCAGAGCCCAGTCTGGTGTGGCTGACAGCTGGGTGGGTCTTTCAGCACTGGGAGCAAGGATCTTAAACTCTCCCTGGGCCCCTGCTGCTGATATGTAGGAACTCACCTCTGGCAGCCCAGTTCCCCAGATTGAAAGAAGATCACCCTATAAGGTCCAGGCAGTCCTAAAACCTGCAGAGCCCAGTCTGGTGTGGCTGAAAGGTGGGCTGGTCCTTGACTACTGGGAGCAGCGGTCTTAAAGTGTCCCGGGGTCCCTGCCACTGGTGTGCAGAAACTGACCTCTGGCAGCCCAGTTCCCCAGATTGAAAGAAGGTTACTGGACGTGGCCCAGGCAGGCCTAAAACCTGCAGAGCCCAGTCTAGTGTGGCTGGAAATTGGGCAGATCCTTACCACTGGGAGCGATGATCCGAAATGCTCCCCGGGCTAGTGCTGGTGTCTTCAGCTTGCATTGTTGAATAGCGCTTTTAATCAGGAGGCTATACACCTGAAAATATACAAAAAATATTGTCCTTTCTTGCTAATGCATGCTTTCATAGATTTGATGTACATTTATGTATGTATGTATGTGTGTGTGTTTGTATGTATGTATTTATTTATATTTTAAAGTAATAAAACCAGTGGCACAAAATTTCAAAACAAGATTCCAGAAGAGTAACAATGGTTAGTCTATTGCATATTGTCTTCAAAGTAGTTGCTCACATTACAAGATATAAGTGTGAAAAATTGATCAAACAATATGGGCACAAACTTTTCTTTTCAATGAACTAATAGCAGTTAGTAGTAGAACTATCTTAATTATTTTGTGCGTGTGTGTGTGTGTGTGTGTGTGTGTGTATATTTTTTTTTTTTCCTTTTTCCTTTCCTTCTTTTCTCCTTTCTCCTATCCCAGTTTCTCTTTCCTTTTGAACAGTTTTTTTCCCCATTTCACAGTACCTGTTATTGGGTCTCACTTACTTTTTCAGCTTCTTTCACTATGGAGACAATATGAGGTTTACACATGAGAGTCTGATTTATTTTACTTGTGAGTATGGTCTCAAGTTGCTTCCATTTCCCTATGAAAGTCTCAAGTTCATCCTTTTTTATAACTGAGTAGTATTCCATTGTATAAAATATATCTTTTTTTTTATCCATTCCTCAGTTGATGGGAATTTGGGTTGTTTCTAAGACTTGGCTATTACAAATTGTGTTGCAGTAAACATGAATGCACATATATTTCTGTGATATGCTATTTTTAATTCTTCTATGAATATACTCAGAGACGGTGAACAACTGGGTCACATGGGACCTCGGTTTTTTGAGGAATAACTGGGTCACATGGGACCTGTACTCAGTTTTTTGATTTCGATGGTGATTGTACCAGTCTACACTCCCACCAGCAGTGGAGAAGAATTCCTTTTTCCCCACAGCCTCTCTAGTGTTTGTTTTTGGCTGATGTCTTGATGTTAGCCATTCTTACTGGGGTGAGGTGTAATCTCAGTGTTGTTTTAATTTGCATCTCTCGAATGACCAAAGACAGAGGATATTTTTTCATGTATTTATTTGCCATTTGTATTTCTTCATCTAAGAAGTGTGTATTCATCTCAGATGCCCAAATTTGGATTGAGTCTTTGAATTTTGGGAGTCTGATTTTTTTTTTTTAATGCTCTATCTGTTCTACATATAAGTCATTTGTCTGAGGGACAGTTGGCTAAAATTTTTCCTCACTCTGCATTTTCTTTTCACTTGGTGATTTCTTTTGATGTGCAAAAGCTTTTTAGTAAGAAGGGATCCCAGTTGCTGATTCTTTGAAGTGTTTCCTGTGCTGTTTTGGTTTTATTCGTGAACTCTGCTTTTCCCGTGTCTTCAAAATTTTTGCCTACTTTCTCTTCCAGTAGATTTGGTGCTTCTGTTTTCATATTTAGATCTTTGATTCATTTCAACTTTAGTTAATGCATGATTGTAGATATGCTTCTAGTTTTAATCTTGGCACATGATCATCTCAATAGATGCAGAAAAAGCTTTTGATAAATTCCAGCACTCATTCATGATCAAACCTTACAGAAACGGGATAGCCTTTACCTCAATCTGATAAAAGCTGTCTCTGACAAACCAATAGTCAACATCATATTAAATGGACAAAACCTGAAAGCTTTTACTCTAAAACTGGAAACCAGACAAGGATATCCACTATTGCCACTCTTATTCACTGTAGTTATGGAAACATTAGTCAGAGCAGTGAGACAAGAGAGAAAATAAAAGGAATAAGGATAGGAAAGGAAGAAATTAAACTGTCATTATTTGCAGATGATATGGTACTCTACATAAAAAACCTCATGGACCTATGAACTCATGTTCATAATTAATTATCGCCTTTGAGAAACAGCTACATGAATATAAAATGAGTTATTAAATTTTGAGGAAAACTGGGAAGTGGACATGGTTTGAGTCTGGTGTTCTGGATTTGAGCTTTAGCTCTATTACTTATTAAGCCCTGTGGTCTGTAATGGGCAAAACACACAATGCTTTGAGTCTGGAGATGGTTATCCATATCCCTGTATCTTATCATCAGGCTGTTAGTGTTAAATGACATCACATCCAAGAGAGTACTTTGTAGTGTTTGCAGTAATAATGTCTTATGTTAACAGTATCTGTTATTCCGGTAGCTGTTTGGAGAGGGAAACTTCCCTTGAGAAACCTTGAGATCTCTTTTACTGTGGAATTTGTGTGAATTAGACTGAAGTTCTTTAGGAGAGTAAATCCTTAATGATAAATGTATTTTATTCTCCTTCAAATAAGATATTATTATGTAGGGAAGAGAGCCCTCGGCTGGATGTCCGAACTGTATTACAATTCTATGTTTACCATTAAGTTATAGTGTACTTAGAGAAAAATTTCTTAATATTTCTGTAAAATAAGAACACTAGAATTTGTTGCAAACTCAGACTTTGGGGGAACAAATGAGATGATGTGAGCAAAACATTTCATCAACCAAGAAATGGCATTGTGTGCTTCAGTGAGTCATTTAGCACATAATAACTGCTGAGTGAATATTTGCTTTGCTTTTATTGTTGTTATTCCTGTGTTACTGGGTTATATATGCAGATTCTTTGACCTTAGCTTTTTTAGTGGAGGTAGAGGCAAGACGGAAGACAAAATTACAGCATGTGAAATGGAGGGAAATAAAGTAGTTACTTATGTTGTAGTGAAAGCAGTTCATCATATAGAAATAGAGTGGATCAGAGGAATTGCTGCAGGCAACCGTATTTGCGTTAATGTTGAAACTAGCCCTCGAGAGTGGGTGTACTGACCTAGACAATTGAAGGGCGTATTAAGCAAGAGAAATAGTACAGACAAAGTTCTAAGAACAAGGATAAGAATAGTGTGGTGGAAACCAAGGAGGTTGAAGTGAAGAAGGAACACGTTTGCTCTTTAAAGTGAAATGTGACTACAGAATTCTGTGATCTGTATTAGCCCTAGCCCTAAGTTTACGGGAAAGAAAGTATCTTCTAATGCCATTGTGTTTCTTCCTGATGAATTTTCTTAGGGAGAGAGGTACAAGTGAGTATAATCCAGGATTCACTGGCTGTGATACTGATATTGTAGTTTGCATTAGTACAAGGTACAACATTAGTATTGAATGTTTTTTATTGTATTGATGCATCATTTTGTTGATCTGTTCATCAATAGATGGACATTTCTGTTATTTCCATTTTTTGGATCCTATGAATATTGCTAATACGATTGAGCACTTTAGGGAAATGTCTGTTCACATGCATTCTCTATTTTTAAATTGTCATTTTGAGTGTACTGTTGCCTCTTGTTTGTGTAAATGTTTTTTTTTGATAGTCATGTATTTTTTAATAAATTTTATTGGAATGTTTTAAGTATACTTACTGATCACAGGGAATTTGATCTGTACGTGATATAACTTGATTATTTTTCCCCATTCACCTAATCTCCTTTTATTCTCGCTTCTCTTTCTTATTTACAAAAGCTTTGTTTCCATTTTTTTTCTTGTCTCATTTTTTTCCTCCCACCACTAGTTCCCCTTCCCATTTGAACATTTTCTTCCTATTTTACAGTATCTATTAAGTCATGTCGTTTGTTTGCATTTTGTCCATAGTTGGTTTTGTGTTCTAAGGGCAGAGTTGATTAATTATGACACAGAAAATACAGCCTGTGGCATTGCCTGAAATAGTTGTTATTTGATTCTTGGAAAAAGATTACTGATCTCAAGCATGCTTTTTTTGTGGCTATTAAAGCATTTAAGAATCAGTATCAAATATATAGGAAATATGTTAGAATGAAAATCATAGTAGTGTATGATAGAATATTTCAGAGGCAGAAACTTTGTAAATATATGTGCATTTACAATGATCTTTGGATTGTAGGTTTATAGTTGAGTATAGCTAATTTAGAAAACCTAAAGAATATTATAAAATGGGCATTCATCACTTTCTAGCCTGAGATATATATGATCATTGGCTAATCAACAATAAAAATATACAGTATGACTATTTTAAAAATTAAGCCTTTTTCTCTTTTCTGTTCTCTGTGTTATGAACTCAAGTATAAATTATCTTTTGTTGTTTTTCTTTCCTTCCCTGCCCCGCCCCACCTCATCTTGCCCAGCCCTGCCCTTTCTGTAGTGTACTGGGGATTTAACCCTGAGAGCACTGAACTATATCCCTAGCCCCTTCATATTTTATTTGTGGTAGAGTCTCAAGTAAATAATAAATAAGTTTCTGAGGCTAAATTGGTGATCTTCATAGATAAAGTGTTTGTAGTTGACCATTATGTCTCTTTGGTGTGTTTTCTTGAAATGGATGCTTAATACTTGGCTCTGCACCTGATAGTATAATGTAAATTAGTATTCAAAAATTCTTTATAGATTTTCCATTTGTGAATTACATGTTTATTTTTTTCCATAAAACTTTTATGTGAATCTCTTCGTTCTGAATATTTCGTTTGTTGGATAAATTTTACTAAATTTTTTTTTTATTAAAATGGGTAACATCACCAGGTACGATGGTGTATACCTGTAATGCCAGTGTTTGGCAGGCTGAGGCAGGAGGATTGATGTGAGTTTGAGGTCATGCTAGGATGCGTAGTGGACTCAAGGCCAGTCTGCTCTACAAAGCAACTGGTTTGTCTCAAAAAATCAAAAGTAAACAAACAAACTAGCTGCAGGATGTGGCTGTGCACACCTGTAATCTCAGCACTCTGGAGCCTGTGGCAGGGGGAATTGCTGTGAGTTAGTTGGAAGCCAGCCTCAACTGCATAGCAAGACTCTCAAAAACCACAACAATAAAATAAAATTTATTTTTATTAAAAATAAAATGACAAGTTCAGCGGCATAAGCGCCTGCCTTGCAAGCAGGCAGTCGTGAGTTCGATCCCTGGTACCGATAAAAAGGAAAAAGACAAAAAAAAAAAAAAAAAAAAGACGGGGCTGGGGATTTAGCTCAGTGGCATAAAGTGCCTGCCTTGCAAGCAGGCACTCGTGAGTTGGATCCCTGGTACCGATAAAAAAAAAAGGAAAAAAAAAATAAAATGACTAACATCATGAGATAAATTTTTTAACATTTAATATTATGTTTTAGAGGATTCCCCCATAGCCTCAGGTTATTGTTTTCTTTTTTTTCCCCCCTATACTATAAAACTTCTACCTCTTGTACTTTACTGTTACCTCTTGAATTGGAATAGTACTTTTTGTGTGTTCCTCTGTATGATTTATTCATTCTGAGATTCAAGTCCTTCATTATATCTGGATCTTAGACTTTCTGGATGTTTTGTTCCACAGGATGTAGAACTGGATTTCTTATACAATGTCCTTATATTTGTTTAAATATGTCCTTAAATATGGTTACATAAAGCATATGTCTTTTTCTGTTTTTACCAGTTTACTTAAATTTTTGTAAATGAGATTTTCTTTTGTTAAGATTGAAAAGTTTGGAACCCTGACTTGCTTAAGGAAACTTTGGTCTGTCTCTTTCACCTAGAATATATATTTAAAGTTGGCTCTGAACTAGAGAGACCTGTGGTTATTATTTGAAATCCCTTTCAGTTCTAAACCACTAAGAGTCTCTGTTCAAGTTAGGACTGATCTTGATTTGTTTTCAATCTTATCTCCTCTCAAGACTTTCCCCAACAAATTGTAGCATACCCCACAATTTGAATACAATTTGTTGTTATTTTTAAAAGTATGTGAGGCAGTTAATTAGAGTTAATTCTCTTTGGGATTGAATACTCCTCTGACAATTGTTTTACTAGTAGGAGTCTTAAAAGCAGGATAATAAAATTTGATTTTTTAAATGTATTGATGTTTGCCCAGAGTACTTAATTTCCAACATAAAAGGTCTTTATTAGACTGATCTTTTCTTGATGATTTCTTGATGGCTTGTATCAGTGAAATTTTAATAACAATTTCTTTATTAACCAAATTGTCTTTTTAATGTTTAAATGTTGAATGCAAAGTGTGCCATTAGTTAATTTATTATCACTAAACATGGAATAGGAAGAGCTGCACACAGCTGGTTCTTCCAGTACACAGCTGGGAAAGGGTACAGTCAGGGGAATGGGGACAGACATATTTATAGGTAGAAAGTGGTGAGACTTATTTCTCATGTGGTTGCTAATATAGCTCTTATTAAGGAATGATTTCTCTGTATATTTTTGTGGATTATGGCAGCAAGTAATAATATGAAAATTTCAAAAATAAGTTATTTTAATCAGCATGTTAGCTGAATCCTTAGATAATAAAAGCATGGGGAAATATACTCAAGAGATTATTATGATAACATGAAGTGTCTATGAATGAATTAAAGTGTGTTGGAGCGGGGGAAAATTGGTTTTAGTGGATTTAAGGTCAAGCTTATATTTCTGTGTCAAGATTTTACTCAAATTCAACTTCAGAATGAGCTTTTGAAGTATAGTCTTTCCAGGACTCCTGAAATTACTGAAGGGATGAAACAAATAATTAATACGTTTTTATTTTATTCATTTTTTAATTTTTTTGTATTGGGAATCAAACTCAGGACCTTTCACTTGCCATCCATTGCTCATGCTGTTGGACTATATTCCTGGCCCTAATTATGCATTTTTAAAGAGTATATCCTTTCTCATATTAAGTTATGAGAGGGAGTTAGAATCTGATTTAGTTGCTTGAGGAGAAAGGAAGACTTTTGCTTTCATAGGCTGTCACTTGCTCAGAATCATTCCAAAGATGTTAAAATTACTCAGAAAAAGTATGAATTGTTTTATATTGATAATTTTTTTAGCTTTTGTTTTTTATAGAAGATATATGAGTACATATTAAACTTTTTGTGATTGCTTATTTTATTTTGCATTATTGTTTAACATACTGTTAAAAAGGTCTTTGTTGTGTGTGTGTGTGTAACTTTTTCTCCCAAGAAATCACTTTCAATTCTAAAATATCAAGATTCTGTGTGTGTGTGTATACTCATGTGATATGTACTGTGTCGGTGGTGGCAAACCTATGGCACGCATACCACAGCAGGCTGTTTGTATCAATGAAAACTCTAAAAGGATTGCGGTCATTCTATTTACACTATGTTATTCTTCCTTTTTTTTTTGGTACTAGAAATCAAACGATCTCATGGTTGCCAGGCAGGCGCTATGCCACTGAGCCGTATTCCCGGCATCTTACTCTTTTTAAATAAGGTTTTTGTAGTCATTGCTGTGAAAAAATAATATGACACTAAGAAAATAACATTTCTTATGGGATTATTTCTATGAGAAAATTAACTTTTATTTTTATCATTTTGACATGAGGCATCTTTTCCAGGTAAGTATTCTGTCACGAATGTGAAGGTTGCCTTTACTGCCATATGGCTACCTTCTTCTCTGGTCAGGCAGCTCTATAGGGTGACTCTTGGATATGTCTACATGCTCATTCCCCTCTTAAGCTCATTCTTACACCCTTTTTTCTCCCATGCAGTACTATTCATACAAGATTTAAGTACAGCCTTCTTAATGAAGCCTATTTATATTATTATATATTGCTTAATTCATCTCTGCTTTTCTGTTTTCTTCAAAATATTCAAGTCAAAATATTGATATTCTAACCAATACTTCTAGAATTTAAACTATGCTGCTAGATGATTTAGTATTGTTACTGTCCACTTCTGTTCCTTTCTTTTGGGTTTTAAGCTTATCATGGGTCCTGCCTCAGAGAATCTAATTTCTTATTCTGTAGCATGACGTGAGGATTGGTGATTTAGAGGAGAAAAGATAACCATGTTGAAAGTTGTGTTTATTTCTAAGATGGTGCATTTCCAATTACACCTTTCATTACCATCAGTTTAATTAATTGTTAATTTTAGATTAAAGGACTATGAATATGACAAGGTATTTCTGTGAAGACCAAGTCATTTGGTTTGGAAGTTTCAAAGCTAATTGTAGATTATAGTTGAATTAACACAAACACACAAGACAGCTATAAAAGTATTAAAAGACCCTACATTCAAGTTTGTTCACAGGTATCTTTAATTTTTCATATGATTGTAAAGAAAGAGGGAATGATAGCTTTCACATCATGTAAGCAGTTTGTCATTTTGCAAGGCATATGAGTATTGCTCAACAAGAACGTCAAAGAAAGTCTTAATCCTTTGTTGATTTATATATAACGAGGTTAAAATGAGCTGTTTTCATGACTACTATTGGTCAGATATTTAGATTTGCCTATTGATCAGTTACCAGTTTTTTATATATTTGAGTGTGTTCTCTTGTGTTACTTATTTGATGTAATCATGAATAAAAAGCTATAAGTGTCTTTATAGAAAATGAACCCTGGGAACAGATGTGTCTTGTAGAGTTTTATAGCTAGTGAGTTGCTGAGTCTTATGTTCAAATCAAGGACATTTGTGTTAGTCCAATTCTCTTTGCAGAAATAATTGATTTTGATGGTGTTTTGTATTGCTACTGAAGAGCTGTAGTGTGCTTAGAATAGATGGCATATTAAAACAATTTAGATAATCTCAATTTCAGCCCATATATTTGTGATGTTCCTTGCCTTTCTCAGGAAGAGCTTTGCAATATGTGTGCTGTTTTAGAACTGAAAGTAGTGTAGAAGCAGCTGTTCCATGTGCCTCTTGTGCTTTTCTCCAGGCACTTGCTGAAGATGCTTTGGCCCTGAAAGAGGAATCAATAGGTGATTATGTATTGAGTGCACCCAGTGTTCAGCACATTATGTAGCACTAGGGGTACAAATGGGAATAAAACAGACACAATCAAGTAAAACAAAGGCCATGCCTTCCTAAGCTTTGTTTTTTATTCTAACAGTGAAAATATTTGCTTCAGGTTTTGAGTGCTACAAAAAGTGAAAAGTTTGTAGGTGTTAGAAAATAAAACTGGAGAATCGAAGTAACTGAATAGTGGAATAGTCTAGTCCTAAGGAAGACCAGAGAGGGTGGGAGTTACGAAGTCTGCTACATGAAGGTGACATTTTAGATACACTCTGAAGTATAAGTGGGACTTTTCAGGTAAATGTGGGAGAAAGGCAAATCTGTGGAGAGTGGGTAGGGTTGAGCACACTTGGCAGAGGCATATAGGTGAGAGGAGTCATATTTTAGTTTGAGAAATGGAAAGAAAGCATGTGTGTCTGCAGACAGGGAAGGAGAGGTTGAACTAGTGGACAATGAGGAAATAAGCTTGTGCATAAGTATGAAAGACCTGAGAGACTGGGTTCATACTTAGCCCTGAGAATAAAGGGAAGATATTGAAGAGTTTTAGCATTCATTTTGTGCTGCTGTTTTTTTTTTTTTTTTTTTTTTAAGAGATAACACTGGCACTTTATGAAACATGGGTTGGAGGAGAGACAATGGATACGGGAGACTTGGTTGTAGGGTAATATTGAGGAGTAAGATGGTCGTGTTAGAGATAGGGCATGCAATATTCTAAGCTCAGAGTAAGTATGCTTTATGGTATTGCTTTGCTTTTGTGCCCTAGTTAAGACCTAATAATTGTTGTATTTCTATTTCTGCATTTTAATTCTTTCTTGCAATCTTTCTGTTGAAATGTGCAAGCTTCAATGACCTAATATACATTTTACTTTTTAATTTTATTTAAGGGAAAAAAAACAAAAAGGGTACAAGTTACACAGTATTTCAGAAAAAATAAACAGGAACTCACTAGTTAATAGATTACATATTGTCATCTTAGAAATAGTTGTTCAAGTTACAAAATGAAAGCATATAAAGTGGACATTCAAACAATGAGACTGCAAACAGTTCTGTTCAGTGATCCAACAAAACTCAGTAATATGGTTATCTATCTTATACACTTAAATATATATATGCAGTTATATCCTTTAGAGCACTTTCTTTTCCTCTATTTTTTACAATGACAATTATACATTTTGGGTTTTATTACTCCCACAGTTCTTATTACTTTTTTTGAAGAGAATAAAACCAAATGTGACATAACAAAACAGAGTCAGTGAAATCAAAAGGATGGACATAATATATAATGTCAAAAAAGAATACAAGGTGATCAGCAATGGTTACCATAATGTCTCTTGCTATCTTAAAAACAGTTGTCTATATCATCAGTTATAATAAAATTGAACAAAACAGTAAAGGACAAACCAATAAAACCAAAACATTGGAGACATTACGGAACTTCAAAAGAAGATAATAGTCAAACCAGAATGGGCATTATGGTGAATCTTACTGTCTTCACAGGTGTTGCCTATACTCTCAAACTTGGTACTATCAAGCAAAACAGAATAGAGGAAAATCAGTCAAAACAAGATGGTGAGGGCAATACAGGGTTTCAAATCAAGTTAAAAGGAAATCAAAGTGGGTTATTTTTTATTTATGTTTTCTCTTAATTAAAAAGATAAAAATAAAAAAGTAGATAATAAAAAAGATTGAGATAAAAGAGGGCATAACAACAAAACAGTATGGGTCAGAACATAACCATTTAAGCAAAATAGTGTTTCACTACAAGATATCCTGACATAAAAGTAGTTACCATAGTGTCTTTTTCCTTGAAATCTTTGAGTATAACTTCGTATATTGTAGCATCAAACATATCAAGACAATGTAAAACCATTCAAGAGAATGACAATATTACAGGGTATTTAGAATCAACTAACAGAAAATGAACAATGGTTTCTGTATAATCTCCTTGTCTATAAAAGTTTTTGTTTATATTTTCACATATAATAAACTCCAATAAGATACAACATGTTAAGACCGATGGAGACAGAAGAAAAGTTTGATGGGACTTCAAAACAAGATGATATTAAATCAGCACTAGCTATTACAATGTCTTGTTTTCTCCAAAATAGCTGTTCCTACCATCCAACCCTCTCTGCCTCATTTCCGTTGAGCTCTTTTTCCGTCATTAGGTGTCAGTTTGCCTTCTTCATTTCGCTTTCTGCTCCATTCATTGTGGCCTCTCTGCCACTGTTTCTGGAATCTTAGTATTTTTCTTTTTTTAGAATGTCCTGCAGTATTCTCTGTAGAGTTGAATTGGTGGTTGCAAATTCTCTTAATTCCTCTTTATCCTGGAAGCACCTTGTTTTTCCATCAATTTCCAGGGATAGTTGTGCAGGATATATCAATCTTGGCTGGAGGTTATTATCTTTCAAAGCTTGAATTATTTCCCTTCATGCTCTTCGTGATTTGATGGTTTGTGCCGAGAAGTCTGCTGTAATTCTGATGGGTGTTCCCTTGTACGTGATCTGTTTCTTGTCTCTGATGGCTTTTAATATTTTGTTCTTATATTGGATTTCTGGAATTTTGATTATTATATGCCTGGGTGTAGCTCTGTTTGGGTTGTAGGTGGCTGGGGTCCTGTATGCCTCATACATCTTGGTATCTTTACCTTTTGCTAAATTAGGGAGATTCTCCTGGATTATTTCTGTGAATAGCCTTTGTAGTTCATTTGTTTGTGTCCCTACTTGTTCTTTTACATTCTTAACTCTTAAGTTATAGATCCTCTTATTATCTTCTAGCCTTTGGATTATTGCTGTTTTGTTTCCTTGTTATTTTTAAGAAGTTATACATCTGTCCTCCAGTTCAGATAATCTATCCTTAGTTTCTTTCAAGCTGTTATGCCAGCTTTCAGTGGAATTTTTAGTTTCCTGGTAATCTCTTTGAACCTGCTTCACATATTCTATGTTTTCTCTTATTTTCTCCATCAAACAATTCTCCCCTTTTTTTCTGTTCTTCCATTCTACCATCTGTTTTTTCTTGGGCAGTGCTTAGCATTTCTCTAACTATTCTACTTATATCTTGCTTTAGGTCATTAAATACTTCGCTTTTGAACTCGTCTATGAGGCTCCAGAGATAACGCTTTCTGTCTATTGGTACCATGTCTGATATTGCATGTTTTCTGTCCTCATTCTCCTTTGCATTTCCCTTTCCTGGATCAGTGTTCTTAGGATTGGGGACTGAGGACCCTTTCTTGTTGCCTCCACTTCTCATTTTTTTTGTTCCTTCCATACAGGCGTATATAGGAGGCCTAGTTTCTTTCTTTGTGGGTTACAATTTGTTTGAATCTGCTGGCTAGGGGTTCCCTCCCACTGAAGTATACTAGGGAGACACAGATATGGGCAGCCTCTGCTGGGCCTGCCCCTCCAGGTCAACCTCCTGAAGGCTTCACTGCTAGGGTGCACCGCCAGGCACTGAGACCTGGGCCAGCCTACTGGGTCTTAGTCCGTGGTGTCACCCAGTCCAAGCGCTCCCCAGCAGAACCACTTGAGAGTGAAATAGGTGACTACAGTCACTGCAGCATCGTGTTCTGGCTAGTCGGCCTGGTCCCAGAATGCCCTCTGTTGGAGCCTCCTAGTCTATGGAAGGGTGCCCGTTCCTCTCACTCACCGCAGGTGGATGCAGGGCTCCCCACCAGTCCCGCTCTCAACTCTGTTCGCCGATTCCTGCTCTCAGAGCTTTTGCGTCTCTGTCCCTGCTGTGCTGATTCAGATGCAGCAGCAATGGTGGCAGGAAATTCAATTCGGCGCTGAGATTTTATCTGTTCTGGTTATAGCACCGGGATTGCATTTCCAGTTGGTTTCTCTCAGCTTAGTTTGTTCATGGGTCTGCAGGGTATGTCTCCCCTTGCTTAGGACTCCTCACACCGCACCATTCCTGGATTCTAAGTTGGGTATTTCAGAGAGCCTCTGTAGTTGCTGTTATCTATCTGCTGTGTTCTCCCGGAACCCACATTTTACTTTTTAAAGTTAAAGTTGATTGTATTTCTTTTCCTGGCTTTATGTTCTAGTCACTTTGTCATCACTGTGATGAAATACCCAATACCTACAACTTTAGAAGGAGAAGTTATTTTGGTTCACAGTTTTTAGAAAACTCAGTGTACAGATGGCAGGCTCCAAGGCAAGAAGAAAGCAGTGGAGAAAAGCTGCTTACAGTTAAGGATGGTTAGGAAACAAAAAGAAAGGAATAAGAGTACACCCTTCCTGGTCATTTTCCCAGTGATCTCCCTCTAATGTGGCTCTGCCTCCTAGTAACATATGCAAATACTGGAGCTCATTAGTAGATGAATCCATTCACCTTCCACAAACCCTGCCTCTGAGGACATGAGAGTTTTAGGGAACATTCTAGAGCTAAATCATAACACTGTATAAGAAATAAGCCCTTATTTTCAATTCAAGATACAGTTTTTAAAAAAAAAGAAAATGTTGTATAACAGGAATCATTGTGTAACAATTCAAATGTTTATTAATTATCATATGGGGGAATATTTTAAACAGTGAAAAAAATTTTGTGACTGTATATAACTTAATAGTTGATATAAATAGGTACAGTTGAATGCTGTATTATGATTACAATAGAAGAAGGTGTGACCATTGCATAATTGAGTTTATTCACATTCCATTTTGTATATATCATAATTTTAAGAAGTACTTCACTATCATTGTTTTTTTAATTTTATTGAAGCATTAGAAATACTTTGTGTATTTTTTTTATAAGTAGGAAGCAATAAACTACTGTTTTTCTTCCTAAATTAGAAAAGTTCCTTCAAATTAAGATTTCTTTTGGGTTTGCATGTAGCCATTGGAAAAAAGTCAAGAAGTAGAGAAATAATGATCTTGGGTAGAGATATGGAATGTTGGTTTCCCATTTTCTCCACCCTCATCATGTTTCTATACTGAAAATACAAATCTGGATTTGAAATAGGTTTTTTTTTTTGTACCAGGGATCAAAGTCATGACCTTATCCTTGCTAGGCAGGTGCTTATGCCACTAAGCTGAATCCCCAGCCTGAGATAGTTTTTCTGTAGTATATGTATTTGCTTGTTGATGTCACTCATTTCAAATGTCATTACATCCCCTACAATGAGTTGAACTGGGTTTAAATTGCTTTCTAAAAAGGGTAAATTTTATTTGAAAATGCTAGTACATAGAATTTACTGTGAAAAAGAATAAATAGAATAAATATAACTTGAAACATTGTTCTATTTTCTTCTAAATTTGTTAAAATGAACCATTTGTGGGTTAATGAGCTAATGTTCTCTATTAAGTAGATTCTGCTTTTGTAGAATTTTCAAGTATGGATGACTTTGAGTAAAGAAACATACAAAGATTTTTTGAAAGATGCATACCCAGATTGTGAATTTATTTATATTTTTAATAAACAAAAGACTTTGAAATTGCTAAGGTTTTGTTTGTTTGTTTGTTTGTTTGTTTTTTGTCTTTTTACTTTTTATCGGTACCAGGGATCGAACTCACGACTGCCTGCTCGCAAGGCAGGCACTTATGCCGCTGAGCTAAATCCCCAACCCTTGGTTTTGGTTTTTTTGAGACAGGATCTTGCTATGCAGTTTAGGCTGGTCTTGGACTCACTGTGTAGCCCATGCTTGGTTGGTCTGGAACTTGCCAATAATTCTCCTGCCTCAGACTCCCAAATTTTGGGATTACAGGGGTGCACCACCACTCCTGGAGCTAGATTTTTTTTTTTTTTTTTTAATAGAATCCATGCTGAAGTTGAGTGTTGTTACCTGATTATGTAGGTACTTGCCTGGCTTTTATAGTCTAAATAATGTTATTTTCTTCAGATCTTTGAGAGGGTGGGGCTTTACATGTTAATTTGTTTCTGTGTTCACAGTTTAATCTTTTTCTGTGAATAACAAATCATAGTGTGTCTTTAGAAGTGCTAGTATATGAGTAAGTAACTTTTTTTGAAAATAGTCATCTGTTATTTTCTCAATGCCATCACCATAAAAGTTTCTTTTCAAAAGTGACAGTAATCAACTGCTTCATTAGTTCTTTATTATATATTTGTGGGTAATTATCATTGAATGATTGTGTACTTTTCTGGCTTCCCAATGCCTTTAGTTAACCCATTGCCAAATATCTTCAAGAACAGACCCCTTGCCTTTTACCAACTTAGTATGTTCCAGAAAGGGTGAATTGATTGTACAGGTATTTAGAGAAAAACAACATTGAGAAAAATGTTTATTTAAAAATATTATTTAACTGCAGGAGATATGTAATTGTACAGTGGGTCCTTGACTTACAAACTCAAATTTGTTCCCCAAGACTGGTTATAACTTAAGTTGTCAATCAAAGGCTCAGGCTTCTCACACAGCCTTCAAAGTCTCCTGTATTCAGGCAGATTTCAGTGCCCTTCTAGAGACATTGGCCCAGGATTTCTCAGTTAATCCCATACAGGAAAGGATGTTGTAATATTCCTTCCAGAACTCTTAAGTATTAAATTTATATCTGAGACCACCTGGGCAGCTGGCATTCAGGTCACAACTCAAGGCATTGGTTGTAAGTTAAAACTAAAATTCTGATTATAACTCAAGTTGTTTGTGTATTAGCCCAGTTGTAACTCAAGGGTACCCTGTATTATCTGTTTCAGTTTTACTGGGGTTCTGAAATAGCAGTTTGTTAAGGTATGTTGCTTTTGGTATAGAGTACTAGGTAACTTCTGTGAAATATAGAAATAACTTCTTTTTAGGGGTATTTTAAAGACTGTCTTCTATATAGATGCTATTTTATTGTATCAGTCCTTTTTTTTTTTTTTTTTTTTTTTTTTGCGTTAAGGTCTCACCATGTAGTTCAGGCTGTCCTTGAACTCACAATGTGGCCCAGGCTGGTTTCAAATTTGCAGTGATCCTCCTGCCTCAGCCTCTTGAGAGCTGTGATTACAGGTGTATACACAACCTCTGGCTAAAATAGCTGTCTTTAAGTAGATCATTTCTGTTTGAGTGGTTATTTCTGAAGATTATGTTTTTAAGTGGTAGTATACAAACAGGAGTCAGCCAGGCTCATAAGAATGATTGTGTATTTTTGTTGAGAATTTTGGTTATATACCTAAACAGAAAAATATGGAGAATTCAGAGCAGATTTATAAGGAACACTGAAGCAAACAAAACAGTGCTGGATCTTTCTATCTTCTTTTATCTTGGGTTGAGAAAATGTGATATACTCATGGTCAAACTCATTTCAGATTTAAATAGAAAAATTAATTATTTTCCTGTTTTAGGAATTTAGATAGTACTTTTGTGACATGTAATTCAAATAATATTGGTTGGTGACTTAGAGAAATAGAACATACTTTGAGTCTTATGGAGTCTAAGATGTAACAATTAGTATAAATCTGCAGGCTTTGGGATAATCATGTTGTGTCAGTTGTCATTAAAATGAACTTTTTTGTATGCTTTTGTGTGATGTGTCTTTTATAAGGGCAAAAGAAATAGACTGGCAACCTTATTTTACTACACGAATTGTAGATGATTTTGGCACACACCTAAGAGTATTCAGAAAGGCTCAACAGAGAATAACAGAGAAAGATGATCAAATGAAAGGTATTGTCTTTACGTCATTTTAAAATTAGAATTTAAAAGTCAGTTTTCCTTTATCACTCTGTATATATTGAATTGTTCCTTTCTGTTTCCAGGTACAGCAGAGGATCTTATAGATTCCTTCTTTGAAGTTGAAGTTGAAATGGAAAAGGAAGTTTGCCGTGACCTAGTGTGCACTTCTTCCAAAGATGAAGAAGGTTTTCTTTTTAATATAATTTTTGACAGCATTAACTGGTTAAAGACAAGTAGCAGACCACATCTGAGAGTGTAATTATTCTTATATAGAACAAGTAACATAATGAAAACAATGCATTTTATTTTAACTCTTACAAGTAGTTTTTATACCTTTTTTCAGTTTTAATGGTAAAAGACCAACCTTCTTTTAAACATATAACCAACACTTTATAATTAATTATTTTTATTTTATGAGCTATAGTAATTGTTCTCTTGACTGTACTGTTTAACTTCAAGAGTACAACTGGTAAACCTGAAATGTTTTCTAAGAGAATAATCATATGCCTTCGAGTAAAATTTATAGATTTGAATGCACTTGTCCTTTCTTTATGGGGAGCTTAGATAGACAAGTTTTACTTGCAGATCTTTGCCCAGTTTTAAAACTGAGTCTTTTCTGCTTGGTGTATTTTATATATATATATTTTTTAAAATATATATGCTTATATTGCTTATGCTGCTGAGCTAAATCCCCAGCCCCTTGGTGTATTATTTAATTAATAGGATTATCTTTTTATTCCTAGGATATGTCAGTAATTTTAATCGTGGGAATTATTTTTATAGATTTTGAAAATGTGCTTAACTTTTTCTTTGATTTTCCTTTCTTTTTCTAATTTTTCTTTTTTCTCTTTTTATATTGATTGTAAAATTAAGTTTTTGTCTGTTTGGCACTACTGCGAAATAGTAGTTGACTCTAACTAGTACATATAGTGACATGTAGTATGTTTATATAAATTGAGTTCTTTTAAATGAATAAATAGTATACTCTTCATTTGTTATTGCCTACTAAGATAGTGGAGATATTTTCTTCGAAAGAATTATTACAGGTAAATCCTCAGATGCACAAATAACTTTTAAAGTGTGCAATGATAATGTGTGATAAACTGCAAATACACAACAGAATTAAAAATTAGTTTGAGTAATGAGTAGTATTTGTAGAACAGTGAAGGAATTCTTAATGAATACTTATGTGTACTAATTACTTAAGCAATAAGCTAGTAAAATTATGGAACTACTTATTTCTCTTTTTAATGTGTCCTGTATTAAAATTAGGTGGAAACTTAAGGTTTTCTAATGTTATTATAGCTATTTTTCTATTTTTAGGATTCCTAAGGGATTTGTGTGAGGTCTTACTATATTTATTGCTACCTCCTGGAGATTTCCAGAACAAGATCATGCGATACTTTGTCAGGGTAAGCTTAAACTCGTATCAGATAATGACTGTAAAGAAACTTCGAGCATTAGTTTTCAAACTATTTGGTCTTAAGACCCTGTTAAACTCTTAAAACATATTGAAGACCCCAAAGTGCCTTTGTTTATGTGGGCTTTCTCAATAATATTTCTGTTTAATAAATTAATAAAATAAATTAATAAAATTTAATAAATTAAAACCAAGAAAATTCCAAAATACAAGTAGGTACAAGCATATTTTCCATTAGCAGATAGATGGATGATACAGTGTTCCTTTTGAAAATCTCACTGTGTGCCTGTGGGACAATAGGAATGAGACAGTAAATACATGTTACTTTGAAGATGGTTCTAACTCTGGCTGCACACTTTCTCAGTACCCCAGATGTCACTGGCTGATACTTTGAGGACTTAGAGGTAGGCACTTGGATTTTGGTTGTAACAAAAGTATGCTTTTAAAAAGTTTGCTTAATATGGTAGCTTTCCTTAAATTAGGCTAGATAAAAATTAACATTTCTGGACAGAAACTTAAAAGCAACACTGAGCAGCTAAGATTCTACTTGGTTCTACTAAGGTTATATTTGGAAAATGAGTAAGATGAAAGAAATAGTCTTGAATTCTAATCCCTTAATGTAAACCTGTGGAATAAAATTTTTCAAATGTACAAAAAGAACATGTAGCTTTAGGTGTTAGATATAATTGAAAAATGCTAGTTATTTAAGACCATGTCCTAGTAGAACGAGTTAATGAAAGGTCTGAATTTTCTTAAAAATGTAAATTTATAGTCGTTTTAGTCTTTCCTCCTCCAAAATGGATGCCAATTCTTGAAGCATAGTTTTATACTTATACTTTATTTAAGCAATACTCATGTAATTTCCTAATATTACCTGTCTATCTTGAATTCAGCATACTTCTGTGATGATAGCACTTACGTGAAATCACTAGAAAGTGCTAATTTTTTATGAGAAGAGTCTGACAGATTAGTCTATGTTTGGTTATGACCAATTACATATTTGGTGTAGTTACTATTAAAAATGGAAAATATCTAGTATGCCTATCACTGGATTCATATGTAACCATATTTCTGAACTCTTCTTCTGGTTAGTGTTTAAATACTCAGGTTCTGCAGTCTTTTACCTGCCGTATTAATGACTTTTAAATTATATGTCTAATCTGGACTTCCTTCTGAGCTCCATTTCACTTTCACAAGTTGCTCACTTGAAATCGCCAATTGAGTAACCCACAAACCCTTTGTACATTAATGTTCAAAATGGAGTATTATCCTTGCCTCTCTATCCTGTCTTTTAGTTTTCTTTACATATCAGTAAATGGTGTGACCAAAGAACAAACCTTTGAAATACGGAGTCCTTTTAGAGGCTTACAAGGCTCATGCCTTCATGCCAGAAGTATTAGAGATAACAAGCTAGATAGTCGGTGAAGTGATAAAATGGATTTTATTTCAATAGGGAAAACCAGACTTCATTGTAGAACTGGACTCAGTTTTTAATAGAAGGACAAGTGGATATTTATATCTACAGAGGAGTGTTGGGATGGTGGATGGAAAGTTACTAAGAGGAATATCAAATGTAAGGAAAAAATCTGTTCAAACAGACTTACTAGAATTCTTGCCAAAGGCAGACCAGGATAATCAGATTGTCAAGAAAGGGGAATGAGGAAGTTGATCAGATACCAAGGCTAGGCGAGTTCTGGCTAAACTGACTTAACAGGAGTTGTGCTGGAATTGCATGCAGCAACGATGGAAGGTTGAAACCTAATTGGGAAGAGGGTTCAGAGGTGCCTACTAATAAACTTTGGTCCAGGGTAAAGTCTGTTAGCAGTCACTGTTCTCTAGTCACACTAGCTTTCTTCCTCAAAAATGTCATTTTCTTCATTCACCTCTGATCTGTCTTAGATGCTTTTTTCCTTTGATCAAGGTTTGGCTCAATAGTACTTATTTCTCATCTTAGTGACTCTTCTTCAGAGCTGCCTTTCTGAATGCTGACTCTTAAGCTTCCTTGTAATTCCCAGTTGCTATAAATAATTTAGTTGTCTCGCTTCATAGTATTTTACCATATTCTAAAATGATAATTTGGTCGTCATTAAATTCCTAGAGGTTAAAACACTATCTGACACATAGCAAATACTAAAGTAAAGAATTAGTTGTAAGGCAAGACATATTACATTTGTCCTCTTACTCGCTATGGTGTACATGCTCTTGAGCTCCTTTGGGATTAAGCAGACTCCTAAGAGCTATGAATGAGCATCCACTTTTTATATGAGGTTATAGATTAAAATATGTAAGACTGTAATGAACAAATTTATGTTTTATTGTAGATTTCTCTTTTAGGCCAGCATTTCCTTTTGGGTGAATATAATTGTAGAGAACTAAACAGATCAGTTTTTGTTCTTTTCACTTGCTAGTTCTTCATCAGTTTTCTTTTGTCAGTAATTAAATTGAAGTTAGGAAAAGATACTTTTATTCAGTTTAAATATTAGTTGAAGAATGAGCCCTTTCCTTGGCATAGATCTTTTATATAGGTTGTATAGACCGCAGTATTTGACTAAGGTAGTTGCTGTTTAATTACCTTTACCTTCTTTTAGTGTGCTTTTTTTCGTGACTTCAGTGATTATGTATCTTTCAGGACCCCTCTTGACAGCTGATGGTATCTTTTAAAAGTTGGTGATCTTGAAATAAAAATTACATGGAAATGGCTACTTTGTATGAACTCAATGTACAGGAACTGTTGTGCAGCAATTGTTGAGTCACATGAATAGCCTTTAATCCTATCTTTATTAGGCAAAGTAGAAGTCCAAAGTTTTCTCAATCAGCTGATTACATTAAAAATAAACATGAAATGTAATTAAACTTCTTTCCCATGTCTTATTTTTTTTTTTTTGTGTCTTTTTCATTTTCTCATTTTGAAAACATACCTTGGAAAAACTTTTCTTTGTGCACAAGCTTTCTCCTTACAAAGTAAACTTTAAAATACAAACATGTTGCCAAAGACATAATGTGGAATAATTACATAAATATTTTTTAAGAAGTTAGAGATTAAAACTAACTTCAAAGGAAGAAATTCCTTGTAATTTGGGACTGAAAATATCTTAGTGAATCTCTAAGATTTACTGGAGACCTCATTAATGTCTGTTGGAAATACAAACTCATCATAGGATGATAGTTCCCAGATTTGCACAGTTTACAACAGTAGAATTACACAAAATATTTCTTTAAAGAAAAAGACCATCTAGGGGCTGGGGATTTAGCTCAGCGGCATAAGCACCTGCCTTACAAGCAGGCGGTCGTGAGTTCGATCCCTGGTACCGATAAACATGAAAAAGACAAAAAAAAAAAGAAAAAGACCATCTTCTAGTAATGTTTATTAGAAAGTGGCCCAGATAAATTAGAGATCTGATAAGAATAAATCAGTATTTTGGCTAAGAGAAATGAAATATCATATTAAACTAATAACTTAGTTCTCCAATATTCTCAAAAAATACTTTTCATATTTATATATCACAACCATTAAGTTACGAAGGTTGATAACAGGTATAAACATTTTATCGATAACATTTATTTTAAATTCTTAGTTATTGGTACCTGCCTGAGAAGATCAGAGGATATGTTAAATATTTTTGAAGATCAGTCCGTAGGTCATTTGGCCAGTTCCACTAATAGAAGTCTCATAAGTATCAGTGGTCCGAGGAATGTATGACATACAACATAGAAAATATTAACTTAATGTGGCTATATGTGAATACAGGGCATGAGTGTATTTTCAGAATAAAAGTACAAGTGTTCAACTGAAATGATCAAGGTTTATTTAATAGGTTAATTGGTTAATTGATTCTTCTATAAAAGCTTAAAAGAAGGGCAAAAATTTTTTTTAAAAGATTGGAGCATAAATAACTGTAAAGAATGGAAAGGTATATTCTAGACAACAAAGAGTAAATTATCCTGCAGTTTTTTAATTAGGAAAATGTTTATAACTAGCAAAGTATAGAGAATACAGCAGACATTTATATGTCAGCTATCCAGATTTAATCAGTGTTGATATAACTGCTTGGTTTATCCCCTTGAGATAAACATGGTTCTAAAATTGGTATAAAAATAAATAAAATTGGGATGGTATCTTTTACTTTTCCTTTTCTATTTTTATACTTTTAACTTAATCCATACTTACAATGTTTTAGTCCTGTCTTTTGCCTTTTAAAAAGTGATGTAAATACTCCTGTGCTAGAGATACTCTTACTTCTTTTCACTCTAGATGTTATTGTGGCAGTGTGTCTAATTTGATATGGTAGCTTTATTTTGTTTATTTTAAATCGAGTATGGCAGATCACTGAGTGATAGTAGGGATAAGATATTACCTTCTTATACATTGATGTGTATCATACCTGTATTACATAACAGTATTGTATCGGGAAACTTTCCACTGAATTGAGAAGTATACTAGATTAAATTTTTATTGTTTTCATTATTTTTTTTTTCAGGAAATTCTTGCACGTGGAATTCTTCTTCCGTTAATAAATCAACTCAGTGATCCTGATTATATTAATCAGTATGTCATATGGATGGTAAGTACCTGAAGGGAGGGAGGGGAAGAGAATGGGGAGAAAATAATAAAAATCAAGAGAATGGGGAGAAAATAATAAAAATCAAGATATAGCATGTACAGGTACAAATTCCCTATGATGAATGTGGTCATTATGATTACCTGAAATGCATCAATAAACTTAATTAAAAAAATAAAATTAGAACTATGTTTTTGAATGTTTTTTAAAATGTAAAAATAAAATTTGGATATTTACGAAGTGATAAGCAAGAATTTATTGAAGAATTTAAGTGAAAAATATTTCTAACGTATTTATTTAAAAAACAAGATTTTGGGGCCAAGGATTTAGCTCAGTGGCTTAACTGCCTGCCTGCCTGGCGAGCACAAGGTCGTGAGTTTTTTCAGTGACTAAATGTCTGGAGTATGACTGAATATCCTTTATCCAAAATGTATGGAACCCTGAAATGCTTCGATGTTGGAATATTTCCATATGCCTAATGAGATAGCTTAAAGATAGAACTCTTCCAAACATGAAACTTACTTGTGTTTCATATATACCCCTTTAACAAGGGTTATGGTTGACACATTGTGTCAGCTTGAGAGTTTAACTAATCCCCTCAGCAGGAGGCTGGGGTCCTCTCCTTGTAAATATCCTCATCCTGTGTAAGAGGAAGGCACAGTGCTGCACTTCCTTGAGTGGGGCAGCCTGCTTACAATAGAAGGCAGGTAAAGAGGCTTGCTCCCTTTTTTGCTCTTGCTGCTTTTGCTGTCTTCTGCTGCCTTGCACTGTTGCCCCTGTGCCATGTCACCCGCCTTGGAGCCAGCTGATTACTAACTGAAACCTCTATAAACTGTGAGCTAAATAGATCTTTCCTTCCTTAATTTTGGGTGTTAGATATTTTGTCTCAGAAAGAAAAGTAACCAAGACACATGACTTGACGGAATTTTATATCTGCATTCATTAAGTACATTAGCCTAAAATTCTGTTTTGTTGGATGCGTCTCTGGTTTTGGTATCAGTAGTGCTTGCTTCCAGACATGACTTTGGGAGTATTTCTTCACTTTTAGTTTCTTTAAAGAGTTTGAGGATTAGTGGCATTAGATCTTTAAAGTTTTTGTAGAATTCAACAGTGAATCTGTCAGGACCTGAACATTTTTTTTAATGGTAGTTTTTTAGTTCTTCAATTTTATTGACTAATACTGGCTTATTTAGAATTTTTATATCTTCTTGATGCAGCTTGGTAACATATTTATCTAGGAGTTTACCCTTTGAGGTTTTCCATCTTTATCAGGTATAGGTTTGTAATGTAGGTGTGAATGATCTGGATTTCTATAGGATCCATTGTGATTTCATTGTTTTAATGTCTAATATTGTGGATTTGTCTTTTTAAAAATAAGGTTAGCTAACGGTTTATCTTTTATTTTGCATTTTCTTAGTCTCAGTTGCATTAATTTCTGCTCTGTTGTTTATAATTTCCTTCCTTGTATGAACATTGGGCTTAACTTGCTCTTCTTTTTCCAGAACCTTGAGATTCAACATTATGGTTACTTATTTGAGCTCACAGTTTTTTTGTTGTGGGAATTTACCTTTATAAATTTCCCCTTGTAGGACAGCTTTCATTGTGTCCCATAAGTTCCAGTATGTCATGTTGGCATTATCATGTAATTATGGAGACTGTCTGATTTCTTTCTTCCTTTTTTTTTTTTTTTTTTTGGTACTATGAATCAAATGCATGATCTCGTGCTTGCCAGGTAGACACTTATGCCACTGTTCTAGATCCCCAGCCTCTCTGATTTCTTCTTCAATTTCATCTGTTACCTGTTGGTTGTTCAGGAGAATATTATTTAATTTCCATGTGTTTATATACTTTCTGAAGTTTCTTTTGCCATTTATTCCCAATTTTATTGCACTATGATCTGATAATATGCATGGGATTTCAGTTCCTTTACATTTATTTAAGCATATGGTCTGTGGTCTGTTTTGGAGAAAGTCCTGGTGGAACTGAGAAGAATATGTATTCTGTTATCATTAGGTAGGACAGTTATCTACTAAGTCCATTTATTCAAAGGTTTGGTTCAGCTCTGTTATTTCTTTGTGGTTGTTTTTTTTTTTGTGTGTGTGTGTGTGTAGTTGATCTGTTTATTTGTGACAGTGGGATATTGAGATCTTCCATTAAAATTGCTTATCTGATATTTCATATGTTAATATTTTTTATATAGTAAGTATGCTAATACTTGGTGCTTGTATATACATAGTAGTTATCTGTTCATCTTGGAATTTTCCCTTAACAACTATGGAGTGACCTTCTTTGTCTTTTCTTGGCCTGAAATCTACTTGGTCTGCATATAGAATAGTTACCCTTGTTTTTTTTCAGGTTACTGTTGCATGAAGTATTGTTTTCCAACCTTTCATTTTCAGCCTATGAATTTCTTTTTGAGTTAAATGTGTTTCTTGTACATACCATATTCTTGGATACTGTTTCATGATCCATCCTGCCAGTCTAGACTTTTGATTTGTGAATTGAGACCATTTCCACTGATGATTATAACTGATAATATATTGACTTACCTTTGTCACTGTATTATTTTCCTATTGTTGGTTCCCTTTGTTTCCTTTCTATTTAACTGCTTTCTATGCCTTTTGTTGAGATTCTTGGGACTGTCTTTTTCTAGAATATCCTTCAGCACTTGGAGTGCTGGTTTAGTGGTAATGAATTTCTTTATCATGGAACTATCTTATTTCTACATTAATTTGGAGATATAACTTTATGAATGTGGGATAGAAGCTGTTTTCTTTTAGGGCTTGAAGTACTTCACTCCAAGCTCTCCTAGACTTTAGGGATTGTGTTGAGAAGTCCGCTAAGATTCTAATGTGTTTTCCTTTATAAATGATTTGTTTCTTTTCTCTAATAGCTTTTAACATTCTGCTCTTGTGTTGAATTTTTGGAATCTTGATTCCTTGGTATATTTTTTCTTATCATGATTAATTAGAAGCTCTGTGTGGCTCAGTTCTGTATGTCAAATTCCTTTTCCATGCTTTGAAAGTTTTCTGCTAGTATTTCTGTGAATAAGTTTTCCATGTCCGTTGTGCTGGCTTCTGAGTTTTTGTTGATTTCCTGTGTTGGGCATTCATGATTTCCCTGTCCTTGCTAAAGTCTTCTATTTTTTTTTAAATCTGTCCCCTCTATTTCCACTAACCATTTCCTTTATTGTGGTGGTCATTTCATTATCTGTATAGTTTATTTCTGTTTTGGCTTTTGTCAAGACAGTTATTCATCTATTTTGGTACTTCCACTACTGCCATTCAGAAAGTACAGCTGGGTGGCTTTTAATTTCTTCCGCTTCAAGGCTCCCTGGATTTGCCTTGGGTGAATTGAGTGTATTGGGTTGCATCTTTCTTCCATGTTTTCTAATTTATTTTCTTTACTTGTTTGTTTTCTGTGTTGAGGCTTGTTAATTGCTTAAGGTAGGTCGCTTTGTTGCTAGTATTGAGACCTTTGAAGGAAACGACTATTTTTCAGAGATGTCTTCTAGATGCAGCTGGCTTTTGGACTTTGAGTCTATCCCAGGATCATGCCTCTTTTGTTTATCAGGGATGGATTACAGCCTGTTTTTCCTAGCATCCAGTTCTTTGTTACTGGGCTGCAGTGTTGTTTATATTTCCAGATAATCTAGCTATTGGAATGCAGGGAAGATCAACCAATCACAGCTATATCACCTTGGTTAAAGTAGAATAGTCAATAATAACAATAGTGTCAAACACAGACTGGAAAATGACAAGCTGGTGACTAATAATTTGCCACCTTTAACCTAGATAAAAGATTTTGTAGTCATATAGCAAAATCTAAGGCAAATCAGAGTATTAGGTACAGTAAATATTCACTAAATAGAGCATTTTACCCTAAAGGGAGAAAATTTATTAGGGAGAAGAGTAGAAAAATGAAAGAAGAAAAGTAAGGCTAAAGGACGAGGAATGATTACCCAAGCTCAGTAAAATTTTAAAGACAAGAAGGAAAGAAACAAGGAAGGAAGGAAAAAAAGAAACAAGAACAAAAGAAAAGAAACTATAAACAATGTTTACACTAGAAAACAAAAACAAAAAGAAAATAAACCAAACAAAAGACCAGTAGCAAAGAAATCATAGAAGAAATTTCTCTGTGATTTCAAGCCTGTGGTTATCTTCTGGGGTGGAAGTGTCCAATTCAAAGGCTTTACCCTGCTCTCCCTGAGAGACAAGGAAGGCAGTAAGATCCGGAGTAGGATTAGGGTGGTGTCCCATTTGGGACCTTCAGATCCACCGAAATTCAGTTTGAACCTGGCCTCTGGGCATGGGAGTGGGGCTGAGTTGTTTAGTTTATAACAGTCTCATGTCTCTTGCCTGCCTGACTTTGACTCCCTGACCATGGATGTCCCCATTGATGTCTCTTACCCCGTCACCATGGGAGTTTAACATTGGAAGCCCTGAGACAAAACCAACCCTTGGCTGCCTGGAGTCCCATGCAGTTGGCCTCTCCCTGAAATGGCATTTGGCTGGGGATATGGCAAATGCTTCGGCTGGATCCCTCACTAGCTGCTGTAGTGCACAGTGTCCAGTGCTCTGTTCCACTGGTGCATTTCTCTCTGAAAACCTCTGAAGTCATCTGTTTTCAGTGTTACTCTGTAGATTCTGTCTTCCTTTCTGTCCCACGAGTCAAGAGCCAAAGAGAAAGTACTGATGGCCCGTTTTTTTTATGTTGTGGACTGACTCTTCGCTTTTTCTCTAGGCTCCAGTTTTTTTTTCCCTTCCTGAGTCCCAGGGATCCACCTCCCTCTTCCTTTTTTCCCCTAAGTTGTTATTTGTCAGTGTTGGGATTCTGAATCTTGGAGAGGGTGATTTATTGCTGCTCCACTTCCTGCAGGTCCCCTATTGAAGGAATGTTTTACAGTATTTTTAGTGTACCTGTGTTTGAACTTTGACCTGTTGTTACATGCAGTAAGATGTGGAATTTTCTACTTTTGACATCATGCTACTACTCAGAAAGTTTTGGGTTGGGATTTTGGATTAGAGAGTCTTCACTGGTACAGTGTACGTTAGCTCACAAACACATCTGTTGACAATTTAGTTCTCAAGTAAAAGTATTGAGCAAAATTTTGCTTCCATTTGCAAACTGCATCAGGTGACATATATGGCTGTTTTTCTCATACAGACACAAATGCAGCCATTTTCCCCAAAATCCTAAAGCAAATCAGGTTCATAAACCATGTTACCACTGTATTTGTTTTTAAATACAATGTGAGGTCTTAATTACTTGAATGCTTTGTACTTCACATTTTATATTACATAATGGGAAAATGGATGAGATACCACGAGGCTGATAATCACAGTATCTATGTTTTAGGTATGTTTCTATAAGTTGCTACGTGTGTCTATGAGTAGATATTGTTTTAGCCTCTGGCAAATGTATTAAGCTTATGTTAATTGCTCAGTTTATATTGGTTCTGTTTTTGTTTCTTTTTCTGATTGTATGTTTTTTCTCAACAAATTCACAGTCAAGAAAATCTGTAAATGGGCTACCTGCTGGAAATACTTTGATATTTACTTCCAGATCTTAGATTTATTTTTTTAAACCTGGAATTTGTTTTCCACATTCATCGTCCTTTAACTCAGGCTACTACTTCTAGAAAAGGGTCATTTAATTGTTCTTCGATTTCCTTAGGTATTTTCCTACTTTCAATTGTTTTATTATTGTTACAACCTTTGTCTATACAACCCAAGTGTGGGTTATCAGATGCAAGCAAAATCTATCTTTCTAACTTTGTATTCTAGAGTCTTTCTGGAAATGATGGAATTTTATTTTATTATCCTTTTTTTGTTAGTTTTTTTTGGAGACAGGGTTTGGCTATATAGTGTGCATGTAGCTCAGGCTGTCCTCAAACTCTTGGTAATAATTCTCTTGCTTCAACCAAGTGCTGGGATTTGATTCTTCTTTTCAGTTGTCAACTTCTTATTACTAGGCTCTACCAGGCTCAATCAAAAAATATACCTAACTATATAATTTAAAAATGTGTATCCTTTGGTAGTCTACTGCTAAGAGTTTCTTCTAAAGTAATAGTGAGTTTGCAACAATCTGTATTTAAATTCATTCATAGCCATTCATATTAGTAAAAAATTGAAAGCAATATAAATGTTTCAAGTAGACAATTAGCTTAATGAATAATGAGATTTGATACAATTAGATAACTATGTGGCCTTTAAAAATGATGGTAGTGTATTGTTATAAACCTGAAAAATTGTTGATGATACCTTTTATATGAGAAAGATAGCTAAAAATGTTGTGCATGTTTGGATATGTGATCTTATTTTAAAAGTGTAAATATGTGTATATGTAATTCTGGGAGGATATATAGCTAAATGTAAATAGAGAATAGTAATGTTTATTTTTGTATATTTTGCTTTTTTTCGAATGGGTATGTATGTATTAAAACAACTCTTTAAAATAGGAATTTATAAGTAAGATTTAAAATCATTAGTAATGAAGGATAAATAGTATTAAATCCTTTCATTAACAAAAATCATGCATTAATCTTAATTTATGTCATCATAATGTATTTTTTTACTAGTAATGCCAAAAAGCAAGGTCATGCCCAGCAGAACACACTTGATTATTGTGCACTCATGAGAGTAGGAACTATATTTTATGCCTGCGTACATTTTTCTTTAGTGTTCAGTTTTCTTTTAGTGAGCATGTATTAACTGTAGTTATTGATATGGTAAAAAATTTTGTGGAGGACTTAACACATACTCAAAATATTTCAAAATACCTCAGTTTTTACGTGTTCTATCCATAATTGGCCTGTGTGTGATAAAATCGATGAGCCTTTATTTTTTCATGTTATACAAGGAACAAGGGTACATAGCCATTGTACTTTGTAACAAAATACCTGAAAATGTTACTTAAAAAGGAATTTATCATGAAGGGATGTTTAGCCAATTCGTTGTCTTATTTGTATACTTTACATATTGTAGGGCATAATATGACCTCAGTTCTTTTATTCACTCAACTTACCATATTAGTAAAATCTAATTATGTAGTTTACTTTTATTTGAAAGTTTAGAACAGTATACTTATATATATATATATATATATATATATATATATATATATAAACACAAAGTATTAGTGTTGCGCAGTAATGAGTGGTTATTTTTCAGTAATTTTAAAGTGATACGAGCAATTTTTATCATTTATATACACAAATGAACACATTCCTAAATGCCTGTCTCTATCCCTATCTCTGTGCCTGTCTTGTCTGTCTGTCTATATCTCTGTCTGTCTAGCTGTAAAGACAAGGTTCTATCTACTGTGTGAGATGGCTTAGGACAAGCCAGTGACGTAGATAATGAAAAGAATTTACTAATAGAAAAAGAATATAGAAAAGGCAGAAGTTTTTTTTTTTTTTTACAGGATACACTGTCAAGAGGTCCGGTTTCCAAGGGAAGAATGTCTAGTCAGAGTTGGAGACTGGGCTTATAAGGATTTGAGAATATGATAAAAAAAGAGTCTAGCAGTAGATATGATTACCTGGCAAAAGTCTTTTCCTGTATCATTTAGCACCTTGTGGAGGTTTCAGAAACACCTTTTTGTGTTTCAAATTAAGTTCACAATTGCAGTTTTGAGGAGACCATTTTCTCTGGCTTACAGGTCTAAGGTTTAGATAAGGTGATGATAAAGTGGTCCATGTGTATCTTTAGAGAAGATGGCTTGAGACTCATTGGGAGGAATGGGTGGGCCTTATATCAAAAGGCTTGTTTTTACTGTTGTTACTATTTGTGATCTCCTGTGGAGAGCAAGATGACTTTAGCTGGAGCTTGGTTATTAAAGGTTTTTGTTGTCAATGTGCTGCTTCTACATTGTCTCTGTCTAGAAGAAGATCATGCCTAACTGACTTTCATGGCTGTCTATAAGTAGAAAAGATAAATGAAAAGCCGTTTATTTGTTTTTTAAAAAGCAAGGCATATATTGTGATTTAATGCTTACATTTCTTCATTTTACTTCTTTTATTAATGAAATAAAATTTGTATATGTGAGATAGATCTTAACTTTAGCACCATACATCAAGATACAGAGCTTTTCCATCATATCAAAAAGTTCTCTTTTGCCTACTTCCAGTAAATCTATCCTTTCTATTTCTCAACAGCAGTCCCTCTGTTCTTTCTCATCATAAATTACTTTTCCCATTTAGCTACTTTATATAATAAATGGAATCATGTAGTATGTACTTTATGTCTGGCTTCTTTTTGCTTAATGTACTAGTTTTGAAAATTTCATGTACCATTCATCTGTTTCAGTGCTAAGTATTCTATTTCATGAATATATTATAAATGGGTTAGCTAGTTTTTTTATTAATGTACAATGAGTGTCTCTTTTTGCTATTATGTGTGGGATGTCTTAAGTATTTTTGTGAATATCATTTTATGGATGTATTTCTGAGACACAGGGTAGATAATATGTTTAACTTTATATGTAGTTGGTAAGAGAAATAATGTCAGGAAGATGGTAGAAAAAGAAGCCCCAAATCTCATTCCTCTGTAGAAAGAAATACCAGTATAACAACAGTACTACTGTATCTGTTTTTAAAAAAAACCCTTATGAGAACTGTAGAAACTGGTTAGGAAGACTCAGTACCCCAGGCAATTGGAGGCCAAGAATAGCCACATTGATATAACTAAGAAAAGCTGTTTCATATAAACTGTGTTAGCCACTGCCCCAAGCTGGCACAACAGTAAGAACAAAAAGACCAATTTGTATGTTGGGAGGAGAAGAGAAGGGTGGAAGAATGTCCAGAGTTTTAGCTTTTCAGAGAGAGCGCTGGTGTCTTCTCTCTTGGCTTGAACTGCAGGAGGGAAGGTAGCATACTTTGGTTGTCTGGGGCTACAGAGAACAAAAGAGAGGTCAGCACCTTAAGCCAGGGGACTTACAATACCGCAAGTGAAGGCTGCTGTAACTCTCTGTGACTGGCATTGGGTGCCCAGTTCCTGACTTCCTCCTTCAGAAAGAAAGTGAAGAGGAGATATGTGCCCCAACCTTTTGGGTTTTTCAGGGATGTTCCTGAGGTGTTGCTGTCTGTTTCATTTGAATTGAAGTCCTCTTGAAACTAGCATATTTTGAATGCCTGGAGACTACCAAAAACAGGTTGTTGCAGTATTAAGAACTTTCACTACTGCACACAAGGCACTAGATGGAGCAGTGTATAAATAGGCTCTTGGAAAATAAACTGAGAAATTTAAGTGGGAAGTTACACACAGAAGATACGATTTTGTAAATGTTTTGAGAAATTCCCAGACTCTACCTGGGCTGATTAATGAAAGTCCTGTACTGTATAAAACCGGTATATAAACTCTACAAGAGATTTTTTTCTAACAGTGAAAAGACATGTGCACGCACACACCCTAAATAAAGAAAAAGCCAGAGGAACATGGTTCCCAAACATCTCAGTGAATAAATATCCAGAAACTAATCCTAAATAAGCAGATTTGTGGCAAAAATATTTAAGATAATTGTATTAGGCTTACTGTGTTGTAGAGAATATAAATGGGCAAACAAAGTCAGTAAAATGATGCATGAAAAAATAAAAATAACAGAGAAATAGAAACTATTCTGAAGCTGAAAAGTTTAGTAATTGAATTTAAAAGTTCATTAGAGGAGAACAGTTGTAGACTCGATTAAGCAAATAATGTTCAGTGAACTGTAGGTCATAAGACAGGTTATTGAAATAAGTGACTTAAAGAAACAATAACAAAAAAATGAAGAAAAAGAAAGCTTAGGGAACTTATGATACACTATAAAGTGAACCAAAATACTCATGTGGGCCTCAAAAAATGAGCAAAGGGACAGAGTTTATGTTAAATACTGAAAATACCTTAAATTTGAGGAAAGAAATGGCCATCCACATACAGGAAGCATAAAGAACTTCATCTGGGATGAACCCAGAGGCCTACACAGACAGTCATTAAAATGAAATTATTAAAAGTCAAGACAGACTTGTTATTAGTTTAAAATAGGTTGTTATAAATATGTTTTATGGAAATCCCACAGTAACCACAAAGAAAATTTCTGTAAGAGGTCATTTAAAAAGTAAGAAGGAAAAATAAATAAATAGTAAGAAGGAAGTCAGTATGTTCCACCAAAACAATTAGTAAAATGCAAGGGCAGAAAGAGAAGGACAAAATACCAGGAAGAAACACAGAAAACATTAAACAAGTACTAGACCCCTTGCTCTAGCAATTACTTGAAATGGAGATCAGCAATTACATGTTCCTCTGGCTTTTTCTTTAACTAGGGTATCTCAGTGAAAGACATAAAGTTCTTGACTGGTAAAAAACTAGATCTGAGTGCTCTGTACAAGAGATTCACATTAGATAGAAGCTCATATATAGAATAAAAGTGGAAGGTTGGGCTATTCCATGAAGATGGTGAGGCAAAAAAGAGCAGAGGTTGCCAAACCTACATGAATGTCATTTTAACCCACACTGTCTTTGACAAGGATACTTTATAATAATGAACAGGTCAGTTTACCATGAAAATTTAAGTTTTCACTTAATTCACTTGACAACAGAGCACCCAGATTTAAGAAGCAAACTTTGATAGCCTTGAAGGGAGAACAAGCACTATTGAATAATTCTGAAACTTTCATCTCCTACTTTCAATAATGGCTCCATCAAGGGTCTGTAAGGCAAGTAAGAAAAAAAGACTGAGAACTAGTACTGTAGACCAGTTGGCCCTCACAGACGTGTGCGGAGCACTCCACCCACAAAAGTAGAACACATATTCCTTTCAGGTATGCGTGGGCCTTAAGCCACAGAAGTCTTAATAAATTTAAAAATATTGATAGCATGTAAATATGTTTTCTAGCCACAGTGGAGTCAAACTAGAAATAAAAAGGAAATGGAGAACTAGAAAATTTATAGTTATGTGGAAAGAAAGAAACACACTCAAAAAGGCCATGAGTCAGAAATCATGACAGAAATTCAAAAATAATTTGATAATTTAATTCAGAGAGAACAAAAACAGAACTGTAAGTAAAGGAAAAAACAGACTTTCTCCTACTGTGTTCTCACAACACAGAAGGCTTCTGTTACCTCGGATATTTAGTGAGATTCCCCTGCACATCAAGTTGTAAGTTCTGCAGCATTGACAGGCTAGGTATCTTCTAATTCATTTTAGTTCTGTTACCTGGAAAGAGCTCAAAGATTGATGGCTCAATCCAGGAAGATCATCCCTTTTCCCCTTCAGATGCCAAGGGCTCTTGGAAGTTCTAACTAACCAATTCCAATTGAGGTTGCTTCGACCCCCTTGTCTGGTTCATATATTTTGGTGCATAGTTAGTAGGATCCAGGAATATGCTTGTGTTTACTTACTTTCTATAAAGGAAATTACAAAGGATACATGAACAGCCCAGTATGCGTAGGGCAAAGTATTAGAGAAAGGGTACAAAGCTTCTATGTCATCTCTAGGCCACCTTTAAGGGAACTACATATTTAGCTATTTGGAATTCAGTCTTTTTGGGCTTTAATGCGGACATGTTAAATTACTGACCATTGTTTTATCAAGTGTGTCTTCAGTTCCTGTCCCTTTCCTGAGATAGTGAGGTGAGAAGCAAGTTCTAATTCATGGTTTGAGTTTCCATGGGAGCCAGCTGCCATCGAAGTTATAAAGGGGTCTCCAGCCACTGAAGAATAACCTTATTAGGGTACAGAATGCACTACTCTCATAAGATTCTGAGAAGTATTTTGGCAGTGACTCAGGAAACTGGGACAAAGAAAAAATGCATCTTTCACAGTATTGAAACATACTAAGACGTGTGGGATTCAGCAAAAGTGCTAAGAGATAAGTTCATAGCAGAAAGTACCTTAGAAGTAGAAAAATTCTCAAATCAACAACCTAACATTACATTTTTAGAAATTGGAAAAAGAACAGACTAAATCTAAAGTTGGTAGAGAAATGGAAATGAAAATTATAGAACAAGTAAATTAGAGAAAAATGGTAAGAAAAGTCTAATTTTAGGAGCTGTTTTTAATAAAAAGATCAAAAAAGGATTTATATCCTTAGCTAGAATAAGAAAAAGAAAATAGCCCAAATACTCAGAAAGGAGGCATTGTTGCAACTGTCACCACAGAAATAAAAAGGGATCAAAAAAACTGCTGTGTACTACTTTGAGCAATTCCAAAAGTTATGGAATTGCTACTGTGAATAATTACATGCTAATACATAAGGTAACGTAAAAGAAATTAATAAATCTTTAAAAGCATACTGTGTATAAAGATTGACTCATGTGAGATCAAAAGCATGAGTAGACATATAAATAAATAGTAAGATGATTACATCAGTAATCAAATAATTAAAGCAAGTCCAGAAACAGATAGCTTCGTTAGAGAAGTCTCCCAGACTTTTAAAGAAGAATGAGTATCAGTCTTTCTCAAGTTTTTGTAAAAAGTTAAAGAGGAGGAAATCACCAGACAATGTTACTGTACTAAATAAGGCAACTAATGACTGGTTTTTCTATGGAGTCTTGCTACAAAGGTTTCAGCAAAATACTAGTAAACTAAATTCAGCAACACACTGAAAGGATTAAACATGACCTCATGGGATTTATTCCTGAATTGTAAGGATGGCTCAGTATATGATAATCATTTTAATATACCACAGTAACACAAAAAAGGATGAAAAAAACAAAAGAAACATTTAACAGTTAATAGAAAAAAATTACCTCAATACAAGGAAGGTTAGTTTTTAAAAGTCCATGGCTAATGTTATATTAAATGGTAAAAACTAAAATCTTTAAGGTTATAAACATGGCAACAGTGTCTACTCTTTGCTGTTTCCATTAAATACAATACTAGAAATCCACCCATTCAGGAATGATAAATAAAAGACATCCAAAGAAGTAAAAGTATGCTGTTTATAGAGATATGATCTTGATGTAGAAAACTGAAGATTTCACAAAGACCTGTTAGAACTAATCAGGTTTAGCAAAGTTGCAGTTCACAAAATCAGCCTTTAAAACTCAATTACATTTTTGTAAAATGACCAAAAAAAAAAAAAAACAAACAAACAAAAAAAAAAAAACAAAAAAACAAAAAAAACCCAAAGTTTTGTAATTAAATAAATTTAAAGAACATTTGAAAGAACAATTCAAAAAGAACAAATACTTAGGAATTTACCAAGAGGAAAGAATTGTATAGTGAAAACCACAAAGCAGTGCTAAAAGAAATTAAAGATGACAGATATAAATAGTAACTCATCCCAGATTGATTTATTAAAAAAAGTGACACTGTAAAGATATCCATGTTACCCTACAGATTCACTGTAATTCCTATCAACTCCTAATGATGGGGGGGAGGGTTTTTTTATTCTAAAATCCAGGTGGAATTTCAGAGGACTCTGAATAGCTTGGGTAACTTAGTGACAGCAAGATGCTGTCCCAAAATAAATAAATGAAGATGTAGCTCAGTGGTCCTGAGTACCTTTAAAAAAAAAAAGCCCTTTGAATGACTTATTGCTTGTGTATAATGTCTTCTACAGTTTTGGATTTCTATAGTTTCCAATTCTTTGATCTTTTTGTTGATAATGTACAAAATTCCAAGTACACTGCCTTTCCATGGCTTTCCTTCTGTTTCAGTTTTGTAGACAGTATTAGCCGTAAGTCATTGTGTGATGATTATTGTGTGATGCTAGCTGTGTGATGATTGTTGCACTAAGTCTAACAAAACTTCTTAAGCAATCTAATGTGGCTATAATAAAAAAAATTACACCAAACAATTAAAATTGATGAACACTAATCTCAAGTGTGTCCTTTTGCTTGGAGTCATTATATTTTCCCTACTTTGTGTCCCACTCTCCTGAATAGTTCTTTTATACTTCTACCACTTTCATTTTACACATCTTTAAACACTCTCTGTCTTAGCTCATTACCTTACTTACTATCTTACTGGAAAAACTGAAGTGCTCAAATGAACACTTTCATAATATACCATTAGGTCAGCTGTTGGTTTACTCGCATCTGCACATTTTCTTTTGTGATTGTGGCCCTCGCAGACAGCAGATAGTTGGGCTTTATGTATTGACCCTGTCTACCAGTCTGTATCTTTTAATTGAAACATTAAGACTATTACATTAAATGTCCTTATTGAAAGGCATGTACTAATTCTAATTATTTTGTTGTTTTTCTTGTTCGATCCATTTCTTTTTCTGATTTGTTTAACTACTGTCCTGGTCACCTCTATTCTTTCCTTTTGGCCTTCTTTCTACTAAGTGTTTTCTGTAGTGCTGGCTTGGTGGCCATGAGTTTCTCTAGTTCATACCTATCAAGGTCTGTAAGAGGTTCATTTTTGAAGGAAAAATCTTTTGGGATATAGTGATGTTGAGCATCAGAACTACATTCCAAGTCTTTATAAACTTTCAGATTTCTTGATGTTGATGGGTTTATATTTCTTTATGCTGTGATTTGGTATTTAAACAACTTTTAATATTATATCTTTGCTCTGAATTTTTGACATTTTGATTATGGTGTGTTGTGGAGAATTTTCTGGCTGTGTCTATTTTGACTTCTAAATGCATCTTTTACATACGTGACTTTGTTATTTCCTAGATTTGGGAAGTTGTCTGAAAAAAATTCCACAAAATAGGTTTTTATTCCCTTAATCAGTCTCCTCCAGGCCGGTTCTTAAATTTGTTCTTTAAAGTTCTCTAGGAGCTCTTAAGACAATCTTTTCATTGTTTTTTGTTCTTCTTTTCACATTACTGAATATTCTTTTCACTCACCTTGTCTTCAGGTCCTGATAGTCTTTTGATTCACTTTGATTGCTCCCCGGACTTTCAATTGAGTGTTGTTGTTGTGAGTTTTATGTACTTTATGTGGAATTTCATCCAGTTCTGTATTTGATGAAACCAGCTTTTGAAGAGTGATGAGTTTTTGGAGGCATCTTATGGCATTGTTTTCTCCTGATGGATATGTTTTTGTATTGAAATTTATAGATCAGTCGTAATGAAAATCCCTTCCACTGTGGGGTGTAGATCTCTTTAGTTAGAGGCTTTCTCCTAATAATGTGCCCTTGGTTTGGGGGATGACTCAGCTTGAGCAGCTTCTCAGCTTATTCACTGTACAGTACTAGGGTAAACTATCTGGAGCATTACCAGGAGAAAACACCTTTTTAAATGTGTTAAAAAGTTCCCTATTGGCTCATTAACCTGGGAAGACAAGGGCTAGTAAAAATGTGAACTAGGCTAGAGGAAAAAAGGACAAAGAAGAAAATGACAGTAAAATTGAGAGAAATAGAAGGAAAAGAGAAGAAAGTAAAAAAGAAAGAGAGAAACAAACAGTAGCTTTTAATGATAACATTTGTATTCCTGGAAAGGGGCAGGTTTGAGAGGTTACATAAAGGAAAGGAAAGAAAAAGGAGTAGGGAAGGATATATAAATTGAAAGCAAGAGAAGAAATGTGGAAATTGAGTCTATTCTATATAATAAGCTAATAGAAATGCAAAAGACCCCCTAATCAACCGTTAGTTGAGGAGATTGTAACAAAACAGGGCAAACAATTTAGGTGGAAAAGCAATAATTAAAACTTGTAGACAGTTATTTACACCCATATTACCTACACACACACAAAGAGAAAAAGTAGGTTTTAATGATAATATACACAAGGAAAGAAGGAAGGCAGAGGGCAGATTTGAGAGAGTATCAGAAGAGAAGGAAAGAAAGAAGAAATATAAGTAGAAAGAGAATACAGGATGGTTGAATCTACTTCATGAACTAATGGCAATCCAGATTGTAACTTGGTAAGACACCATAGCAGCAAAAACAATAGCACTTGTAAATACTTCATATACACACAGACACACTCCCAGGCTCTACACAATGAAACACTAAAAATATTGCATAGAAACCAAAACCAAGTTCATTCCTTCTTGTGGTCGTACTCAGAGTCAACTCTTGAATGCTGCCTGTTAAAAGGCATGTTGTGAATTTTTAAAAAAAAGTTCTTAGTCCAGAGTTCTCCATGTCTGGAGAGCAAGCAGGAGGCTGACCTGCAACTCTGCGGTTGTAGACAAGTACACAAATGGTCTCCCTGTGGCTGTACTTGTTTACATCTACCAACATAACCTTATCCTGTACGTGCGAACGTGAGACCAGAAAGTCCTGGCTGGCTCCTGCATCTGTTGCTCATGTAGTCCTTGGGCAGGTCCAGAGCATGGGTCTTAGCTCCATAGATAGATTTCCTGACTCTGCTTTTGGTGGTGTGGGGGGTAGTGTCTATATGTTACTCTCCTTACTCTGAATGCCTCTGGGTATGGTAGAAGTGGGTGGATGCACAGATCTGTCTATCCTAGGGGGCTGCAGGTGCTCATCTTTCCTCTGTTCCTAGCAGTGATGTCCCTAAACTCAGATATTCTCCCCTTGCAAAATCCCATTCAGTGGCTGCCACTCTGCAAACTGCTTTTTGTTTTTGTTTTTGTTTTTTTTGCAAGTGACCACTTCCTCCCAGTAGCACGGTGGGTAATTTATCCCAGGATTATAGAAAATGTGTGGGGACTTTTTGAGCCTAGGAGAGGAAATTACTAAAGATGGCTTCACACTCCAATTCCCATCTCTTTTCAATTTCCATTCATTCCCTTGATGATCTCTATTCAGTTTTGTGGGTTTCAGTGTCGTCTGCACATCCATGACTTGGAAATGCATTCATTTGCCTAGTTTTCCTTCCTGAAGTTTCATGTCCAAAAACATATTTAATGTCTCCTTTTGGATGTTTATTAGTAAAAACTAAGCTCTGAATATTCCCCTGCCTTCTCCCCAAACCATCGTTTTGCTGGTTGTGTTCTCTATCTTTATAATAATCTGCATTGTTCCAGTTGTTTGGGCCAAAACATGTCTAACAGTGCACATCTTTCTACATACTCATCTGCCACTGCTCTTCACATAGGCACTGTTAACATTTTCTGAATTGTTAGCTGGTCTTTCTCCTGCTCTTGTGTCTGCCTGCACTCTTATTTTTATATATCATTGGTGTGATTCTGTTTTATTCAGGTCACAGAACGTTAATCTTCTGTTTAAACCTTGTAACTTGCTTTTCTTTAGAGTGAAAGCCAAACACCTTCCTATACTACGGGATTTGTAGTTAAGCTGTACTGTTAAGCTTATATAGTCTTCCAACCTTCTTTATTCTATTTTGTTTACTATCAGAGTCAGTAATATAAGTGTCACCAATATTGAGATTTTTTCTTTTTATTATAAGCACCAAACATGCAGTATATGATGCCTGGCACATAATAGACTTCTGTTGTCAGATTTTCACCATTATGACCAAATATTCAAAAAAAAAACTCTTAAAGGAGGAAAAGCTAATTTTAGTTCACAGATTCAGAGGTTTCAGTCCATGGTCGGCTGGCTCGGAGTCTAGGAACACCATGACAAAGGAACATGGTAGAGGCCCATTCATGGGATCCAGGAGGTAGAGAACAGAAGGGGACAGGGACAAAATAACGTCCCCATGGTTGCATCCCAAAGACCCACTGAGATACAAGAAGTGTGTGTCTGATCTCTTGCACCTCTCAGGTGATTCGGGTTGACAGTGAAAATTACTGATTATAGCACTCAGGATTCCATTTTTTCCTTACCTAATTCATTAATGAATTTTATTTTCAGATCCGTGATTCAAATTGCAATTATGAGGCCTTTATGAACATTATTAAATTGAGTGACAATGTTGGAGAGCTAGAAGCAGTTAGAGATAAGGCAGCAGAAGAATTACAGTATCTTAGATCTTTAGATACAGCTGGTGATGGTAAGTGATTTATTTCAAGACTTTTAAGGACTAATATATATTTAAATAAAATTTTCATTTACCTAAATGCCATTTACACTATTGTTTTTACCTTAAATAATCTTTGTAAGTGTGTTAACATGTGCTTAGATTAAAAGTATTATTTTGTGAGCTGGGGATACTGCTCAGCGGCATAAGTGCCTGCCCAGCAAAAAGTATTATTTTCTGAATGTGAAATTATGACTAGTGCTACTATATCTAATGTATAGATAATCAGCCTGGTTTGGTTTTAATTAAATAATTTTACTATATAATTTCAGATTTTTAATTGAATAAAAATTGTGTATCGGTTATTTTGTTAAATCATAGTAAGTGTATCGGTTATACCATTACTTCTTTCTAGCGTATAATCTACTTATTTATTTTTAGATATCAACACTATCAAAAATCAAATAAATAGCTTACTATTTGTGAAGAAAGTTTGTGATTCAAGAATACAACGATTACAGTCAGGCAAAGTAAGTATTAAAGTACTTTTGAATTAATGATTAATTACAAGTGCCTAATAGGATTAAATTGTGTCATAAATGACCAGGGTTAATGCTGTAAATAGGACTTCCAAAGTTTTCTTTTATGTGGTATAGTATGAGTATTTTTAAAGTAAGTTAAAGACATTAGTTGAAACTGCTGGAGTGCTGGAAGGTCGGCAGGTCTGTGCCATGAGGTAGTTGTAGTCTTCATTCTGTGGGTAAGGTTTTGTTACATTGTCATGAAAAAGGCCTACTTAAGAGAAACTGAGTAAAATTTAGAAGACTAGAGGGTGAAACTGATTACTATGTCCAGAAATGTTTGGTATCCAAGAGAAAATTCAGGTCAGTATACCAAAATATAGGATGATTATTTATGTAACCAACAGGTGTTATCATTTGTCAGATGTGCCTTTGTAGAAATAGCTGTTACAGTTTGCACAGCAAATGTAAATGGGCTACCAAAATGTGATATGAAAGTTGACCTAATAAGTTGGGATACTACGTGCTACACTGGCCGGCAGCCTTCTAAATAGGTTGGCATGAACAGTGTCTGTAAGGGCCGGGTTCACATGACTACAGCTGAGTGTAGTGTGGAAGGTATTGCTGGTCAGCCTGACACTTTCAGTGTCACAGAGTTTTCCAGAGTTAATAATGGCAATAAAATTTTTCATCAGATAGATCTTTAGATTTTAGATCTGTCCCTCACAGTCCTAGTTATGATTCTGAAAACAAAGTGTTATTTATTTTTTAAGTGACATGTGAATTTTTTTCACTTTTTTCTCAATTTTTATTTTTTTATTAGTACATGTTTGCAGTACATAGTGATTACACTCCTCATCGGGAGTTACTACATGCACATACACATGCACATCTTAATTTATTTCATCCACTTTTTCCCTCTCCACTCTTGTGGTTTTCTTTCATTTTGCCAAATGTCTGTCTATTTCCTGTTATTTAGCTTTTATTTGGCTTACATTTTGGGTTTTTCATACAAGAGAAAGCATGCGATGTTTAAGATTATCTGATTTATTTCATGTAATGCTAGTCTCAGGGTGCATTCATTTTCCTACAAATGACTCATTTATCTTTCTTTATGATGGAGTTGTGCTCCATTGCATAAAAATGCCATACTTTTTAAAAACCATTCATTTATTGATGGACCTAAGGGCCAGATTTAAGGGCAGGATTCAGCTATCATGAATTGTGCAGCTATAAATACTAGTATGCATTATCATGTAATGTGATATCTAACTCTTTGGGGAAGATACCTAGAAGGGGAGTGACTGGCTCCAATGGAAATTCTATTTTTAGTCATTTGAAGAGTCTTCATACTGATTTTCATAATGATGGTACTATTTTACATTCCCACCAACAGTGTAGAAGGATTCCTTTTTTCCCATAGCTTTACTAACATTTGTTTATTTTTAAATTCTTGATGATAGCCATGGTTTCTGGAATAAGATGAAATCTCATTGCTTTAATTTACATTTCTCTAATGGCCAGAGATGTTGGAAGTTGAGCATTTGTATGTGTGTGTGCTCCATTTAAGTGTCTGAAGTTGCCTATTTTTTTTGCCTATTTTGATTAGGTCTTCTGGGTTTTTATTCAGATTTCTTAAAAAAATTTTTAAAAGGCAAGACAGAAAAAAGTGTAAAAATGATACTGAATTCCAAAAAAAGTAACAGTAAGAAATCAATACTAGTTAATATATTACACATTGTTGTCTTAGAAATTGTGGTTCAAGTTACAAAATCAAGGCATAAAAAATCAACAAACAATGACAAGACAAACTATTCTTTTTGATGAACTAACAGAGAATTAGTAGTATGGCTATCTATCTTGCACACTTAAACATACATATAGTTATATGTGGATACCTATAAGTTGTTCTTTCCTTTTGAGCACTGTTTCATTATTACAGTATCTGTGATACATTTTGGATTTTATTACTCTTTCAGTTTTTGCTATTATTATTGAGTTTCTACAGTAGACAATCTATGATATTTACAAATGTGATTTATTTCACTTATGAGTATAGTCTTAGGTTGTCTCCGTTTAGCTATAAAAGCCTCAAGATCATCATGAGTAATATTCCATTGTATAAACATACTACATCTTTTTCATCCACTCTTAGTTGTTTCCAAGATTTAGCTATTACAAATTGTGCTGCTATAAACATGGGTGCACATATATCACTATGATATGATCTTTTCACTTTTTCTGGGAAAATACCCAGGAAGTTAAGGGGTTTTTTTTGAGTTCTTTATACTTGCTAGATGTTAGTCCTCTGAAGAATAGCTGACACAAATTGTTTCCCATTCTGTAGGTTGTTTCTTCATTTGATTGTTTCCTTTGCTGTGCAGAGCTTTTTAATTTGATATAATCTCATTTATTGATTCTTATGCAACTAGGGTTCTGTTCTGAAAATCCTTGCTTATAGTCTTGTCTTCCAGAGTTTTATCTTTTTTTCCTCCAGCATATTGCGTATTTCTGTTTTAGCATTTAGATCTTTATCCATTTTGAATGGGTGGCCAGTTTTCTCTGTATCATTTATTAAAGAGGGCTATCTTTCCTCCAGCACATGTTTTTTGCCCCTTTGTCAAAGATCAGATAGCTGAGCATGCCTGGGGTTGTAAAAGCAGTTTAATGCAGAAATACATGGAAATACACTTGGGCCAAAACATTCCAGATTCTGTGCATTGCCTAATGAAAAAAGATGGCGATGCTTACATGAAACAGTTGTCTCAGTGCATAAAAAGCATTGTAATTCAGTGTTGTGGAGAAGTTATATTAGAAAATTCGGGCTGGTAGACAAGAAAGTCAAGTGTAACATAAATTCAAGAGAGGAGTTTTAAAGGACATATGGAACTACCCAAAAATATTTTTTCTCCAGAAGAAAGACCAAGGAACTCAAAAAAAGCAAGGGTGAGCTGGGTGTGGCGGAAGGATTGCAAGTTCATAACCAGCCTGGGCAACTGAGTGAAACCCCTGTGCAAAATAAAAATTGAAAGAGGGAAGAAGGGATGGAGGAAAAGAAAAGGGAGTTAAAGAAGGAACGAGGGAAGAAGAAAAGGGCAGGGAGATATAGCTGAGTGGTTAAGGGCTTGCCTAGCATTTGTGAGGCTTTGGATTCAATTTCCAGTATTGTAAAGAAAAAACAAAAAGAGAGACGGGGAGGGCAAACTTCCTTTGAGCTCTGCAGCAGACTGCTGAGAGGTAAACCAACAAGTTTTTTATGAATGTATTTATCAATAAACTTAAGGACCAGAAAAAAATAAAAGCTTTAAGAAAGCTGTATTTACTTATTTAGTATTTATTTGAATTGAATATTGTGTTAGGTGGACAAAATAAACTCTCTTTCTGGAGTTACCTTTTAGTTCACAGTTCGAAAATAAACAAGTTTCTGGGTATGGTGGTACATCCCTGTAATCCTAGCACTCAGAGTGGCTGAGACAGAAGTATCACAAGTTCAAGTCTAGCCTGAACAACTTAGTGAGACTTTGTGTCAAAATAAAAAAAATAAATAAAAAGGGCTAGAGATACAGCTCAATGCAGAGGTTCTCTGTACAATTCCCAGTACCACTAAGTAACTAAATAAACAAGTAGCATGCAAAGTCACCTTTTTGTTAGCTTCTGATATCTGCTATTAAAAAAGTAACATTTTTGAATACAGAAAATATTTTAAGATTGTTTTAGATAGGTGCTGAGTAGTTAGGTGATATTTGAAAATAGGAAAATCTGTGTAGCATGAGAGACTCTCCTGACTTTGAAGACTCTGTTAGACTGAGGTGAATCAAATACAGTGGCCCTGGGACAGTAATACCCTTGATGAAAGGGAATGTCACTGCCGTTTGGTGAATGAATGAGGAGTAAAGTTATAGAAGAACCTGGGAATTCGATCATACATGGTTTTCTGATTGTTAGGAAAATCAGTTGGAGATTCGCCATAGCAAGTAGCATAACTTGACTTAAGAATTACAGTGATTGACTGTAAAAAACAGACTTGATAGTGTGGTGAGATTAAAGATGAAAACAGACTTTAGCAGACTGCTATTCTGGACCAGGTCAGGGACCTCTGTGAAGGTTGTGAGAAATCATTGAAGACTAGATGTGCTCACAGGACTTGCTAATGGACTAAACATATGGGTAAGAAAGATAAAAAGGGACTCATGGATGTTTCTAAGTTTTTTAGCCTGAACAACTGCAAGAATAGTAGCACTGTTTACTGAAATGTAAAAACTGAGGGGTAGAGATTCCAAAGAAAGAATCAAATTCTACGTAGCTTAACTTGAGATCCCTGTTAAAAATTCAAGTAGACATGCTAATTGGTAATTTTAGAGTTCAAAAGATTTATGAAGCCTCAGTATTATCAAATGTTTATTTAACGTTAGAGACTGGATGAGGCCATGTGTAATAGTTACGTCTAATCAGTCATGTACCAACAACAGTCCTCAATTACTAAATCGCTAGTAAAGTTTTAGGAAATCCTGGGAGTATAATGTTTTAAAAATTAAGTGTAGAAAGTGATTGATGCAGGGAGAGGTCAGGTAAGTAAAAGGACACACTGAATAATGTGAAAGACTGAGAGAACTGACTATGCCACCCAGTAGTTGGCATGATCACTGCTGATCTAGTGAGAGAAATTTTGTGAAGCAGTGAAGAAACCTGATTGGAGTCTGTTGCAGACAATTGGAAGAGGTGAGCTGGAAACAGTGATGATAGATTGCCCTGTAGAGGAGGTTTACTGGATACGAGAGAAAAAAGTTGAGGGTTTAAAGCAGAACGTTAGGACGTTTAGTTCTTAGTGTGGTCACCATTTTGGCCTTGGATTTTTAGTTTAAAATTTTATTTGTAATCCATTGGCTTTACAATTACGCAGTATATTTATTTCCATAAAGAATGGAGTATTTTTTTAAATCTTGAGTTTAGTTTGTTAGCTGTATTATCACTTAATGAAACATTAGTGATAAAGAGTTAAAGGTTTAGATTTAAAATAGGCCCACATTTTATCATATATATGTGTCATAGTTAACTGTAACCACTTTATACCCATGAAAACTTTTCTTACAAAAGAAAATTGATATGTTTCATCTGTACCTTTTTTCTTTAGCCAGTTACCTTTTTTAAATCTTACTGATCTTTTGGCATCATTATTTAAAACTCTGTTTGCCCAAACACTTTCTGATAATGAATCCTTTTAAAATTTGGAATTGTTTTTAGAAGCCTTTCAAATCTGTATCTTCACTCCTTTGGATGATTAAGCAATATACTAACCTATGTTCACATTCATCTGTAGGAAATAAATACTGTGAAACTGGCAGCAAACTTTGGGAAACTTTGCACAGTCCCATTGGACAGCATTCTTGTAGACAATATTGCACTACAATTTTTTATGGGTAGGTAAATTCATTTTATTTAAGTAATGTAGCCATTGAGATTTTAAAAGTTTTTCATTGTGGTAAAATACGTAGAAAAGTTATTACTTTTAAGTGTATTTAAGTGATACTATATACACAGATATGTGCAGATCATTCCCTCTTCTCTAAAACCTAAAGCTCTCTGTCCATTATTAAAGTTGATTGGCATACCTCATCTAGTGTAGCATCCTCAAGATTCATCCATATTGTAACATGTCAGAATTCTCTTTTTAAAGGACAAACAAATATTCCAGGGTATAAGTATATATGCATTATGTATGTGCAAGAATGCATGCTCATGTGTGCACACAGACACTCTCACACCCCCAACATTTTGCTTATCCATTCATCTATCAAGGGATTCTTAGGTTGTTTCTGTGTTTTAGATAACATGAATAACATATGTATACTTTTAATTCTTTTGGATATATACCCAGAAATGGAATTGCTGGCTCCTATGTTAATTTTATTATTAATTTTTGACGTATCACAGTATGTTTTCCATAGCAACCATCTGATTTGTATTTTCAACACAGTTTACCTCCCAAGCCTTTCTGCAGATGTTGCAATTTCTTCAGTAGACTCCAGAGGTCAAAATTATATCACAGATTCTAACGGTGCAGTCATTGTATAGGTGGGGAGATAGATTTCTTACTCCAATATCTTCCTTAAAATTTTTAATAACTTAAGTATTATTAAATTTGAAATGGTTATTATTTGTATGCCAAATTAGATGCTACCCTTTATTCTATGAATTAGTCTTCTTTAGAAGCCATGAAAATCTATATTTATTTCAATTGATGGAAATAAATGCTCATCATAATAATTGAGCATTTGCTTAAACTGCTTTTAAAATATATGTTGGAAACCAGGCTTGGTGGCACATGCCTGTAATCCCAACGTCTGGGAGGGTGAGGAAAGAGGATTGCTATGAGTTCACGGTCAGCCTGAGCTACATAGTGAGTTCAAGGCCAGCCTGAAACTCATGGTGAGACCTTGTCTCAAAAACAAAACAAAACAAAACACAACACTCTAGGAGATTCTGAGTTTAAATTTGCTGAGAAAGCACTTTGTTGAAAATGCGTAGTGTGTGTAAATAACTTTTTCCCCCCCAGTAGTAGATTGAACCCATAGGCTCACAGGTGTCAGGCAAACACTCTACCACTGGGCTACATTCCTGGTCCTTTTAAAATTGTATCTTTAAAGTGTGCCTTGGAAACTTACATAGGCTGCCATTGAATTTCTTGCCTCAGTCTCTAAGTAACTGAAATTATAGGCATGTGTCCTATGCCCAATGACATAATTATGCTATTTATACCATTTTTATTTTTGTGTGAGAAAAAGACTTTTCATAGCTTTGGGGTTGAGGTCTTTTGAGACATGTCTGTCTGTATAGTTCAGCCTGGCATTGAACTTACTCTGTAGCCCAGCTTGGCCTTGAACTTAGAGTACTCTTGCTTAAGCTTCCTGAATGCTGAGATTAGGTTGTTTTTATACTGTATAAATATTTAATTATACTTATTTTATTAATATTACATAAAATTGCTTCTGTTTGGTGATATTTTCAGCAAAAGTTCCTGAATCTTCATTTGGGTGATAAAATGAACATAGTTGTTAAATTGCTAATACTTTTTTTTTTTAATATATCTGGAAAATTTTGTATTATGACTAGTAATCTTTATTCAGAGGAAATGTTGAATGTAGGTGAAGTAAGTTACTTCTAATGAAGCCTACATAGGAAATCTGTTTACCAGAAATTTTGCCATTAAAAATGAGATTTAAAAATTTAGAATTATGTGCTTCCTTTTGAGTTTTTGACACCAGTGTTTAGCTTAATCAGCTTGTAACTATTTTTTCAAGAATTTACTAAACATTTTTAAAATGTAAGGTTTTCAGTACTTGATACTTAAATCTTTACTTGTCATGCAGCCATGTGGCCCCAAATTGCGTAACATTAATGTCTGTTATGTGATGGATTTTTTTTGGCAGATTATATGCAGCAAACTGGAGGTCAAGCACATCTTTTCTTCTGGTTGACAGTGGAAGGGTACCGGGTTACAGCTCATCAGCAGTTAGAGGTTTTATTAAGTCGCCAGAGAGATGGAAAACATCAAACCAACCAAACCAAAGGTCTTTTAAGAGCAGCTGCTGTTGGAATTTATGAACAGTATTTATCTGAAAAGGTATAGATATATTTTGATAACTGTTTTCTTCTTTGGCAATATCATTGATAACAATTTTTTAATTCTTAAAAATTTGTGTTACTTATGCCAGACCTGATTGCTTATAAAACACTGACTTTTTTAATCCCAAGAACAATCTTAATGTGCACTTTTATCCTCATTGTTTAAGTGAAGATTTTGATGTTTAGATAACTGAATTACAGGACCAAGGGTGTAGCTCAGCAGCACAGCGCCTGCCAGTCAGGCACAAGGTCGTGAATTTGGCACCCTGTACTAAAAAAAACAAAAAACCTGAATTAGAGTAATATGACCAAGGTAATGAAAATATTAAAGTCAAGATTGAAGATCATATACACTTCAGATTGAAAGGTATGCTAGGTTGAAGGTAAAATGATGAAAAAGATAGAGAACTAGAATGGCTATACTAATAGCAGAAAAGTAGAATTTTAGATTAAAAATTGCTGCTACAGAAAACATTCTATTATGAAAAAAGTATCAGTAGATTTAAGGATGATAAAGCAGTTGAAACATTTCTGCAGTTAAAGTTCTCAAATACAGGAAACAAAACTTTATATAAAGAGGCATTTCACTGCTAAGACTGTTTAGTATTTGTTCTCAATAATTGATAAAATAGTTTGATGGAAAGTCAGTAAAGCTATAAAAGTTGAAAAACAAAGTAGCTAGACTTAACACATATAATGTTTCTCTTCATAGCAGAATACACGTTATTTTCAAGAATATATGGAACATTCTCTAGGATAAAACACATGCCAGATGATTAAACAAGGCTTAAACATATTTAAACCATATAAAAATTATGTTCTTTAATCAGAATGAAAGTAATGGAAATCTGAGAAATCTATAAATACTTAAAAATGAAATATTTCTAAATAATAAGATAAACTAGAATTTTGTTTTCCTAATATTTTTTAACCTGGCAAATAATATTGTGTTTTTATCGTGTACAACTGATGCCTTGAAAAAACTGTATTTTTAATTAAAAATGAAAAAGAATCATTGTATAAAAACTCACAGGATGCAGGTAAAATAGTGCTGTAATGGATATTTGTAGCTTTAAAATGTCTACTTAGAAGAAAAATTTAAGGTATAGTTAGATGATAGAAATGGGATTTTCCATAGATATGATCATATATTTAAAGAAGCTAGAGGAAAGGGTTTTCCTTTTTTTTTTTTAACCACAAAGAAGTGATTAATTTTTGAGGGGGTTGATAAGTGTAGTATGCTTTGAACCATGCATAGCTGTATTCGTATATTAATATTGCATGATACCTGCTCCATAAATATCTAGCTCTTATGTGATAATTGTTAAACTACAAGACATAAACAATGAAAAAAGAAAAACCTGAAACCAAGAACCTAGGTTTTCACCTTGAAAATCTAGCAAAAGAAAAACAAAATAAAGTCAAGATAAATGCATGGAAACTAAAGGTTATAATTAGAATGGGAATCAGTGGAATAGAAACAATAATGAAAAATCAGAATTAATAGTTGATTCTTTGGTATTCACAGTATTGATAAATTTTCAACTAGACTGACCTTAAAAAAATAAACGAAGGCAGAGATCATCAGAATCATGAAAGATGAGATTATCCCTAACCCTACAGAAATTAGAAAAGATATGAACAAATATTATGAACAGTTTAAAGTAGAAGACATGGACGAATTTCTCAGAAGACCCAAATTGCCAGGCTGACTCAAGAATACAGAACATCTAAATATAAAGTTACTGAATTAATCACTACAAATTATCCCTCAAAGAAAAGCCCAGGTCTATTTAGTTTTACTGGTGAATTCTAGCAAACATTTTAAGAAGAAATAATAAACTCTTCAGAAAATAGAGGAGAAATAACTATTGTCTTGTTGTATGAGGAAGTATTTTGATACTAAAGCCAAAGAAAGACATCACTTAGAAAACTAGACTAATATCCCTCAGTAATATAAAGAAAAGCCACAAGAATCAAGAATACTATGCTCACTGCACAATTATTAATGGTTATGCCACAGTACCCTTTAATTTGTTCTTACCAGCAAACACTGTTTGATATTATGCATGATTTTTATTTAAAGATTCATTAATGCATGTGCTAAAATTTTACCTTATGAAATACACTCAAACAATACAGTTTTAGGAATAATGTAACAAGCACATCTAAATATGCCATGCATCTTGAGAAACAAAACGTGTATGTACTGCACTCATGAAGTTCCCAATATACTTTGTTTTCCCTTATAATGTTTTATGTTCTTTCTTCAGGATGAAGTCAGTTGTCTAAATTTGAAGCTTATTAATTACTTGCTTCCCCATATATTTTTACCATTTAATATGTATACTTCCAAACAATATGTTACTTAGCAATTGTTTTTAATCTTGTTTAAATGGAACAATAGTATGGAATTTTCTCTCTCACCATTTTACTGAAATCCGTACACACTAATGCATCAGTGATTAGTTTAGTTGCACTGGACTATTTTACTGCATGGATATTCAGGAGGTTACTTACCTGTGATAAATATCTCACTTTTGGCAATGTGTAAAGAAGCTTAAGAAAAATGCAAAGACCATAGCAGAGTACCCTAAATAAAGGTTGAAAGTAATATATTTTAGTGTCCCAGTGGTAACAATTTGGATTATCCACTGTGAAGTCTTGTTGAAGACCTTGAAGGCCTTGAAGGCATGTCACTCAAATACTTTTATGGTAATTTCTCTTTTGCTAGTAAATTAATCTTGGCGTAATATTCATGCTTAGCAGTAGGATTATTGAGAAGAGTAAAGGAGATAACAAGGAATGACTATTTACCACACCTTGTAGTTATTGCTGTGTTTATATCTCGACCACTGGTGTTAGCAACTTTGACTATGGTTAACTTTCTTGTTAATCATGAGTGTTAGCAGGCTGTCTTTTACTTCTCCTGTATTATGCTTTGTATTGTGGTAAATTAGTTAAATTTTAAGAAACCATGTTTACAAGTTGAAGGAAATTAAGAATGTAATTCTCTGTTGTTAGGCATCTCCAAGAGTTACTGTTGATGACTATTTAGTAGCAAAATTAGCAGATACTTTGAATCATGAAGATCCAACCCCTGAAATCTTTGATGACATTCAGAGGAAGGTATTAACATATTTTATATTCCTTGGAAAAAATGTGTACTTCTATGTGCATGTAATTTTTCAAAAAGTTACTAGAATACTTAAGAAATAATAACTAAAAATATTACTATGGTAATACTTGCTAGTTAAAAAAATGTAAACCAATTAAGCTAGTTTTTGTTGTTGTTGTTGTTGATTTCTGTAATTGACTTGGAAAATACTTTGGGTTGTTTTCTTTGAATCTGAGTGTAGAGTCAGATACTCCAGTCTTGGAAAGTATGAGCCATTACATATACTTGTTTCTTCGAAAACACTACTTCATAGAACATTATGGATAATCTACTGTTATGTGACTTGTGTTGCCATAGGATCTAATTTAGCTACTGAAGGAATCAGGAAATTTACTAGTTCTGAGGTAGTCTGATGATTGCTGACATCTTGTAGCAGATGCTTTATGAAGCAAGATCTCAGTGTAACTTTTAGTGAAGTCTTCTCTATGAAAAATTACCATGTATTTATATTAATCATTGATACTCTTGATTTATTTCAATAAGGTGTATGACTTGATGCTACGAGATGAAAGGTTTTATCCTTCCTTCAGACAGAATGCCCTGTATGTGCGCATGTTAGCTGAGCTGGACATGCTAAAAGATCCCAGTTTCAGAGGCTCAGATGATGGTGACGGAGGTAAGGTGACATGCATTTTACATTGTGCATGTTTATATCCTTGTGTATTGTGATTATCAGAAGAAGAATGACATTTTAAACAATATAAAAAGTTTGTGCAGTCCAGGTATAAATTGTAATACATATAAAAATCTGTAATGAATGCAGATTAGTTGCTGTATCACAGTGTTGAAAATTTAGTACTAGATTATATTTACTGAAGATTTCAGTTCTTGAAGAATGTTTCCTTTAAGTGTGTCACGTAATACTTTTATAGTAGTTTCTCTTACTAGTAAGTTAATCTTAGACTGATAGTCATTCTTATCAGTGGGATCATTGAGAAGAGTAAACGAGGTAACAAGGAATATTTGTGTACCACAGATTGTAGAGTAATATAAAAGTTGCGGTTTTTTTCTTTCCTTTTTCAAATCCCCCATCAGTGACAGCAAACCTTTTAGAAACTAAGTGCCCAAACTGCAACTCAAAACCCACTTATTTATCACAAAGTGCCAACACTGCAATACTTGGTTTTGGTTTAGAAAAAACCACTCATTCAGTGCTTGGCTGGTTGGGGCAACTTGGCTCCTGTGTTGACAGAAAGGGCTGTGCGTGCTGTGCCATAGTTTTGCCACCATGATCCTACATAGTATGGAAGACTTTTCAGCTGGAAGCCATCACATACTCATTTATTCAGATCTTCAGCTTTTTCTAATTAGGACACTGAGACCTGTCAATTTTAGTGTGAAAACTGGACTTTTAGAGTTAGAAAAATTATAATGGAGTACTACTCCCCTATAAAGAAGGATCACATTGAGACTTTTATAGGTAAATGGATGGGACTTGAGACCATATTCGTAAGTGAAATAAATCAAAGTTTTTCTTGCCCAGAATCCTTGGGATTAGAAGTTTTTCATATTTCATGGTTTTTTGATTTTGGAATGTTTATGTTGGTTTTTATAGTTGTGTATCTCTAATCCAAAAGTCTAGAGTGTTCCAAAATCTGAAACTTTTTGAGTATCATGTAGAAGTTGCAGTCTTTTGGATTTTGAAGCATTTTAGATTTTAGACTTTTGGATTAGGAATTCTTTACCTATAAATATTTCTGTTTCATTAAAATAAAATCACAGATTTAAAAAAAATTTTTAATTATGCTTTTTCTCTTATATTTCAATTTCAGTCACATTATTTTTCTCATTTGAGCAACTTTTGTGTTCTCGTATTAATAGATATTTAAAAAGTTATTGATTAGATTTAGCCAAGACTGATTTTACGCTGTATTTGTAGATCTTATTGTTGATCAAGAAAATCCACTGTGCCTTATTTTGCTCCTGACTTCTCCTTTAAACTTACTTCTGGTGGGAAGATTTAAGAGTAAGAGGTTGGAATCCCAGAGAAGAGATAGGAGGGACATAGTTAATGAGGAGGAGAGTGGCTTTTGTTCACTCATTTTATAGAGTGCTTTCTGATAAACCAAGGGACAATCTCAGGTGAAGTTTGCTGTTTGCTTTTGTGACTAAAAGTCTGGGGAACTAAGAAATATTTTTAGGTATTTGGAGTTTAAAGTAGACGGTAATACAAACTGCCTCTTTGACAAGTAAATATAATGTTCTTTGAAGACCCATTAAGAGTACCAAATTTATAAACAATTTTGTGTTTAAAAATATTTATTAGCCTTACCTGAATAGCTATACAATAGTTTTATTTGTGTTTTTAACACTTTAGTTTGTAACTTACTTTACCTATGTATGTAATAAAGCCCTGAGAGAACAGATAAATTTAGTATCTTTAATTGACTTATTGCCTAACATTTATTTTAAACATTATTTGTCATGCTTTTAAAAAATGGCATTGTATATGGAGTTATCGATAGCATATGGTCTGTTAGTTATATAATGATTTAAGAATCTAAACTTCCAACATTTCTCAGTCATATCTATAAAGAAGTGGTCCTGATAGTTTCATTTAAGATCAATCTATTTGTCCCTCACTAAAGATTTAATTTATTTGTAATTTTTTCAATCCAATGAGACAGAAGTAACAGTTCTAATATTTTCTAATGGACTTAGTTCTGCAATGTGTCCCTTTATACTTTGTGTTGGACAAGCTGATATAATCCTATAAGAATAAAAATCAAAGTATTTAATAATCGCTCTTCTGTGAATGAATTTTTTTCTTTTATCAGCTGTCAGGTACATATATATTTTTTCATTGAAATGCCTGTTTGACTTGGAAATTTGAGAGTTAAAAGATTAGATATTTGGGAGTAAACTGTAATTTTTCTTTACTGTTTCTGATGTGTTGGCTTGTGTGATTTGTGTTCTTAGTGTTTGAACCTTAGAGAAAGCAACTGCTTTAAAAACTTTTTACTGAATATTAAGTTGAATTTTTTTTTTTTTTTTACAGAATCTTTTAATGGGTCTCCTACAGGAAGCATAAATTTGGTAAGTATTAGTATGGCTATTTTAATAGGTTTTTTTTCCTGGTACTGGGGATCGAACTCACAACCTCACACTTGCCAGGCAACTGCTTATGCTGCTGAGCTAAATCCCCGGCCCCAGCTGTTTTAAATATTAAAGTGATTTTCAGATCATATAAACATTTGAGTCTTAACATATGTGGATAAATGATGTATTAGAAGCTTCCAAATTGTTCTTAGTATCATAAAACATTATTATGCTTTTAAGAAAATGTGAAGTTCATGTATAAGGGATATATACATTAAAATTTAAATATATAATATTTTTATTTTTAAAAATAGAATTAAGCCACACCCACATAATTGCTATTACACTTCACAAAAGAATTAGTTTAATTATTTTCAGTTTCAGTGTTTAGCACTATGTGTTTAAAGCACTACAATTTCTTTTTGAGACGAGGTCTCATCATATTGCCCAAGCCAGCCTTGAACTCCTATACTCAGGCATTTCTTCTGCCTCAGTTTCCTGAGTAGCATTGAAGACATATCAGTGTTCTATGAAATTTTCAAATCAGAATTTGTTTGAAAAGAGGCAATAAGATAAAAGGGAGAGAGAGAGAATTTTTAGTTTTGGTCTAATGTTCTGCAAACTAAAATAAACCAGCTACAGTGCTATGTCAGATAACTTTGTGCCTTTTAAAGTGCTTTTCTAAATCATTTGATATCAGTACCACTTACATGTTAATAGTCCAAAATGTTACACAAAGAATGAATTTCATCTAGAACATAAAATGTAAGTAATATCCTGTTCACTATAGAAAGTTCCCAAATGTGAGGAAATTTTCCTTTGCTTGAAATTTTCTAGTATAATGTTTGTATAAGTGTTTAAATCCTGATAAATGTTTTTTTCCTCTAATCCATTTATGAAATAAATTCTTCTTCAAATAAGAAAAATAGATCTCGTTTGTCACATAGTAATATAAAATACGGCAGCCTCTGGGTTTCAAAGTCACATTAGAGATTGACTTTAATTTGTTTTTCCCATAATGTATTGAATTTAGGCATTTAAGCAGCTTGAGTCTTGCAGATTTTTTGTATGAATTTTGCTATCAGCATTTCAGAAGTAAAAATGTTAAACTGTATTGAGATAGCTTATTGCACTGTACTAAACAAAGGATGTGTTTGGTGTTTTGACTCAGTACAGCTTCATGCTTACATTTCAGATATCGGTAACAGGCTTTATACTGTAACTGCTATTTTAAAAATACTAGCTATTACATCCTTCATTGTGCAGTTGAGATTGACAGGTAAATTATTTCTAGCAATGCTGTTAAAAGTGTGTTTGAACAATCACAAAAGAAAATTTATATTTTCAGCTAGGTATAGTAGAATATAGCATAGACTTAGCTACTCAGGAAATTGAGTCAGGGAAAATGCTTGAGTACAGGAGTTTAAGGCCAGCTTGGGCACTCTGGCAGGATCCCATTTCAAAAAGAAGGTTGTATTTTTAGTTTTTGCCTTAACATAATGTTAAAAGCATTTTTTTCTCACAGGAAGTTTAAGACTCTTAACTGAAGGATTATTTTATAAATTATCTCGTTTTCCAGTACAACACTAATGAATTCATTTTAAAAATTTAACTTTAAAAAAAAATTAGTATTATGTTAAAAATTTTTTTATCATTGGGAAAATTGAAATACAAGAAGTAGTAGTTAATAGAGCTAAAATCTCTTAAGATATATGTAGTGGAACCTGCAGTAGCCCTAGTTTGATTCAGTTAGGGACCAAGAAAGCCCTGTATATCATCTATATAAAATTATTGCAGTTTGATTCTCTTGATGATCAGTCTTTAGTAGAAACACTTTTGGTTTTCTTCCTAGTGTACAGTTGCTTCAGTTCAAATGACTTTATATTCTATGAATGTCTACATATAAGTATGTAGATGACTCACAATAATAATTGATAATACATTAGGACTCACAGAGACTCCTTCAGGTCCTGTGGATTTAAAAATATGAAGTGTGTCTAATGTGTGCTAGTATCTATGAGTTGGGGTCCCCAGGACAACTCCCAGGCTTAGTTACTTCTTGAGAAGACGCATAGGACTCAGCAGAGTCATACTCATGTCTAGGTGTACTTACATGTGGCAAATGTCTTCAAATTTAGGCAAGATTTATTATGTATAATTTAGTAATTATTTTTGTTTGTAGAATTCTGTTTGGAAATTATAATTAAAGTTTAAAATTGCCATTTCAAAAATAATTTCCCATATGGAAGTCTTACTAATTTAATTTAATTTAACTTAATTTAATTTAATGAGTAATCTTAATAGCAGCTAACATTTGCTATGCTTGGTAGTTTTCTAAATATTTACGTATGTTTTCATTTAATCTCCATGATGAGGGCACTGTTATTTTAGAGCTAAGGAATCTGATTATTTAACTGATAAAACTATAAATTAACAAACTTGTTAAAGAATGCAAGGCTGGCTATAGTGTATTTCAACACATAAAAATTAAAACATTAATATATCTGCTCATTGTCCTTTTTAAATTTTTGGCATATATTGAATATAATTGAAAAATAGCAATTTACAATATATGGGCAAGCAGTGAGGAAATTGATTATTGATTACCAAAGTGTTTTATGGTTTCTTGATTTTGCCTTTTCTCTCAGTATAAATGGAAAATAACAAATTATACATGCAGAAAATGTGAGCAGTACATATTTGATATAGAATTCTTTTAACATTTTTTCCTGTAAAATTTAAAAATTTTCTTTTTTAATTTTTTCCAGTCTTTAGATGACCTTTCAAGTGTATCTTCTGATGACTCAGTACAACTTCATGCTTACATTTCAGATACCGGTAACAGACTTTATACTATAACTGCTATTTTAAAAATACTAGCTATTATATCCTTATTTACAGTTTCTTTTTTCTGTCTTATAGTCATATTTTTTTCCTGCAGCATGTTATTTATTTGTATATGTACTTGGATATTTTCTTCTCTCTGAGATTGTCGTTACTAACATTCAAAAAAACTGTAATAAACTCTGGAACAAATCTTTCCCTTTTTGCACTTGAGTTTAGCTGATAATTGTTTGCATAATTCTTATTTGAGGACATCTTCTTTACTGGGGACATCTCAGTTCAGCTTTTGCTTTCATACAGGCAGAGCCAGACTAAATGATCAGCATAAAAGAAGCTTCTCTGTTCCTAAGTTTGTAGAAGTTCAAAATATGCTTGAATGGGCTGAGAAATCTATAGACCATCATGATCAGCCAACAAATACAGAAGCATTTGTGTACCCAGGAGAAAAATAAGTCAGTCTCTTTCTTTACCATTGTATCTTTAGAAAATGCTGATGAGTATTAGATAGTGATAGTTTCTTATTTCATTACTCCTAGAATGTTTTTCATATCTCATACTGAAGTTCAAGCATGTGTATTTCAATTCAATATCATTCTTACATTTTAGATACTGAAAAAAGATCCCATAGTGTTCAGTCAGAAAGATACTAATCTGCATTTTATGAAGATCTTTGTTTTATTTTGCTTCTCACTGGAGCTAGAATATCGTGCATTTTCTTCCCTGCCAGGTTTATGGAATGAGTTAATTATGCTTGCTGACTCAGTTGTTCCTTTATCTTTTACACATAGTTGGTACATATATTGCTGTTAAATGTCAAGCGATACCACCATTGCCAATTAAAGCAGAGATTTTTCTTGTGAAATTTTGTTTCTAGCTTTTGATAGCTATCCCACTTTTTCTTCCCAGCAGTTTCTTAAAATTCTTTCGTAACATTTCTTTTCTTCTTAGTTTGCTTATCTTCACATCATGAGAGTTTTTGTTAAGGTGCAAATGGTTAGCATTTATCTTTTTAGTTTTTGGCAACCTTAAACTTACATATAAGTCTAAAAAAAGACACTTGTTTAATTTTGTTGTTAGTATCTCTTTTTTCTAAGGATTATGATTTTCCAGCTGCTTTGACCATTTGTTCATTTATTTAACAACTCTTTACTAGCTTCTTAAAGTGGATGGAGAGTATTATACTAGGAATTTTTTTTATTTTTGTTACTGGGAATCAAACCTGTGACTTTGCCATTGTCAGGCAAGTGCTTGTGCCACTGAACTAAATACCCAGCCCTATGCAAGGAATTTTTAATAAATTGTTTATTAGAGTCAGGCAAATACTGGTACTGAAGAGGCAGCATAACATTGTGATTCAGAGCAAAAGTTTTGCAGTGAATTACTGGGATTAAGACCTTATCATTTCTACTTAATAGTGTGGCAAAGTTTGTTGTCTGTACTTGAAACTTCCTAATAATAACACCTACCTCATAGGGTGGTTATGGGACAAATCAATTGTATTAGTTGTTAAACATGATAGGTGTCATATACATATTTGTTGATAAATATTTATTCTTGTAGTTGAATACCAGCGTCTAAATCCCCAAGTCCTTAATACATCTATTATAGAACCTAAAGATTTACTGTTCAGTACAACACATTTAAAAAAATCTTCCAGTGCATGATTAGTTGAATTTCACAACAAAGAACCCCCAGATTCAGAGGGCCAACTAATTAAAATAATTTCTGAACCAAAGAAACTATAGATTTAGTGGCAGTACTGAGCCTTGTAAATGCACCCAGAATGCCCATCAACAAACACCACCTGTTGAAAGTGAATTTATAGAAAACAATTTAAAAACACAGGAAGAAGTGTGAGCCAGCAAGAGATGTGTACCATATATGAGATATATGGTATCCTTAGAACTGGGAGATGGACAGTCTTCTCCAGGCATAAAATGAGTATAGGAAAATATTCAGAGACATCCTAAGGCAAGAATAAACCAAAATGAACCAAAAAAAAATTCTGAAATGAAAAGTACAGTAATTGAAGTTAAGATCAATGAATGGATTAAGAAATAGACTAGATGAGGCTGAGGGGAAAACAGTATAATTTTTGAGACCTAGGATAAAATACAGCTCAAAAAATGGAAAGTGAGAAAGAACATGATTCAAGATACAGCTAAGATTAGTATAAAATGGGAATAGGTTTTAATGTTTAAAAACTACCTGGCTTGTGTGGTATTTGATGTCAGTAGGAAATTATTTTTTTGTTGTTGTTAAATGCCCAAAATAAATCACATCCCCAAAGTGCTGAATGTTCCCAGAGAAGGAAAGAATTGCCTGAAGATAAATATTATCATACACCCAAATACAACCAAATAGTGAAGGTTAGTACAAGAAGTTACTTTGTTTCTATTGTTTCTTTTCTATAAAATTTAAGAGACTCCCGTGCTATACTTTGAGGTGGTGCCATGGTAATAGCATTAGTAATAGATAAAAGGTTTTGGGGGAAGAAAACCCAAAATGAACATCCTTTTGCAGTGGCAGTGTTATCATAAAGTCTTAGCTTATTTTGTGCGGTAGTCCTCTTATACTTAGATATATAGTACAAAGGGTAGGAAGGATCTGTGTTATCCCTTGGTGACATGCTTTCATCTCAGTCTTTCATTTTAAGTTGTTCATTGTTATTTTTTCTTCAACTTCCTGCCTTTGTGTCTTTTGTTTCTTCATTTTGATAAATGGCAAGTATTTGCTGACTGTAATCCGTATGCTGTGGCAGGCGTTTGTAATGACCACGGCAAAACGTATGCATTATATGCCATCACTGTACACCGGCGCAATCTGAACACGGAGGAGATGTGGAAAACCTATCGTCGTTACAGTGACTTCCATGACTTCCATATGAGAATTACTGAACAGGTAACGATGCTTTTAAGGCTGTGTACTTTGTATTGTTTCTTAATTAAATCTTGATTGTAAATTTTTTTGTGGATCTTCAGATATTGACCAAAATTAATGAAAGAAAATAAGGTTAGAATTTTTTATATAATCAGCATAAATGTTAGAATGATTTTATTTGAGCAATTAATTAATCTATTTTGAAAACCTTAACCAGTTTTACCCATTGTGGACTAGTGGAGTAGTATTAGTATTATATCTTGGAAAATTAAAATAAGCATGTATTTCTGATTTTAAAATTGTATGTGTGTGTGTCTTGTGCTTTGTAGAGACATTTGGTTTGGAGTAGGGATAGGAGTTGCTGGAGAACATTTCATGCTTTATTTGTTAGAAACATAATTCAGAACTAGTTATTTGTGTTGTATGAAAGGAGAGAAGGTTAGCACTCCCCTTGACAAGGATGGAAGAGGCCCTTGGGCCTAACAACACGCATATGATTTAAGGCATTGCCACCTACTTCGTGGCATCTAACCACTGTTTTTTATATCCATACTGGTATGAATCAGTAACAGCTCTCAAATACTACAATGCAGTCAAAGTTAAGTTTTTATAAAAATAGGTGATAGTATGTTTAATAAGCCAGTGTTGTGGACAAATCTATTGAAAATAACAAGAGAAAACATAGTAGCTACGGAAGATCATTTATATTGTAGTTTTATATGTCTTATCCATTGCATGTTTTTCTAGGAAATTGTTTTGCTATCTTGTTATGACTTGGTTTTCCCTATAATACAGAGAGGATAGATATATAGGTAGAAATTCACACATGGGTTGTTTTTTTTTTTTTTTTTTTTTCTCTTTTTTTCTTAAATTATTTACGGGAACAGATTATATAATGCAAGATGTAAGGAACAAATACTCTGAGGAAGAGACGCTGAGAAACCCGAGGCTTATTTTGTAGCATTATAATATAAATTCTAGCAATCTATTGTTTGCTGATTAGAATGACAATTGGACTAGTTTCTTCAGTTCAACTTCAGCATAAGCAGAGATGGGGATGGCTATCACAAAGAGAATGAGAGATGCAATGGTAGTTGCTATTGTCTTCCCTAATGTGGAACTTGAGGACCTAAAAAGACTTCATCATCCTGTAATGATTTGATTAGTTCTATAACATGCAATAAGTATATAAAGTGGGTGAAGATAGGGACAACTATTTGTAAGAAGCTAGAGACAGTTAGATAATGAAGATCTCCAGTGGACTTGCTTTGAAATCTGTATTTCTTTAAATCGTTTTTTTTTTTTTTTTTTTTAATGTTCTGTTCTGTTTTGATATGGTTAATCTTACCCTCTTTGAGATGTAAAACAAATGTGTAGGACTGATAATCATATTACGGAGCTTTTGTTCGATCATAGAGCAGAATGGTTTGTAGGGTCACTTTTTTGAATGTCATTCTAAATACTTTAATTCTATAACCTGAACAACTATTTCGAAGATGACAATTTGTAACTTATCAACCGGCAATTTCTTATCTTTTGTTTGTCTGTAATTTTGTATTATTTCTACCCTTTTTTTTAATCTCCATGTATTTTTTTTTCGTTTCCTTTTCTTTAAATTAAGAAAAAAAGAACTAGTTATTTTTAATGTTAACTTTATCCAACAGTATCATAGTTAAATTCTAGATCTTTTATGTTATTCTGAATCACAATCTAAAGCAAATTTGACATGAACCAGATAATGTTTTTAATTTTTATAAAGAATTCTCTTGTTTTTTAGGAGGAATAGTAAGAACTCTTTTTTTTTTTTTTTTAAATCTTTTTGAGACAGGGTCTTGCTGTGCAGTTCAGGCTGGCCTTGAGCTCACTTTGTAGCCTAGGCTGGTCTCGAACTTGCAACGATCCTCCTGCCTCAGCCTCCCGAGTGCTGGGATTACAGGCATGAGCCACCACGCCCAGCTCAGGAACAGTAAGAACTCTTTTTTTTTTTTTTCTTTTTCATTTTTATCGGTATCAGAGATCGAACTCACGACTGCCTACTTGCAAGGCAGGCGCTTATGCCGCTGAGCTAAATCCCCAGCCCCTTGGAACAGTAAGAACTCTTAAAACCGATACAAAGAAACTATTTTCCTTTCCTATTATTGATTACGAATTTTATCTTCTAAGCTTAGAAAAAGTAAAACGTTACCAGTTAAATAGATGATTTATAGAATTTATTTTAACTCTTGGAAATCTGATTCACTGAAGGTTTTTAGATATACAGATAGTATTAAACCAATAAAAATAATAAAATTAGCCTGATTGTATGAATTAAAGCTTTGACTTAATATTGTGCTACTTGAGAAATCAGAAAATAGCCTGTTTAGTTAAGATGGTGGAAAAAGTGTGTTTGATACTGTGGTAATATTAAAATACTTGTGGCTCTTTTGAAAGAAACTATTAATAGCTTCAGTGTGGTTTTAGAAGGTTACTGTTAGCTTCTGAATCTTATGATACTGGAACTATTTTGAATTATATTCTAATAAAATGAACAACTTCTGATATGTATGTACTTTTGCTGAATAGATCTTTATTTTCTATCTTAGTTATTTGTTTATTTTGCCATGTTGTTAAGGCTGGCCTTGAACTCACTGTGGAGCCCACACTGTGGCCTTAAATTTGTGATAATCCTCCTACCTCAGCCTTCCAAATTCTGGGATTACAGGTGTGTCCTATCATGCCTGGTTCAGATTAATTTGTGTACAGAGGTGAATTAATGTTCTCACCCATGCTGAAGGACTAATTGCTTTAGTCTTTCAAATACTACTGTTTGATAATTGTTTTAAAAGCATATACTTATATATCTTTCTTCCTATCCCTACACTTTTACTAAACAGGAGAATTATTCAAAATAATTTCAGTTGCTAAGGTATAGTTTTCTTTGGTGAAAATAGGAATTTGTTGAATGTGAGATTTCCATTGTGCCAATAGTTATCTTTTCTTCTACAAAGAAGAATGTCATTGCCTAACTGAAAATATTCTATGCAAGATGCAGATATTCACATATTGACAAATGTATGTAAAAATATACTATTAAAAAAAACTTGATAAGACAGGCCATACAGAAATTCACCTTTTCAATATAGCACTAAAAATTATAAAAGGACCAGCAATATAGCTCAGTGGCACAGCGCCTGCCTGGCAAGTGCAAGGTCCTGAATTTTGTTCCCAGTACCGAATTAAACAGAATTAAACAAATTAAACAAAATTGATATAGTATAATTTTTCAGATGGCTCAATGTAGATAAAGGGGAGGGGTATGTTTTGACTTTGTTTCTTTTTAAAGTCATAGTTATGATTAGTTAATGATTTTTCACAGAACTTAAGAATTTAAAATGAAGATTGTAGGTTAAAATTAGCTTTCACCATAATGTTAAACATCTGTAAATAATATAGGCTGTTAAACTTTTAGTTCTTCCTTATCTATATTTTTTAAAATTTAAATTCTCTACAAAATGATGCAAGCAAAATTTAGTGACTAGTAATTAACCATTTGATAAGAGTATATATAACCTGTGGACCTGAATAATCGTTAATTTCATGGGTAGAAAGATTTTTAAAATGGGTTTCATTTTGATTATTTAGCTTCATGAGATATGCTGTTTCTCTCATTCTATCACCTATTTAAAGATGTTACAGTTCTAATTTGACATTTTATGGAGATTTACATCATTAAAAGAAAGTGTTAGCCAATGTATGTATAATAACTGATACATACATGGTTTGTGTTCTTTGTAAGCATTAGCTTTAAAGGCTGCCTTAATTCATGTAAATTTTGGGGGTAAACTTTTAATTTCATACATTTTTAAAAGTATTTTATGATATTTTGAAGAGTTTATATAGACTATAAAAGTCTTGATTTTAAATATTTATACAAAAATCATAACAATAATACGGTATTTGAGAAAACTATGTTTCTGTTCCAGATAGATAACCTTAAAAGGAATTTGTTTTGATAATCTAGACCTTCTGTATTATTATGATGTTTAGTTTTTTTCCTTAAAATTTTCTGGAACAGTTTTAATGCATATCATCTTATTTCCATAGTGTATTAGTTTACTAGGTCTGACATAAAAAAGTACCACAGATAAGGTGACATGCACAGCAGAAATTTATTTTCTTATATTTCTATAAGCCAGAAGTTCCAGATCAAGCTAATAACAGTTTTGATTTTTCCCTAAGCCTCTGTCTTTTCCAACTGTCTCCTTGCTGTGTTGTCATTTGGCCTTTTCTTGGTGTGTGTACATCCTGTGTGTCTGTGTCCAGATTTCCCCTTATAAGGACACCAGTAAGATTAGTGTCTGACTCTCACCAAAAGCTGAGATTTAATTTAATTACCTTTTTAAAAGCCACATCTCCAAACATAGTCACTGTGTGTGACTGTGAATTTGGGGGAAATGCAGCTCAGACCTATAGTACCTGATAAGACCCAGAAGCAGCTATGAAGTATATAAAATTGAGTTAACAGCTTAAGATAATGTGGATAAGTAATATTTCAGAAAATTGTATTTTATGGGAACTTCAAAAGTAAATTTGGTTATATAAATTGAGATGGTTTTGAAAATCATCAGATTTATGAATGTCACTAACTGTATGAGATTTTCTGTATGAATTGTCTCCAATCTTTTTTTTTTCTTCCTATGACTAGAATAAAAGAATTGCTTTTACCTTTCATATATAACATGTAATAAACTTAGATCTAAACAACTTCAGATTTTTCTGCACATTTTGAAATTTATCAAAACCTTCAGTTTGGGTTAGTAATTATACTAATCTCCTTTTTAGTCTCCATACCAACAGTGATTTTTTTTTTTTAAAGTTTGTTTTACTTTAGAGTTTTAATTTAGAGTATGAGTCACATGGGGAAAGCAATAAGACTGCTTGAACTTTCAGGTGCTAGCCTGTTATCCAGGCATGATTGGAGCTGAATGATTTTGCTCTTATGCTATTTTAGCGGAAAACATGGTTAGCAATTGGTGTTTCAGCAAGGCATAACAGATAACTGTTGTGGACATTTGAAGGTGAAGCCAAATGTGAAATTTATAAATGTTAGACTTACACAACACAGACATTTACTTTGTGTTTGTAACTTTACAAAAATAAAATGCATATAATGGCTCTTAATTTTTTTCTTTGTGTAATCTGTGTGATTATTTTTCATGTAATGATGGCAAAGAGCTTATCGGTATTATACTTTTATGAACTGCATACAGAAATATAGCTACTGTCTTTATTTTCAAATTTGCCTTTCCTACTTTCAATATTATATACTATGATTCATTAATTTGTAATCACTTAATATTAAATATATTCTCATTAAACATACTGTCATAACTTGGATAATTAAAAATTTTATTAGTATTTTATTCACCAAAAGGTTAAGATATTTGTTAAAACCTTTTACCTGTAGCAGTGGTTTTCAGCCCAGTTATTTGGGTGGCTAAGGCAGGAAAATCTCAAGTTCAAAAGGCTCCCCTGAAAAACTTACTGAGGCCCTGTTTCAAAATAAAATAATATAAAGAATTGGCGAGTGGAGCAGCTCTGAGTTTAATAAGTAGTGCTGGGCCTTTTTTGATGACAAGTTTGAATCGTCTCAAAGCATTAAAATGAGACCCTCATTTGATCAATATCCATTTCATTAGTTTGTCATTCTTTATTGAAAGTTTTTTGTAATAAATACCATTAGAAAGTGTTTTGGACCTATTTGGACAATATTTTTTTTCTCTGCTTTTTGCTTAATGTAAGAAACTGTTCATAAATCATTTGTTGAAAATACTTTCAGTATGTAGAGAAATTGTCACATGAAATATATTTTGTCTTCTAGTTTGAAAATCTATCAAGCATATTGAAGCTTCCTGGTAAAAAGACTTTTAACAACATGGATAGAGATTTTTTAGAAAAGAGGAAAAAAGATCTAAATGCCTATTTACAGGTAAGTTCATGTTTACCACTATATTTACCATAGATTTTCATGTTACATGTCACACATAGTAGATTTCTTTATTAAAGAATGAGGCTGGAGGGTCAGCTGAGTGATTGACCACATACCTAACATGAATTTGGCCCTAGATTTAATTTTCAGCCCCACCCCTTTTTAAACTGTCATGATGAATGACAACCACTCCTGAGCACCACGTTAAGTGTTTCATGCAATCTTTTTGATCATTTGTAAACACCATTTCCACATTTATTAATTTAGAAGTTTTCTAATCACTCAGATTGTGCTTTTTCATACTTACATGACACAGCCATTTCAGAGTAGTGTAATATACAGGTATTTTGTGATAGTTAAATGTTCTCAATTCAGTGCATAGTAGCTCTTAACAGTGTTTCAAAAGCTAGTGGATTTTTATTCTCAGGTAGATGTGTGTAATTGTCTCCCATGGCTCAGAATGATTATAAGGCTTCTAAAATGAATTCAAAGAAAGGATAGATCTAAAGTATTATTTCTTATGGTTAGTGTCCTGGTTATATAGTTTTATAGGAGAACAGAAAATGTATAAGTTACTTGTTAAAAAATAACTAGTTTATTTTAACCAGTTAATGATTTATGAGGTTTGCATGTATATTAGTAAAGGTATCAGCCCAGGTGTTTAGTGTTCCATTGCTTAGCTCCTGATTCTGTAGAACAAGAATCATCAAACTGCAGACTCAGTCCCACCAATGTACTACCTGCTTTTTATTAAGAGATTTATTGGAGCATATTCATACATTTCATTACCATTTATTGTCTGTAGCTGATACCAAAAACAGCAGAGTTGAGTAACTACAGTGGAGCACTGTGGACATCAAATCCAAAAATAGTAACTATGTGGCTATTTGTGGAAAAATTTTGATGAATCCTGTTTTAGAATTTAGTGAAACTTAGTATCCTAAGTATTTTGATTGGAAGATTGTTTTCTTTTTTGTCTTAAATATTTATAGCTGTGACTGAGTTTGTTTGTAGTCATTATTGTAATTCCATGTGATTATATATTGATTAAACAGCAAAAGTAATCTCTGATGTTACCTTTGTCCTCTTGATTTAATTATCACCTGATAGCTTTTATTATAAACCTTATGACCCTTGTTGAATGTTTTGATTTCTTAAAAAAGAATTAACTTCAGTTCTATTAAACTCTGTATGAATTGTAAAATTTAAAAAATGAAGACATCTTTCTGAATCTGGTCCTATAATGTAGCTTTTAATTGTGACTGTACCATGTATTAGTTCATAAGCTCAGTATGTTTTAAGTTTTCTCATTGAAAACACTAAGCTGTAATAAATTTATTAACATTATGAAAGCATTATTTTGTTTGGAACTTCTTTATAACATTTAGAAGTTTTTATTTGGGTTGTTTTTTGTATTTTCTGCTTCATAAAATTCTCTTTCTAAATGTTCTCTTTCTAAAATTCTCTTTCTAAAATGTTAATTTTAGCATTATGTAAGTCATCCTGTTATCAGATGTGTGGTCAGAATATAAAAATTAGCAAATACTTTTGGACAACTTTGACATTAGACATGCTGAGTGTCAAAGTAACAGATAGAAGAATCTATCTCTATCTTCAAGTTATTGGTGACTGTTTTAACAGGGCAATTCTTTTTTAAAATCTAGAATTAAATTCTTTACATTCTTTTTAAGAGACAAAATTACAAGCAATGATTTTCTTATCTTGTCATTGTAAAATAACTTTGCATTTCTTCATTAGTTACTATTAACTCCTGAAATGATGAAAGCATGCCCCGCTTTGGCTCACTGTGTGTATGACTTCCTTGAGAATAAAGCCTACAGTAAAGGGAAAGGGGACTTTGCTCGCAAGGTAAGCAAAGCATGGCATTGGGTTTCTTCTTGGGTCTGGTTTTAAATAAATAATTTAGATTATATGTTTTAAAGCTAGAAAAAGTTTTAAAATGCTCCTTGACATATTTATCTTCTATGTTTTAAATGTATTATTGAAAACAATATTTACTATATATAAACTGGTCTTCACATGTATAAATATAATCCAGCAGAAGCTTATAAAAATGAACAAGTTTTGAAATGGTGCACTGAGAGATATCTGCCTGACACAGATAACAAGCTTTTCATTATCTTAAAAAGGAATTTTGTTTTGTTTTGTCTTACTGGAAGAAAATATCTTTCACATGGAATAATAATAAGAAAAAATTACATAGAGTGTGTTCTGAAAGTATATAGACCTCTCAAGTAAAGCCTTCAGTATTTAAAATCTTTTACATAATTCGAACAGAATATAAGACCTGTACTTGAAAGAAGATGCTACGTTAGGACAGTTTAAAGTAAATGATACAATGCTCAAATTGGGCAAGACAGCTTAGTAGGTGAAAACATAAACCGAGACCAGACAGCTTTTGGCTCAGCTCCCTGCTTTGATAGTTACTTAATCTCTTGGTACTGTAGTTTCCTCAGAACTGACAATGTTAATTCTCATTTTAGAGCACTGTGTGAATATCTAGGATATTGGATTTTAACATCCTCCTTGAATGCTGCATTTCTGAATTGAATTCTTTGTTTTAATAGTAAATTGTAGGGTGCTGACCTTACAATTATGGCAGGAATGTATGTGGTTCTTATTTTTGCATTCCATTGTTGAAGTGACTGCATTTAAATCTCAATTAAATTGCTTTATTGCCATTAGAAATACATCCCAATGTTTCATATTTTTGATGTTTATCTTATTTTCTGTCTTATAATTGTATCAGTTTTAAGATAAACCGATAAACTGATAGCTTTTTGATTTAAAGAAACATCATATTAAATGTAAGTAGAATTTTTTTAATGACTAACAGTAGAAGCTATATATGTCCTGTTACATAGCCCTTTTTTTAAAAAAGTGTCAGGGATTTGGCTCAGCAGAGTAAGTGACTGCTTGGCTAGAGTTAGGTTGTAAGTTCGATTCCTGGCACTAAAAAAAATTGTTGAAGTTTATTTTTCTGGATTATATCTGATAATCCACAGTAACATTTATCATAAATTATATTTGTAATCATTAAGGTCATCTTGGCCTTGTGTCAGAATAAATTTTCTGTGTATCAATAATTTGAAGTTTTTATTTCTTTTTTTGACTATTATACTGCAATATTTTCTCTTTAGTTTCAGTAGAAATAAGGTAGCTATTAGAAAAAAGTTACATGCAATTATTTAATGAGTGGCTCTCCATAACTTGAGAAGTGATACCTTATAACCCATTAATTTGATCCTAATTTGGCAAAGTCTATGGAAAATTCCCAGGAAAAGATGATGACAAGCAACCTTCCTTTGTGCACACAATCTTTTCATCCAAATTTATACCCTAATGGGAAGGAAAAAGCCATAGTTAGAAATCTAGATTTAAGTTAAAATTTCATTGTGTTGTTACCAATGCAAAGGCCTCAAATGAGTGGGTAACTGAATACATACACAGCATCTATGTAAATCAGGCTAAGTGTACACTTAAACCAGCAGTCCACAATTTACTCGTGTGTCTGGTAAAGTGAAACTTCTTTCCCCTTTCTACGTATCTATTTTAAGATAAATCCTGTTTTTGTTAATGTAATCACATGGTGATAAGGGGTTTTTGTCCCCTCCAAGGTTAGACCTCAGAGTCACCTGTGAATGTTTTTCCTTCTTGCTTATCCTAGTTCCTTCCTAATATAGACACTTAGACTTCAGTCCTAGAAATGGGAAACACACATAGACACACACACACACACACACACACATATCCCTGGTGGGGCGGTCGATTCTGTGAGTTTAGAATGGTGTAGTGCTCATTTTAATTATTATCTAATTCATTGATATAAAATTTACTTTTACCTTAAAGAACTATCAGTGGTAGTTAAGCCTCATGCATAGATTATGTATAGAAACTGCATTCATACAGCTTGTAAGATTAGCATTCAAGTCTGTGCTGTGAAGTATAACAGGTTTGAAATTCTAAAATGTGTTTGGATGTTCAGTTTTTAATGTAGATTGAGAATTAAAATGAAATGCATTGCCTTTTATACTTCTGAAATTCTGTTTTCTGTGAATGTTACAGCTCATTAAAAAGTGGACATTTCTCTAGCTGTCCATTTTAAATGTCGTCATATTTACCTTTTTTTTTAGCTTATAACATTGTTACAGTTGAAATAAAAAGAGATAATGGAAGTAATGTCCCAGTTAATTCAGTTCTAACGAACAAAAACTATAGTATTTAGAATTAGAAATACACATACTGACATGTACATGTATCCACATTCTTGCACGTGACAATGAGTTTTATATTTTTCACCATCCAGTCACTTTTCACCACTCATTTTATTTGTAAAATATGTGTTTGTCTTGGTGTCTGTCCTTTGGTTTTAAACTGGGTTGTATGCTGAATGTCCTTCCTATGATTCGGTGTTCCATGAGTATATCTGCAGTACTGTTGACTCGACTTTTTAAGGAGTAACCAAAACTCCTAAACCTTTTTTAGTTTTCTTGAAATTCAGGTTTTATTGTTATTAGTTGTTTCAGCTTTTCTAGTTTTTTTAATGGAAGCCATGAAAACATAATAAGAGTGAGAGAGTATTGTCTTCTTGCTGTCACCTGCTTCACATATGTATATTATATTAAAGTATCAAATTTTATTTCTTGACCTTCTGCAGAGTTTTACTATTTTTTGTTTTCTCTGATTATATTTTCTTTTATACGTAATTTTTATATTCTATCTGAAATGATTTACATACCTCATTTTAACTTTTCTTTGTCCTTTGTAATGAACCTCAGATCCCTTTCATAGATTATTGAGCATGTAATGTATCCTAAACTTTATTTTAAAAAATAAATCTTAAATAATTGTTAGTTATTTTGGCTCACTGTGTATTTTACCTGCTTGTTTTGTTTTCATTATCTACAACAAATGCCTGATTTTTGGTTTGAATTGTGGTAGAAGGATGTAATGGCTAATTCTACTCGCATCAATTTGTTAACTTTATTACTCACAATTTCTTTAATGTGAAAGCTTATATTCATTTTCTAGCAATAATATCATTAGTACAATTTCTAAATAATATATGTGAATGTGAAAAGTCCATTCTTATGCGCACAAGGGACAACATTTAAAAATGTTTTAAATGCAGAAACATAATACATACTGGAAAATGAATGTGTCTTTTGTGTGTTGCATTCTGTATTTTCTGAGACTTCTGAGTTGAATAGAAGATCTGATATAATGAAGTCATGGTAAAAAATCTTTCTTCCTTTAGATGGACACTTTTGTAAATCCACTTCGAAATTCTATGAGGAATGTTTCAAATGCAGTTAAATCACTTCCTGATAGTTTGGCAGAAGGAATGACTAAAATGTCAGACAACATGGGCAAAATGTCAGAAAGATTAGGTCAAGATATAAAGCAATCATTTTTCAAGGTAAGAAGACATTTTTAGTAATGTCTAAAGCAAACCATTTTAAGTCAACTAAGATGCATTGAGCTCCTGCCTAGATTTACCTTATTTCCTTTTCAAATTCCATCAGCACAATTTTATAAGGAAGGAAAACTAAAGAGAATAAATTCTTATCCAAAAACGTATCTAAAAAATTCAAACACTCATCATTCTCTATAACAGAGTTGAAAAATCTATTTAAAACAAGTACTTAAAATTAGTAAAGTTGGGGGCTAGGGATTTAGCTCGGTGCAAATGCTTGTCTGACAAGTGCGAGGTCATGAGTTTGATCCCCAGTACAAAAAAAATTGTTATTTTTGTACTGTTTCATAATAAAATGCCTTTTATTGTTTAATACTCTAAATTCTTTAGCAAGTAAGTAAATATTATTTGCAAGTATATTATACTAGCATTAGACATGAAATCTAATCTTTTCTGTGATTCAGATGACAGAGATAGTTCCAGATCAAAAGAAGGGAAATTCTTTCATTATCACAATCTTTGGGTTCATACATTATCTTGTATATACCTCTGAGTGACATAGAATCCTTTCTCAGCCTTTTCCTTATATTATTGACAGACAAAGATATTGTACCAAGTAGCTTGATGGGTGCCTAATTTAATTTTTTTAAAAATTTGATGTGATTTTTAAAGTTTATAATCTAATCTATTTTTAAAACTCCATAAAGTTTTTAGAATTTTTTTGTTTGTTTAGAATTTTTGTTTGAAGGCAAATGTATGTAAACACAGATTTTCCTAAAAGACAATTTTTTAAATAATATATATAAATCATATTTTCCCATTAATGCTGATCTCTGATGCTTTATCTTTATTCTTATTGTGAGAAAACACGCTAATAACTAAAGTGATTGGCAGTACCGCTTCTGTTGCTCATATGACTTTGTGTAGAAGTCATTGAATTTTTCCAAGCTTTCTTGTCCTCATCAGTAACTTGTGGGGATTAAAGTAAGTGATCTTGGTAGTTCTTTCTATGTTGACATAGGATTTTTAGCCAATATTGGTCTTTCTGTCCTTTTTTCGCTTGAACTTACTGAATACTTGGTTAATTGCTTAAACCTATCAACACTATCACAAGCTCTTTGCAATAAAACAAAGTTGTACTGAAGTTTATTGAAGTTTTGTTTCTTGGGTAGGCTGCTATTTGATTTTCAAGTCATTTCACCTTTATTTGTTTTAAATTAATCTTCAAAGTGTAGGAGTTTGACTAATTTCCCCACTGATTTCAGATCAATGAGTAATGAAATAAACATTCTTTTTTACATATTCGATTTGAAGTTGTAGCTTGTTAAACTTTGCTTATATATTACACCAAAATTTAAGTCCAATGTTGATACTTGGTTTGTTAATGTGTTGTGTTCTTTGTCTGCTTTGGTGTGTTTACTTTTTTTTTCCCTCGGTAGGTGCCTCTAATTACAAAGACTGATTCAGATCCTGAACATTGTCGAGTTTCAGCTCAACTTGATGATAATGTAAGTTATTTTTTTGATAATAAATTTAGTAGTTGTAATTCAAATCATGCTTTCAAGACTTTCTAGTTTTTATAAATATGTATATGTGTGACTCACATGTATTGTTTGATAAGTCCTTAAAAACTGAACTTGTCCATGAAATCTATTCTATACTCTAATCAAGTCCCAGAAAACAGGAGTGCTCCTGAGATTACCCTATGCTCTAGTCTTGTCATGGCTGTCCTTCACCAAAAGTATTTTCAATTGCACGGTGACACTTTATAAGTACAGCTATGTGCATTCCTCTAATTAAATCTGGCTTTCTTTGTTCAACATTGTGATTTTCTTCCATGTTGTTCTATGTGATTATAGTTCTTCATTCTTGGGACTATTGTATTCATTTGTATAAGTTTGGCACAATTTATTCATTATATTATATACAGAATTTGTGAATGTTCTAGTACCTGCCTTGTGATTAAAAAATTGTGTTCATTTCTCTTGCGTCTTTACCTAGAATGAAATTCCTGGGTCAGGGAATATGTACAAATTCAATTTTATCCATTCCTCAGTTGATAGGCATTTAGGTTGTTTCCAAGATCTGGTTATTACAGACTGTACTGCTATAAATGTGGGTGCACATATATTGCTGTGGCATGAAGTTTTCAGTTCTTTTGGCAAGATACCGAGAAGAAGAAAAACTGGGTTGAATGGGATCTCCAATCATAGTTTTTTGAGGAATCTCCACCTTGGTTTCCAAAGTGGTTGTACCAGTCCAAATTCAATTTTAGTAGATAGTAAATAGTTTCTATTAGTTTTCCAAATATGTTTGAAAATAATAGTTTTCCAAACTATTTGTTCCACTTAGAGCATCACTAATAGTACATAAGAGACTCTATATTCTGCCTGTATTCATTATTCATGGTTTTAAAATTTTAGCTATTCTGGTTGTTGTAGTCCATGTGGATTCACATTTCTCTTAAAATTACTGAAATCTGTTGAAAGGGTGAGGCTTTGTTTTTTAATGCTCATTGCCTACTTGGGGTCTTATCTTGTGTGTTTACATAGGTCTGTTGCTTATTTTTATTGGCTTTGCTTGCCTTCACTTTTTATAATGTGAATGAGTTTTTTGTCAGATATATATGGATTATCTTCCACTTGGTGTCGCTTTTTTGTGCTCTATACATAATTTATGCCTACTATAAGAATGTTGTCCTGCAGTTTTCTTTGAAAATCTTTTAGTTTTACTACGCTAACATTTAGATTTGCAGTTTACCTGCTGTTGATTTTTCTGTACAAGATGTGGTAAGATTCCGGTCGATCCAAGTACTATTTACTGGAAAGGCCATTTTTTTCCCTGCTGTACTGTTTTCTTTTGTATCACAAATTAACTTACCATACATTTTGGAATCTGGTTCTTGACTTTGTATTGTTTTTTCTTGGGTAAACTTAAAGTTATAATTGTCGTCTTTCAGTTTCCGATTGAATTTATTTTATCACAAACTGTTAAAATTTTTTTTACTTGCTTTTTTCAAGAATTTTTTGCCACGTGTGGTGATGCATGTCTGTAATCCCAGCACTTGGGAGGCTGAGACAGGAGGATCACTGAGAGTAGAAGTCTAGCCTGGGCTACAAAGTGACCTCAGGGCCAGACTGAACTGCATAGTGAAAACTTGTCTCAAAAAGTCCAAAAAAACAAAAAAAAGTTTTTGAAAAATGTTTTGAATTTTTCTTTATTCTATCCGTAATGTCATATCTCTTGAAATGTGCTTTTTGCAGTTTAACTGTTTACTAGAATTGTCCTGTTACCAAGCTCATGAAATTGTTTTATCAGAGAATTGAACAGTATTTATTCTGCTTCCAAAATGAGATAAGGGTCTCTCTCTCTCTCTCTCCTTTTGGTGTATCCAACCTGCAGCCTACAGGCAGCTTGCCCTCTTTATTTTTTTTAATGTTCTAATAACAAATATAAAAACAGAAATTTTGTTACCTACAACATTAACTATATTATATGTTTATTCACCACCCAAGAGAATTAGTCTTCACTCAGCGTGGCCCAGGCAAGATAAAACGATGGAATCTCTAAGTGAGGGCTGGTGAATGGTTTAGAGCTTTCAGTGATATCAACAGCCTGCTGTGACATATGTGCCATAGGTTCACCACTACTGTTACAAGCACTCAATTTGTGAAATAGGAGGTACACTAAGTATAATATAGTAATGAAAAATGTGTAATACATTCTTCTTCTTCAATACTTAAATTATATCATTGATGAAATAGTTAGAAAAATTTTCTTAGTGGTGAAGAAATAGTAAACTTAGTTATTTTCAGTCCTAAATCTGTAGCAGCTTTGCACATCGTACATAATTTTTTATATCAAAGCATTCTGGGTATCTTCCTTAGTGTTTACTTGTTAATTGAGTAATCCCATAATGAAATTATACTGAATTTTAGTTATTAAAAGATAAAAGAAAATTCTAGTAATCTAGTGTAATATACCTTATATAATGTTAATTTAGTTGTTTTTTTTCCTGAAAATGCCAAAATATATATAGCTTATTAACCAAACAAAACACATTATTCTATATTGTTTTGTGCAACTAGATACAGATACTAAAAATATTTCATTCTTATGAAAAAATACATAAAATGAAAAAATACGTAAAATACAGAAAATAAGTAAAGGACCTAGCATGGCTTAATCTGCTAAAGTTAAGAAAGTAAATCATTTTTTTCTTAAAACCATCATTTATCTACTTTAAGAAGTACTTTATTTTTAGGAAAACACTAACCTTGGAATTTTCTCATTGTAGGTTTATAAAACTCTATCCTGTCAAAGTGTCTATTAAAAAAGTTTTTTTTTCTAAAGTAGAATGAAATGTCAAATTATGACTTACTGAAACAGTACCATTTTGTTAAAGCAGAAAAATAGCCATTCATGGTAGGTAACTAATTCTAACAAATTTATTCTCATTTCTTCCCATGTATTATCAGGTGGATGACAATATTCCTCTTAGGGTAATGTTGCTTCTCATGGATGAAGTATTCGACTTGAAAGAGAGAAATCAGTGGTTGCGAAGGAATATTAAAAACCTACTTCAGCAGCTTATTAGAGCTACATATGGTGACACTATTAATAGGTATCACTAATTTTTTTCCCTTACTTCAAGCCTGAGCTTAACTTTTAAACTTTTACTTCTGGAAGTAGATTGCTTAACTTTCATCAAAAAATTTCCTCTCTTAAGTCTGTTAGGAAGATCATTGACATGGGCTATTTCTCAGATATAGCTTATTCATTTACGCTGTTTGCTTCATGAAAGCCACATTTTATTTTATTCAGCCTAAAAAATTTTAAGCTTGTTTATGTTTTTTTTGCTTTCAGAAAAATAGTTGACCATGTTGACTGGATGACCTCACCTGAACAAGTAGCCGACTCAGTGAAACGTTTCAGGTACGTTTTCAGACCCAGTCACTTCTTTCAGATAGTACAGAATCTAGCATTACTAGCTTTTACTCCCCCCCCCCATAAAGTCACCATTGTTATACAAATTATAATAAACACTTAATCCCAAATACGTATTGATCTTTGTTTAAATAAAACAGAACAGGAAGTGTATCAAAGAAAAGTATTTAACATAATAGGCTGCCATTTACCACAGTATTGTGGCTTTAAAATAATTGAAATCTTAGTATACTATATCAGATACCTAGTTTGGGGGGATTTGTGTTTTTTAGTTTTATTTATTAATCTTGATTTTTAAGTGAAGGCTTTAGAAAACCATGTTTTTTATTTGTCCATGGTCTAATTGTTTCTTTATATTCTTTTCTGATTTGGGAGGACACCATACTGAGGCTTAATCCCAAGGCCTTACGTATGGTAGGCGGACTACTATGGAGTCACATCTTTAGCCCCCTTTTACCCACTTTTTCCATTTCTTTTCTCCCTTCTCTTCCCTCACTAAATTGGTCAGGTGAGCCTCAAACTTGTAATCCTCCTGCTTCACTCTCCCAAGTAACTGGGTTTGCAAGCATGAGATGCCCTCTTATATCATCATTTAAATTTTAATGAAATATTTGAAACTTTTGGGCCAGGAGTTTAGCTCAGTGGCATAAATGCTTGCCTGGCAAGTGCAAGGTTATGAGTTCAATCCCCAGTACCAAAAAAAGGGAAATTTTGAAGATAGTACAAATTAAGCAGCGCTGATACATTGATTTATCTGCTCATCCCACAAGATGGATTGAGCCCTTCCTCTAATAGTCCGCAGTCACTGAGGAGTAGGAGGTAAGGCGCAGTCCCTTGGAAAAGCACAGAGAGTAGGGAAGTAAACTTCTTTTCTAAAAGTGAAGATGTGTATAAAAAGTGATGGCATCCTTTGGAAGTAAGGAAAGAAAGCAAGAAAAGAATTAGCAATGCAGAATACTGATCGTGTGCTTGGCACCGTGTCCAGTACTCTGTGTACAGTTTCTGACTCTATCCTATTTTATAAGGTAGATGTTTTTATCTATTTTGTTATGAAGCAGTTGAGGATTAGAGAACAAAAGTAGTCTTTCCAAAGCCTCTTGTGATATAGAAGTGAAAAATGTGACCTTTCCACTCTGAAGCTCAGTTTCTCCTCTCTACACAATGTATTTCTGAAAGTTAGACTAGCTACTCCAGCATGTTCATTTTCTTTCAGGGTAGGTGACTGATGTCCCTCTACAGCAATGAGACACAGTCTTGCCTGGGCACAGTACTAGTCCTGGGATCCCATCCCTAAGGATGGCTCTCAGTTAATTGGATGGAAGGTCTGGATATTAAGATTTATTAAAGCCTCCTTGTTATTTCTAATGTAAACTTAAGAACCCTCTGAGGAATCTCCCTCAGACCAATTCCAGATGAATGTGTAGACCCTGCTCACTTTCTGCCTCCGACCAACCATTAGGGAACCAGGAATAAAGGAAGTACACTCTGAAAGTCAAAGAGAAGAGACTATTGTATGTGTGAAAGCCGGGTGTGGTGGCACACTCCCGTAATATCAGCACTGAGGCTGGGATCATTGTGAGTTCAAGACCTAACCTGGGCTACAAAGTGAGCCCAAGACCAGCCTGAACTGCAGAGAGAGAGACCCTGTCTCAAAAAAGATTAAAACAAGATTTAAAAAAAAAAAAAAAAAAAGCAAGCAGGCATCATTGTGCAAGTGATTCCCCAGTTCTGAACAAGATGGCCATATTCGTGTTCATGCAGCAACGATGGCCACAGTTGTGTTTGTGATGCAATGCATAGTTCACAAAAACAAAATTTTGCCAGACACTTCTGTTTGCCAACCAGATTGTTTGCAAACACAAGCATACAATTGCAAGAGAGTAGCTTTTTAAACTGTTAAGGAGTCCAAATTCAGGATGTCCTGGATTATGTTTAGATGAGATGTTCAGTACCCAGGGACTCACTTTGGAGTTTAAATGACTGTAAGGTTTGTGTACAGACCTTACATGTTGTTGTCTTTGTCAGTGTTATTAACTACTAAAGGGCATAGAATTTGTTAATTTTCTTTATGTCCTTTAATACCTGAAACTGAATCCTGTACTTAGTTGATGTTTTTTTAACTGTCATTATACTGTCATTAAGATTTTAGAAGCATTTTCTGTTTACTTTGTACTTTATATAGAAATTTGAAGTAATTGTATCAGCTTCTTGTGTGAAAAAAATGAAATGCTTACAAGATTTATTTACTCTTTTTAAATAGAGATGCATTTTGGCCAAATGGCATTTCAGCAGAGACTGTTCCATGCAGAGACAAAGCTATACGAATGAGAACAAGAATTGCAGGAAAAACAAAATTATTTGCAATTATGCCAGGTAAGTGTGCGTGTTTGATTTAATGTTCATTAATTTGTAGTTCTTTTGATATTGCTCATGCAATTTATCTAATTTTTATTACAAATGCTGCCATTTGATGGCTTACTATAGAAAAGGCACTGTGCTAGGCATTTCTTTTAACTAATTTTCCTAGTAGTCTTTTGAAGCCACCAGGCATTATTAACAGGTTTATATATGAGGAAAAATGAAGCTCAGGGAGGCTAAGTAACCTGTCCAAGATTTATAGCTAGTGAAAGATATGACTGGCTCTTCTGTGAGCCATTTGAAAGCTTCCTGCCCTCAAGCACTGAGGATTGAACCCAGGGCTTTCTTACTGAGCTACATCCCCAACCCCTCCCCTCTTTCATGCTAAGTTACCCAGACGGGGTCCAAATTTGTGATCCTTCTGTCCCAGCCCCTCAGGGTGCTAGGACTAGAGGCAAGTGTCACTGTACCAGCTTGAAAGCTTGTATTTTTTCTTTAAATTTTAAAGAGAAAGAAAAAAAAAGCAATAAAAACAATGATACAGAATTTCAAAACAAGATAATGAGAATGGTTAGCATATTGTATATTGTTATCTTCAAAGTAGTTTAGTTACATATAGAGGCATGCTTAAATGATCAAGCAATGTAAGCACAAACTTTTTTCAGTGAATTGAAAGAAAGTTGTATAACTGTCTTAACCATCTTTGTGTATCTATGTGTTTGTGTGTGTGTATATATATATATATATGTGCATGTATATATATTTTCTTTTCCCTTTTCTCCTTTCACACATCTCCATCAATCTTTCCTTTTGAGCTGTTTCTCTTTTACAATATTTATTGTAGATTTTGGATCTTTTTCCATTTCTTACCCTAGAGAGACAATAGGAAGTTTACATATGTGAGTTTGATTTCTTTCACTTATGAGTACGGTCTAAAGTTGCATCCATTTATCTATAAAAGCCTCAAATTTATTCTTCTTTATAGCTAAATAGTGCTCCATTATGTAAAAATAACACATCTTATTTATCCATTCCTCAGTTGATGGGCATTTGGATTGTTTTCAAGACTTAGCTATTACAAATTGTGCTGCTATAAACATGGGTGCACATATATTGCTGTGGTATGATGTTTTTAATTCTGGGAAAACACTCAGAAGGGGACTAGCTGAGTAAAATAGGACCCATACTCCTAGTTTTTAGAGAAATCGCTACACCGATTTCCACAATGGTTGCACCAGTCTACATTCCCACCGACAGTGGAGAGGAGTCCCTTTTTCTCCACAGCCCCACCAGCATTTATTATTGGTTAATTTCTTGATGATAGCCATTCTTTCTGGGATGAGACGGAATCTAAGGGTTTAATTGGCATTTCTTGAATGACCAATGATGCTGAACATGTTTTTTTCCATTTATGTTTCTTTTACATTAAATTTGTGTAACAGCTTTGGGAGTGTAGCCATTTTCACACTGTTGGTTGTTCGTATCCATGAGCAAGGGGTATCATTCCATTTTCTGTGTTTTATTTGCCATTTGTGTTTCTTCATCTGAGAAGTGCATGTTCATCTCAGCTGCCCACTTTTGGAATGGATTTGGAGGGCCCAATGTTTTTGAATTCTTTATATGTTCTAGATACAAGCCTTTGTTTGAGGTACAGTTGTCAAAATTTTTTTCCCACTCTGTGGGTTGTCTTTTCACTTGGTGATTTCTTTTGATGCGCAAAACTTTTTAATAAAATGAGATCTCAGTTAATTCGTCAAAGTATTTCCTGTGCTGTTTGAGTTTTGTTCATAAACTCTCTGCCTACTCCTCTGTCTTAAGATTTCTACCTATTAATACATCAGTTTTAATATTTAGATCTTTGATCCATTTTGACTTTAGTGCATGGTGATAGACATGGGTCTACTTTCAGTCTTTGGCAAGTGGAAAGCTGGTTATCCCAGTACCATTTAGTAAAGAGGTTGTCTTTTTTTTTTTTTTTAATTTTATTTAAGGAGAAAAAGAAAAAAAGCAGAGAAAGGGTACAAGTTATACAGATTTACAGAAAAAAATAAACAGTAGGAAATCACTAGTTAATGGATTACATATTGTCATCTTAGAAATAATTGTTCAAGTACAAAATTAAAGCTTATAAAATGGACATTCCAACAGTGAGACTGCAAACAGTTCTGTTCAATGATCCAACAAAACTCAGTAATATCATTATCTATCTTATACACTTAAATATACATGCAGTTATATCGTTTAGAGCACTTTCTTTTCCTCTCTTTTGTACAATGACAATTACACATTTTGGGTTTTGTTGCTCCCACATTTCTTATTACTTTTTTGAAAGAGAAGAGGTTGTCTTTTTACCGGTGAACATGTTTGGCCCTTTTGTCAAAGATAGGTGACTGAGTGTGTTTGTAGTTGTGTCTGTGTCTTCTAATCTGTTCCATTGAGCCTCAGATCTGTTTTTATTCCAGTACCATGCTGATTTTATCACAGTAGCTTTGGCATATAATTTCAAGTCAGGAATTGTGATGCCTCCTGCTTTACCTTTGTTGCCTAGGATTGTCTTTGCTATTCTGGGTTGCTTCTGTTTCCAAATAAATGTTATGAATGTTTTCTATAGATCTGTAAAGTACGCCAATGATATTTTGATTGGGACAGCTTTGGGAGTATAGCCATTTTCACACTGTTGGTTCTTTGTATCCAGGAGCAAGGGATATCTTTCCTTTTCTGAAATCCTCTTTGATCTTTTTTTTTCAGTGTGCTATAATTTTCAATGTATAGATCTTTTATTTCCTTTGTTGGATTGATTCCTAAGTATTTCACTTGTTCGGATGGTATTGTCAAGGGTGTAATTTCCCTTGTTCCTTTCTCTCAGTGAGTTTGTTGTTTGTGTACAGGAAGGCTATTGATTTTTAAGGCTATTGACTTTGTATCTAGCTATGCTACTGAATTTGGTTATTAATTCTAGAAGTCTTTTGGTGGAGTTTTTGGGATCATCTGTGTAGAGTATCATGTCATTTGCAAATAGTGATAATTTAACTTCTTCCTTTCCTCTCTTTATTCCTTTTATTTCTTTCTCTTGTCTCATTGCTCTGGCTGATGTTTCCAGAACTATATTGAATAGGAGTGGTGATAGTGGACATGTCTGGTTTCTGATTTTAGAGTAAAAGCTTTCAGGTTTTGTCCATTTAGTATGATGTTGTCAGTTGGTTTGTCAGAGACAGCTTTTATCAGATTGAGGTAAAGACTCTATTCCAATTTTCTATAGGGTCTTTATCATGAATGAGTGTTGGAATTTATCAAAAAGAAAGCTTGTATTTTTAACTACTATGCTATCTCAAAACATTTTGGAATAAGTTACAAAATCAAGAAAATTATAATAGGAATAGGCTAATAGAAGAATATAAAGTACCAAATTTGTTTTGGAAGAGTGTTCTGCTTTAGGAGAACAGACATTCTTTCTAGGTCCATTTATGTGGAAAAAACTGATTGGTCCATTATTAGTCTCTATTAAAACATCCCAAAGAGAGTGTAATAAAGTATTTTGTTGTTTTGATTTGAATGACTTTGTTAAGAGATAGCTGACTCACTTAACTTAGATGTACTTTGTCACCTTTATCTTTTTTTTCAGGGAGAAAGGTTATCAGGAAACAGGGGAGGTGGTTTTGTGAGTGTCTTTCAAAATGCCTAGATAGCTTTTCTCTCTTATTTTAATAATGTATGAAGAAAACAGAAAGACATATTTAGAAGTTCTTAGTATCATAATATATTTCTTAAAAGATTTTCTTATAATTTAAAACTATTTTCACCATAAAATTTTTGTGATCAGTTTCCCCTCAATTAATTAGAAATTTACCACAGAACCATTAATTCTTCTCTGTATACTGTTTCATTTGGTGGTACAAAGTAAAGAAATAGCAGTTTAGAAAATTAAGAAACAATAATTTAGGATGGTATGTAACATACTGTTATAGTAACCTAGACTATACTGTAGGTATGTGTTGAAAAAATCTTATTCACTTATTCAGTAAATATTTCTTGAAAGTGCACTGTGTGCCAGACATCGTTCTTTGCACATATCTTTCTTTTTTGAATGTTACATTCTATTAGGAGGAGATACATATATATATAAAGCGTAGCATGTTAGCTAGTTGGCAAATGCTAAAGAAAAAAATAAAGCCTGTAGAGGTAATAGGCAGCGTCAGGTGAATTGTTGTTAGGATGCCTAGGGAAGTCTTCACTGAGAAGACAACTTTGGTATGAAGATTTAAAGGAAATGAAGATACAAATGCATAAGAGATAAGTACCCTTGACAGCCTACCTTTAGGTAAATTCACAGCATAATCGCTTTAAATTTTACTGCAGTCCTAGATAGATACAGAATTTTTAAAAGTTATATATTTCTTCCTAAAGGAGCAAAATAATATTTAGGCTGCTGGTATTATTTATGAATAATTCCAAAGTAGTCCCACATGATGGTCCCATACTCTAGTATCTCCAGTAACTTCTCCTAGTCTGTGGGTAAATTCCAAGCTTACCTGCCTTGATGGTCTTATTATCCTTTCTTTTCCATTCTTTTTCTGCTATCTCTTACAGGACTTCTGAAATTCAACCAAATTTCTACCTGCATTTCTTGAACATACTTATTTTTTTTTAATTTACTGCTTACTTGTTCATTACCAAGACTGATCTTTCATTTCCCTCTACTTATAAAAATCCTGCCCAAGCAGCAAAGTCTGTTACAGTTACCCTTTTCATGAAGGGAATGTTTCCTTGTTAACTCACAGGAAACCTCTAATTATATGTAACATCTACTATACTTACTATATATGGGTTACTCTGCTATGTATACTACATATTTTATTCAAGTTCATGTTTAGGCCTTGTGTGTACTTCAGTAAAGAGATATGTGTATTTTGCCCCTTTTCTTTTAGATGAACTGAAGCACATTATTGGAGCTGAGACAACGCGGAAAGGTATTCTTCGTGTTTTTGAAATGTTTCAACACAATCAGTTAAATAGGAGAATGGTTTATGTCTTCTTGGAAGGCTTTTTAGAAACGTTATTTCCACAGTATAAATTCCGTGAACTTTTCAACAAACTGCATTCAGGGTCAAAGCAAATGCTGAAATACAAACAGAAACTTCAAACTACTCAAGCACCTTCTTTACAGAAAAGGTGACACTCCAGTCTGTGAAGCTGGTGTTCATTTTGTCCACGACTGATGGTATGGACAGATCTTCTGGGGCTTAATTCATATACTGTTGTGTCTGCACCAGTCTTTTAGTGTCTCAAAATAGGTTATTAATACATCCATAAGACTTGTTCTGCACATCCTCATCTATAGTCCAGCCACTACCAAGAGAGATTTCTGTGTCTTAAATGATTTGGTGCATAATTTGCAACACTGAGAGAATATTTGCCCCCATCTCATGCAAGAATGATGGTGGACTCTTCTGCTTCAAGCTAATCAACATTCTCCAGCAGTGACAAAGTGCCAGAGCGATGAGGGATAAGGAAAGCACAAAACAATGGTTCACAGATAAATTCATTAATTTCTTTAACAGTTGGTGACTGTACAGTGTATAATTTGGAGAAATTTGTTGTGCATAATGATTTTGTAAATTGGTGTTAGCATTTTGATATAGTGTGGATTGGCGAGGTAAATGATCTTTATAACATCTATTTCAGGTTTGGAAAAGCAACAGAATGCCCTTAAAGAATGACATAATTTATTCCTGAATTACGGTTTTGTGGCATAAAACAAAAATACATAATTTGGTTAGATTTAATATCCATTGGTATAAAACAAACTGTAATTGATTCTTAATATGCTTTAAGGGCTCTTTTTCCCTTGCTAAGTTTTCTTTTGGCATTCTGTGTGCAGAAAAAAAGCATGTGGTAGCTTTCATTTAAGTTTCAAAATTTATTAGTTTTAGCTTTAACAGATTACTGATTATACAGAAGGGGAGTAATTTGTTGGAAGAACTGCCAAATACATTCTGTCTTTCTAAAAATGTGGAGATTAAAAGAAAACAGTACTCTATTGAAAGTTGCCATATGATAATTTTAAATCGTGTGATCTAGACATGCCTTAGGTAACTATAAAAATAGTGAATCAGAGGATTAATGAGCTTATTAGTCATACGTAAACATACAAGTTCCTAATTATAATCTGTACATATATGAAAATAATGAAAACAGAACTGTACTATTTTTTAAACTATGCTTTTATTTATATTTCACATAATGTAAAATTTTAAATAAAGCTAGCAAAATCCTTCACTGTATACATTCAAATCCCTAAAATAATTTTATACCAACAGAACAAAATATCTTTTCCAGTTTTGAAGCCTCTGCATTTCCTAGTTTTCTCACTGTCCATTTTGTCCACCTTGGAAGTCTTCATATCCCTTGTATGCAGGATTTCTGCATAGTTTTAAATGCTTCCATTGACTGAGGGTTTGGATGTATCAGCTTCTTTTGTTTAAAAATATTTAACACTAAAACCTTAAAATAGTGAAGCTACTTATCAGACCACTGAGCCAGGATCCTGGTATTAAAGGAATGTCTGGGTGCTTAAGATAAAGGGACAGAGTATTAGTATCCCAGTTATTTGGGAGCTTTAATGTTGAAACAAGATATTATTGTCTTGCTTTCACTTAGATCCTACTTACAAAGTGAAACCTATTAATAGAATAAAACCTTCCTTTAAAGCTACATAATAATCATATTTATTAATAATGCTGTTGTGCATACTTGTGGTATGCGTACATTCAGCGTGTGTTGCATGTCTTCAGAATTCCAGAGGTGAAATCCCTTTCATTGCAAGCTAGCAAGCGAGAAAAACCCCCTTAGTAGCTCTGGTGGAAGAAGCATTTCTTCTTGGTGCTTCTCCTTGCTCCCCCGCCCCCACTCCCGCCCCCACCCCATCCCGTCCCGAGACTTTAAAAGTGAGATATGTGAAACGTGTCTGTAGGAAGCATCAGCATGGCCTAAGTGCAATGACTTTCATATATGCCCCTCTCCATTTCAAGTATATTTTTTGACAAGAATAAATCTAACTGTATACAGAAGAATTCTTGTAAGAGCCTAATATGTATGTGTGAAAAGGCATTTCCATATAATGTGAGGAATATTGACTGTCAACCAGGGATAGAAAGGTCATGTAAGATTGCAAGTTTTCCTGACAGAGCCCTGCAAGATAAATGCAGTCATACCAAAAAGAACTATTTGACTACATGGGTTTTTTAAGTAATTTTGGTTTAAAAGAATTTATATTTCAAAAGCAGAAATGTCAACTAGTAGTCTGTGTAAACAGTGATGCGTCTTTATGCACATCTGTGTTTTATATCGGAGGAAGCTGTGGTCATGCTAAAATTAGAGATACTTTTTGAATGACTTGGTCAAGCTGTGTGTAAAATATTTAACCCGTAAGTGAAATACGGTGTACTATGTTTATTAAAATTATTACACTTAATGCATTTATTGCATTTATGGATATATACATGAAGAGGCTTTATGTCTTCTGATATTTGATTTTTGAATGTGTCTTTAAGTCAGTGGTGCCTTTAGGCAAAAACTTTCAGAATTAATCATTCTTTGAGTTTTCTGATTTTTCAGATAACATGTAAACACTTAGAAATCATATTTTATTCACCTAAAAATTGATTGTATAACTTAAATATAGCACTTAGATGAGCATTTCCTATAATTAGGGTGTTCCAAATAGTTGCTGAAAGCAATTGTGCCATTGACCAATGGAAGCACTTGTTTGGCCTTATTTTTTTTTTTAAAAAAACAAACATTAAGAAGTTTCTTGACTGTTTCAGCTTGCTCATTTTAAGTTTCTGCTGCTGGTGTTGGGAAAAAATCAGTTAAGTACTACCAGAAAATGTACCATTTTTTTAAAAAAAATTAAGAACAATATAAATTTTGCAATCTAAAAATTTAATTTTGTGCAATATTTTCATTTAATGCATGTGTATTTGAGTAATTGTAAAATAAATGAATTTTTAATGTTTTGAGATGTAGTTTAAACTGTCTTCTTAACCCAACAACTTACATTCCATTGTTGCTGCATCCTCTTATTTAAGGACTTGTTTAAAAGTCTTTTTTGTCACTCCTTGTAAAATTCTTTTGGTAGTAGTAAATTTTGCTTATAGGAGCATGGCTCCTGTATTACAAGGGAAAATATAAAGAGCACATTTTAGGATTGAAAATTGTTAAAAGATACCTTGTGCATATCATTGTACAGTATGTGTCAACTGTGTGCCTAACTGTTCTACCAATACTTCCTTCTTTAACAAAGAAGAAACAATCAGAATGTCAGTTATTTTTATTAACTAAAAAGAGGATTTAAAATTTTTATTTGGTTTGCGTTATATTCTGTCCATTAGAGGATACTAATAAAGTATTAACAAACATTTTTGTTGAGTTTATTTAGTAACGTATTTTTGTGACTTTAAAAATGCTTGCTCAACAGTCTTATTTTTAGCATCTTGTGTTTATTTTCTTCTCATTGTAGAAATTAAGCAGTTAAAAAACAGATGGGCTTTTGCCAGTGTAGTGATGCATGCTCATAACCCTAGCATTCAGGAGGCTAAGGCAGGAGGCTCACCATGAGTTTGAGGCCAGCCTGAGTTCAAGCAGCCTGAACTACATAGTGAGACCTTGTCTTTGAAAAAAGAAAGGAAAAGAAAAAAGAGCTTTTGAGTGATGACGTATACTAACTGAATTTAGTTTTTCCTTCTGTGGTATGAGACAAACACCAGCATCAACTTGAAACATCAAATCTACTACATTTAACCATGTGCACTGTGTTAGTAACATACAAGATAATTAAGCACAATGTTCATTCTCAATGACTGCAAGTTTTCCTCTGCCATCATATAAACAAGTGAGTGTTCGGTATAAAATTTTTATAAGTAACACTGCATGGCATTTCTGTTTTTTCATTGCATTTTCTTGTTAGCACACTTGATCATACCAGTAAAAACCCTGCTAAGTATCTTGTCCGCTTCCCATGAGATGTATCCTTATCCCTCACAGAGTTCATTATTTTGGTACTCACATCCAGATTCTACTCCAATGTTTCCCATAAAGGGAACTTTCGATGAGCGGTGGCTTAAAAAATGTTGTGTCCCAGACCTTTTGGTTTTTCAGCCCAGTTTACATTCCCTAGCTAAAGATGCTATATCTTTCATTTCTCCCCTAAGTAACATTTTTCAAACTGCATTCCCTGGGGACATGATCCTCAGACTTCAGCTCAAAAGTTTGTGGTTGACTAAATTTGGGGAATTAGGTAACAGATTTAAACAGATTTCTCATAGAATTTCTCAGAAGTTTTGATACTCCACTTGAATTGTGAAGGACTATTAAGAAGTTCTGGATAGTCCCACAGATGGCTCGGCATAAGTTACATAATAGTGTAAAATGGTATTTAATTTAAAAAAATAGTGGAATAAAATAATAGGACTTCATGTTGAAAGGTTCCAAAACTTTTCCAGTGGTCATTCACTAGGACTCCCATGTAGCCATATTCACGGTTGGGATTTCTTGTAGCAAAAGGACACAACAAGACCAGAAGAAAAGGATGCATGGGGAAGAGAATGAGAGATACCAGGATTAGGCTCCCAGCAGTTCTCTCCCAAAGGAGCCTTAATTCTCCCAGCAAGGAGCTGTGCTAATGAGATGTTGCCAACCAGCGAAGACTTCTTTGTGTCTGACTTTACTTGGGAGAAAGTCAGGTAGATACCTTCTGCCAGGCACTTCCCAAATTCCAAAGTTAGAGGGAAAGCCCATGTTCAGCTTAAACCGTATCTTTTATTCAAACAGTTTAGGCTTAATGAGCTACTTTTGCCAGTCACAACAACTTTATGAGGTATAAGATGCTATTTTATGGTCCCCATTTTACAGGTGGGAAAACTAAAAAAGTGGTGAGTTGTCCAAAATTTTCAGAAATAGTAAGTGCTTAAGCTGAACTGAGCTCAGGTGGTTTGGCTCTTGAGTCTGTGCCATGGATTCTTAACAGTGGCACTGATGTCATTTGGAGCCATAGATATTTAGTAGCACCCCGAGGCTCTGCCATTTGTATTTCCCCCACCTTGCAGATAAGACACATGAAAATGTCTCTAGATACTGCCAGGTGAAGTGTCAGGGCAAAGTTGCTACCAGTTGAGAACCCCTGACCTAAGTAAACTCTCAGTCAAGAAACAGATTGAAGGGGCTGGGGATTTAGCTCAGTGGCATAAGCACCTGCCTTGCAAGCAGGCGGTCGTGAGTTCGATCCCTGGTACCGAGAAAAATGAAAAAGACCAAAAAAAAAAAAAAAAAAAAAAAAAAAAGAAACAGATTGAAGACTTCAGCTCTGGATAACTTGGTCTTTTCTCTGAAGAACCGCTAGTTTGTGACTTGCCTTAAGGATAGAGGTGGGGCAGCAAACCAAGTTTTGTCTTGCTTTCATTTGACTAAGTACTCTGTAGCTGGGGAAAGAGAGAAAGAGTGGGAGAGGGATTTTTGCCTCTAGAGACAAGAAAAATAAATTTTGAAGGTATTCAGAGATTTGAGCTGAATGATTAATGATGAACAAATTGCCATTTTGTTCCCTGACCAGGTTAGAGGTTAACTATTAACTCATTGCCACTGACATTATTAACGTGGTAACAAGTCATACCTGTGTTTTCCATTAAATTAGCTGTTGTTCTTTTTATAAGTCAGTCCTTCAGAATCCTGGAAATTCGCATACAGTCTTCATTGCAAGTCCTCATTTCTCCGAGTTTTTCTTTGACAGGTAGATGTTCCCCTGGGATACCCAGGTGACTCAGGTACTGGCTGGCTTTGCCTATGAAAACACCTCATTGGCCCCAAAAGATAACCTTTCTCCAATACTAGACTGCAGTCATCAGTTAGAACTTGCACCCTTACTGTTTTCCACCACAGACCCTGACCTTTGGGTCTTTTACTTGGTTTTGGCCAAGTTCAGTTCTGGTTTTGATTGGTGTACAGCTGCGTTATTTATTTCTTCATTGATGGAAAGAAGCTTGCTTTTGTAATCTCATTCTGTTTCGAGAGACCATTTGTCCTGTTTGTTTGCCTGTCTTGTGGAGTTTGAAAATCTACTGGTATTTCAGTGAGGCCAACAACTGGTCCCAACTGCAAGATTAAGAAACTCTTCATATTGCGTCCTCCACTGGCTTCTTTGGCCAGTGGCCGAACCCTCCATGTTTGTCATATGTATACAGTATTCTGAGCTTTAAAAAAATGGGTAAAAGGGGCTGGGGATTTAGCTCAGTGGCATAAGCGCCTGCCTTGCAAGCAGGCAGTCGTGAGTTCAATCCTGGTACTGATGAAAAGGAAAAAGACAAAAAAAATGGGTAAAGAGAAAGACCTTTCATGCTTGTTAAGAAGCTGCTCCCTGCAATATTTTTTCTTTCTCTCTCTTTTTTTTTTCTCCTACAGCAAATCAGTGAGTTCCATTCTTAGTTTTTGATCCACAGATTAAGTTGTAAAAGCAAGACTGTTAATTCTGTTTGTATGCTTGCATGAGTGTGCACACGTGCACACCTGCATGTAATGGAAAAAAGCCTTCTTAGGAAAGTAATTAGCCTTTTACAAGTGTTTATAATTGTAATTCTTGTATTTGCAACTTGCATTCATTCACTTTATTGTCTCTCAACTTGAAATTAATTAGGCATAAAATTGGACATTTATATGCACTACTGGAGGTAATTAATTCAAACCTACAAATTAACTATCAAATAGAAGGGAAAAAATAAAGTTAGTTTCACATGGTTTTAAAGACTTGCGACTCAAGATTTTTCCTTGATTTTTAAAACAGTTTCATGAGTGAGAATGTACAAGAGATGATTGAAAAATAGGATGCATGTTTAAACTTTAAAATTTTATGATAGTAAAAGAACACATTGCTATCAATCCTCCCCAGAATATTCCACCTTGCTTCAAACACACTTACTGTGTTGTTCTTGCCACTTTTCCCCCCCTTTTTTAAAAATTTTAAAGAAAGACCAAACAAAACAGAAAATAGGTAGAAATAATACATACATTCAGAGAAAAAAAAACAGTAAGAAATCACTAATTAATGTTTACATATTGTTGTTTTACAAATAGTTGTTCAGGGTACAAAAATGGAACATGTAAAGTGGGAATTCAGAGAGACTGCAAAAAGTTCTATTCAACTGTCCAACAAAAAACTTAGTAACATGGTTGTCAATCCTATACACTTAAACATACATGCAGTTATTCATATCTTCACTTATGTTTAGATTAAACAAACTAAAGCAGGTTAAAATCATTCTGAACAAAGAATAATAGTATTTCTGGATTTCACATCATGACACTCCGTGATCAGCACTGGGTACTGTAGTGTCTTTTTTAAAAAAATTTGATTTAAAGAAAGACTAAACAAAACAGAAAATGGGTAGAAATAATACATAATTTCAAAGGAAAAAAAATAAACTGTAAGAAATCACTAAGAGTCCCTTTTTAAAGATGGGGTTAAAGGCCATCAAGTGCATCCTCCCAAGAAATCACACACATGCATGTGGTATGGTTCCTCTATGGCTGTTTGTTTCTGTTGCTGCTTTTATGGAGGTCTTGCTACTACCCTTTGTATGAACAGCTTGTTTGGGAACATCCCATCATAATCACATTATGATACTTGATCTTGAGTTTTCATCTTATTAAATATATTACCATTGACATTAGCTAATACATTACTCTTTTTTTATAAATAATACAGTATTTCTAGAAAAAAATATATACAGTACAAAATCACCAGTTAACAGGCTACACATTATCTTCCCAGAAACAGTTGTCCATATCACTAAATTAAGGCATATAAAGTGAACATTCATACAGTGGAATTGGAGACAGTTCCGTTCAATGATCCAACAAAAGCTCAGTTATATGGTTTTCCGTCCTACACTCTCGAACATACCTGCGGTTATATCCCTTAATCCACCTTACTTTCCTCTCTTTTTTACAATAACAATTAGACTTTTAGGGTTTTATTACTCTCACGGTTCTTATTTCTTTAAGAGAATAAAAACAAATGTGACTAAGCAAAACAGTCAGAACACAAGGGTAGGCATAGCACGTGATGCAAAAATAGAATACCAGGTGATCAAAAGTGGTTACCACTGTGCCTCTTGCTATTTTTAAATTGAGTTGTGTATATCATCAGGTATAATGGAATTGATCAAAACAGTACGGAACAAAACCAATAAAATCTACACTGAGGACCTTGTGGGCTTCAAAAAAAAAAAAACAAAAAGGATGATAGTCAATCCGTATTGGGCATCGTAGTATATCTTATTGCCTTCAAAGTGATTGCCTATACCCTCAAACTTGATACTATCAAACAAAATAGAATATATAATAATCAGACAGAACAAGATGGGGAGAGCAATACTGGGGTTCAAGTCAGGTTAATAGGACAACAAAAAACTTACTATAATATGTCCCGTTATTCTTTAGTTTTCCCTTAATTAAAAAAAAATGAGAGAAAATAGATTAATTTAAAAATAGGAGGAAGATTGTTCTTGCCACTTTGAGAAGCAGTTCAGGAAGTCCTCTTTCATGGCTTTAGGTGAGATGGAAAGCACAGTGCATGGTGCTTCTGAGTGCCATCCAATAGGAAAGCGGTAAGAACACTGTGGTATGTCCTTGGCTACATTATTCAGTGTCTGGCATTCTGGGACTTCTGGCTGTTCCCCAAGGTCAGAGTAACCATGAAAGCTAAGTATTTTGACTTGTTCCAAGACACCAGGGTGGTCACAACAGCACAACCAGAGACTTCTATGAAAGAGGACTTCCAGATGGTTTAAAAAGGAGCAAGATGATGTGTGTCCCTGGAGTCCCAGCACTCAGAAGGCAGGAGGATTGCCATGAGTTCAGGGCCATAGTGAGTTCAAGGGCTACATAGTTCAAACCCAGGCACTGAACTGAATACTGACTGAGACCCTGTCTCAAAACAAAGTGGCAAGAATGTTGGGATAAGTGTGCTTCATTGAGGAGGAGTGTTTGGGGAGGGATTAATGGCAATGCTTTTTACTGTAATAAAATTTTTTAAAATTTCAGATTCACCATATTTCTTAATTGGTGTGATAACAGGGAGGCTGCAGGCTGATAGGAACACTTGAGTTGGATTCCTTCAGCCTTCTCTGGAGCTTCACGACTTCATAAGCAACCTGAACCACATTGGGTAGGCTTGTTTTACTTGTCTCTTATTATAAAGAAAGACATGCTTTTAAAAACCAGATGAGGGCCAGGGAGCTAGCTCAGCGGCATAAGCATCTGCCTGGCAAGTGCAAGGTCCTGAGTTCGATTCTCAGTACCAAATAGAAGTAAATAAACCAGATGAAATTATGAAAAGCAAACCATGTATCCTGAAAAAAGAAATTCAGCACAACTACTCCAGCATTCATTAAGTAATTCAAGAGTTGGGTAAAATTCTTTTATTAAATATGAAATAACTTCTAAGTGGGTTTGTTGGTAAACTGCACACTTCTGCTTATCCTCCAAGTTAAGTAATAAATTTTAAATCTTTTTAAATCTTGTGGAGCTTCTATTTTGACAGACATACACTAAATAAGATTTAGGTGTTAAACAGAACCAAATAATTTTCAGAGAAAAAGGTAAAAAAAAAAAAAAAAAACAGCGGGTAGATTTGCTGGTCCAAGTATCTGAGGAAACTGGGACACCTGGCAGAGACGGTAGGTGGAAAAAGCAGAGCTTTCAAATAATGGCCTTGATTGCAGGTAGAAGAAACAGCAAAAGATACACGTATACTATAAAGAATGCAGGCACCAGTATTTTTTAATAAAATATGATTTTTGTAATTTGATGTGTAAATGTCACAATGTTCAGTTTAGGTATTGTTTATGTACTATTATCAGACAAAGTAAATACTTGGATAAATTAGACAGGATTGATTGATTTTCTTATGTATGTATGTATTTAAACTGTCTCACTTTGTATTCCAGGCCAGTCCTGAACTCACTGTAGCACAGATTGGTTTAGAACTCGCAGTGATCCTCCTGCCTCAGCTATCCTGAGTGCTGAGATTGCTGGCATATGCCACCACTCTTGGCTTAATAATTTTTATTTTTAAAAAATTGTCTTACTGTGCAAAGCAGTGTTACTCTACGACTCTAAAACCTTCTTGTTTTCTTGGGAAAAGCTTTAATTAGAACACCATAAATTTCCTACATTGGTTTGATCAAGTAAGTTATTTCTGTTTCCACAAAATATTTAAAACAATCTAAATGTAAAGCTTATATGTTCAACTAAATTAGTAGACTTAGAGTTATTTTTTCCCTCATGGCAGACTTGAGACTACACCGAAACATTTTTGATGTTTGTAATTGGGGGAAGTTGCTGCTGAAATTTTAATGAGCAGAGGCCAGGGCAAACACCCTGTAGCATCCCACAGTAAAGAACTAGCTGGTCCAAACCGTAGTTGGATGAGGTGGTGAAACCCTGAATTGAATCAAATTAGAGCTTTATAAAAAGATTTACACCTGTGATGCTACAGACCATAATACCATGTTTATAGTGACTCCATGCAATGCCTATATAAAGGAAATAATTGTTACTGTGAAATTCATCTATATTGCTGCATGATTTATTAATAAAATTCCACTATCTGGATATACCACAATTTGTTACAGATTCTTATTTGAAGCTTAATAAAATGCCTATAAACATTATATAATAAATACTTTGACCTTTGTTCCTGGTTCCTGATATATAGATGCTGAATCCCTGAAATTTCCTGCATAATAAAAGTCTCTGTTACTCGTGAACTGCATGGATCACATGAGTTTGCACAAAGAAAAAAGATGACTTGGGATGGGGCTGGTCTGAAAGATCAACCATGTGATTGGAATTGGGGCTTGGAGCCACCTGACCTCTGGGGAGGGGAGGAGTGCGGAGGTTGAGTTCAATCACATAACTTATCAGTTGGGTCTACATAATGAAACCTCAGTGAGAAGTATGGGCTGCCAAACTGCTTTCAGGTTGAAGAACAACACAGCTGTGGCCAAAAGGGTGTCAAAGAAAAAACAATTCGGTAGTTAAACAGAATCAAATCTAGTTTTAAAGATCAAATTGACTTTTATAATGATTCATGAGCCAAGCAGCACTCCTAGTACAAAATAGGGGCTCCAGTGAACTAGATGAAGTGGGTGAATCTCATAGGCAATAAGAACCCAAGGACAAAAGGATGATAAATAATGAATTAGTCATTTTAGGATTACTCTCCTAGTAGGATGTAAATAGAACCTTGTTAGCTTAATGGGAGTTGGCTTTATCTGTCTCCTAAGTTCTCAGAAAGTCTGCTTGGCACTGGGGAACCCTAGCATGAATTTAGGGCTGGCTGCCTTTGATTTAAAGGGTTAGTTACCACCTTCATTCTACTGGAGGAGCACACAGGAACTACGTTAACTTCACCTCTCAGGGTTCTACCTCTTTGTTTGGCTGGTCCTAATTTTTATCCCTCATAAACTCTAATCATATTTATCTTAGTTACTTTTTTTCTCGTTGCTGGGATAAAATACCCAATGCCCAAAGTAAAAGGGAGAAAAAGTTCACAGTTGGTAGAGGTTTCAGTCTATAATTAGCTGGCTCTAAGGCAGGGTGGTATGTGAGAGAGGAGAACAGTTCATACCCAGCAGACTAGCAAAACAACAGAGGACAAGCCTCTTTCTGACCCTATGTTGTATGTTAGCTACTCACCATAGGGCAAGTGTAGCACATCCTCAGTCCCAGCATTGGACCATGAGTCAATCAGAAACTAGATTCAGCCACCTTTGTGAAAACCCTGCCCACCACATCTACACATAAACTGTAACATTCTGGCCCTGAACCCTCAAAGACTTGGATTCTAGACACAAACCATAGCAATATTAGAGAGCTTTTCTGAGTTCTGTAACAACACTATTGAGTTACCAACCCTTGAGGAGGTTGTGGGAAGTCCTGAATTGGTAGCCAGTTCATCAAAAGTGCCGGTGGCATCAGAAGTTCTTGTTGGAGACTGCTTTTAAAGCGGTGGAGCATGACACTAATTCTTAATGCTTAGGATTATAATGGTACTGCAGCATACCCTATGGTAAATAAACAGTCATGTATAAGTCTTTTAATTCTCCTGGACAAATTCCTAGTGATCTAGAAAAATACAACTCCCATCCTGTGTGTTAGATGTCAGATGAACTGAGTTCATGGTCTCTACAACACTGAAGAATAAAGTTACAACCCAAAAGAAGCTAGCAGATTTTATTGGAAATTGGATTTCCAGGATGGGTCTTGAGTGGGTGGCTACTGATGCTCTTTGTCAGGGGTAATTGGTATGAGAAAAACCACAACATCGGTACAATATAGATCAAAGTACACTCAACCTACAGGATTGCAAGTATGGCTGCTTAGCTACTGCTGATCCAAAATAAAAATGAGTCGTAGCAAGATTATATGGAAAGAACGAAGGCATTTTGGGGAGGGGAGAAGAGTATAGGTCTGATGTTCTACTTACCGACCCAGAGTCTGATGCCAGTCTGAGCCCTCTGGCCCAGATGGTGCTGATTAGCAGGTCATGTGTACCTTTACTGGCTATTGCATCTCTATCCTAGAGGATCGCCTATCCAGAGCCACCCCCAGGCTCAAGTCTGATGTCTGTCTATTTTTGTGCTGATTTCCTCAAGGGCCTCATCCTTTTCTCACTGCATGTTAATTTCTATCTAATTTAACTTTTTAATACTAGGAGTGGAATTTCCAAGATAGATAGATAGATGATAGACAGACAGACAGATAGATAGATAGGTAGATAGATAGATAGAGATACTTAGTATGATGAGAAACTACCAAATTATTTTCCACATTGGTTGTAGCAGTTTGTATTCCCACTGACAATTTTAGGCATTTCATTTGCTATGATCCTTACTAGCATCTGGCTCTTCAGTTCCTGAGAAAAGCATTTGAAGTCCACAGTACGATTGTCATTTTATTTCCACACTGCTTTTGAGACTTTTTTCTTTGATGCATACATATTTAAGATTTATGTCTTTATAATGTTTATCATTGTCTGTTGCTCTTCTTATTCCAAGTAATTGTTCTGCAGTCTGTTTTGCCTGGTATTAATAAATGCACTCCAGCATTCTTTTAGTTAGTGTTTGAAGTGTATATTGAGATGACAAACTTTTCACAATTGACTAGAAAGCTAATATTGTGAGTTTTATGGAAAACACATGGCTTCTGTTACATCTTTTTTTTTCTCAACACTTTAAAGTGATAAAATGGTTCCTTGTTGTCTGACTTTAAAAACCATGCTGCAGGTTGTTTGGTTCATGGATTTAGTGTGTTGAGCATTATTTTAAATTTAATGTGTTGATCATCTTTGTTTTTTGTTTTGTTAAAAGTCTCTGCCTTTTAATTAGGGTAGTTAAGCCATTTGTATTTCATTACTGATATGATTGAATTGAAGCTTTACCATCTTTTGTTCCATTTATTCTTTTTACTTCTTTTGGGTGCCTTAGTGATTCCATTTTATTTTTCTAGTGACTTACTAGCTTTTCTTTAAAAAACCATTAGGCGGGCTGGGGACATACTGCAGCTCTAGGCTGGTGATGGCAAACCTTTTAGAGACTGAGTGCCCAAACTGCAACCAAAAGCCCACTTATTTATTACAAAGTGTCAACTACAATTTAAACTGAGATTTTGATGTAGAAAAAACAACTCATATTCTTGGCTCCTGTGCTACCAGAGAGGGCTCCAGGTGCCTGCTGTGCCATGCTTTCCATAAGTTCGCCACCATTGCTCTAGGCTCTGGGTTTGATCTCCAGCATCACACACATATTGAACAAAAACAAAAAACAATTGGTGTGCCTCTAAAGTTTAAAAGCTCTACAATATAGTTGTTTATTTTGGTAGCTCTCTCTTATTGTGATTGCAAACAAGAAAAATATCTTTATATTCATCTTCATCATTTCAGTGTTAGTTCTTTGTGCAAATCCAAATTTCTATCTAGTAATAAACTCTTGCCAGGAAAATGTAACATTCCTTGTGCTATGTCTGCTGCCATGAGGTTCTGTCAGTTTTTGTTGTCTACAAAAGTTTTCTTTTCACTTTCACTTTTGAGTAATATTTTCATTATGCATGAAATTTCACACTGATCCTACTTTTTTCCACAGTACTTTAAATATGCCAGTCTGTAACTGTAAAAAATCAGTAGCTGTCATGAATTTTGGAAGCAAGAAGGGAGGGATGATAGGTGAAACAGGAATTTTGGCAGGGTAAAATGTTCTGTATGAAACTATAATGCAAAGAAGAAAAAAAGAAACCATAAAGCCATTGGGCATAATGTCAGAATGCACAGAATTATATATTTACAAAGATTAAATTTCATTAATTTACACTAAGGACAGTAGTTGCTAATATGATTATAATTGCATTAATTATTTACCATATTTATATTACAATAAGAAGTTGTAATAGGCACCACACTGATGTAGGTTGTTAATAATAGAAGTGGGTGGGCGGATCCAGGGGGCTTCGTGGGATATGTAGAATTCTATGTAGGATCAGTTTTATGACTACAAAGTGCCAAAAATAAAATATATTAATGGTTTTTTAAAGAAAAGTGCCACTTCTTTGCATGTCTTGCATAGATGAGAAGTTTGTGGTAAATCTTTTATTTTTTATCTGTAGTGTCTCTCCCTCTTTCTTTTACTAACTGCCCTTGTGTATTTTCCGTGTCTAGTTTACTATAGTTTGACTGTAATATGTCAGCTTATTCACACACATGCTCCTGTCTGCATGTATGCTTTCACCTGGCTCAAGGTTGAGTTTCTTCAATCTGTAAGAGTTTGTCTTCCATTATTTTTTTTAAAAATCTATGTTTCACATTTCCTATTTTCTTGATTCTGTCGCTTCCTTACCCCTCTACTAGTTCTGCTGATGGTGTCCTGTTGTTTTCTGTCTTTGCATTCAAGCCAGCAGAGAAGTCTCGATTGGTTCGTCTGAGTAGCATCCAGTTTGAGCTTCTCTGTTGAGTGGAGACCACCTCAGAAGTCACACTCTGTTTAGTCAGCTGTGGTGTGCTCTGTGGAGCACAGAGGCTGACAGCAGATTGTCTCAGCAGCCTCTTATCAGGAAGGAGATTCCCAGGGAGAGATACCATAGGGATGCTGAGGACTCCACAGTCATCCTGTGGGAGAGAGAAACATTATTTTCACACTACCTCCTATAACACAGAAAGGCTGCACAGAAGCCCTGGGTGCCCCTGTGCACTCTGCGGGGCATTTACCCCCATAGCACATGGAAGACGTTGGAGGAAGGGTCAGGAGAGAGCGACCCGAGGGGCAGAGGACAGTGTCATGGCATCTGCAGGCAGGCGTGTCCTTAGTGACATGCTGAGCGTTAGACACCAGGTCCTGGTTCCTGCTACCACAGTCTGCACGCCTACCCAAATGCGCTTGTCCGAAGTTGGCACAGAGAAAACAGCTTTTAAGGAATTCACTAATGAATCCATGTGCTGAAGGGTAATTGTGGTGAAAGCGAGCATTAGCTGTAAGGAGACCCTGTCCCTCGCTGACTGCGGCTGCTAGTTGGGATTGACTTGAGTGGTTTCACCGCGTGAGGCAGTTTGCAGAGAGCGAAGCAGAGAAAGGGCTTTAAAGTCAGACTCCCCCATTGTGGTGGTGGTGCCAGGCTGTATGACCCTGATCACTCACAAAACCCTCTGGGCTTGAGGGTAGCCTGAGCTGCTGCCGTGCTCTTTCTAGTATGCAGATGCTAGTGGATACATATGCTTGACTTCCAGAGGGGCTCCAGGAGGCTCTAATGGGAAGTAACAGGGAGTCTGGAAGAGAAACTTGGTCAGATAACATTGCCTCAGGGATCAAAAAGCAATTAAGAGCAGTGTCTCAAAGAGAGGCTTTCTGGAAGTCTCTGTAGTCTTAAGGGCCACAAGGCAATTATCTGGGGCTCGGGAATGCAGCCTGGAGTTGGAGCTGGAACCCATTCCCGCATTTGCAGAATGGCTCAGGATGCACAGCAGCAGCTGCAGCAGCTGTCTGGAGGACACAGCATGTCCCAGGCACCTGTAACCGCCTGGCTCACAGGAGGCCCTGCGGGTTTCTGGCCTTAGCTCTTCGCTCTGTGTGTTCCTTTGGGAGTTACTTTCCCATTAATTTAGGTCATTTTGCCTTTCTTGTGAGGCTTTCCACCTGTTTGGAGTTAACCTTTCTGAATGATGGACATACATCCTTTGCAGAGCTCTTTGTATCCTTTGAATTATTTTTAACGTTACAAAATACTTTTTCCTTACATAGGTAAAACAGCGCCAAATCAGTAAGTGGCAAAGAAATGAAGGGTTCTATTTCTTTGATATCTGCTAGCTGGTGCTTGGCTCACCCTTGAGTCCTGGTAACTGCTCTGAATGATACAGTGGCAGAGTGGCACACTCTTTCATTTAAAGAGTCTGTTTCTGTTGAGGTATAGTTGTAGAGATAAGCTTGCTAGGACTCAGTTTACAACTTTGAAAAAATTAGCACGTTTCTTTTAAATTATATCATCTAACTCTGAAGTTCAGTGTAGCATTTCAGAGCTTGTTTCTCAAAGCTGTTCTGTATTGATGACAATTGATGTCTTTTCTTACATAATAGTAATTCCAGCTAATACTTGGTGAGTGTTTAACATCTGAAATGCTTGACATTTTTATCTCTTGTAGTTTAAAAAAAACTCACCAAGGATGAGTATTATTATTACTATTATGTCCACTCTGTACCATCAGGGACTTACAGGAGCAGGGTACACAGTCTGCAGGAGGTTGCCCAGTTGAGAGAGACTTGTTAGAGCCAGAATTTCAAGTTTTTCTCAGTTGCTGTGTAATCCTGATTCTGAATAGTGCAGAAAATGCTCCAAGTTATAAAGCCAAACTTGAAGCAAAAAGAGTGGATTATTTTAATGACAATGAGGCCAAGCGGCCAAGACAGTAAACCCATGAGCATGACACACAAGCATATGTGAATGATGCTTCATGCATCGGGAGTCCTGAGAGTGCAGCAGTGTGAAGTGGACGGCTTCTCAAGACTCGGCTGGACACAGTGCATGCCTAACAACGTTAGCACCTCATAGCCGTTAGTCCGCATATTTCTGTGAAGTGACCAGCATGGATTCAGACTGTTTTCTCCATTTTAACAATTCTCTTTCAATGATTTAGAAAGAAATCTAGGAAACTTCTAGTATTCATCAAACATGATATTGTTCTGCATCTGTAAGAATTATAAATACATTGAGAACGTAAATTTCAAGAAGAAAGATTCCTCACGTTTTATCTCAACATGGCTTTTAATGCAGCAGGAGAGGACCTGTGTAATGTGTGCCTAGAAGCTGGATGCAGCAGGCTTTCCACGTCTCCTTGGTATAAAGGGCTGAGAAATCTGAAATAGAAGGCATCCTCAGGGAAGAAGGGAGCCAAAAATACTGGCCTCAGGGGAAGGCCTCAGGCGATGCCTGTCACTCATTTAGATAGTTCTCACATCATCTAAATTGGTCCCGGCTTTGAATCTGAAGGTGAAGGCTATGATGAAAGACCAGATTAAAAGTCTATCAGTGCAAACCAGGTGTGGTGGCTCATGCCTGTAATCACAGCGTTTGGAGGCTGAGGCAGGAGGATCAACATGAGACCAGTCTGAGGCCAGTTTGAGGCCAGCCAGGACTAACTAGAGAGACCTTGTGTCTAAAAAAAGTAGCCCCCAAATGCATCAGTGCAGGCTGATAAGAGCTCAAGGTGTCAGGACCTGGATGTCAGCACCAAGGGACAGCCCCCTGGCATGGAGTTCAGGAGATGGCAGTCTACACATAGAAAGTGATAAACAGGGCCATGGCGGGGCCTTCATCAGGCATTGGCCAGCACAACACAGTGGGCCAGAGCAGATGAGGAAGAAAAGGCTGAAAGATAAGGGCAGCCGCGAAGATCAGACCAAGGAACACATGCCAAGCCTCCAGGAACAGTCAGGAGGAACTGAGGTGACTGGAGGTCCCTCAGAATGGGTGATGGAGCCAGAGGACCAGTACTTGGTGGCTGCTGTCACAGCCCCGTGGGCGTCTGCAAGCCACATGGCTGTTGCCCACTTGGTGTCCTTAGAATTTATGAATCATTAGGATCCATGAGACATAATTGGAATGAGGGACAGAGGAGTTTTTGCTTTTGTGCTGACAGTTTGCAGCTTCCTGAAATCTTTCAATAGACCATCCTGACAGATTAAAAGCCTCCCAGTAGGGGGCAGTTGTTTTATATGTTCAGCTGGTTCTTGAAGAGTTGTTTAGTACAACCCATGAAGTTTGCATGACATGTTTACATCCATCACAGGGCGTGGGTACATATGAGTACCACATCTTTATTCTTTTTTATTCCCCACCTCCCATTCCCTACCAGATCCCCATCCCAATTCTCATTATTATTGTTACTATTTACATGTTCCACACATTTACTACATATTATAATATTCACATTCATGGTGGGTATTTGGTAGATGTCATTTTAAAAAGACGATGGTCTTTATTTGCACCTGTAGTGTGGGATGGTTACTGGAGATTGCCAGGGAGCAGAGCCTGCTACTCTTGGAAAAATCTTTCAGCAGCAGGTGTTTTTTCTTTTTCTCTTCAGGACATCAGAACATCAAAGAAGCATGACATGTGTCCTAATTTGGCTGAGTTAATCATACACAAAGAAATGAGGCTGTGATGGAGCTGTGAACAAATGCCCTTTAGCACCTGCTTTTGTCATCTTGGTTTGTTTTTCTTCCCATTACATTTTACATCTCCTAATTTAATTTGTATCAGGCTCCTCTCCTATCAGCTGTCCAGGCTGAGAGCAGACGTACATTACAACTGGAATTCTTGCAGCTTATAGTGCAGGTATTAAGCCTGGAGCATCAGCCAAATCATATGCAGACGGCAAGAAATATACTTACCCGGCCTTGTCCCACTGTGCACGGGTAACTCGAGACCACAGGTCTGGAGTTCGCAAAGCTCAAAAACTTAGAAAATATACCCTACTCCTAAAGGGCACTTTGGAAGGAGGAGGGGAAAGGACTTAAAAGGACTTTGGGTCACAGAGTGACTCTTGCTGGAACTCTGCAGTCTGGAGAGTGGCTTTGGCTACAGTCATCCCTGTGACCTTCCCACCATATTTCCCAGTTGGCCCCCATGTCCTGGGAGCCAGCAGCAGATACAGGCATCCAACCAGGGGCTGGAATACTGGAAAGTTCAATGTTGGTCCCGCATTTCACACAATGCCAAGGACATGGAAATGGACACAGATGTGTTAGCACACAGATGCTCCTTGATTTATGATGGGGTGATGTACTAATAAACCTCCTTTAACTTGAAAGTAATGTAAGCTGAAAATGCATTTTATACACCTGATCTCCAAGTGTTCCAGCACACTGCACTGTAGCATGTCAGCATCCCATATGATTGCCTGGGTTCCAGGGCTCCCTGCACTGCCCAGCATTACAAGGGAGTGTAGTGTGGGTTGCCAGCCTGGGAAGCAGTTCACATTCAAAGTTCAAAGTACAGGTTCTCCGGAATGTGTCTAGCATCGTTGTAAAGTCAAATCATTGTAAAAAGGGGACCATCTGTATTTTCTGGTTCGGGTCACAAAGTGAGCTTAATCCTAAGTATTTTCAGTGCTGTTTCCCAAAGAGAACTGAAAATTATTTGCAGATCTGAGCAAACAGATGATAATGTAAAACTCACTTCCACTGAGTGGCACCACATCCTGTCAGCAGTGGCAGTGTTTCCCAGATCTGTTTTCTTCTGAAGCCACTGTTCCTTACTCCTGTAACTTCCCCAGGACCATAAGAAGGGAGATTGGCAATCAAATGGTGCATTAAACCACCCATAAATTTATCTCCAGGACTAAAATAATACTTGTAGGCAAAGGCAAAGCTACCTCATAAATTAAAATCATAGTCTTCAATGGGACAAAGTAAGTCTATAAATAATCCAAAATACATAAGAGAATTTACATTATGGTTAAAAGGGTACTGTAAACCGATGGGGTAAAAAGGCAGGGGTATGCCCATGCTGCACTGTGGCTTCCAGCTCGTGAGGGCTGCTTCGTACTTTTGCAGAGCTGTGTTTTATTGGGGGAGTCACAATTTTTAAACCAGTATTGATGCACATGAGAGTTTGGGTTTTAGAAAAACCTTTTATTATTGAGTCATTTTTAGAAAAGGATAATTGAGGGGCCAGGGATTTAGCTTAGTGTCAAAAGCACCTGGCTGTCAAGCACAAGGCTGTGAGTTCAGTCCTTGGTACCATTAAAAATAAAGGAAAGCTGAGATGTTTAGGAACATAGACTATAAGTCAGTTGCCTACAGCTGGAGTTTTGGTTTTGTCAGTTTCAAGCTACATGATCATGAGCAAGCTACTGTCTTCCTCCTCATCTGTGTAATGGATTGGAAGTTAACAGTACCAGCAACATGTGTGTAAATATATAGGTAAATGCTTTAGAATAGTTCCTGGCCCAAGATAAATGTGGTAGAAATATTAGCTATTAGTAATTTTTATCACCATCACGGTGCCACATAGAAATTTTGCTGACTTGTAAATGTCTACTTTTATAACATTTAGGGTTCATAGAGAAAATTGAAGATTGAAATTAAATAAATTTAAATGCTACTCCCTAAAATATAGAGTGAGTTCTCAATCTCCTCTTGTTTCTTGTGTTTTGGTGAGAGTTGCTTAAAAATGCAGCTTGCTAGGCACCAGTTGGGTGTCAGTGTGTGTGCGGAGTGGCTCTGGAGGCCGCGTGGTACTAGGCGTGCCAGGGGACTCTGCTACAGAGCGACACACACAGCAGTGTGAGAAAGTACCCTTAGGTGCATAGTACTTGAATTTAGGTACAGGGCCTGTGGGAGTATGATCCGTTTCAAGTTGCTGAAAGTTAAGCTATAGATTAGCTATAATAGACATCATAAACCAGTGCAAATGAAAGTTTTTCAGTAAGGTATCAGAATTTATGACATTGGCTCTACCGAAGCATTATTACTTCATAACTGTCTTCTGAGTATGATTGTTGTTTTGTATCCTGATTTATGTGGTAGGACCTTCAGGTCAGGGAATTTAATTTCTAATTCATCCCTTATGGCCAGTACATATTCTCTTAACACTTTCTTGTTAATAGTGCCATTTAGAGCTACTAATGAAAGGAAGAAGTTTGTTTGCTTTAAGATTTCTTGTTGCTCTGTAAGAGCAAGATCAGCAGCATGAAAGGAAGCATACAAATGCTGCTTCATTGCACTGAACTAGGAAATGTTGGGAAAGTTAGTGAACTTCCCTGAAAATCAGTTGCTTCCTTTATGATGCTGATGTTTAATGTTTAGTTTTCCTGTGACCAAAGAAGTTCAGGAAGAGGCTGTCACACAACAGATACTCAGTGAATAGCAGACATAATGCAGTTAGAGCCCACGTTTCCAAGGCGTTCTGTTCTGGTTGTCTGATGCCCCCTCCTGGATGGTCTAAACCTGGATTAAGAAGGTCAGCATTACTTGCTTGAAACTAGGATAAAGTTGTATCTAGAAGTAAAATAGGAAGACTGATGTCAAAGCCAGAGCCAGTCTTCCCAAGAGGAAAATCCAGAAAATGGGATAAAGTCCAAAGGAACTAAAAAATGTGGAGGGAAGGGTCTGCAGAAATATTTGGAATGATAATATCAATTATTGTAATCGCTTTCTGCTGACATTTACATTACTAGAATTGATATGCAATTTCAGAGTCAATCATCAAAAAAATTTAGTATGTAGGAGTAGATCTCAGTGAACTATGATGAGATAACATTTTCTTAGATATGACACTAAAAGCACAGGGAGCCTAAGAAAAGAATAAAGAAGCTGGACTTCATCAAAATTTAAAATTTTACTTTTTAAAGAGCATTTTCAAACCAGGTATGGTGATGCATGCCTGCAATCCCAGCACTCTGCGAGGCTAAAACAAGATGATAGCAAGTTCTAGCCCAACCTGGGCAACTTAGCAATGCACTGAGATCCTATCTCAACAATAAAAAAGTGCTGGGTGTTTGACTCAGTGTAAAAACCCTGGGTTCAGTCCCCAGCCGTCCTGCCCCACCCAAAAAACAGCACTATGAACAACAAAAAAAGACAGCATACTGGGAGAAAATATTTGCAACCATGTGTCTGATAAAAGATTTGTATCCAGAATGTATAAAGAACTCTTGAAACTCAGTATTAAAAAGGACAAACTACCCAATTTAAAAATAGGCAAAGGATAGGAATGGACATCTCCCTGTAGAAGGATACAAATAACAAGTATTTGATGAAAATCTGCTCAGCATCACTAACAAATAGCAAATGAAAACCACAACGAAACATCACCTTATATTTACTGGGACAACGTGACTCAAAAAGACAAACAGTAAGGATATGGAGAAATGCCCCGCTGGTGGAAATATAAAACGGTACTTTGGAAAATAGTTTGGCCAGTTCCTTAAAATGTTCCCCACAAAGTTACTGTAAGACTCATCAAAGCCACTTCTGCATATGTACACAAAGGAAATAAAACACAAGTCCACTCTAAAGTGCACACAAATGCTCATAGAAATACTGTTTACAACAGCCTAGAGCCAGTAACAGTATAAACAATGATGGAGAAGTCACAATAGCAGTAAATTATTGGTATAGTCTGGATGAGTCTTGAAAACATGGTGACTGAAAATCTCAAAAAGGTCACATAATGTATAACTGCATTCATATGAAATTTTCTACATAGAGATGTATGTAAAGATAGAAAATGAGTGAATATTTACCACGAAATGGGGGAAGAGAGGGAGCTGGGAATGACTGCTAATTAGTATGAAGTTTCCTTCTGGGATGATGAAAACGTTCAGTTGTATGAATCTGTGAATATACTGAAAACCACTGCATGTGTGCATTTATGGCACACACTTAAGTAGTTAAAATTTTAAACAGATGAAATACTTGAGAGATGTGGAAGACTGCATTGGCTAGTCATGAGGCCAGCATTTGTAAGTAATCTGTCAGCTCCAACCCTGGGTTCTTGACCATGTTGTCCTAATGTTCGAAAGCCTTCTAAGATAGAGAACCTGAGGTGTCTTCAACAAGCAGTTTATGATCTCAGACCTACTGGCTTGTGAAACTTACCATCCTGACTCCGCATTCCACTGAAGAGTAATCTCAGGATGCTGAAGGATGTTTTGGTAGCTAAGATTCTGATGAAGCAGGCTGCTTTGTGGGGCGTGAAGCAGAGAACATGTACTGGGATACACTGAGCCCCTCATGCTCCCCCTGTGTACTTCAGAATCACGGGTGATTCGAAGATGCAAATGTCTGGCTTGGCCCAGGTACCTGAGAAAAAACTCACGGTGTGTTTTCTCAGCGGGGTGTTTGGTCTCTGTAATAAGACAGAAGTTTATTGGCTTCTAAGGAGTCCAGCAGAGGTTCTTCTAGTTTGCACCCTAGACAAGCTCTGAGGGAGCAGTGGGGTGCTTTGTGCAAGAAACTGGGCCTTAGTTATTGTCTGCAGGGCTCGGGGAGCCTGGTTTCAAGGCCAAAACCCCAGCATTGCCACAAGGAGCAATGTTTTCATATTGGGGGATCCAATGAATATTTCTATTATATTGGGAAAAATAATTTATCCTCCCAGAAAGTAACTTGACTAATCAAGAAAAAAATATGAACTTTTAAACAGAATTCATCCCAAATCTTCCACCAGAGAAAAACATTGGTGAACACAAGCCTAAATATGTAACTCAGAGCCTACATATACGTAGAGATAGTCTTAAGAGTTTTATAGAGGTTAGGTAGCACAGTCGATATGATTATCTTTTAAAGATAATCTCTTTTAAAGATAATAAAACTCAACTAAACAAAACAATAAATCTAATCAAAAACAAAGCAGTGAAATTAGTACAGAACTTCAAAGCAGGACAATAGGAAAGCAACAAAGGCTACCATTGCATATCTTGTTATTTTCACAATAGTTGTCTGTTCTATCCAATATAGCAAAATCAAACCAAAACAAAACAGAATAAAACCAGTCAAAGCAGAACATTGAATGAAGTGAAACAATTAATTGGAACAAAACAAAACAGAACAATATTGGATTTCAAAAACAAGATACAGGCTCTTTGCAGCTGCCATGAACTGCGGCCCAGCTATGCCCACCTGCCTTGGAGCCAACTGAGTGTAGACTAAAACCTCCAAAAACTGGCTACTGTAAAATTTCCATGAAGTGGGACTTCTGGGAGAACATGGCAGACAGATAGCAGCAGCTACAGAGGCTCTCTGAGATACCCTGCTTAGAGTCCAGGAATGGTGCAGTGCAAGGAGTCCTAAGCAAGGGGAGATATACCCTGCCGACCCAGGAATGAACTAAGCTAAGAGAAACCAACTGGAAACACAATCCCGGTGCTATAATAGGAATAGATAAGATCTCAGCATGGAAGCTGGAGCCCGTGCCGCTAGAAGCTGAGATTTGAATTACCTGCTGCTGCTGCTGCTGCGTCCAAATTGGCATAGCAGGGAGAGAGACACGCGAAAACTCTGAGAGTGGGAACCAGCAAACGGAGTTGAGAGTGGGACTGGCAGGGAGCCCTGCATTGACCTGCGGTGAGTGAGCGGAACAGGGACCCTTCCATAGAGTAGGAGGCTCCAGCAAAGGATATACTGGGACTGGGCAGACTTGCCGGAACAGGATGCTGCAGTGACTTTAGTCGCATATTTCCCTCTCAAGCGGGATTGGTGGGGAGTGCCTGGCCTGGGTGATGCCTTTAACTAAGACCCAGTAAGCTAGCCTAAACCAGGTCCCAGCGCCTGGAGGTGCACCCTAGCAGTGAAGCCTACAGTAGGTTGACCTGGAGGGGTGGGCCCAGCAGAGGCTGCCCAGGTCTGTGTCTTCCTAGTACACTGCAGTGGGCAGGAACACCTAGCCAGCACAATTCAAACAAAATGTTATAGATAAAGAGAAAAAAAGCTGGGCCTCCTATACTCGCTTGTATGGAAGGAACAAAAAGTATGGGAAGAGGAAGCAACAAGAAAGGGTCCTCAGTCCCCAATCCGGAGAACACTGATCCAGGAAAGATGAATGCAAAGGAGAATGAGGAAAGAAAACATGCAATATCAGACACGGCACCAATAGACGTAAAGCGATATCTTTGGAGCCTCATAGACGAGTTCAAAAGCGAAGTATTTAATGACCTAAAGCAAGATATAAGTAGAATAGTTAGAGAAATGCTAAGCACCACCCAAGAAAAAACAGATGGTGGAATGGAAGAACAGAAAAAAAGGGGAGAACTGTTTGATAGAAAAAATAGAGAAAACATAGAATACGTAAAGCAGGTTCAAAGTGATTACCAGGAAACTAAAAACTCTTATCGAAAGCTGGCATAATAGCTTGAAAGAAACTAAGGATAGATTATCTGAACTGGAGGGCAGATTTGTAATGTGGGAGCATGAAATGAAAAACTTCTTAAAAATAACAAGAAAACAAACAGCAATAATACAAAGGCTAGAAGATGATAAGAGGTTCTATAACTTAAGAATTAAGAACATAAAAGAAGAAGTAGGGACACAAACAAATGGACTACAAAAGCTATTCACAGAGCTAATCCAAGAGAATTTCCCTAATTTAGCAAAAGGTAAAGATACTCAGATGTATGAAGCATACAGGACCCCAGCCACCTACAACCCAAACAGAGCTACACCCAAGCATATAATAATCAAAATTTCAGAAATCCAATATAAGAACAGAATATTAAAAACCGTCAGAGACAAGAAACAGATCACTTACAAGGGAACACCCATCAGAATTATAGCAGATTTCTTGGCACAAACCATCAAATCATGAAGAACATGGGGGGAAATAATTCAAGCTTTGAAAGATAATAACCTCCAGCCAAGATTGATGTATCCTGCACAACTGTCCCTAGAAATTGATGGAAAAACAAGGTGCTTCCAGGATAAAGAGGAACTAGGGGAATTTGCAACCACCAATTCAACTCTACAGAGAATACTGCAGGATAGTCTAAAAAAGGAAAATACCAAGATTCCAGAAACAGTGGCAGAGAGGCCACATGAATGGAACAGAAAGCGAAATGAAGAAGACAAACTGACAACAAATGACAGAAAAAGATCTCAACAGAAATGAGGCAGAGAAGATTGGATGGTAGGAACAGCTATTTTGGAGAAAACAAGACATTGTAATAGCTAGTGCTGATTTAATATCACCTTGTTTTGAAGTCCCATCAAGCTTTTATTCTTCTGTCTCCATTGGTCTTAACAGGTTGCATCTTATTGGATTTTATTATGTGTGATCATATAAGCAAAAACTTTTATAGACAAGGAGATTATACAGAAACCATTGCTCATTTTCTGATAGTTGGTTCTAAATACCCTGTAATACTGTCATTCTCTTGAACGGTTTTACATTGTCTTGATATGTTTGGTGCTACAGTATACGAAGTTATACTCAAAGATTTCAAGGAAAGAGACACTATGGTAGCTACTTTTATGTCAGGATATCTTGTGGTGAAACACTATTTTGCTTAAATGGTTATGCTTTGACCTGTGCTGTTTTGTTGTTATGCCCTTTTTTTAAATCTCAATCTCCTTTTTCTAATTATTTACTTTTTTATTTTTAATTAAGGGAAAAATAAAAAATAGCAGGATACATTATAGTAACCCACTTTGATATCCTATTAACTTGATTTGAAACCCTGTATTTCCCTCACCATCTTGTTTTGACTGATTTTCCCCTATTCTGCTTTGCTTGATAGTACCAAGTTCGAAAGTATAGGCAACAACTGTGAAGACATTAAGATTCATTATGATGCCCATTCTGGTTGACTATTATCTTCTTTTAAAGTCCTGTAATGTCTCCAATGTTTTGGTTTTATTCTTTACTGTTTTGTTCAATTTTATTATAACTGATGATATAGGCAATTCTTTTTAAGATAGCAAGAGGCAGTATGGTAACCATTGTTGATCACCTGGTATTTTGTTTTTACATTATCTATTATGTCCATCCTTTTGATTTGACTGACTCTGTTTTGTTATGTCACATTTGGTTTTACTCTCTTCAAAAAAAAAACAGTAATAAGAACTGTGGGAGTAATAAAACCCAAAATATGTGTTATAACCTAAGGCTCCCTAACTATCACGCTGAAGTCTGTTCTGTATAAGCCCACCTGCTGCTTCCCCTCCCCTTCTCCCTTCACATCTAACTAGGTTAGATTGTAATAGCTTCCCGTTTGTATCATAGCAATACCTGTGTGTTCCTTTTCCCTCTGGGTAAAGGATTGATATGTTAACCAATGCTCTCCTCTGTAAAGAATTGTAAAATCTTACCTAATTGATATGTTAACCATTGTTGCTCTCTACAAATAACAGTTGTAAAAGGTGCTCAAGTAAGGTAACTAAGGTCGTTAATTGCTGTTAGACTTCTCTATTCTTTGCTAAGAAAAACAAGATTTCTTGTTATCTAAACTTGCTTGTATGCAGGGAGACTTGCTTACCCTCACCTGATCTTGCCCTTCCCAAGACGTGTAATCGTGTAATCGCCATTTCACCCCCAGAACCTTCCTTACATTGTGTGACCAGCAGCTGTTTGTGGATTTACAAGATAAAAGCCCTGACTTGTAGCTGTCAGGTGTGCAGTCTCCAAATTGGCTCCTGGAGGCTGTGTCACCAGGCCTGGAAATAAAACCTTTGCTTCCCAAATTTTAACTTCTTGCTTCCTTGGATTTTATATTGGGGTCCGAGTTATCACATGTGTAATTGTCATTGTACAAAAGAAAGGAAAAAAAAGTGCTCTAAAGGATATACCTGCATGTATATTTAAGTGTATAACATAGATAACCATATCACTGAGTTTTGTTGGATCATTGAACAGAACTGTTTGCAGTCTCACTGTTTGAAAGTCCACTTTATATGCTTTAATTTTGTAACTGAACAACTATTTGTAAGATAACAATATGTAATCTATTAACTAGTGATTTCCTACTGTTTATTCTTTCTGAAATTCTGTATAACTTCTACCCATTTTCTGTTTTTTTGTCTTTTTCTTGTTAAATAAAATTAAAAAAAACAAGATAGATGGAAATTCCCCATATTTGCTTCATTTCATATTGTCATCCTCCAAAACAGATGCTTGGACTGCTGGCCGCAGGCTTTCAAAGCCAAACAAACAACACAAACATTCAGTTGCCTTTTGTACCTCAGTTGCTCTCAACTCAGCTTGTCCTCTGCACCAGCCGGTAGCTTTGGTGGGGATGGGGGGTGGTTCTTGATTCTTAGCCCGCCCTGTGGGCTCATAGGCTTTTCTCTTCCTGGCCCTGCATGACTTGCATGTTTTACCAGAAAGGCTGGCTAGTTGGCTTGTTGTTTGGCTCCTCCCAGTCCCAGCATGGCCCAACACGATTATCTTTTAAAATTGCTGAGACCTCTATCAGGGAGGACATACTTTATTTTTAAAGCAAAGAAAATAGCTTGTCTTTGGTTCTGTGCAGTTTCAGGAGACTCACCATTTTATGTGAAGCTTAAAGACCACCTCCATTTTAAAATTCATATCCTAAACCAACAGATGACAAAACTTTCATGGGTGTTTACTGCATTTTCCTTTCCCTTCTGTGTACTACAAGACTAATAAAAAAGTTAAGACAGTTAATATCTTCAATTTTTATCAGTCCTGGAGATATGGTTAATTTTTTTTTTTTGTGCTTTCTAGAGCATGAATGTGTACAGGTCCCTAGACATAAGGATTGAGTTTATAAATCTTAAATTAATTTTTGTTATATGTAAAAGGATAGAATATTACTTTTTGTCACTGATTTCCCTTCTAGGGAAATTCTGCTGTGCTGAGAAACAATGTACAAGCTGTTCTACAAACCTCATTGTAATAAATGTACCCTAAACGCACAGCCAATACATGTTCACTGAAATTCTCGAATTTTTCAGAGTCAAGCTTTTTGTTCTTATATTCATTCTTTTTATCTTTGGAATATTCACTGGAGAATATTCTCCTTTGATACTTGAAAATATCTACATAAGATTGAACGTTTTAATTGTTTTTTTAAAATTCAAGACAATGTCAAACTTATGGCCGTCCTGCCTCAGCTGCTCAGTGCTGTAATTTTAGGTGTGCACACAACATCCGGCTGAAAGTATTCTGAGAGCAAGAGTTAATTGATCTAAAAAAAGAAACTGGAAAAAAATGAAACATTACTGTTTTGAAAAGTATTAGTTGTTACTCAGAGAAATGCTTAAATTGACCTGCAAAAATGATGAGGCAGAGCAAATTTTTCTTATTCACGGTTAAATGGATTCACTGTTAGTAAGGACTAAAGAGACTTCTTGAAAAAACTGACGGGACCTCTAATGTTAAATAGTAGGACTTTTAAATACAAAGGTGCGTAGTTGATATTTTCCCTGCTCATATATAACTGCCTTTCCCCTATCTGAACCAACATTCTTTTGATAGAGATGTATTCCTCCTCCTAGAAAATATTAAAAGTATTTTGGGATATCCATAAATAGGCAAAAACAGGTTTAATTCCAAGGGGTTTTGCACATAATATAACTTGTCTGCTTGGTACCACCTCCACCCTTGTAATTGGAGAGCTTGATAAAAGTGAGAATTAAACTTCCTTTTAAAAGCACAGAAACACTACGCACTTGTTAAAACTTTCCCCTTTTACATGGCCCAGGGGCCTATGCTGCCTCGCAAGAGCTGCTAACCCGCTGTGTGCAGGACTGGAATTTTGCGGAGCCTGATGGCACGGCCTGCAAGGCGAGGGCTGGGGCTGAGGGGTGGACGCAGCAGTTCCTAATTTTGAGGGATTAATAGTGGGAATTTGGCTATTTTATCACATGTGTTTAGCACTTTCTGCCAATTATCATACATAGTAGAACATGGAAGCCAAAGACAGAAAATATTAAAAAATAAAAATGTAAATTGACATTAAAAATTCTGGGCACTGCTCTGGTTTTTAGCCAGAGAGCCATGTCAAATGCCCTTGAGAAAGCCTTCTCGTAATGACACGCTCTTGTTATGGACATCATAATTGAATAAAAGCTCTGGCTGAGGCAGGAGAAATTCTGAGGCTTTCCTTGGAATGTCGCACCTCCATGTCACCAAATTTTGGGAGAACTCTGGGCTGGACTGAACCTTCATTTAAGAGCCCTCAGGTTATATGGATGCCTGCTTGTTTAGAGGGAGATCTTACGTGTTAGGCAAATGTCAGGTTGAGTTTGCGTGATCCTCTCTGAAAGGCAAAGACATCTGCAGAGGCCACTGAAGGGCATAGAGAAGGCTCTCCTGCTTTGCTCAGATCACTCCACTGTGGATTTTGCTTCCTTTCTCTTATTACTTCTGGAGGCCGCAGCAAATCGCATCAGCAACCTGCACTGAGAGGATCTGAAATGTTTGGCGATTGGTTTTAGAGGCTGAAACAAATAGGATTCTCCAGTGCCATGTGCCAGAAAGTCGGTACAGGAACATCAGCGCTGCCAGGAGGCTGAGGAGCAGCAGTGTGGGAATCACAGAGAGAGCGAGGGCTGAGGCTTGAGAACTTCTGTCCATTTTGCAAGTGACACCCCCGAGGTGACCACGACTCTATTGTTACCCGTATAGGCTTCTTATTTGATTTATCAACATGGAAGCTCTTTCAGACACCCCTCAGTTTAGAGAGTCCAAATGTAGACAGTTGGATATAGTGGAGAGCATAACTGTATATATAAAAATAACATTTTACATTTTCAGAAAAACTTTAAATTTTCAGTCCTGGCTCTAACTAACCTTGTGACTATGAAATTTCATCTCTGTGCTTCACTCTACCAGGAGTTAGCATAAAACAGTAGAAGAGAATGCAACCACAATCTACAGTACCAATATGCTCTTATTAAAGCTGGGGTGACTCTGTGAACCTGAGAGAATGGAGTCTTTGGTAGCTTTCAGGCTTCCTGGGATATTTGCCAGTAGCGTGCATTATGAAATCTTAATAGCAGATGCAAGATGGCATCTTGAATTGAGATCTGAATGGAAAGCACTTTGTAATGTTACAGCCAGCCAGTGCCAAAGGCCAGATACATTGCAACCTTGGAGGAGACAGACCCTCTGCTGTAGGTCAGACCTCAAGATAAGAGATCAAGCAAATACACCCACGTTCCAAGGACTGATATTCTAAATGGTTCTCTATCACCCTGAGGAAGCCAGGGGTTGTCATCTCAACCCCCTAGGGAACAGTCCCTGCTCTGTATGCATGCCCACTTGCTACATGACTCGCTCCCCCATTTGTCCCTGATTTTTTTGTCTTTTTCCTTTTTATCGGTACCAGGGATCGAACTCACGACTGCCTGCTTGCATGGCAGGCGCTTATGCCGCGGAGCTAAATCCCCAGCCCTATTTGTCCCTGATTTAATCTGTTTAACTTGAGCAGTTAATCTCATTGGTCATAGTTCTGTCCCACCTCATGTCACCTGCCTTGTGAGTTTGCATGTTTCCCCCACCTTAGACCTGCTTCACTTTGTGAGTTTACTTCATAAAAGTCCTTAGAAAAGACAGAGTCCTTGGCAACTCACTTGAGACCTCTTTTGTCTGTCTTTTAGACAGATGCTTTCTTTCTCTCAATAAATATATTCTGCTCTTAACCTCCATTGTTCCTAAAATTCATTCTTTGATTTTAGAAAACGTGAACTTGTACCAGGCAAATAGTAGGTTGGAAGTTTTGTTCCCCTGTATCATTAACACCGTTACTACTAAGGCTGTGTTTGCTGAACCCCAGTCCAAAGAATGAGAGTTAAAGAGATACTTGATAAACAGCTAAGCAGGGATCCAGGCACATTTGCAGGGCTGAAGGCTGGTCTGTGTCCCTCTGGATATACCGTGTAAGCTATAAAAATAATGAAATATTCCTGTTCTGCTTGCAAAGAACCTCTGTTCCGAGACTATTTTTAAAGGCAGTAGATTGATACATGCTGTGTGTTTATATATAAAAAGGCAATAAATCCCAGGCTTCCAGGGTCACAAGCATGTAGTATAATGTATATTTGCCCACATAAATGTCTGGAGCAGAATTTGAATGTTCTGCAGAACATGGGACAGTGTAGGATTGGTTGGCCTCCCTGTTCCCATACTAAGCACCAACAGTGTTCACCAGCCACTGGGACAACCAAAAACATCTCTGCAGATTTCTAAAATACTCCATGAAGGGCAATACTCTCCCCACTGGGAAACACTAGACTTACATATTCGTCCCCTGCATTAGCTCATCTAGATGGCTAGAATCAAAATTTTTAGCTTTAGTTCTGTCCTGGAAAAACCAGAAAAGGAAAAACCTGTTGTATTTACATATAAAGAGAATCTGTAAGGCAAATGAGAGCAAACCTGAAGGGTGTCTGGGTACAGTGAGTGCTTAGTGACAGGACATTGTAAAATAAAAAAAAATAGCCTGCGATTTCTCCGTAGTGAGACGGTAATAAGATCATTCATGAGGAATTGCTTTGTGCCAGGCTTTGTGCTTGTTTTACACTGTAAAGTTTTTCTTTATCCCTTTGAAGGGCGGAACCTAGAATAGGTGCTGGTCTCCATTTTAGAAGAAAACACTTCATATTCTTAGGAAATCTGCCCACTGTGCAGGCTTAGCCTGATGGCTGGCACCCAAGGAGGTGCACACTCTCAGTGGGCTGGTCTCTGATGGTGACAACCTCATTCAGACCCAAGACACCCACAGGTGTGAAGGCTTGAGAGCACAGGAAAGGCCAGTTCTGGAGTTTTTTTTGCTCCACTGTATTCCAAGACTTAGACATTTTCAAACATTTTATGTGAAGATTCTATTTTTTTTGTCTTTTTGAGACAGGGTCTCGCTATGCAGTTCAGGCTGGCCTTGAGCTCACTTTGTAGCTCAGGCTGGTCTCGAGCTCCCAATGATCCTCCTGCCTCAGCCTCCCGAGTGCTGGGATTACAGGCGTGAGCCACCACGCCCGGCTCTTGTGACGGTTCTATTTTATGAAGGTCGTTTACTCTCAATTTTCAGAATCAAGCTATGAAGACATCCATGCATTTTAAAAGCATTTCATCATACCCTGGAGTACTTGAACTGATTTACCAGAGTTTTGTTTTCCTATGGGAGTAATTAAAGTCTTTCTGTATCTGATTATTTCTGTGAATAGACAGAAATTACTATTTGGAGATAACTGATTTCCAGCAAAAACTTGGAGCATCAGTGCATTGGATAGAAAAAAAAGCCATTTAATCCAAACTCTTATGGAGATAACAATGTCTTTGTTATATTCCATTATTTGGAAATGAGATGTTGCTTCTTCCTCTTAATTCAGATCTGCTGACATATCATTGATGGTGGTATTTGGGCTCAGAAATGTGAAGATAAACAAAGTACGTCATTTGGACTTCACTCAATTTGTTTGTTTGTTTTTTTCCTTTTTATCAGTACCAGGGATCGAGCTCACGACTGCCTGCTTGCAAGGCAGGCGCTTATGCCACTGAACTAAATCCCCAGTCCCTTGGACTTCACTCAAATGGCCTTAGAAAATAACTGCAGAAATGCTTAGAGGCTCAAGAAGAGAATTTTGGGAAGGATTCCCATGAACTGATGTGAGCCTTAGGTATGGAAATTTCAGACAAAACTAGCTTTTACTTGACCTCTTAATTTTACCTTTCTTATGATGGTTATTAGGTATAAACCAACAATAAACATTATTATTTCACATCATTACCTGGGAAAATGTGATTAATACAGAGAGAAAGTGGTGCTTGATACATGTTATGGTTTGTGTTTGGATGTCCCCCCAAAGCCTCATGCAGTCATGGTGGGGGCTTTCAAAGGTGGCTGAATCTCACATTTGTGATTGGATCATGGTCTAGCACTGGGATTGGTGGGACGAGTGCTGCACCTGCCCAGGGGCAGGTAGTCAGCATACAATATAAGCGAGCAAAGGAAACAAGCTTTTCATTTTTTGCCCTTTTTGCTCTTGCCACTGTTGATACCTGCCACCACCATGAATGGCTGCTGCTGTGCCATGCTGTCCTGCCTTAGAGCCAGCAGAGTATGGACTGAAACCTCCACCGATTGTGAGCTAAACAACCTTTCCTTCATTTTGGGTATTGGGTATTTTGTCCCAGCAACCAGAAAAAAAGTAACTGAGACAATATACTTGTCACTGAATTTTTAGAAAAGACTAATAGGCTCCAATGCATTCTAGTGATTAAATCTCTCACTATCAGTGTAATTCAGATTAATATTTGATGAATAAAGAGAAAAAAGATTATAGGGTTCCAAAGGCTAAGATAATTTCAAAGGTCATACTCTCTTTTGGGGTTGGAAGTTGGGACATCATCAGGAACTTTGAGAGTAGTCAACATTCATGTTTGTGCCAGACTGGAAAGGAAGTTTTATAAATAGTGAAGGGTGTCCCAAGAATCCAGAACACGTATACAAAGCTCTATGTTCCTAAAGGATGTGGCAAAGCATAATAATGTGAATTTCATCAAGACTGGGAACTGTTAGGAAACAAAGTGTCCTTTATTGTGGTCTCCACCCAAAAAATGTCACTTTGGTTCCCAGCCTGATCTAAATTATCTGACATTTGTGACACTTAAATATAAAGCAACCAGATATATTTTGAATGTAGTATAACATTGTCAACTTAGAAAAAATTAGGAGCTAAGGCTGAAATGTAAGAGAATAATTGGAAATAAGTGACATCTTCCTAAATATCAAGGTTATCTTACACCAGCAGCAAAATTTAACATTTAATACAATACTAGGGTTGCAATCCCGGGAAGCAGAACTGAGGGCCACAGGAATGAAGCAGAGATGAAAGGGGGGCAAGCAGAAGGAAATGTATTTTAGAGCTAGCTACTGAGTGATAAATTGCTTTAGCTCACAAGACCATTTTCTGGCAGGCCGAGAACTACCAAACTTTAGACAAAGATTTCCCAGGGAAGGAGAAGAATCCGTGTGACAGCCCCCATTTTTCACCAGTCAAAGATTTACCCTTTAGAAGGTATTAATGCTTCCCGGGTGCATTCATCCTGGCTTCTCCTGCTTTAGCACCAATGTGGAGGGTAGAGAGAAAAGAGGACCCAGCTGGGGCCCAAGACGAGGCGCTTTGGGCAGCTAGTGCAAACACAAGAGGCCAAGGACCTGGAGGGAGATGTTCCAAGAGAACGTGAGGAAGCAACTGTTACAGTCCCGATATGGGGGTGACGTGTGCCAGGGAAGTCCTGCCCTCGGATGCCTGGTCCTTCAGTGTGAGCGCAGTCAAAATGCAGCCCATCCTGTGTAGAGAGCACCTGAAGAGCTCGCTTTGCTCCCACTTAGGAACAGGACACATGTCACGTCCTCTCGCCATAATTTTCTTGATGGCAAGTCACTGACAGCTCAAGCAGTGTGGCATTAGGAAGTGAGGTACTAGCGCTGAGAAAGCTGGAAGTGGATGCATTCAGCAGATGAATTGTACCCAAAATCTCCATTTTCCAGTAGGCTACCATTGAAGTGGCAGCAGGATTTGGAGGCAGAATTATTTACCTCGACAGGCACTGATGGGGATCATTCCCAGAATATCAGGCCCTGATCTCTGGTGGTCTGGGGCTTATATGAGATGAACAGCAGAAGTACAGAGGCAGAATGGCTCCTCAACTGGGGATCAGATTCTTACAGTATGCATCATAATGACCAGCTATGCATCACGGTGACCAGCTGTTTCTAGGAGACAGAAGCACCTAGAAGTGGGACAGGAGCTATTACCTGGGCAACTAAGGGTCTGAAGTACACTGGCTGGGGAGCATTCTCTGTTACATCGTCTGCCCACATTTCTTTCTTTCTTTGTAGAGCTACTCAGTCATATGTGAAATGTACCAGCATCATACAATTTCCTTATTTCCTATTACACAACAGCCTCAGCACCCGAAAGTATAAAATTCAAATGTTTAGTCAGCTGTTGCACTGCTTCCTAGGAAAGTGGCCAGTTTCTCAGTTAGAAAAATTAGTCGAGTTCTCATTTATTTCTTCCCTGTATCTCCCACTCACATCTACATTTTACATTCCCCTGTCTCCTCTACTTTTCCCTGATCGTATTTTTTACTTTTAGGATTCTTGGTTACAAAGAGCCGTATAAACGTGGGTAACAAGGAAAAATGGAATCTAGTGGAAATATGTCAAGTCTGACAAAATCTCTGGGAAAGCTAGAAAAGCAATTTGGGCAGAAACCATGATAGGTGAGGCACAGACACGATTCTGCACAGGTGGTCTGCTTAGGGTACCGCGGCCTGTGGCGCTGTCACCTCCATCTGCCCCTGGGGCTGTTACTCCCTCGAAGCACACTACACTGTCTCTGTGTATTGCCTCACCCATCCATCACTATTGTTTGCCAAAATCATACAAAATAATAGCAGTCGCATTCTATAAGTGGAGATCTTTCTACAGCGATCAAATGGAATTTTTTTTCTGTCTTTGTTGTCTCTAAAGACTTGGTTTTTCAAATAATGACTCTTAAACATTATCCAATAACAAACTTAATCATTATGTGATCTGAGTTTCTCTGTTGGGATTTCACTAAAAATGACTGATGTTTTTTCCCCATCGATTTTACTTCAATTTTAATTAAGTATAATCAGGTAATTTGAATTTTCTGCCAGACCATTTGGTGTTTTCTGGCAAGTAAATGAATAAATTTATTGCGCATGCATAGCTCCAAATTTTCTGGTGATAGTGATTTACTGATTTGCTCTTTTGTAATTAAATCAAATAAGTTAACATTACTAGGTACCCGAGCAAAGAGAATATGACTTAAACATTTATTGGACTGGACTGGTCATTTTGTGAAGCTGTGCTGATGGACACATTGAACCATGCAAGATGAGATACAAAGTATAATAAACTTGGGCTGGGGATTTAGCTCAGCGGCATAAGTGCCTGCCTTGTAAGTGTTCGGCCATGAGTGTGATCCCTGGTACCGATAGAAAAAAAAAAAAGACAAAAAAAAAAAAAAAAAAAAAAAGAAGTGTAATAAACTTCATATATTAACCACTGAGCAAAATCTACTTTTATCTAAGCTGTCCAGATCTTTTAGCACCAGCTGATCAGGAAAAGGCCTGACTAATGGTGATTTATGTTACATGTATAAGTGCGATTACAGCTAGTGAAAAATGAGTTGTTTTCAGACTAGAGGGTCTTTCCTCCAAAGAACCCCAAAACTGTGACTACATTTTACATGTGTTTTCAGTATATTCAGTTAAAGAAAAATTGAAGTCAATCAAACATTTAATTTTAGAAGTGGGATCTATAAGACACACATGAGCAAAACACTGAGTTTTTAATTCTTCAGCCAGCCTTTAAGATGTTATGTCGAGCCCATTGAAATTTTTCATAAGCACTACTGAGACTCCACTGAGACTGAGTTAGGGCTTTTAGAAAAGAAGAAATCAGAACACAGAGGGTCGTAGGAATTGCTTGTGTTCACAAAGTTAATTAATGACTAGATTATTTTGCTTTTCATAAGGTGTAAGGAAATAATCCCCACCAGGCCTTTTCCATTCCAGAGGCTCTTCACTACCTTCTGCTAAAACTGTGGTTGGGAAATTTGATCTAAATAAAGCTAGACACCTAGTCCCTTTTTTTCTCACCATGGGAAAAGGCTAGAGCTTAAAGAGTAATGTGTTGGAATGCAATGCCAGTTACACGTGAAGCCTTGACAAACGGTGCCTTGTCCTGAGGCACGATGGCAGGAAGCTGTCCTCTCCCCACCGGGGTGGCAACACTGGGAAACAATGCAAGGCCAATCTGCAGGGTGTCGGGGCTCTGTATTAATACTGTTAAATGCCCATCTCTGGAAGGCAGTTTAGCTCGCACAGATGTTTCAGAGAAGCCTGCAGGAGCCCATGTGGTGGCGCACACCTGGCATCTGGGCACTCTGGGAGCTGAGGTAGGAGCATCGAATGTTAGACCCTAATCTGAGCAAGTTACTCAGTGAGACCCTGTTTCAAAATTAAAATAACATGGATCAAAACAAGGACCTTCAAGAAGGGCTGGGAATGTAGCTGAGTGCAAAGGCCCCGGATTCAGTTCACAGTATGTGTGAGCCTGTAAAGGCAGATTTCCTCTGAAAGTCTGAAGAGCCCCAGGAGCCACCTGAGTTTCTGCACTTGGCAGTGATAAAGTGACCAACTGAGGTCTGTTACAGACCACTGGATGGAGTCCACGGCCCCTGCCAGATGCCTGATGTGGCGACCCTCGTTGAGAGGTACAGATTGGGGGCGACCTGTGATTTTTAGGTTTCCTTTTGATCTCCCAGCCCTGCTCATTCTCTGGCTTGCCACACGTGCATTCCAGCAGAGCAACCGTCCCTGCGCCCTCCCAGAGGGCAGCCCACCTGCTCTCTCGGCTGCCCCTTTGAAGAGCAGGAAGCCAGGCTTCTCTGCCCCATCACTCACCCTCCCACTGCCCGACCCTCCCTGTCCCATAGAAAAGGAACCACAATAGCACACACAAAACAAAGAAAGCAAAACAAAACCAGATTTGACACCTAGTTCAGATTGGAAAAACTGAATGTAGTCTTGTTACATTTTGACTTCTCAAGAAAAGTATACCGTGTTTTTAAAAATGTTTTTGTAAACCAATAGGAACAATCCATTACAACTGAGTGGTGTTACTAAGTTGGGCTTCTGTTCTAGCTGTCATTGGTAAGCACAGATAGCGGGCACATTATGATTCAGAGCAGTGTATTTCTTGACGCTTTTCCTTGACGTTATAGGAACATCTTTGCGTAGGTCATACGGACTTACCAGTATTTCAAAGTTGTTTTAATCATCTGCCAAATCATTTTTCCAATGTGCAGCTGTGTAAACTATTGTTTTGAATATATCCTTTTTAGAACAATGATTACTTAATCTGGGTATTATTTACTAGCAGTTATTTAAAAGCAAAGCACATATAATTTTGGTTTTTCCGTTTCTTTGTAGCACTAGGAAAATAAAAACAGTGGATCCATCCCCCCCCCTTTTTTTTGTCTTTTTTGAGACAGAGTCTCACTACGCAGTATAGACTGTCCTGGAGCTCATTTTGTAGCCCAGGCTGGCCTCAAATATGCAACGATCCTCCTGCGTCAGCCTCCCAAGGGCTTGGGATTACAGGCATGTACCATTATACCTGGCTGGATCCATTTTTTAAAAACTGTATTTCTTTATTATTTTAAAGTACCATCACCCAATGCAGAGCCTATTATGCAGGTAATATATAATATATGAGTGCTTCCAACTTTATTTTACATTTTAAGGCAAATTCAGATTACAGGGCAAACAACTTGAAGTCTTGCTTTATTTAAATGGGTTTCTCACCCTGTAGGAGTCTCAGCATCCTTACACTAAAATCAGGCTGCTGATTGCTTCTTCGGAGGATCAGATGGAGAGAAGGTGCCAGAGGTACTGGAGCATGCTTCACTAGCCCTGGTCCTGACACCACTTGCAGGAGGAGTACAGGGTGGCAGATTCGTGGCTGCTTTCTCTTCCTGGTGAGATAAGGAGAACTCCACCAGTTCCGCAGGCACAGGTTTGCAGTGAGAGCTTTTGCCACATGCCCAGGACAAGTTTACCTACTGCCTTTCCCCATCAGCCTCTTGGGTCAGGTCCGCCCTTCCATGCTGAGCACCACTTAGTTTGACGGTGAAGAAACGAATGACAGCCACAACCATTTCAGTTGAAATACTGCCAGTGTCAATGACCTTTCTCAGATTTCTTTAATCCCATTTCATTGGTCAGAAAGTTTTAGATGGCATATTTAAAACCTTTTCTGGTTTCTTATTTCATTTTTTATTCGCCTATTTTCATTGAGATCAGGGTTTTCTATAGAAAGTTTGTCTAAAATTTTATTATTTGCTTTTTTCTGTATCAATTTTAGAATGATTCATCGACATTATTGCCTTTTGTCATTGTTTCTCAACTTTTTTTATATCATGAGACTACTCTAACATAGAGAGTAGTTGAAGGAAAATTAAAACGAATCTTCGTTTTTTGCACTGTGACATAGTTTTACATTGCATTACTACTGTGAAAGGGGACACACACATATTTAAAAGTATACTGGGTATTTGTACACAGATGAGGCAGGTCTTTATTGTAACTTACTACGTAGTACATACCCCAAGACACTGAAGAAGACTGCTGGCATACGTGTGCAGTGAGTTTGGTTTCACCACTAACAAAAATGCTTCCTCATGAAAGTATGTATGATTTCTAGGATGCCATATTGTTAAAATTAAATAACTTACATTGAAAAGATGAATGCATTTTATCAATAACAAATTTCAATCCATTCATCAATTTTAACATAGGTGGATACAGAGCTTCCATTCTTTACTCAGTTCAGATGGGTCTGTGTTTTATATTCAGATTTTTTAATACAGTTTTTGAGTTTTATTGACTTGAATTTTTAAGCTGTCTGTAAAATACTTAAATGAACATATATATGCATGTTTTCTTCAAATATCAGATTTGATGTAAATTGTGGAGGGACCCTGGGATGCCTGTCTTTGAAAGAAGACAGTTTGTCTCCCTGTTGGTTAAACTGGCCTTAATTCCATCCAGAGCTGCCCAGGATAACACTAGGATACCCCCTCAGTTGGCTTTAAGCAATGCAGATGAGTCTAGTGGTCAGCGATGCCTGCTTGCAAGGCAGGTGCTGAGCTAAATCCCCTACCCCGTCTTACAGTAAACTGTTCCCGACTCATCCCAGACAGGGGTTGGTTATTACCCCACACGGCTCTGGTTCTTTTTAATGAAACATAAATCTTAGAAGCCAAGATCCTTCTAGGCCTTTCCAATGGATACAGTTAAATTAAAAAAAAAAATCAATATTTCTAACTAATTTTGGCAAAATGTAATTTTCCCTAATTTGCTCTGTTTTATATCTCCTCCTATAGGGAAACTACTGGCTTCCCCTTTACTGTATTTATGCATTTACTACTCACTTTCAGAATTAAAAAACCAACACCAGGAAGCTAAGTTGAATTTGAGAAATTTTTGAGCTCTTTTTTGTCCTCAGAATATATTTATGGTATTGTGTTAATTGCACAAATTATTTTCTCTGGTGGCTATTAATTACATATAAGGTTAGGATAATTTGCTCCTAATTGTATTTTAATTCTAAGGTTCGCCTTCCCTACATTTCTAATTTTATTTTGTTTCTACAATATGTAGAAGATTTACATTCTATAAAAGCCAAAACTAAAGAAGTCATACTCAGAAAAGCTGCGCTCCGATTCCTGTCATGTCTTTGCTAGTCATGCTCGCTGCTACTTGTAGCTGTTTTTCATTAGTTTCTGGATTATCTTGCCTGTGTTCTTATACATAAAACATACGTCTTCCTATTCCCTTTCCTACAAAAGGTAGAATACGATGTATACTATTTCAAACCTAATTTTTAAACTTAACTATTTAATCTAGAAGTGATTTAATTTGTTTGTGGAACTTTCCTCATCATAGTTATTATTTGTATAAAATTCAGTTTTCCTAGTTTAAATGTATTTTTCTATCAGTGTGAAGTCAACATGGGTAGCCAGTATCACCTTTGTTTTTATGTTTACTCAGGTTAATTTTCTAAAAAAAATGTTGTTATCAAGATTATATTGTTAGTTTTTTTTATCCAAACTCATTTTTGTTAGTTTTTGTACATTTTAAAAATTGTAACAGTACTTTCAGCATTTTTGAAACCAAAGTTGTTTTTTGTTATTTCTTTTAGAAGCATTTATTCCTAACCTGATAACTGACCTGCGGTTTATACTTATTTCCTGTGCAGTCTATGAGCAGACTTTAAACAGAATCCCTCAAGATTACCACTCAGGTTTGGATAGAAAGTCAGCGTCACATTCTTTGCATCACTTTGATGATAGGTGGTTGCTGCCTGCATTGTGGACTGAGCAGAGAGCTACTGGTAGGGTTAAAATTGGTTACAGTCATCTGGGTTAACATGGCCTCGTCAAATGGGGGATGGTAGTTGTTAAATTGTCTGACTGATCTTCAGGCAAGCCACATAGATAACCTGTATGGAGAGTCTACGCTACTTCATTCACCAGGCTAATCTGCTGATTTCTAATATGGAAGATGTACCCACACTGGCTTTCTGACCTTCTATCAGATGGCAAGAGTTTCTATTATCACCACAAATCAGAGTTTCTAATATGAGTGACATTAGAAAAAACACCATCAATCTGAGATTCAAGGTCAAGTCTTAGCTGTGAGCCACTATAAAAACCAAAAAGAGAGCAAGAAATGGCAGAGTGGTGATTGGTAGCATTTCAGTCTCCCTGAGATCCAGAATCCAGGCACTAGAAAATAACAACTAGTTAAAGAAAAAGAGAAGCAAATCCCTGGGAATTAGAAAGGAACTGTCAGGAAAAATTACAGTTTATAGATAAGTTGGAAAGATAGTTCACTGTTGCTGTCAGGGTTTGCAGGGACAACAATTTAACCCAGGACAGATAATTTATGGAATTATTTTATACTAGCCACCCAAAGAGTCAAACACGAAAAGTGCAGGAAATCTGCCCACACACTAAAGACCCCAAAAAGTCCAGCTGAGGGCATAGACCCTATGGCAGCATCCTGTGTGAGTCCAGCTGAAGACTTGGGGCCCACCACAGAGTCTCATGCAAGCCTGTTGCATGGATCTGCACTGGGAAGGCCCAAAGGTCAGTGGTGGAAGCTAGAAAGTTTGTGCCAGCAGCATGAAAGATCTGTGCCAGTAGGCTGAGGGTTCTACACTGGGGCCAGGATGCAAAGCTCAAAGCAAGGACTAGAGCTCCCCCGAAAAGTACCGCAGCCATTTTCAGCAACAACAAGGTCCAGAGCTCCTTGGGCGATGAGAACAGCTGAGTTCACATCAGCAAAGAAGCTCAGTAAACACTTCCAGGAGAACCAATGGCAACAGGAGACCAACAGTGCCACACACTTCTTCCTCTCCAGTTCTCCTTTTTATTTGGGCCACAGTCGTCAGGTGGGCCTTCCACACTGGGCACCAGGCTGGTTCAGTTCAGCTGCTGTTACAAGCGGACTTCCAGCTATCAGTCCACCGCGTCCACAATGCAGAGGAAAGAAGAAAACAATACGGACTCTCTCCTTGCCTCTTGCAGCTTGCAGGGAGGGGAAGCAGTCTCGAAAAAGAAAGGTAAGTGCTCAGGACGGGGAGACCTAGGGAAAAATGGCAGCAAAACCCATGGTCTTTGTAACTGCAAAAATAGCACAGGGTTTTGCTCCACAGAGATTCCTTCCACATGGTGGGCAATAGCCAGAGAGGGATTCAAGCAATGGGGGTTGGCTTATATATCACCAGCAAGTGCTTGACCAGGAATCGTTTGGAAAGGCATTGATTATTTAAATACGAACATGAGAACGACTGAAAACAGCTTTACTTCAGTGCTCCCGGGGCCACCTCCTCACAGTGATGGGGTGGCGGGTAGCCAAGGGACACAGCCCTTGGATCAGGTTGGAAAGAGACCCCTGAGAAGTTTAAACTCAAGCTTGGAAGGACACCAGCCCTCCTCACTCTGGTGAGAAACCAGGCAAAGCTTGTTGGTGCTCAGAGAGCTAAGAGTGAAAATGCCTGCTGCCTTTAAGTAGGTGACCTCTCACTCTGCTGCCTCTGTGTGGGACGCATCTCAGGGAAGACTGCCTTTCCCACCCACCGTCATGACCAAGAAGATAGCTCAGCAGACACTGCCACAGTCTGGAGTAAACAAGGGGCCTCTGGAATAGGGGGCGTACCTTATAAAGCCTCAGGCCTGAAGGCTAGGTGGAGAAGACAGACTTTCTGGACTCCCAAACTGCAGATCCTAAAAGGAAACCACTCATTCAAAAACAGAAACATTGTTAAATTTGTTTTTGGGTTTGTTTTGTTTTTTTCTTTTTCTTGTCTCTTTTTTCTTTCCTCCTTTTTCATTTCAATTGTTTCTATTTTTATTCTCCATATTCTTTCTTTTCTCTCCCCTTTTCTTTTATCATTTATTTTTGTTACTTTTGTCTATTTCTGTAAATGTGCTTTCTACTCTGTAACAGTATCCTTTATCTCTTTTCTGTCCTCAATTTTTCAAATTTTTCTTCTGGCATTTTCCTATTACTAACCCTCTGTGTCTTCAATAGTATGGCTATTAAATTTTATTAATCTTTAGTTAACTCTATGTCATTACTATTGAATTATTTTCTATCACTAATGGGATGGAGTTAACACATTTATAGATACTTGTCATTTGTTAATATTTGGTTTACCTTGGATTACTGTTACCAATTTACTTGATATTGTGAGGCTCACATAATTATCATTATTAATAGCATCTCTAGTTTTCTGGGGTCTCCACTCTGCTTTCAGGGTCACTCTCAGTTTCATGCACTGTTGTCTTAGAGGTATACTCCCTGGTTTTCCATGCCTTCTAAAATCTGGCTGGAAGCCTCCATTACCTCCTAACTCACACATTCTGCACGTCCATACACCAGCATCATGGAGATGATGCTGAACTATGCTACCAGGGGCAGACCAGGCCCTCTTGGATCATGGTTGCAGAGGCCTCCAAGTCCCTGGCCAACTGTACACTGTAATAAACGCCAGAGAACCAATTTTCTAGGTGGTCCTTTTCCAGCCAGTTGCCCTGGAATTCTCTTCTTGAAGAAAGTATTTTATTTTTATCATTTATCCTTTAGCCAGTGAAGGTTGGGGTCTTGACGATTCCTGAGACACTTTCAAGGCATCTTTTCTATTGTCCTTACATAAGGTACTTGTCTTGTTCTAATGCTAATTTTTTCAGCAACCATGTGATTTTTCTGTCCCAATTTTTCAGGTGTTTTCTTTGTGATAAGACCAACAACTCTTTAAATGGGGTTTTTGCTCCTATTTCTTAGTGTAAATTTGTCCAAAAGTAGCCAGCAGTATGCATCCCATAGCCCGAACATTAAGATGTCTTGAAATTTCTCCTACAAGATTAATAGTTTGCCATTCTTAATTTCATTCTCCTTCAAACTCTCAGGACATGGACAAAATAAAGACAATTTTTCCACCAGAATATAATACCATGATCTTGAATCCAAATGCCAATGGAGTCTTTGTTCCCAACTGAAACTTCCCAAGCCTGGCTTTTATTTTCTGCTTTCATATCAGCATTCTGGTCTTCTAAGCTCTGTCCAGAATCCCCAGTCAAGCTTGACTTACAGCATTCTAGGAATTCTCCAACTCATATCTCCAAACCTTTTCCAAACGTCTCCCACAAACCAGTTCCAAAGATGCCTAAACAACATGATCAGGTATAGTCACAGCCATGACCTTATTTCTCTGGTACCAAAATCTGCCTTATTTTTCTTAGTACTGGGAATTCTGGCTCACAGTCCATAGCAGGCTGGGATTAAGGCAGAAATATCATGGCTGAAGGGTATAGTGGAGGAAAGTTGTCATGGCAGCCAGGAAGCAGAGAGAAAAGGGACCAGCTGGGGCAGGAGAGACACTGTTCCAGGTGATCCCCTCCATGATGAATCCACCAATGAGTGTAGCTTCCTGTGAGCCAGTTATCTCCTAAAAGCCCTGCTTGTGAGCACATCAGGGACTTGGCAACATTCTGAATCTATACCACCTCATAATTTATTTAAAAGGTGGAATGTCCAAGGATTTCCTTTCTTCCAAGACTAGCACAGAAAGCACTGCAACTAAGTTGTATTGACAGTAATTTTGAATAAAGGGGCTACTACATCTAAAAACTGATCAAAATGGTCACAGCAGTCTTTGGCAAAATGGTAAGTCCTCATCCACCTATTCATGGGCTTTGGCACCATGTAACTTCTGTCTCCTCCCCAAAGTTAAAATGATCATAAAAATGAAATATGTTGCATCAGTTCTGGACATCAAAGTATCTAGAACAATGCAACTAAAGATACTCAGGAAAGATAACTCCTGAGCTGCTTCAGGAAGTGAAGCATGATGGGATAAATCTGCCCAGAATCCGGAAGTACCTGGAAGGGCTTAACTGTAATGTGTCTCTTATTATCACGCATTAATAAATATTAGGCATTTACCATATTTTTAATCACACCTTGTAAGCACATAAACTGTCAGTTATGGTAGGAAAGTAGAAAGGAAATCCATGTTTGAGCCTAAGCTATTTCCCCTTTGGCTTGGGAATTCTCTAGCAACGTCTGTATGTATTTGCAGGAAAAAAACAAACACCTGGTTGCCTAAGGAGAAAGGCAAGACCGTAGATTTGGTCTGACAGCAAAGTGTTGGCTTTAGAGAGGAGAACAAAGCTGAGGTTAACATGGAAATTGTCACGTAGGGCCTCCTCTGCTCCTGAACAGTGATTTCTTGAGAAGAGGCTTTGAGCAGGCAAGGAAAGGTTGGACAGAAAGTCTTCCTCACACACTGGGCACTTAAGACTGCTAGAAGCTGTGTGATAGGAAAGATGAATTTGGTTGTTTTGTGTTTTTGGACTGGGAATGGCAAGCAGCAATTCTGGCAGTGACAGAACACGGGGTGAGCGGAGGCCGTATAGTCTGAGGTCCTCTGGGGACTCCAGAAATCATTACAAGCTGTGTGTGTGTGTGTTAGGAGGATTAGCTAAAGCACTTAAAAGACACCATTTGTCCTAAGATAGTGGGTGATAATAAAGTCACAGACACCATTTAAGAAAACAAAACTATTATCAGAATTCTATTTTGTCTACATTAGTGCACAAGGTTACTTAATGCTGAAAAATAAACTTAATATTTTAATAACCTAAGGAGGATATAAAAGACTATCTACTTTATGCCACTGAATGGCAAAGTTAGCAATGACTAAGATGATAACATTTGTTATGTGTATTTTACAATTAAAATTTATGAAATAAGAGAAGGGAGGAGAAATCAGGTAATGTTTCCTTTTAAGAAAGAAAGCTAATTTAATAAATAAAACAATACGGGACAAGGGATAGCCCCAAAGGGACTTCTGCCAGCCGGCGGGGTGAGATCCACTCGGGCTGGGTCATTAGTTCGCCTATCTGGCCATCAATCCCTGTGCCTTGACAGGAGGCCAGCGTCACCTGCCGTCCTGCTGTCCGAGTTCCAGCAGGATATCGGAACCACACTTGCTCCCCTCATCCTTCTCTAGGCCAGATGTTTGAAGACTTCCCAGCCTCTGGTGAAAAGCATCCTTTATCTTCTTGATTTATAACAGCCTTCGTTGGATGATCAAACGGAGCCACTAATAATTCGGTTACAGATGTCTTCGAAGGCCCTTAGAAGGATATTTATACCCAGAGGCTTGGCTTCAGTTCTGCTTCTCTGTATCAGCAGCACAGGTCTTAAAGCCCTCAAATCCTTCTTCTCCGCTGGAACATTATTCATGCTATTGTTCTTTCCCCTTCATACTTTTAAGACCAGGCCCCTTTGGGGTGATGCCTAAAGCAGCGCTCACTCTTGGGGTGCGCTGCAGCCCAGGACAAGGCTCACACTCCTTGTGTCCTTGCGATTCTCTATTGTCACACTCGCTGCAGGATTAGAGAGGTTTTCTGTTTTGCCTTCTCTCCCCGGTAAGGATATTTGGGAAGTGTAATTTTTGTGTGGTGAGAAATAAATGACTCTATGTTATTTAAAGATCTGTATTTTCTTTTAGAAGAAGATAATAAAAGGGACATTTTCTTTAAAATGAGAAAAGTTGTTAGAGGGCTCCACAGGAGAATTGAAGTCACTGGAGCATTCAGAGAAAGAAATGCAACTTGCTATTACTTCTTGATTTCCTCCCCTTGGCTATTAAGAAGAGCATCTCACAAAAAGATGACCTCGGGGCCTTTTAGTCCTGGTGCATCACATGGTTCATGCAGTGGTTGATTGCAAAACATGTGATTTGATTTGAGATAAGGCCACAGATCAGTGAGTAATTTTTTGGCAGAAAGAAAGAAAGGAAAGAAAAAAGAAAGAAAGACAGACACTGCTGCTAAGTCTAAAGAAGATAAAACATCTACCTTCTCTCAGAAACTGTATTTTATTTTGTCATTTTATTTGGGGGTTTAAGATTGAAGCCAGAGCTTTGTGTCTGCTAAATCTGTGCTCTGGCACTAAGCTGCACCCTCAGCCCCATTCATTTGTCAGGTGCCTGGTAAGATGCTGGTGTTTTTTCTTTTTCCTGTAGTTGAAAGACCTTTTGAAAATCTCTTTAGAAAGAATTAAGCCACTTTTTCAGAGTGTGGGATTAGCTGTGTTAAAAGTCGCCTAAGGTATTTATTCAAATACGAATGATATTAAGACTCACTGCATCAGAAAATTGTGGACTCTACATTTCAACAAGCCTCTGGGTCATTTTTCTTTCACTGTGATAGTTACTCTGGAGTCACCGAAGATTTTGGGTGCATCTGGGTGGCTCATGGAGGGATGATGTCTGGCGCTATATCTGTGCCTAACCCCCTTTTCTCTAGCCTGGTCCCTCGGCGTGCTTCCCAGATACCACAAGCTAAGCATCTTTGTTCTGCCATTCCTTTCCACTATGACATTCCTGCCTGGAGCCAGCTCACCACTGACTGAATTCTCTTCAACCATAAGCCATATTAAATTTCTCCTCTTTTTAAATTGCATCAGGAAATTTGCCTTAGAAATGGAAAAGCTGACTAATTTAGCTACCAAAACTTGGTATCACTGTTTTGATGTGTGATTACTGTTTGCTACACAAATGAACTGTCAGGTGAGTAAACCTTTATAGGGAGGTGGCTTTCAGGAGAAAAGGGATATCAGAGATAAGAATCCAAGGAAAAAAGAAAAGAGAGAAAGGCCGACTGAAAATAGCCTGGTAGCAGAGACACTGACCCTTTTTCACATTTAGATTTTGAATCTTTGCAAAGAACTTGATGTTTTTTTCAGAATATGCAGTATAGGAGAATTAAGATAAAATTTGACTACTTGGAAGGAGCAGATGTCCTGCTCATTAGTGAAGGGATGATAGCTTATAACTCTTGGAAACAATACAAGACATCACAAAATGAAAGATGGCTTAAAACTATAAAAACAACATCTGTGTATACCAAAACAGAAGAACATGAACATAAATGGGAAAGTCAATGTATAATCTATCAAACTTATGACAGAAAAATTATGAAAGGGCTCTAACATTTATCGTAAACATAGTATATGCAGGAAATTGCACATGTACACGTAAGCTAATCCTTACACTACACGACAAGGCACTTACTCTGATGGTCCTATGGGAAAATGCTTGCTTTTTCACCTTGCTTGATGTGGGGGTCAGTGGAGTGTGACTGACTGTTGTTACCACCAAGCACAGCAGATTTCCTTGCACGGTGGGGGCTCACAGCTGCTCACCATGGTCCCTCTTGTCCACTTCTTCCAAAGTGCGCAGCTGTGGAGCAAAACGGGGTGCACTGTGTGTGACTATGTCAAGTTTAAAGGAAGCAAAACCAACAGGACTGTGGCTGCCTTTGAAAGAGGATTAATGATTGGGATGAGTAATGGGAGGGGCCTTGGGGTGCTACAAATGATCTTTATCTGGATCAATATGATGGCCACGGGAGGGCGTACCTGATTTCAGAAAGTTAATCAAGCTATATCTTTATAATCTTCTATATGGATGTCATGCTTCAGTATAAAACATATTCTAAAAATTCACTTAGGGTAGTAACTAAGAGAGGGATTTAGGCGGTCACGGTCTCCTTTCTTTCCCACGCTTCCTGGACTCTGCAGTGTCTTCTGATTTGCTTTTGTCAGAGCAGCTGCCTCTCTGTGATCCGGAGGGGCTGGCTGTTGGATTGGCAATGGCTAGAGATGCTGGCGTGCAGGCTGCTCGGTTTTCCTATGGGCCACTGGCTGGGTTTCAGCTGTGCTCTCTGTGATTGTTGGTACTTTGGCTGTGAATAATGGGAGTACAGGAAGAGGGTTTTGCCCAAAGCCAGTCAGCTAGCAAAGGCCTTCTGCAAAAGTGCTGGTTCTAAATGCTAGGCAGGCAGAAATTTGACAAATGTCTCCAGCTCTAGATAAGAAATAGAGACACCTCCAGGCTAAGCATCTCCCAGAAGTCCTCTCCCGTGCTTGGTTCCCAGTCTGCCACTATCAACTATCCTCTTAACACAAACTCAGAGAATTGGGGCTGGCTGCTGGCTGCCACACTGGGATTTTCACTATTTAGTATTTTCAAGGCAACCTGCTTGTGGGTGTTGGCTACATAGTGACAACTTTCATGGATTGTATTTTAAAAAGTATGTACTACAGAGTGACCATATAAAATTACTAAAAACAAATCCCAGTTATATTAATAAGGAACACACACACTACACATATTAAGACTTTTTAAAAAGACTCCAAGCAGTAAGCTGGGTGTGGTGGTGCATGCCTATAATTGCAGCACTCAGGAGCCTGAGGCAGGAGGGTCATTGCAAATTCTGAAACCAGCCTGGGGAGGATTAGCCTGAACTGCGTAGGAGACCCTGTTTCAAAAACACAACAAAACCAAAAACAACAGCAACCAATTTGGAGGGAAAAAAATCAATAGGAGCGGTTACCTAGGGTGTCACAGAGGTGACAAGTTTGACCATTGAGTTTTAAACATTTCTGTTGTGTGAACTGGTTTCATGCGGTTTGTCCATCAGTGTCTTGCCCATCAGTGTGAACTTTTGGGTTATTTAAAACTTTGGGCTCCTGTGAACACCGAAGAAGTAGTTCATCGTCATTTGATTTACATTTTCCTAAAGGCTAAGGATGTTGCATATAATTTCACATGTTTATTAGACATTTGCTTTTGTTCTCTGAGGAAATGTCTAAAGGAATTTTTGCCTACTTAGAAGTTACTGCATTTGTCTTTGGATTGTTGAGTTATGGAAGTTCCTCATATAGTCTACATTCTAGACCTTTATCAGATAGATGTTCTGTGGATATTTTCTTTCATCTGATGAGTAATCTTTGTCATTCTTGATAGTATCCACTGAAGCACAAAATTATTTATACATATTTTTCTCTGTAAGTTAATTTTTGTGTACAATGTGACATAAGGCTCCTAATTAATTCTTTTCTTATGGATGGGTTGTCTCCTCACCAGTTTTTTTTTAAAATTTTATTTTGAAAGTATACAACAGAACAAGACAGAATAAAGCCAACTAAGACTGTACAGTGAAATTGGTACAGAACTTCACAGCAGGTTACTGGGATGACAGTAATAGGTATCACAGTATATTTTGTTATCTTTATAATAGTTGTTCTTGCAATCACGTATATCAAAATGAGATGAAATATAGAACACTATAGAACTTATTAAAACAGAATATTGAATAGAGCAGTACCATTAATCACAAAAGAGCAAAACAGTAATAAAAATATTTGCCTTCAAAGAGATGGTAGAAGGAAATCCCCCTTATTTGCTATGTCAACCTCCCAGGAGACACTCAGATTTCTGGTTCCCATTTGCTAATGGGGGTGGGGGGGAGGATAGGGGAGTGGGCCATGCATCAGTATCAGTAGGTTCACTATTGCTTAGCAAGGAGGCAGGCTGGTTGTTTAGTTTCACAGCATCCTAAGTTCCAACATGGCGCGGATCTCAGGAGCTGCTGCTGGTTCTCCCCCTGGAAGAGCCACAGTTTGCTAGACTACCACCGATTACCATGGAGGGGAGGTGCTTGCTTGGCTTCCCCGTGTCCTAAGTCCCAACATGGTGTGGATCTCAAGAGCTGCTCCTGATTCTTCCCCTGGAAGCTCCTCACCAGTTTTGAAAACACTCTTTTCCCTATTGAACAGTTCTGGCACCCTTGTTAGAGATCATTGATTATCAATATGTGGGTTTATTTCTGCACTCACAATTCTATTCTATTATCTATATTGATCACTGTAGTTTGCAGTAAGTTTTAAATTTGGGAAGAGTGAGATCTCCAACTTTGTTCTTCATTTTCAAGATTATCTGGTTAGTATGTATTATGGTTTGTGTCTAGATGCTCTTCCAAACTCATGCAGTCGTAGAGTTTCTTGGAGGTGTGTGATTAGTTCCTCGTGCAATGCTGGGATTAGAGGTGGGCGATTGCTGGACCAGTCCATGGGTTGGATTAATACCACCCTAATCCCAGAGGACTGGATACAATGCAAGGGACAGGAAGAGGACTGTCTTGAGCTCCATCTCTGCTTTTAGTGCCTTCCGCCACCAGGAACGGTTGCCCCTCTACCATGTGCCACCCCGCCTTGTAACCAAACCATTAAGGACTGAAGTTTCTTCAAACTGCAAGGTAAATAAACCTTTCTTCTCTTAATTTTATGTGTCAGTATTTTGTCTCAGCAACAAAAAAGTAACTAAGATAGTACGGGTCCCTTTATATGTTCTTATCAATTTTAGTATTAACTTGTCAATTTTTTAAAATAGATTTTGTTAGGAACTGTGTTGATTAAATTTAGGGAACATTATTGTTTCAACTGGTTTGTAAGATCTTAACAATATCTTCTAATATGTGAATTTATTTTCCTATTTATTTAGTTCTGTTTCAATAATTTTTACAGTTTTCAGTACATGTCTAGTAGTACTTTTGTTAAACACCGATGGCTTCATTGGTTTAATGCTATTATAAATTGAGATGTTTTCCTAATTTAATTTCTGGAGTGTTTATTGCTAGTGAGCACATTATTTTGTCCAAGAATGAATTGTAATCTCTTTAGAAGAGGCAGAGTTTACATATACGTTTTCATAGTTAAGTAACCAGTGAAACATTTATACCATTATACATCAAGGTCAGATAAAAAAGCATTCGTTTCCAAAGTGAGTACTTTGGAAAGGGACTCTAGTCAATGTAATTCTGAGGTTTGACTGCAAACTTCCCTTTTGTCCAGACAGAATGTTACAAGGTTTAAATTGCTTCTGTGAAATCTGTCATAGCTATGCCCCCGAGGCTAGGCGCCTACCTCAAGGATGCCTTAGATTACATTAGATCAGCTAAAAGGACTTCACTAATCCGACTTCATCCTGTCACTAATCAACTGATACTCTGTTTAGAGTCTCATAATTTAGCGTTCAAGCAAGAGAATTTATGGTGTTGCTATTTACTGGGCCAGAGTCACTCTACCAATTTCTATGAGACAAAGATTCCCTTCTGCTGAGACTTTTCTCCTTTCCACGTGGCAGGGTCTCATCATCAGCAAAATCTAAAACTGCAGCTCCTTTTACGTGCGGATAAACCGGGGCGCCACCGCCCCTTGAAGTTACAACTGCTGGACAGCAGCGCCCTCTGGTGAGCGAACATGGAACAGGGCCGGTTTGAAAAATCCCTTCAGGAGCAGCTGCCTGTTTACAACAAAAACCTTTCTAATCTTATTGTGAACCACAGGTTTCTATTGCAAATTTCCATCACGGGTTCCTAGAGCCTCCATTCGTCACTTTTCCTCTTGAAAGAACAAGAACATCCCGGTGTTCTGATAATCACGACCTCACCCTCTCCATCCTCTTAATGTTTCTTAGATTTCTAAAGGCTCAGCATGCTTCAGCAGGCGATGCAAACAACATCGGCAGGAAATGCACCAAGGGAGGGAGGCCGGGAAATTCACTCGCTCTCAGAGAGGCCAAGCCTCCCTTCTGCGGCTCAGAAGCCAGAGGCCCAGAGCTGACATCAGGTCATCAAGGCAGAGGCCTCCGAAGCCTGGTCTCTTGCATGGAAGCCCAGCCCTGTTGTTGCTTCTGGCTGCGGCTAGATGTAATTCCTGAAAGGCACAAGGTGATTCCCTGTCCATTCTGTCTCCCTGACGATGGGTGTTGTGCTCGATAGCGAATGTGGAGGTTCTCTTTGCCATTACATTTTTGGTAGATAAGTTACAGACCTTGATTTATTAGTTGTATAAGTAGTGTGTACATTTAATAAAACTATAATATCAATAATTTGAGCAACAGTCAAAGTTCAAAGAGTAGGAAATATCTATGTGCAAGCAGCATTATTCTTTCATATTACCACTGACACACAAGGCCTATGGTCTCACACAAAGGGACTCTGACTTCTTAGAAATAGAGTGATTCTGGTACAAGACTGCTTACCAGCAAACATTTTCTGGAATGTTCCATGTGTCAGGGAACACACAAGGCCCCGTGCACCATCTCGTGCACGTGCTTCCCCTTTCTCTTCATTGCAGCCTTGGTCACCAGGCCAGTGCTGGGCGCTCTGCCCCACCTGCTCACTGAGGGCACTTGCAGAATGCAAACCAGCTGGTGCGAAGTGGAGTGACTGCTTTTTATCTTTTTCTTGCTTTTGTACTCATGTTTTGAACTCTGGCATTTCTCAGCCTTAAACTGTTTCATACATTTAAATCTATGCTGCACATAAGCAAGTTGAACGTGTTGCTTTTTGGCATGATTCCTACATGCAGTACTGTAATGTATAACAACATAAAAATACAGTACTGAACTGTACAGTACAATTGGCAAAAGTTACAGTGTTATGCAAACAAGGTATATTGCACCAAAAAAAGACATCTAAGGTCTATAAACAAGAAGTGCAGAACTATACTCCCACTCCCCAAAAAGTGGGTCATAAGTCTCAATAGTCTTTAAATAGGTAAGTCATTTTTTCTATAACTACATATTCTTCCATAACCTTTAAAATAAAACAGGGCAGCCACACATCATTATACATGGTAGTTCAGGTAATGTGGACCCTTCACATGTCAGACAAGGCAGGGGAGAAAATTATTCAGATATTTTATGATATAGAAAGTGCTGTAGAAAGTGCTCATCAGGAATGATGATCGTAAAAAGGGATTCAATCAATAGAACATCTATTTCCTCAAATGCCCTTTCCTGGCGTCTTAGTAGCTTCTGCGAATTCTTCACTGATCGTGACTGATATCCTGGAAGCTGGGTTTTGATGTGCAATTTTGGCTCATTAATGAAGGAGCCTCTGCAGGTCATAGCACGGACCCAGTGAAACTAAAATATTACTACTAAGGCGTTACAGAACCACGAACCTGCTTGACTCTAAAAACCACTGGAAGTGCCAAATATTCTTGCCAGGGGCACTGGCACTAACGGAGCCACTGCTCTGTCCACCTCTACAGTAAATACCTTGGAGGGTAGAAAAAAAGATGGGTAAAGGAGCTTAGGAACCAGGAGTGCAAGACAAAATTTAAACACATGAAGCAATCACACAGACAGGAATCACGGTGCTAATCAGCTGTTCAATTGTTTCTTGTGATTTTCGAAGTGTGTATATAACCCTTGAGAAAACGTGAGCACCCGAATGACACGAGACCTTTCTACATTTCAAGAAGTCTCAAAGGTAACGTCACTGCTAAAGAGCCTGTTTATAGCTGAGAATTTATCTGCTTCCAAGTATGTCCGTTTGATGCCCATCTGCAGAACTGTTGGAAGCGAGCGTCCTGAGAAGGGAGGCCCGATAGGAAGAGAGCCCGCATACATTTTTCCAGTCCTTTGGCCCCGCTGTTCTGCCTGGGTCATCTGTAATCCACAGGTCTCATTACACCGTGCTCCAAACACTCCCTTCTGCATCAAAACAGGAAAACTGTGTATTTTTTGAATATTGAGTCCTCAGAACCCCAAACATTGCCAGGTAGCTTATGTTTCCCCATTATCAGATATTATAGAAATTATACATATTTTGAGGACATGGGTCTTTTCATGAATGCCATGTTTATTTGTACAACCTGCTTAGTGAATGTGTCTGAAATACATTAGACTTCGGACATTTCGTGTTTCACGACTGGGTTCCATGCCTGTGAATGGTTGCTAAATGAGGAACTGGGCACAGTGTGTATGTTACAATACTCAGAGCCAAGAAATCAGCAAAGGAAATTCCAACTTGATGACTGTGCTTTTCTTCGCCTAACTCTGACCTCAGGACTGTAATGCATATCAGAACATAAAACTACAATGCTCTGTGGTACAGTACAATCAGCAAAAATCACAGCCCTGTATACACACAGTGTGCTGCACCAAAAGACACAGCGGCTCCATCAACAAGAGCAGTACAAAAAAACCCAAAAATGCTGGGTTGTAAGTCCGAGCTGCGAGTCATAAGTTCAGTCATCAAGCAGGTTGTTAAGGAGGAATATCTGTATGCGTTATTATTATCTGCAGTCACCGCCCTGCATCGGGTGTCTGGTTTGTACCTTTTGACAACGCCTCCTCCTCTTCCACACCACCACCATTCTGCGCTCAGTTTCTGTGAGCCTGACTTACTTGGATTCCACATCTGAGAGGGATTACACAGCACTAGCCATTCTGGTTTATTTCCCTTGGCATACTACGCTCAAGACTATGTTTTCCCCAAAAGCAGGACTTCCTTTTTAAAATCTGCATGGTGCTTCACAATTTCTATTCATACGTTGACAATGAGGTTGTTTCCATTTGCTGGTTATGGTGGCCAGTGCGTCAGTGAACATGGTAGTGGAGCTGTCTATTGAAAATGGTATTTCTGTTTCCTTTGCATGTATACCTGGGGTGGGCACAATCGGTCCTTGGTGGCTGCACTTTAGTTTTTGAGGAACCTCTGTACTGTATAACTATATATTTCCATAATGGCTGTACCAATTTGCATTTCTACCAACAGTGTGCGAGGGGTCCCTTTCCTCTACATATTTGGGAATGTTTGTGAACCTTTGGATCTGGGTGACGAGACTCCATCAGTGTGAAGCAGTGACGTCTCCCGGAGGTGCTGATTCCATTCCTCAGTGCCCGTTGACCTGAGCACTCCTTCACGTTACCGGCTGTCCACAATGTGTGAGTGACCTAGTCATTCAGCTGGCGGGCGACAGCCTGACCTTGGTAGCCGTGAAACCGCTCAAGTCAGTCTCAAGTAGAGTCAGCAAGGGACAGGGCCTCCTCACAGCTAATGCTTGGTTTCTTTCCCCACAATTACCCTTCAGCACAGGGATGCATGCGTGAATTCCTTAAAAGCTGTTTTCTCCATGCCAACTTCGGACAAGCGCATTTGGGTAGGCGTGCAGACTGTGGTAGCAGGAACCAGGACCTGGTGTCTAACGCTCAGCATGTCACTAAGGACACGCCTGCCTGCAGGTGCCAGTGCAGTGTCCTCTGCCCCTCCGGGTCGCTCTCTCCTGACCTCCAGATACTATGGGGTAACTGTCCCTCGGAGTGCACAGGGGCACCCCAGGCTTCCGTGCAGCCTTTCTGTGTTATAGGAGGTTAAGTGTGAAAATCTCTGACAAAGAACAGAGAGACACAGAGGTGGGCCCTAAGAATCCTCTGGAAGACGATGTGTCCTAAAGTGGGGTCTGGAGTAGGAATGTGGTCGGACAGGATGGCCCCACAATCTGAAAGGAATAAACACAAAGAGCAGCATCACAGGGAGAGACTTTCCCAAAGTCTGCCAAGTCTCGGAGTCACGGGGCACTTATTTGGGGCTTAGAGAGAAACCCGGAGGTGGAGTCAACACGAACCCTGGGCAGCTGCTGCTGAGGGTCAGAGCATGTCGGGCACCTGTGACCACCTGGCAGACACAGGCTGGTGGACAGGAGGCCGGGAGGTCTCCGGCCCTGGCCATTCTGGGCGTGGCCCTTTGGGAGGTTCCCCCCAAGTTAACTTAGGTCATTTATTATTCTTTTGGGACTTTCACCTGTTTAGAATTAAGCTTTCTAAATGATTCACACACATTCTTTTGCAGAGCCACTGTATTTGTATTTTTCAATTATTACAGACCTTAGACGTCACCTTTTAAAATTTAGAATTTGTTGGTAAAGAAAATAATGAACAAAATGAAAAAAAAAAAAAAAGGACGGCAAATCAGTGCAACAAAATGTGGGAAAAATATTTTGATATTTCACAAAATACATTGCATCATTGTCATGGCAAGAATCTGAATTGGTTGAATTCCTTTTCTCTTACTTCAGGGTGTAGACACCTTAAAAATAGTGGGTTTGGTGGGAAATATGGTGGGTGGTGTCCGGATGGAGGCATAATGTCTTTAATGCTCAGAACTTCTGAAGCTGTCCATTCAAGCACAGCGTTGTATCAAATTTTGGTCAGAGTGTAACTTCCTGGCTTCCAAAAAGTCTTGTCAGTTTCTGAAGTCACAGGGCAGGGCAAAATTCTGTGATTCTGGAATGAAGTTTGAAGGGGTAAGAGCATGTGAGGACAGGCAGTCGGCACCTTCCCATTAAGGTGGGAGCTTTGCTTTAAGTTTTAGACTTTGTTGGTAGCTGGAGCAGGGGTCAGGGATGGAGGTAGAGGAGGGGCTCCCCGGCTGTCACCTTGTTGGGCTCCTGTTCCTTCATAGGGGCCTCCTCCTTGCTGTAGAGCATTTTCACCTGGTTTTCCTCTTGTAAAGAATTTCATGGGTGACCCTGCAGTATGATTGATTAAGGCCTGAGATCTCTAGAGATGGCCTTCACTGAGTGGATTCTTGTTTCTTGCCAAAAAAATGTTTCTAAAAAGCCTGAATGAAGACAGGGGGTGATTTGAGATGAGAGGGAAGTCAAGGAGAGAGTTCGTAGACTGAATCGTGGCACAAATCCAAGATGGAGATGCTCAACTTAGCAGAAGAGAATTCAAACACGGACAGGAGGCAAACGTGAAAAGACAGCTTGTGAAATTAAGTTTTGTGCTGTTGATCAGCACGAACATCTTCATCTTCCTTCTTGTTGACAGAGATGTCTGTCCGCTGAGATCATCCCAGAAATGCTGTGTAATTTTCCTCACTGGCCTGTCTGGGGTGAGGGCTCTGGGGACATCTGTCATTGTATCGCTTCATTTGAGTGACGCAAGAATCAAGCTGCAAGCCGCAACAGCCCCGGCCCCTCGGGCCAGGCAGGGCCTTGTTCTACACAATCTTTCTTTTCAGGCTAAGGTGTGGCAGGCTTCCCACACTACTTTATCCCCAGCACCCAGTGAAACCCTCCCTAAGTGTTACTACATGTTAATAAACATAGTCACCCACTTAACCCCCTGAAGAAGAATGACCTGTTTATGAAAGAAACCTTTTGAAAGACAGAATATTTTCCCCCATGGGCCAAAGCTTAAGCACAAAAACAAAGAGCTCTTTCAAAGATTTAAAGTGATGGAGGGTGGATTCCAACTTTCGAACTGTGCGAGCCTAATGATACTTGAGCTCCAACCTGTCTTGCTCCGGGGAGTTGTAAATATCCTTTATGGGCACAGGTTGAGCCTTTCCAAATTTCTAGCTTGATGCTAGCTGAACTTCCAAACTTCAGTGGCAGTGACGTTAGTCCTGATGGGTACCTTGAGAAACTGAGGCAACAGAAATCGAGGCGGTTTATCAAATGGTCACCAAGAATGAAGGGAAGCAGGGTGCCAGCAGGGGGCGCCTTCTGCAGCTGCTGTGTTCTCTGTCCTCTTTTCCTTCATTTTATGGTTCCCTAGTTCTTGCCTATGAGTTGGGGCAGCCTGACATGGTGCTGGTGTGGTTGACCACTGCTGTGATTCCTGTATCATCTTGAAAACAACATTCTTTATGTATTTCTATAACTATGACTCTAAAGTATAAAAATTTTACATTTTTAAAACCTCCACTGTTCCACTTTTTCCAAAGAAATGGCACGCAGGTGGTTCTTAACTTCCGTCTATGGTTAGTCTCCTTGCTGTGAAATGTACATTTATTCACTCTTGATAGTTTTGCTTGACAATTATGTGTTTTGAACTTATTTCTGGCATAACACAGGGCTTATTTCTTTGTAATAAATACTTTAGAGTAGATAGAAAGTCTTTTTTTTTCCCCTTAAGTTTAAGAAACAGTTTACATTTATGACAATTTTGGTCAAATAGAAACTTTGCAGTGTGTCCTCACCCACCAATTCACCGGCTCCAGCCCTGTGTGGCTCCTGGCTCCTGTCCAAAGCCAGAATGACCGTGAGAGTAAATATTTTCAGTTGCTTGAGAACCCAACAGCACACAACAGCACGATGGAAGACACTCCTGAAAGAAGACTTCCACCCTGCTTCAGAAAGTGGCAAGAATATGGGCTAAGTTCAGTGTGTGTGTGTGTGTGTGTGGGGGGGGTGTTTCAAGGGAGGTTAATGGCAATGTATCCTTCATTATAATAAATTTTTAAAATTTTACTGTATTTTTTATCAGAATAGAAAATCACTAAATTGTATGCTTCTAAAAAAGTAGATTTTTATGGTATGTGAATTATGTTTCATGTGTAATAATAACAACAACAAAGCAAATCAGCAATAATCCACAAGCAACTTGAAAGAAGAACACATGGAGAGTTAGGTGAGGAATCTCAATTGCCTCCTGTGTGTGTGTGTGTGTGTGTGTGTGTGTGTGTGTGTGCTCATGAGGACACGGGGTTGCCCAGCAGCACCTGCCTGTGAGTCTCTCTTACAACAGGAAAGACTGGCTTGTTCTTCATGACTTTGCTCAGTCCATCCAGCCCCTGCTCCCTCACCTGTAAAACATGGGGAGACTCGAACACGACCAGCTCTAAATCAGAAGCATAAAGGGGTAACCTAAAGTGCACGAGTCTGTGGATACCTGGCGATGACAGACACAGCAGGGAAGGGAGAGTCCCAGACGTGCCGGTGGCCTCCTGTGCGCTGTTTCTTCTCTCCCTCCTCTGAGGCACGCGCGTGTGACTCCTGTCCCCAGATCCTGACTGTGTAGTCGCTGCTGCTGGAGAGCCTTGGCTTGGAGCAGTGCTGCTTCCACACTGAGCAGAACTCCAGGTACAGGCGTTCAGTGCTCCTGAACATCTCGGGTGCCTGGGGTCAGGGAACCACGCCCGTGTGGATGGATGGCTGATGGGCTGTGGGACAGGCTGTGCCCCCCATATCCAGGTGTAGAGAGCTCTGCTGGCAAGCAGTGAGGAACAGGACAAGGCAGGGGAGCTCTAAGTAGGGACCCCGGAGGACACTGGTCTACAGGGGACTCCGGTTACTTTCCTTGCAGGTGTGATGCTTCTGTCACATGTGGGCTAAGGGGCTGTCCCACGGGGTTTGAGGCCACTGTAAGACGATTCATCTAACAGCTCGGGCCCCTTTGGCAAGTGAGAGCTGCGTTTTTAGCTGAAGTCAGTTTGCATCCCATGGCACTGTACCAGAGGCTGGGGTGTCGCCTGGAGCATCGTGAAAGGGAGCATGTGTTTAGCATACACAAGGACCTGAGATCAACCAATGGCACTATAAAAAGAAAAAAGAAAGAAAAACAGGAGAGAAAAAAAAAACTATCAAAATGTGCTGTACCTAACCACTAGTTTCTCTGTGTTATGTCTCTGTATTATCAAAAAGACACACAGAGAAAGTTCTAGACTTTTTGAACCTTAGTTTTCTCATTTGCAGTAATTATGTATAACAGATTTAGGCTAAATCTCCAGCATGATCTTTGCCATTCTGTAAAATAGCTAGTGGTTTGTCTTATAAGATATACACAAAAGATTCTGAAATCCAACATAAAAACATCCTATAGAAGTTTTTTTAAAAAATAAAGTTCCTGTAATTTTATACTCAGGATGCATTAGTAACAGAAAGTGCCTTTCCCCCAGGCTGGTCCTGGAGAAATTGCCTCTCCTCCATTTCCCATTTGGGACAAAGCAAACGTCGTCCACCTGCCCCTGTGCTGGGGGCAGCTCAGTCACCCACAGTCCAGACCCAAGTTCTCTGCTTCTCCTCAGGCAGAGGTGACTGCTTCTTTTCTCTGCACTGAGCACAGTCTAGAGGGATGGGATGTGACCCTCCTGTAAACTCACGCTCTCTCTTTTGGGTTTTCTCTGAGACAAGCTTCATAAACTCTCCAGACATACAGCAAAGCTAGTACCACAGCAATCTGTTCTCTCCACCCTCCCGCCTTTTATTTTATACAGATATTCTCTGGGGAATGGAATGGGAATGGCCCGAGTCTGGGTCAAATGCATTCTGGTGATGTCCAGTCCCTCCTTTCCCATGCAAAGGGAAAACTGTCACAAGGAAAATAGCCAGGGAGCCCCAAATACAAGGACATATACATACGATGATTCTGTGACAGGTGATCTTGCCGGGAACATTACAAGGTTAATTAGGGACTTAAATGGGGCTGTGTTTTGAGGTCTACCTGAGCATCGCTGCGCTGTAATGAGACGCTCTGCCATCACTGAGCTGTTCCCAAGTGTGCAGCAGGAGAGAAACCAGAGCTGTCCATCCAGAAACACCCATCATGCCAGTGGGGTTCTGTGCCAAGAACAATTCCGGAAATGACTTTCCAAACCACATTTCCCGTGCTGTTCCTTGTACCTGGTGGGAGTTTACGCCAGCTCAGAAATTCCCGGTAGCCTAGTGGGGACAGGGCAGTGGAATTTAGGGGAAAATCTTTCAATGAGCCAAATGGGACTTTTCCAGAATCTAAGTTTTCCAGATTATGGCCCTGGAATCCCATCCTGCTAGGGATCACCTTAAAACACTGCAATAATTCTTAATGCACAAAGGACTTACTCTAATTTCTGCGTTTCTTCAGAGGAAGGAGTTCTGTGTTGCCACTGTTCTGAATGAGCCAGGAGCTGAGTCTGTAATCACCATTGCATCAAGATAAGATCGATGATGGTACCTGACTTTAAATGAACAGAAGCTTTATAACTCCATTATATACTGGCAAGTAGCGTGAGCATCAATTTTATAATCAAGGCAACAATAACCTTGACTGCTTCTAGAGCCAATATCGACAATACATTAAACTTATTCAGTCTGTACTCAGCTTTCGTGACAAGTTTTCCTGTTAGTGGTGGAGAACTTTGGCGTTTGACCCTCCAGGCGTTCGTTTGCCCATATGTGATTATTCAGGGCGGAGCCTCCACTCCCTGCCTTTCACAGCCAACGAGGGAGGCGCTAATTTCATAGTTCAATGCAAAATGTAAGAAACCGCATGTTTATTTGTTTAATCATTAAATTCCTCTTCTGAAAGCTGGGTTGGGATTTTATAACTGTCATTTGGAGTTGTTTACTTAGATCCCAAGATCACTTGAAGATCTCCAGGTTCACTTGTCATCTAGAAGATTAAAGAAGGCCCTGCACTTTCATGAACTTATAGTACTGCTCCCAGTAAATCCTCTGGGAAATCATCATTAGTTCCGATTTTTATAATAGACTTGGGCCGCTAATGACATACATTCCTGTCTTTTTCCCTGTGTCTTTCACTGTCGCAGAACTGGAAGATAAAGTCCCTTTCTCAGCTCAGTGATGGCTCAGCGTTGTCCGAGACAAGCAGGATGAGGACAGGGAGAGAGTTTGTATCTCTCCTCCTTTCCTTCCTGTCTAGAAGATGCCCATTCATCGTCAGCCGCAGCACACCTGTGATGCTGAGCAGCGTTCCTCCCCGAGGTCCCCAAGCCTTTCTGGTGCTGCGTTCCCTTACTGCATCTGCCTACTCATATGCTTCACCTGTCGCCTCCCTCCTCGAAGGCTCACTGCCTCCTCGCTGTGGGGATCGTTCCCGCTCCTGTATTTCCACATAGATTACTCCCTGTGTCTCTTTTGTGCTCCTTATCGTGACTTGGCACTAAAGTTCATCTCCATGTTTATTTCTGGCTGCTGTCACTTAAGTCTTCCCGGGTAGGGCCTCTATGCATATTTATGTCTCGCAGAAAAGCCTACCACAGTACTTGAAATACAGGAGCATTCAATAGAGAGTTTTTGAGCGAATAAAAGAGAATCTAAGGCCAGACTTGCCGCGGGGGAGGCACTGGGAAAAGGCCAGGGGAATCTTGCCTACCAGTCCAAGCATGATGAAGCCACCAAATGCCAGATACTGCTTCCCGCTAGACTTGAGTTATAGAGGTAATTCAACCCCTCCCACCCTCTCAAACTACTACTTTTTGGGTATTGTGTGCCTTCAAGCTAAAAACTCACTTGTTTTTCTCAGTGTAATCCTCAGGTCAGAGAGCTGTCTGACTCCAAAGCCCAGAACACAACACAGAGAACACAACCAAGCCCCTGTACCTCAGCCAGCACTGAGACAGGACCTACAGCAGGCAGGGCGTATTTACGTCTAGAAGAAGGCTGGCAGTGACTTGGGTGGGTGTGAATTCATTGTCAGGGAAGCAGTAAAGTCCTTAGCATGCATAGAACCCCAGGAGAACCCCAGGAGAACCCCAGGAGTGAGGAGGATGTGACTTTCTCTTACCTCAGCAGGGCAGAGATTTCAGTTTAGCAAAAGCTATGCATGTAGGAGAGCTGGCGGGGGTGACCACCATTTCAACAGGGCTTTCTTTCCAGGCTTAAGTGGTTTGTGATTCACAAGTGGAGAATCTCAAGGCATTCTGTGAATATCTGTGGGTGCCCTCCAGGCACAGTGGTTGGGGAAAGCTGCCAATGAATTCACACCTGCAACTGCTGAGAACCCCCCTGCACTCCAAAGTAAGTAGCTCTCTCCATGTAGACTCACCATATCAAAGCAGACGGAAAGTGAACTGAATAATGTGTGCCAACCTTCATTTGGGGACAGGTAATGAATAATGAAGCCAGTTTGAGAAAGAAGTAGATTATTAAGAAGGTTCTTTTATAAGGTGTGACTGTGGACTATATGGTGCCAATCCCTAATCTTAGGAGTCAAAGTCCTAACTCTCTGAGTTGCTGGATTGCAGACAGAGCCATAGAGAAGTTCTTAAAGCCAACTAAACCATGTGGGTGGGGCCCTAAATGAGAATATTAGTGCCCTCTTTATGGGATACAGATCTCTCATTGTCCATGACACTCACCAAGGAAAGGCCATTTGGGCATAGTGACACAGCAAGAAGACAGCAGTCTGTAAGCCAGGAAGACAGTCCTCACCAAATCCCAGCCCTGTCCCCTCCCCAGTCTTGAATTACCAGCCTCTAGCACTGTGAGAAGCACGTGCTTGTGACTTAAACGTCCCAGTACTGTCATTTTTTAAAGCAGTTGGAGAGAAGTTGGAGGGTGTTTGAATTTTGAAGCATTTATGGGTGAGAACGTGGATGGTCAGTTTTAAGCAGCAGCATTTGCTTCTGGAAATAAGAAATTTTAAATGTTTTTACATTGATAGTTTGTTGTCCTGGGAGTTCCTTATCAGGGAGATTTAAAAGAAACAGCGCCTCCAGGGGGCGCTAAGACATGCATGCCAGCCCAGGTGTGTGCCACTGTTTTCCCCCAGGACACCAAGCAGTCTACTCCCCTGTGCAACTGGGTGCTGTGCTGCTCTAGCACTAAAACTGTCTTTAATTGGAGTGGTGTCCTCCCTGGTCTGCATATTGAGATGGAATGACCACCGGCAGACGTGGCTGGGCACGCATCCTCAGCTACAGCACCTGACAGTCACACTGCAGGTGTTTTTTGTTTTTGTTCTTTTTTGAGACGGGGTCTCACTATGCAGTTCAGGCTGGCCTTGAGCTCACTTTGTAGCCCAGGCTGGTCTCAAACTTGAAACGATCCTCCCACCTCAGCCTCCCGAGTGCTGGGATTACAGGCATGAGCCACCACGTCCGGCAACACAGCAGGTGTTTGATAGCAGGGTAGTACTGTTACACACTTACTGATTTTTTTTTGTCTTTTTCATTTTTATCGGTAGCGGGAATCGAACTCACGACCGACTGCTTGCAAGGCAGGTGCTTATGCTGTTGAGCTAAATCCCCAGCCCCACACTACTGATTTTTAAAACTGGCTCATTTAAAACTATACACATTTACAAACAGTATCTATGGCATTAAAGGATCCAGTGGGCTAGTTATATTTTTATATAATATACATCTATCAAAATAAAAAAAGGGCTTAATTTTTATCTCCTAGACTTGGGATTCTATCCAAGGAGGTAGTAGAGAAGTCCTGAGCTTTATTTGAAAACCAAGATGTGAAAAACTCCTGCCTACAGGATGACATTTCTTATTAATCATGATTAATAAAAACATTGCAGCTGGTTCATCTGACTTTATGCTAATGACAGCAATGAAGCAATAAAATCTGATTTCATCTAGAGTTCAAAGGAGCTTTAACTACTAACATGTTACCTGCTTACATTACAGCAGTCTCCATTAGATGCCTGCTTCATCAGTGGAATCTCAGTCTAGAGGTTTTGTTTGCTTGCATCATTTATAGATGCTTTCCCATTGCTTTTTTTCATCCAGAAATATTCAGGGAGAGCTGAGTTCTTCTCTATCCCAAGGGAATCTCCAGGGAATCCTAAGTCCGAGTTTTAAATGTAATCTTATTTTTATTCCCTGTTGAAAGTAACTAGTTGCCGCCTGGTCCCAAGTCCTTTCCTCACACGCTGTATCCTTCAGGGGTCCCTGGAGCGCCGCTGGGTCGCTGTTCCTTTGATTTTAGTCCTCTGCTTGCAAGCTGTGGTCAGTGCCCTCTCCTGTACTAATCAGCCTTCTCAGCATCTTCTTTGAGCTGATCTTCCCCCCAGCAACACCGAGAGGGGGTCCCTGGAGCTGGTTATGTTCCACACAGACTCAAGGCATTGTCCTGTTCTTTGACTCACACTGTTGACAGTCTGAAGTGGCCGGTGCTCCAGCCCTTGTGTTCCAATTCTGTCTGACGTCCAGCTCACCATCACACCTCTTCTTAACTCCTCAAGTAAAAACCCCTTTCTACCTCCCAAATCCTACCTTACCTTGTGCCTCTTTTATGACTCTTATTGCAAGTTTACGTTGTAGGTATGTGTGTAACTACATGTGTGCATATATTTAGCTACCTATGGATGCATGCTTGGTCTTCCCTGGTGTCATAGAGGGCCTCCTGGGAGGGGCCTGCCGATCCATGAGCGTCCTCTAGAAGAACGTAGAACACTGGGTGGCACACAGAAGCTTTCTGCAAGTGCTTTCTTCAGAAATAAGCAGACACCTGCATTTCCAAGTCAGTGCCCCCCTCCCTGAAGTATCTTTAGTATAAAACCCACTCTGTAGATATAATACTTTTAAATACAAAGAAATTAAGTCAACTTTGTGTGAATGGTTGTATAGCAACTTTTGGGACTCCAAAAATTTCAGGCACAAAAATTATTACAGCAAAGACTGCAGAAGTCTCAGCCCATGTCAGCTTTGGAGTCTCTTGAACTCACCTAGAACGATGGTCCTCAGAGAGGGGTCCCTGGAGCAGCAGCTTCAGTATCTCTTAGGATTAGTTAGAAATGCAAATTGCCACCACCTCTTCACCCTCAGCAAGTCTGATGGGGCTGCTCAGGAGTCTGCATTTCCACCAGCCACCTGGATTGTTTCTGATCCCCACCAAAGTGTGAGAACCACCGGCTTAGCGGGAGTTCTGGGAGGGCTAGTGTTCAGTTTTGACACCTCTCACTCAGCAACCAAACAGGACTGTGACAAGGACAGAATGACTGAATGTCAATTCTACTAAGCTTAGGGTCACAGCATGCAATAAGGCTTCCTCTCAGGGTGGGAATCAACTGGTGACAACCTAGGAGCCTGTCCCTTACCTCCTGTCCTCTTTCAGCTCATTGTGAGAAAGGGCTGCTCACTGAGAAATTCCCCATGAGCAGTGATGAATACATCTGACACCGAGGAGGAGCCCAGGTGGAAGATAGAGAGGCTCTCAGCTCCCTAATGGCCAACTACAGAATGCTGGACGTGGACTGGTGTCCAATGTGAAAGGAAGATTCTCTGACCCTGACTGGCCTGGATGTCCTCTGATTTCCAGTGTCTCTTGCTTGTCAAATGGAAGGACATCCTTGCAGCACCATTTCACAGCACCCTGATGTTGGTGCCAGGTGCTTGCACACTGGCAGTGCCCCCGGTGTTGTTCCCAGGTCCACTTGCCTCTACATGAGTCAGATCTGATTTGTCCAAACCGTTTATGGCAAACCAGTAAGCCAAATGTGTCTCATGGAGGACAGGGGAGGTGACTGAGTTTTGGTCAATAAGAAGTTTCCTTGGCTTTTAGCAAGGCAGGCTGAAATGCCCATGCTTTGGGCTTCAGTGTGTGAGGATGTGGTGCCTGCAGCCGAGGGAGTTTCCCTGGCATCATGAGAGTGCCACAGGCACCTCGCTGAAGAAAGCAGAATTAAGAAAGGGAAGGATCTCAAGGAACCAAGCATGGATGATACATCCATCGGCAGCGTAATCAAGGGCCAGAAGTCTCCTGGGGCCTCACCAGTGTCAGGAATCCTTTGTTTGTCCATGTTTACTGAATGTCCTCTCTGGCCATCTGTCCTGTGGGCTCTTAGGCCTTGTTTGCTGAGTGTCAGGCTGTCTTTGCTAACCTTTCTTTCTCCCACAGTTGCATTTTTGATGATGATTTCCTATATCCAAACATTCTAGTTCTCAGTCTTCACTGCACAATAGTGCAATTTAAAAACTTTTTGGATGTCTTGACCTTTAGACAACAGATTGAAGGGAGTCACAAACTGTTGGTTTTTTCTTTTAAAGGATGTTTGAGTAGGTTTGTAGCATTTTTGAGTCAACATTGCCACCTGGTGGTAAAGTAATTTATTAAAAATGTGGCAAAACTTTTATTGTTGGATATTTCAAGTCAAGAATTTTTAAATGGTGCAGATTTTGAACCAGAAAAGACCTTAATAACAATTCAGTTTAAATACACAACTTCAGGTCATGAGGTCCTAGGAAAGTCATGAGAACCAGGGTCTTGATGTTCGCTCAATTAATTATTAGGCTAACAGGGCATGGTTCCAGATCGACAGACTATCACCTTTTTTCCCCTCAGAAATATCTAATTAATTATTCTTAAGATTTTTGTTGCATCTTTAGTTTTTCCTCTATATTTTTAAAAGAAATTTCTTGTCCAATTTAGCTACTTCCTGGAGGTAATTACAAGATGAAGCAAAACAAAAACAAACACCAAAAACCAGTTTTTGAAGGAAACAAGAGCATGTGACATTCTCCTCTTTGACGGGATCGCTTTACTTCTTTATCCAAGTCTTTCTCTCTGACTTGTGAGTCTTTCCTTCTGCCTTGTGCGTGGTGGGTGAGTGAGGAGTGAGCATAAAGGGAAATTCATTTGTATTACGTGGCATCTTAGCCCCAGTGGTTAATTCTTGTTTTGGTTGTAGTGGTGTCAGATGCTTGCACTGCTGAACAGCACAAGGTGGGGTGCAGGGATGTGGGCCTCAGGGAGTCTGTGAAAATTGCTGGCAATGTCCTTCCAGCAATGATCTTGGGCTCCTTGATTCCATTAGATTCTAACTTTGGTTGCACATTGGAATCACCTAGAAGCTGAAAACCTTACCAGTGTGAGCCCCTGTCATTGGACATGCAGCTGGAAAGCTCAACAGGTGATTCTAATGTGTGATGAGCCTGAAAACCACCATAAAGCCAAAAGTGTGCAACAGGTCCAAAGGACACCCCTCATCTCCTTCCTCCTCCTCTCAGCCCGACACGCTTGGCTCCCAGCAGAATCAGGCACTGAGAGCCTCCTCCTGTCTATACCCCAGCAGGATGCATGAGGTTTCTGAAGCAAGTCCAGCCCGGTCCCAAGGGCCTCGGGATTTGGTGAGCTTCATAATACATTTCACATCACACCCACCTGCTCTCTGCTGGGTCAGCCGAGGTGAAGCGACAAGCTTTTGTAAAGACACATGCTGGCCCCTTTCCATCTCCCGGGGGTGATGAATCAGACGGTCTGAATGTCCTTGTGAGGTGTTTGGAATCTGAAATGTTATCCAGCTTTCTCCTTCAGCAAGTTTCACACGGGGTCCAGGGAGCTCTGACCTAGAACTGAAGTCACTATTGATTTTGAAAGCAACTTCACTAAAACCAAATTTAAAGGCTGCCTCTGTTACATGCACATATTTAAAAAATAAAAGACAGAAGTGATACTAAGAGGATTTAATACGATTTCCTGCTAAAGATGATATATACTTGTGGTTAAAGATCAAAACAAAACAAAAAACACTCTGGTCCTCCAATCTTGTATTTTTCCATCAGACGCTTACTGGAAAGTGACAGTGATAAGCAATTATTTTTCTATTTTTATCATCTTGGTCCACTTGTATCTTTGACCTTGTTTGTAAAACCTCCTTACTTCAATTGTTTTCTCTCAGGCTTGTTATTACCTGCCAGTTCTTTAACTGCCAGAGATTTCCTCAATTATCCCCTCTTCCTCAAGTAGATAAGGACTCCAGAGCCCTCCCCCCCGGAATTCATGGTTGGGGGGCAACACCACCCTCCACCTTGTCCTGGCTCACCCTTGTCCTGACTCACACGCTAGCACTACTCTGAGTAATCCTGAGCACCAGGTCCATGTTTTCATGGCTCACTGAGCGCCTCAAACATCCTCCAGCAGGTGCTGCGGAAACCATGAATTGAACATGTCCCGAAGTGAACCCATCATTCTTTCATGACTGATATTTCTGGGGCAGTTACTGATAGTTCCTGCCAGTCACACAGGGCTGGAGATTCAGGAGTGGTCAAGACTAATACCGTCCCTTCCTGCCTGGACCTTATGCTCCTAGTGGAGGAAACTGTTAGAAAACAAGAGAGCATAATGATAGGAATGGATAAATGTATTGAAGAAAAATAAAACAAAGTTAGCAGCTGGAGGGTGGTGGTCACATTTTAGGGAGGAGACCCAGGACAGCCAGCTCCAGGGAGGTGGCCTGCAGCCCAGGCGGCAGTGAGGTCATGGTGGCTCCCGGTGGCTCCCAGCGGGGAGTGTTCTAGGCAGAGGACTTTCTCCAGATTTGCTTGTCTGTCTACCAGCCACTTTGTGACTCAAGCTAGGAATTTGTGTGCTCATATATTCCTTCTTCCCTCTACCCCAGCATCGTAACATTTATCAGAATCACGAAATCTATAAGATTGATCTTGTGATTTTGAAGGATAGGGTGAGGGAGGGACACACACACAACCCAGTTCCTAGGAAAATCTAAAGAAAATGTTTTTCTCTTTGACTTTTCTCCATCTCCTCTACTTGAATCCAGCCCTCCATTTCCCCCCCCCATCTGGACAGCCACTGTGGACTTCCTGTCCCCTCCCGCTTCTGCCTTCCACAGTAGTGATGTGCCCACTGCATTCATCGGATCCTCACAGTTGCTCCCCCGCTGGCCTGAGTGGCCATGACCAGGTGCAAGTTTCTGCACTGGACACAGGGCCTGGGTCCTTGTCGCTGTCTCCAGCCTCATTTCTCCTTAAAACAGTGCCATTACCTTTCCGTCAGGCTTGGCAGTTCTTGCCATGAGCCATTTCTTCCTACACCCAAGGCTCCATCACCACTGCTTGTCTCAGGGGAGCGGCCTCTGCTGTTTGCCTGGAGAACTTGGCTCTCCTTCAGGGGACCCTCTGACTCCCTAGGACGGCTCAATGACCCTTTTATTGCAGGCCAAGCTGTCCCTTTCAAAAGACTGAACTGGCTCTGCCATTTTGACTTTCCTAGCTCATTTGTCCCCAAGTTATTTATCATGGCAGCTGCAATGTGTAGGGAACAGTAGGTCCCTTACGGAATATGTGAAAAATAAGTGTAGCATAAGTTTTAACATTCAAGACTGTTGTATAAATAAAAACAATAGTTACAGTACTTCTTAAATAGGAGTTACTGTTCTGAATACTTTACGTACACTAACTCAGGTAACCCTCATTCCAGTTCCTTTGAGGTGCATGCAGTACCCCCATTTTATAGATGAAGAGGCCAAAGAGCAGACAAGATCAACACATGGCCCGAGTTCACACATCCTCTAACCGGATCCGGATTCATGCTTGGGACCCTGATGATCCACTGCTTTTTGTAACATTAGAAACTGTTTTGTGTTCTGTTAGAAGGAAAAATTCAAAAATTCGCAGAAGCACCTGTGAGTCATCCAGAGAACAAATTTATTTCTGTAGAGTCATCGTTCTGCTTGACTATCAACAGTAATTACCCCCATGATAAAGGATGATTTCTTTGGGCTGGAAGGGCGGGCTGGAGAACGGGAGGACATTTCTGTGGATCCCACATCACTGGAGAAATGGCTTAATAACAACTTGATGATGTGGGAAAATCTGTAGATGGATGATCATAGACCAGATGGTCCCTTCACCCTAAGGATATCTCGGAATTCTAAAACTATGTCACAAACTCAGGCAGTCTATGGGGACGGGGAGCCCATCAATTTAGTTTAATTTTTTTTCCTGCCTACTGGGAGCTCATAGGAAGTTAAGTTACTTTATAGAAAACATATAGATTTCTTGTATATGCGATTTAGTTTTTGGAATGACTTTTATGCCCTGCCTCCATCCTTTGGAGTCTTGTTTTTCCCTAGATAAATCCATGATTTCTTTAGATTATTCATTTAAAACAGTTTGTTAGAAAAAGATTCTGATCTCAAATTAGGCAATGTCATCCTTGGAGAGCAATTGTTATTTAATTTCTAATCTTAGAATGGAAAGGGAGAAAGGTTATCAACACAAAATAAACCATGCAAGGTAAAAGAACCCCACTAGAGAGATTGTCACTTGAAATTGCTTTCAAGTCTAAGACCTGAAAAGGCTTTTGATAAGTAGTGGGTTTCATGTAAAATCAAGTATGTTAAGTCAGCCATTAAACCATGGTACCTTAAAAAAACCTTAAAGCATAGGTACCTTGATAAAGTGAAGTACTTGTTCTTAATGATGCCATGAAAGGGAAGGGATTTGGCCAGGGGAGATGGGGAGGGGGCTTCCTAGATGAGGGAGACTTGAGCGTTTTGAGATCAAGTGGGTTCCCTTGAGGATAAAGGACAGGGAAGCACATCTGGGGCAAGAAGGGAGGTCCTGGCCTCCACAGAAGCATATGTGACCTCAATGTCTAGAGTCTATTGGACGCTTGGTAGAGTAGTTTCATGGCGTTTGTAGACTCAGTGTTAATTTACCAGTGATCTTTAAAGGCTTTAAACTAAGCATAGTGTCGGAAATGTATAGCAACCTGTCACTCATTCAGGATTTGAATCTCTGCCTTGGTGGCCATGAGCCTTGGAAGCAGACCGGTTGAGTGGCAGTGAGCAATGTGGCCAGAGCACACAGTGCAGTTTCCAAGGTCTCTGATTCTTCTGTTTATACTTCGGCAGCTTTCACGGAGCATTGGAGATTTGGTTCTTTTGTTAGTTCAGGTCATGTAAGGAGCAGACACCAACACAGGACTGGTCACGTGAGGATTTTATTAGGGAAACCGCCTACTAGAGGGATTGGGAAGGTGCCCGTGATGCAGATGGGGAGGGAGGAGCACTGGGCGGACACCACAGCCGCTGACGTCAGCCACTGTGCATCTAGGAAGGGCTCAAAGGCCATTAGGAAGTCTCAAAGACAAAGCACCCTGTCTCGTGACACCCAGGAATGTGCCTGCCTTGGTGTCTGCTGCATTTGAGCAACCAGTGGGAATCGCAACGCCAGCACAGACAAGGCCTTGGACCTCAGAGCATGGCCCTGGGTGCCTCGGTGCTCCCTGCCAAGGATGTGCTCAGTTTCCTTTCAAAGTATTATCTAGAAACATCAACAGGAACACCACCAAAAAGAAGACTAAAATTGCATATATATATGTGTGTGTGTGTATGTGTGCATGTATATAAAATGTATATACATTTGTTGTTGTTTGTTTTACTCTCACTGCTTTCATTGTTCAGGAAGTAGAAATAAATAACTGAAAGGAAAAAACTGTACAAGACAAATTTTTCCTTTTAAAACTTTGTTCTTTTGAGACTGCCGAGCTCTGTAACTCTGTAACTACTTCATGGCTTTGCAATTACTTTCTTGGCCCCTGTAGCCACAAAGAGCACAAATGAACACACAGAGCGCCTGCCTGTATCACTGTACCAAGCTTCATAAACTGATGATCATTAATTTACCCTTGTAACCTATGATCTCATCCCCCAGCTAATCAGAACTGCCAGGCTGTTCTGTCTCACCTTTGTACTTCCTTTGGTGCCTCTTCGTGTACATCACATAAAAGTTCTAGGCCACCAGAGATCAGGGCCTGATATTCTAGGAATGATCCCATTCAGTGCCTCCAAATCCTGGTTCTGTTTCAGTGTTTCTACATAATAACAACAGAAATTTACACTGTATAGTTCATTACCTTTTTTGGTTCATGGGACTCTCATAACTTGATCCCAGCCATGGAATCTCCTTGGACAAATTCCCACATCCAGAGAGCCCTGGTGAGCTTAACGGCTTGGTCCTGTGTTGAGATCCTAGATCGGCAGCTTTCCCACGGCTGGCTTCCCGGAGACAGTCCGCACAGCTCTCCAGGTGCTCACATCTGGGGCCTTTCTGCAGGAGAGTGTTCTGCTTCTCCCATAGCCTCAAGGTGGAGCAGCTGCTGGCATGCACATGCTCGAAGGCCTGGTGGCCCAGTGAGAGTCCACAGGGCTCACTTTTCAGGGCTTCTGTGGGTTCACCCAGGGTCTCAGCATGTACACTGAGTCCTCCCTGTATATGAACCTGGATTACCAGAAGGAGGAGATGACCGCAGTGGTTAGACCTTGACCATCGTCTTGCCCCCCGGTTAGTAGAGCCTCTTTCCATCTTCCTAATGCCCACTGAGCCCTTTGCCTGCAGTCTGGGGTTCACAGTGATCGTGGTCTCACTCTTACACTTCGGGGTATGTGACTTGTTTTTATTTTCCTCTCCAACACTTGTGGTCTCACAAGTGTAAAAATCATGCACATATTTAACATACAATACACACTCATGTTCAGTAGTAAAAACACACACGCAATTGATTCTCATTGCTCACTGTAGGAAACTTTGTAAATTGAATTATTGAATATAGAACCATTGCTGCTTGGGGGAGATATATACACATATAGACATCTATATTAGATGTCTTCTGTGGATTATTATCTTCAATTCTCAAACCAACTCATCTGAGTAGACCCTATTTTTGTTATTTTTTTTTCAAAAGAGAAAACTGGGCTCAAAAGAGAAAGACTTACCTGTCTGAGGCCCCCAAACAGATACCAGAGGTGGGATTCAAACTCCATTCAACTGCCACAGAGCAGGTGCTTCTAGAACTTTCCTCTGCTGCCATCCACACCCTCTGCCCATCTCAGCTCCAGAGCAGCAGCCAGGGTCTGAACCTGTGCCACCTCAGCTGGCACTGGGCTTGCTGAGGCATCTACAGATTTCCACCTCTCTGTGCTTGTCTGCAAATGACCATGAAAGCATACAAGGAGATTGAAAATAAATTGGAGCTAATAGACAAATTTATAAGTTCCACAAATAAAAAATATACTGTAAGAGGTAAAAAACAAACAAACAACCCATAAAATGTACACAAGGGTATGCAGTGAAAAAGATGACTATTTTCTTCTATCACAACCCTTTATCTCCCAAATCCTCAGAAAACTGCTGTTACGGGTCGCTGATTCAGCCTCACAGATTACCAGCTAAAAGCACTTTGGGGAAAAAAGAGTGGTTAAGAATGGGCAATCTGAGTTTGAATATATCTAGCTTCTAAAACATGTCAACACAGGCAAGTTATCCGAAGCCCCTGAACCTCAGTTCCCACCCCTTGAATCTGGAGGCCATAATCTTGCCTCTCAAGCAGGCTGAGAATTAGGCGCCTCTGTATGTAAAGTGCTTGCCACTGTAAGACGGCTGCTCGCTAGTCATGATCTTCGCCTGGGAAATACTGAGCGTCCCAGCCTTCCACATCTGTGAGGTGCCTCTGACTTTCCCTGCCCGCCTGCTTGTGCTGAACCACTGTCCTCTGCCATGGGTCCAGCATCGCAGAAGTACCTGGTTCTGCAGAGAACACTTGATCAACCACATCCTTTCATGCATAGCAAGCCACTGCTTCCTGTTAGAAGCAGTAGGGAGAGGATTTTGTCAAGGACCAGCACAGCTCTGGGCTCAGCTCTAGTATCCCCAAAACACAGAAAGGAAATAGGAACTTTTAAACTAAAGCAGAAGAGAGAAAGGTATATTTCCCAATTCAAATGATCAGGCAGTGTCACCCCTTCCAGATTAATCCCCCAACATCAGTGTTCCTACCGTTTTTTTCCAGGTAGAGATTTCTCTATTGGGGAAACCAGTTTCATTTCAGGAAAACTTAGTGCTCTGCCTTTCCCTAAACATTTCCAGCACTGAACCTACTTGAAAGGACCTATGGGAAATTGATTCTTTTGAAAGAATGAAGTAGCTTTCCCCCTAGCAACTGGACTTTTTAATTTTATTTTATTCTTTGTCTTTTTGAGTCAGGGTCTCCCTATGCAGTTCAGACTGGCCTCAGACTTGCAATGATCCTCTTGCCTCAGCCTCCCAAGTGCTGGGATGACAGACATGAACCACCATGCCCGATGGCAATTGGATTCTTTTCCAATATTTTGACTTTAGTAGATGTGCTACCCTTGGCAGAGACTTTACAAAGGATTTAACATGCACGCTACCGTTCAGCTAAGGAAAGTCAAAGTTATATCTCACTTAAATCTTTCATGCAGTGGGTCAACTAGTATATAAATAAAGTTAAAATAAAATAGAAAGCCCCATCATGGGGCTAGGAATCTGTATTTGAATCATTTAATCATTTTACATTTCTATGGGAGCTAGGAATATTGATATTCCCCTGATTTGTGCATCTTTGAGATTTAATTTCTATTTACATTAGTGGGAAAACAGTATATACATAGGATTTTTGTTTTGAGAAGGCCTCCAGAGGCTTGTTTGCCTTTTAAAAGAGAAATAAGAACCCTGTTCTCACATGCTCAGGAGCAGCTATAAATGTGACTATAAACTCAGATTTCTCAGAATTTTATACCTGTATTGTATCTAAATGGATGTGTGTGTTCTTTCTGTATCATTTAACATTTTGATATAAAAATGTAGCAAAATTGTGCACCCTCCAAACACTTGTGTTGAAATGAAGGGAAGTAATATCTATTCTGGTCATTGAACAAGTAATTCTTCTTCTCTGTCTTTGGAGTCTCAGCTCAGCCTCTGCTTGGAAGGCTTGAGCCTTTTGCTACTTGATTGTTCCAGGATTCCTGGCTATAAACATAACTTGGGGTGTTCACTGCCTACATGCAAGTTCCAGGTCAGGGTGCAAGAACAAACTAATCACTAGGTACTGCCCAAGACCTTTATTTTACCCTCTGTGTGGTAACTAGAGCTAATTCTTTCTTGGCAGTCTGCAAGCTCTACCATAAGAATTTAAAAGTATTTTCTGTTTATAGATCTCAATGAGAAGAATTGAGAAGTTTCACTTTATCATTTAACTCTGTTCCCCATCTGCTTTCTCTCCTTGACTGGGGTTTGAACCCAGGGCCTTTGCACTGAGCTATTAACCATTTTTATTTTGAGATAGGGCCTCATCACCTAGGCTGGGTTCAAACTTGTGATCCTCTGGCCTCAGCCTCCTAGAGTACAGGGATTACTAATGTCTGTCCCCATGCCATTCAGCTCTGCTTATAATTTAAAAAGCATAGAGATGAAATGCTTTTTGGTGCTTCATAGTACAATACAATTTTAATAACACATTAATACATGCTCATCATTAGATCTTCTTTCCCTAGCCTGCTCCTGTGGATCAATGGCGCTTCATAGGAAAACAGTTCCTTAGCTGTGACCAAATGATGACGTCATCTGGTAGCATGGGGTAAAGCTGGAATCCACATGGGGGAAGGGGAAATGTGGATCCGGTTTGGGGCACTCACTGTCTGGCTAGCAAGAACACACGCAGAGTTATTTGCAACAATATAGAGCTGATAAATAGGGCTGTGGTTTGGCTAAGTGGTTTCCACCCGTTTTTTGGCCACAACACACATGAGAACTGAAGTTGACATGATACGCCCCATCAGTGCCATCATGCTTAACACAGTTTTATCGAAAGCAGCTCTAGTCCCAACCAGTTCCCGCTTATTCAAGAAAACCACGCTAATATTTGGTGCCAATTCCATTAATTTAAAAGTGCCAGTGATTGAAAAAGTTTGATACTTTATCATTAGTAATAAATGACAATGCACTTCACAACTGAGTGCTCACAGGTTAGAAGCTCAGTAGTGCCCCTCACTTTCTCGGTGACACTGAAACAGCAGCCTGCCCACGTGGCTGCTCTGTCCTTTACAATAGAAGAAGTGACAGAGCCACTCCCAGGCAGAGGCTCCAGGGTGACTTTTCTCTCTTGGCGCTGGGCAGCTCGCTTCCCCTAGTAAAGGCTCTTCTCTTCTGGCCTCCTAAGCTCTGAGGCTCCATGGGGGACAAGCAGGGGGATTCTCTCAGGAACTGACAAAGAGCAGCAGTGAGGGCCCTGGAAAAGACTGTGGGTCCCTTGGGAGCCCCATCCTTCCGTGCATGTGACACCCCCAGAATTAACCTGGCTAGCTGCATAGCTCCTTGGCAGAGTTGTGGGCCGGCCAGGCCTCAGCCAGGCGTTGGGTCAGTGCTTCCTCGTGGGGTGGTGGCTTTGCCCAAAGACCCCTGAGGGTCAGGGAAGGAAGGAGAAAGGATGCCACGTGCTGAGCTCTTAGCTTGTTGGCTCTTTTTCCACCATGCCAGACCTTGTTGTGTGGACCAGTTGGCTTGAAGACGATATACTAAGTGAGGAGAGGGAAATCACATGTAGAATTTCTCCACGCTGCCAGTCAGAAAGGCAGGAAAACGTACTGTTGAGGGCTTGTCTTTTTTTTTTTTCAAGTTACAATAAATTTTTTGTTTCACACTATGTAAAACAAATGATTGCAAAACAACTACAATCAGAATTAAATTACTACTGCACTTTCTAGCTGTTTAAAAAAGAAGTTCTAGTTTTGAAAAAGTATCAAATCTACTTTCAAAGTGTGTAATATCACCAGGGAAAGGGTTAGAAAAACTGAAGGCAATGGAGGAGATTTAAGTGTCGAGTAGGAGTCATTTTTGATAGGTAGACAACCAAGACCTTCTCCATCACTAATGTAAAATTAGATTATTTTCAATCTTAATCCATATTTAATGTACTTCCTCTTTGGTTGTTTTCTGTTTTGTTTCTTCAGTGTGGAAAAGAATAAGTTTACTTTGAGTCTTCTGAAGCTTTATTAAAGTTAGGCAGCAAGCAGAGTAGACGAAGATTGTTTCACCCGCGGCTATCAAGAAGTCAAAAGGCGACATCAGTCGTGTCTGTCCGGGGTGACCACCGTCCAAGGAAAGAGGCCACGGGGTCTTCTGGCCTCAGCCGATTGATCTCTAGGCCTCCATTGCCTCTTCAGGGGGCTCCTGAGTTTCACATATGCAATTATAAGGTTGCTTCCTCTCGTCCATCTGCGTGATCTCTCTGACTTGAAGAAGGCAGGTTTCCTCTGCATGCGATGCCTTTTTCAATTTTTCGTGTTTTTTCCTTCATCATCACTCTCCAAGCCGCTGTTTCAGTGTTTCTTCCTTTTCTTTTTCTTCTTCTTTTTCTCCTCTTTTAGTTTTCCTTGGGGCATTTCCATGAGGGTTTGAGGTTTTTTCATAGAGTCTTGTCCAGTTATATCATCTGTGTCTTGGTTAATTTTCTCTGATTGTTGAGACAAAATACCCGATGCCTAAAGTGAAGCAAGGAAAGGTTTATTTAACTCACAGTTTCTTTTGGAGGTTTCAGTCCATACTCAGCTGGCTCCAAGGCAGGGTGATGTGACTGAGGGGCAGCTGTTTATGGTGGCTGCAAGTGACAGGTGCAAAAGGGCAAAAGAGGGAAAGCACACCTCCTTCCTCCCCTGTATTGTGTGCTGGTTACCCACCCCTGGACAGGTGCAGCACTCAAACCACCCATCCCAGCGCTAGACAACGAACCAATCACAAACGCTAGATTCAGCTGCCTCCCTGATTGCATGAGGCTGGGGAGGGGGCAGGCGTCTGAACACAAACCATACCAATCTGTAATACAGTGCTCTGAATGAGCAATCTGTTTCCCAGCTTTCCCTGTACAACTTGAAAAATGAGTGGCAGCATTTGTAACCCCATCTACCTTCTTTCCAGTAGGATCTCAGATATGTTATTGTTGATCTTTATGTCTTCCTCATACTTGGAGCAAGCAGTAGCCCACTCCTGTCCCTGAGTACTCCACATAGTCCAAGTGCTCCATGCTTTTCCTGGATGCTCTCTTTCTGTTGTTCCTTGAAGTCTTCTTTTTTTTTTTCTGACTTTGAAGGACTTATATAGCAGCTCTAGATTTATAGAGTCTGCCTGAAGATGCCTTCAGATCCTCTGTCTTAGGCTTCTCAAGCAAACAACTGTGTCTGAGCCATTGAAATAGTATTTCCTGTGTACCTAACGAAGTTATCTCCAGTGTAACTCACATCATCTAGACTCTTCCCTGAATTGGCATGTGGAGCCCTCATTGTTCTAGTTTTTGGATCATAATAGGCAGAATTTGGATACAAATTTCTCAAATATTTTGCAATATCTTCTCAAATTCTGAGATTCCGAACAGTGATTCGTCTCTTGGAGTCAAAATTCTGTCCAGACACGTCAGTGTTATCTGCATACTTATCTTCATCTTTGCTATTAGGATCTTTTTCCATCTGAGAATTTGGTTCCTCTTCCCGCCACTGGTATTTTTGGAGAATTAGCTTGTTCTACTAATTTTCCTGAAGCTAATTCTTCTTGGAGTTTCTGGGCTTTCAGTGTTTGTTTTGTCAGGTCAATTTTGGCATACTCTTCCACAATTTTCATGGGTTCTTCTGGATTACAGCCATTTCACCAATCTCTCTTCCCATCGTATTAAACAGCAACTGAGGCTGGACTTGTTCATCTGGAACTAGGTTAGTACCTCTAAATTTGGCTCCAACTTGCCTACGTCTCTCCAAGCAGTCTTTCTTTTTGTGTGACATGATCCTACACTTTTCACACGTCCTTTTGCAGTACTTAGTCATTGTGGAATTCTGTTTTACAACTCTCTTGTATCATTCACCAGATGCACTAAATTACTTCTGTTTTTCTGCCTGTGGTCTCTGATGCTTTAAGGTGGTCTTTTTTATGGATTAGTGTACTATGGCATTGACGAAATATACAGAGGAATGAAGATTCATGTCTTTTCCTTCTTCATCAACTTCTGCAGGAGCATTGCCAAATTTTCATTGTTCTTGTAGCTCCTTCTTCTTTCTCCAGTCCTCTCCAGTCATCTTCTTTGGTTCCTCCAAATTTGTTTCTTTGGATCCTGACAAGGGTGCAGTATTAGCTGTATCCAAAGTTGCTGCCAACATCATGACGGGGCTTCCTCCAGGTCAGCTGCCTTCACTCCAAAACCATCTGATTTAAAAGCAATCAAGCCGCAAATGTTTGCTTCCCAGAATTCTGCCTTCTCCAGGCAACCACTGCCATAGCTTAGGGACAGGCAACACATGCCTACTAAGAAGTAGTTGGCTCTGGGCATGGCAGTGCCTGCCTGTGATCCCAGCACTCAGAAGCTGAGGCAAGAGGATCCCTGGGAGTTCAAGACCAGCCTCGAACAAGGTGAATTCAAGGTCAGCCTGAATCATATAGTGAAACCCTGCCTCAAAAAAGACTATATCATCCCCACCTGGAAATCAGTGCCACATGTAGGTCGCTGCCAGAGTGGGGACAGCCAGACCCAAGCCCCAATCCGTGAGTCAGTGCCATTGACCTTTGCGGGGGTGGGGGGCAGAACCAGGACTCACTGGAAAGTGATCCCGCCTGGAAACCCTATCATTTTCTTTGTTTTGTTTGGTTGGGTTTTGTTTTTGTTAAATCTGATGGCATGAGCAGCTGTTTAAAAGATAGCAAGACATATTATGGTAGCCGTTTTGGATTTACTATTAGCTTGTTTTGAAGTCCTTTATTGCATTCATTGTTTTGTTTTTATTCTGTTTTGTTTTGTTCATTTTTTACTATGGCCCAAGGTATCTGCAGCTATTTTGAAAACAACAAAAGGCATTATGGTAACTATTGTTGATTTTGTAAGCTTTTGAGGTTCTGTATCACTTATACTGGTTTATTTTGATTGGTTTTATTGTGTTCTATTTTCCTTGGTTTTATTCTCTTCAAAAAAAAAAAAAAAGACTAAATGTATCTATCTATGGATCTATTTGTCAATCTATGTCAATCTATGGATCTATCTGTATTGGCCTGCAGGCTCTCTGGCGCCTCCAGCGTCGGGAAGGTGGAGTTGTGCCTGTTTCTATATTTATCCTGTGTGGGGAAAATACTTAGGAAAAATTTCCCCCGGCTTTAGAATCGCAGAATGTTAGGACAAGAAACTCTCAGAAGCTTAGTGCTTAAAACAAACAACAGCTTACGTCTTTGTAGGAGACTCAGAAATGAATGAAGAAGTTTGTGATATACTTAGTAACAAACCAGCTAAGTTAATAGCGTTATTAATTGGTAGCCAGATGCTGAGAGGACGCGTGTGAACACAGTGTCTTTTCTCAAGTTTGTGTTGAACAGAATGAAAAAGGCACTAAAATAATTACTGAAATAATTTACAATTGTAAAAGTTGCTATAAAGGGCATACCAGGATATGTAAGAAGGAATTATTATTTTTCTTTTTTGTTTCTTTTTGTTGTTGTTGTTGTTTTGTTTTGATAACTGGAATTGAACTCAAGACCTTGTGCTTGCCAGGCAGGTGCTGTGTGTGAGCTGTGGAAAAATAAAGCATGTTTCAGTTACTGTGAACTTGGGTTTTATCAATAGAAAAATAAGGCCATTTCCATTTTGAAAAGCAATAGCATTCCAACATCCTTGTTCTTTGGAAATATACATATGAGGAATTTTTATTTTATTTTTTGTGGCGCTGGGGATGAAGCCCAGGACCTTGCTTAGGGTAGGTAAGTGCTTTACCGCTGAGCCATGCCTGCAGCCTGGAAGTATGCAGGTGGAATTAAATACTGGGAAAGAAGCCATACTCTTGGCAGAATTTCCTGTGATTATTTGTGTTATTTGTTCTGTACGTTATTCCCCTCCATAGCATGTTTCATTTCAAATAGAATAGTTAAAATAGTTAACACCCCTGTCTCAACAAGAGTCCAAAAGTTTAACAGGATGCCCACTTCTGCCTTTAAAAAAGAATTTACAGTGCCTGGAATCTAAGAATTTAGAAATAAATTTTGATTTTACAAGGCAATAGAGGAAGGACAACTAAAGCAATTAGCCTGAGAATAGAGTCTATGAATCAATCACTCAGAATTATTTTTCACATAAAAACATTTCTAAGATTTGCTTATGAGTATCCAGGCATAAGCCAGAGAACATATTTCCCAGAGGAGTTGTATAGTCTGTTGGACAATAGCAAGGAATATTTTGTAATGTTTAGAATTTCCATGGGGGATTTTCAAGATGGTCTAAGAAAGTATGGATCAGTTCTGGATGGGTTGCTGTTTGCACAGCTAGATTAGGAGAATCTGAATTTCCTGGGAACTGTGTGATACTGATATAGGGGAAAGAAACTCCCAATCCTACTAGATGTCTGGTATGAGTTCGTGTTCCATAAAACTGAAGAATGAATTTTAGGAACAGTGGAGCTTAAGAGCAGAATACATTTATTGATAGAAAGAAAGCTTCTGTCCAAGAGAGAGACAGGAGTCTCAAGTGGGTTGTCCGATTTGTCTTTTTTAAGAGCAGAAATTTAAACTGAGTCCCAATTACTGAAGAACCAACTATCCCACCTCTTTTGAGTGAGAAAGAAGATTTTCCTATTGCGAGAACCACAGTTTCCTTAACATCTAGGGATGCACTTTATTAAAACTCTGAGTTCCTATCGTTTTCAGGAACTGTACAACCTCGCTATGACTCTTTCCATTTATGGTGGTAGAAGGGGGAAGAGAGACACGGCCAGGCTAGAGATGTCACCCAAGGTATCGAGGAAGGGCTGAGCAGCATCCCGGGGTCTGCCTGGCCTTCAGCTAGTCTCTCAGATTCCCGGGGCCACCTCTGCATACTCATGGAATAAGATCTGCTCATGTACCAGGCTGTTCTAGAAAGGGAGGTCATGATTACTGAATTGTGAAGTTCTTTTGGTGCTATCAATTCTTTATAAAATAAGTTGTGTGTGTGAGTGCTTGTGCGCATGAGTGTTGACAGATGTGAGAGGGAAGGGTACTAGCAAGTGGTGAAATTCTTGGAAATGCAAGTTTGAATGCTCTAGAGTCATGGCTTGCCCACTGGGCTCTCTGATGAACTTCCTTGCTATTGTCTAACACATTGTACAGCTCCTCTGGGAGATGTGTTCCCTGGCTTATGCTTCATTGTGATGTGTTTTCATGGGAAATCTTTTCACTCAACTATTTTGGAACATTCAACTACTTCCTTGGAAAAAACTCATAACTTCTTCAAGGGAATGGCAGGTACACACGCTTTCAATTAAAACTGGACATTAAAGACAGAAATTGTGGTGTGACAGCTGAGCAGCAGCTTCCTCCTCCGCTGAGCACTGCTCTCTCTTTTCTTTCCTCATCCCTGCTTGGAATTTGTTCCCCTCTGCCACACTGTCATATGGGAGTGGGGAGAAATTAAAATGCTGCTTTAGAGGCAATTGTTCATTTTGCACTCGTTTTTGTTTTGGAATCTACATGGTCCTAGGTATTGTGCTAGCTGCCAGTTCACAAAAGTATCCAGTTGTGATCTTCAGAGAGCCCAGTCCGTGGTCTACCTCTATAGAGACCAGCTTCAGTTGTTCAAGGTCTTTCATAACTGTGTCTTGCCCAAAACTGCAGGCTGATTGGTTGGTGAAGGAAGTCATGTGTTGGACAGTAAGCAGAGTCAGCTTTAGAGTCTTGTCTCTGTGAGTTAGGATTAGGAAAGGTACTTCCTACTGTGCCTTGGTTTTCTCATCTGCAAAAATGGAAATAATTGTATTTGCTACTTAAGTTCAATGAGCTAATAATATAAGTCACTTAGTTACTTTTCTCTCATTACTGAGACAAAATACTGAAAGCCCAAGGTTACAGGGGAAAATGTTTATTTAGCTCACAGTTTGTTGAGGTTTCAGTCTGTAATTGACTGGATCCAAGATGGGATGACACATGGCAGAAGGCAACAGTTCATGGCAGTGGAAGCCAGCAAAAGCAACCAGGGGATTTAACAGGCTCTTATATCTTATCCAGACTGCTGAGGTTAGGGTGGTGTCAAACCAGTCAGGGGACTGATAATAATCACACACCCTTAATCCCAGCATCACACACTCTAAATTCATCCACTTCTGAAAAAGCCCCATCTAAAATTGCTTAAGGCTTTGGGGGGACACCTAGACATAAACCATAACACTGCATTGTGCTGCAGATACTATGTTAAATATTTCATACATTATAAACTGCGTAATTCTCAGGAATGCACTCCATGCTATTAGAGGAAGAAAGGGAGGCAAAGATGTACACTGCATGGTCAAGGCTGCACATGGGTATGTGGTCGGGTAGGCTGGCTGTGGAGCTGGAGGTCTTACCTCTTGGAGGTGTTACTTCATGTGTTGCTTAGCACAGCCTTGGTACCTGGTTTACTAGGTAAGTGGGGACGAGATGTGCCTTGTAGGACTCAGTGCAAAAGGCAATAAAATATGCTCTGAACGGTAATAAAATAGAAAACTTTTGCCTTGCTATCACCAAGTCTCTCTTGCTGCTGACAGTAGTACTTTTAATTTTATGTTTAATGTTGTGAGAACTTCAGAGGTGCCAAGGCACATAGGGAGTTATAGCTTGCTGAGATTCTTTCCCAATCAATCCCAATTTCTCACAGTCCACAGCCCCAGAACCCAGAGATGGTGATTCCCCAGGCAACTGCTGCCTTGAGGGGCATCTGTAGCTGGACCAAGGTGGGCAAATGGCTGTCCCTTGCAGAGTCCCACAGACCAAAAGTAACTGTGGATTCTCAGTTTCATTGATGTTGAAGATTTCTCTCACTGTTCTTGCATGGATAAAGCAGAACACCAGGTCTGGACCAAGGTAATATAGCAAATCAATACAAGATTTTATTTTTTAAATCTCTGTTTTTGGTGATGAGTAATAGCATCACAGTGCTACAGCAGGGGCTGAGTAACTGCAGTATTTTCTCTGTGGATCTCTCAAGGATGTTTTTTGAGGCTTCCCTATAGATTTAAATCTTATATGCCCAGAAGGCCAATGTGGGCACATTTTAGGAGAATGGCATCGGTTTCTACCATGGGTGGTCACAGTTCCATTTGATGTAGATGTATAATAATTTCCACGTGTAACCACAGACCTACCCAATTCCTATGTCGTAGGAGATGTGATTATGACTTTAAACACACTAGAGCAAACAGTGGGTGATGAGGTTAAATGAAACTGTGATCAGGATTTCTTGCTACTAAGGTTTTAATTGAATAATTAATTCAATTTTAGAAGCCACTTGAAGGTACTCTGTAGGGATTGTATTGGAGAGAGCAAGGACATATATTTTGTACCATTTTGCCAGTGTTTTCTTTGATGGAATCTGCTCTGTCTACTGCTTCTTGTGAAGTCAGGGCGACACTACACTCTCACCTGTGTTCACGGTGAGTGGCAGAGGCCACTCACTCATCTTGGTGTTTTTCAAAGCCTATGTCATCAGTGGAGTCAGCAGAACAAAGATTGAGGCTGAGTGCAGGGCAGATACCTAAGTTAGGTAGAGGCTGAGAGGCGATTAAAAAGAGTCCAGGCCCAAGATGGCGCTAGGATGGAGACAAGGCGAGGCAAGTCTGTGGTCCAGATGAGATGAGAAACGAGGCCTCAAGACAGCGACAGGATGGTTAGGCCTGTGAGCCTCCCCAGAGACAAAGCTGTATTTATATAATACAATAAACATGCAGAATCAATGCAGTGACATGCAGATAGATGACCGGAACACTTACACTTGCTCCTACGCCTTCCAGACATGCTTTTGTTCTTCTCTGCCCGGTATACCCTTGCTTTTCTATTGGGTCTCCATGCTACGTGTACCGTGTTTTTCTAATGGAGCCCTATGGATTATGATAGCTGACCCAAGGTAACTTGTTGTGCCCCTCCCTCATCAATATATACCAGGTTCTGTTCCTAGAAAGCAGGTAGTGGCCATCAGGGACAGAGACAAGGCCCAGGCAAGTGGAGGGACTGGCTGCTTCTTATGCAGTCATGTGGGTTCTGTTGTTCTTCAGGATGATGCAGAAGATGCTTACAGCCCCCGTGTGCCCTTCTTCACCTGTCTACCCTTCCCTCACCCATGAATGCATCACTGGATTCAGAGAGCTCAGCTCTGGGGAGCCCCGCAGGGAGATCTGCCCCAGTCCCCTGAGCACATCCCTCTGATGTGTGGCTGAGTCAGTGGTGCTTGATTGTCCTGACTGGCTCAGTGCTCAGTGTCCTGGATCTAATCAGAGGCCCCTACAGGCTGTTTGCCCAAGAACTGGATGGATACCACTGACTCATGAGGGACCCACTAGACGACCTTCATGAGGTACGCTCTTGGGGGTCAACCTCAGATTTCTCTCATCACATTAAAAGTACAGTACTTTAAGGTGTGTGTGTGTGTGTGTGTGTGTGTGTGTGTGTGTGAGTGTGTTCAGTTATTGTGACTTGGCCCAGAAAGTGTTTGGATTCAACTTTAAAAGTTAGATATAAAACATTCAAATTCTTTTGATCTCTCTTGTTGCCACACAGCTGTTAAGTTGCAAGAAAATCCAAAGTAGCTTTGGAAAAGAACAGTGTGTGTGTGTGTGTGTGTGTGTGTGTGTGTGTGTGTGTGTGTGTGCAGGCACGCGCTTGTGTACTTGGTAGTAATAGGTGGAGGTGCAGCTGCAAGGCCAGGCTTCCAGAAGCAAGGCACAAAGGTGCCAAGGTGTCTCTCCAGTGGGGACCGTTGAGCTTTACAGGCCCTTAACTCACAGCGGGTGACGGCTGCCCTTGGCAAGCCTGGCGGTGACTGTACCACCCAACTCCCACACAAAGGCTGCCTTGGGAATGAGCCCGCTAACCACAGCTGAAGGAAGGCCTTTCAACTAAGAAGGAAATAAGCAGAAAAAAGAGGCCTTTATTTGTGGGCACCTGACAAGCTAAATCCTGTTTCTCTTACTAAGGAGTTAGTCTCGGAATCAGGGTATGACATAAACCCATAAAACTGAACAAAGAAAGACAAGTGCTGCTTCACAATTAAGTTCTGGTAAATACAAAGGATGCCTGGGGCCAGTTTCACACCTCCACACAACAGGGGGGTGGGAGGTAATGGTAGGAAGCCTCTTTATCCTCATTGCTTATCACATATTCTCATAGAGGCGAGTGTGTGAACTTTAAACACCGGAAATAAGGAAGTGTTTTGCATGCTTTTTATTTCATCAGGGTTTCTGAACCTCTTGCTTTTTTTTATATTCTGAAATTCTAGTTCCGGTTCCTTGCTTAATCTTTGAACAGACATACACTCTTTAGGCTTTCAGACCAGAGTAGTTCATTTAGTTACTTAAATTGGGGAAAAAAAGGACAAATATCCCTTCTTTCTTGAAATCTACATTTTTGAAGAAAGAATACCATTAACAACAGACACAATAAATAAGTGAAACCTGAGAAGTTATAAGGTGAAGTGTGTTATGGATGAAGAGGAATTGAGTGGGGAAAGAGAAGCCTCATGACAAATGACATTTTGATGGCCCAGTTAGGGCTCATGGAAAAGAGGATGTTTGCTCAATGCTGGGAGGAGGCAGGGAGTGACATGCGTGGAACCGTGAAGAGCGTTTTGTGTTGGCAAAGACAAGGCAGAGGCCTGTGAGAGAGCATGTCCCACGTGTGTGATGACAGTGATGAAGCCTGTGGTTGTGAGCCAGTCATGGATTCAAGGACACACCGAAGGAGAGGTGTGGGACCTTGCACGTCCTTTAAGAACTTTGGCTTTTATCCTGAAAGAAGAGGGAGCTCTCCTATGGCTCTGAGCTTAGGGATAGTAACTTGGTCGGACTCCTTTCGACACTCAAACCTGTCTGTACTCTGGACTGGCCGTAGCATTCAGGACACCTACTTGAAGGCGACTGCAGTGATCTAAGGGCTTCAGTTACCTATTGCAAAGCACATATTGGAACAGGAACTCTCCATCTTTCACTCTGTAGGTGATTTGAGGCACTTCCTCTAACTCTTGTGGGTTTCATTTTTCCATTTTTAATTACATACAGTGGTTATACTCACCTGCTAATCTATGTGAAGTTAAAACTGACATAGTTTATGTGATTGGCCAGAGTTTCCTTAGCTAGTGTGATATTGATAGAGACATAAACATCTAAACCCTGGCTGCCTGACTCCAGACAACACCAGGGGAATAAATGACCATGCCACTCTTAAAAATGTGCCACTCAGATGTAAAGATAGCGGGATCACCAATCTGCATACAAGAACATAAATAAGTCAGTTTCACCAATCTGCACATAAGAATAGAAATAACTCAGTTTCAAGGAATATTCATTCCAGAACACGATGCTCTTGTCGGTTTTCCTGTGTGGAACAGGGCAGGGAACAAGATAGAGTCTTCTGTCTTTCCATGTTTCCACAGGGGTGGAATCAGGAGCTAATTCTTGCCAGTCTTCCACTTCTACGAGATATGGGAGTGCTTAGAAGCTCTTTGGAATAAAACCACATGGATTTTGATCTAGAGCTTAATAAGTGGGTCTGGGGAAGAAAAGATGGTTTCGGAGCAGATGGAGAGTGTGACTTATATGGGGCCAGGTCTGTTTTTAACCAAGAAGGCATGTGACTGTGTTGGAAGCAATGTGGCTTCCTAGGACTCTGTAGTGGAATGAAATATGGATCTGAGTGAAATCCACCAAAGACTAGGGAGCTTAGAGTGAAGTTGTGAGCTGGGCCAGCTAGCTAGCAGCTGTGTGGATAGAAGAAGTTGAGTTTGCAAAGCCACAGTAATAGAAGAGAATAAGGCAGAAGCCTTGGTTGTACCTGGCTAATGGAGACAGTACAGCACTTCTAATACTAATACAGACATTCTCATTCCTTACAAGCACTTTGTTTATGCTAGTTCTCTTCCCTTACTTTAATTTCATACTATCTGTATTATTATAAAGAGGTTCCTTAGTGCAATGTAGTTGAACTTTGCCTTTCTGTCTAGTCTGACATCTGTCTTTTAACTGAAGTGTTTAGGTCATTTATGTTTAATTTTATTGGGATTAGGATTGGTTTCAAATATTATATTTTGCTTTTAGGTATACCAGTTATTCTTTTCCTTATTTTTCCTCCTTTGGATTATTAAGCATTTTTCAGGGCTTAATTTTACCTTTGCTGTTGCCTTATTAGCTATATCTCTTTGTTTTATATTTCAAAAAATTTTTCTAGGATTAAGAATATACATCTTTACTCATCCTAATTGGCTCTGAAATAATGCAGTATTGTGTACCCTCACATGTAATGTATGAATCTTTCAACAGCAAACTGTCATTTCCTCTCTCCATCTTTAATGCTGTTGCAATAATAACTTCTATCTCTACATATGTTAAAGATGCTATTATTATGCTTAGTCAATTATCTTTAAATGAATTAAGTATTATAAGTAAGGGTTTTCTTATTTACCCATATATTTATGTTTATACCACTCTTCAGTCCTCTGTGGGGATTCAGATTTCCATGGGGTGTGATTCTCCTTCTACCTAAAATATATCCTTTAATATTTCTTACAGTGCAGATTAGTGGGAAGAGTTTTCTTAGTTTTCACATTTCTCAAAAAGCCTTTATTTTGCTTCATTATAAAATATTTTTACCAAGTATAGAATTCTAGATTGACATTTCTTTCTTTTCATTATAAAAGCATATTTCATAAAATTTACCATCTTGACTATGTTTAAATGACTAGTTCATTTTTAAGTATACAGTTTAGTACTTTTGCGTATTTACACTACTGTAAAACAGATCTCCACCATGTTTTCATCTTGAAGAGCTGACACTCTATGCCCGTTAAGCAAGTCCCTTTTATATCTTCCCATCAGTCCCTGGTCTTCACCATTCTATTTTCTATTTTTATGAATTTGGCTACTTTGTGTATCTTGTAAAAGTGTTGACATGGAGTGCTTGTCTTTTTGTGCTACGATTCTTTTGCTTAGAACCAGTGTCCTCCAGGATCATCCATGATACAGGATGGGAAAAGATTTCTCTCATTTTTAAGGATGCCTAATATGTGATATTCATATTGCATTTCATTTATTCATTCTCCAGTAATGGACATTTGACTTGCTTCAGTATCCTACTTACTATGATTAATGTTGCTATGAACTTGGGTGTGCAAATACCTCTTTGAGACTCCACTTTCAGTTCTTCTGTATATATACTCAGAAGCAAAGGTGTTCGATTGTATGTTAGCTAGCTCCCTGATGTTTTAAGGATAAAGATGCTCTTCCTTAGCATTTACGTCATTTACAACCCCACCAATGGTTCACAAGGATCCCAGCTTCTCCGCATCCATACCAACACAAGTTTTTTCTTTGTTGTTTGTTGTCATAGTCACTGCCCCACTGAGTTTGAGATGATCCCTCACTGAGGTTTTGATGTGCATTTTTCTGATGATCAGTGATGAGGAACATCTTTTCATGTGCTTATGGCCATGTGTATGTCATCTATGGAGAAACTGCTCTTCAAGCCCTTTGCACATTTTCAGCTTTAAAGCTAGAATTGTTCGGCTTGTTGCTCAGTTGCAAGAGTTCTAGGTACAGCCCCCTTATTGGTCACCTGACTTGCAAATTTCCTCTCCCACGCTGTGTGGTTCTTTTTTAATCTGTTCATTACATGCTTTGATGACCAGAAGTTTTTAAATTTGGTGTAGCCTTATGCATCTACTTTTGCTTTTGTTTCCTGTGATTGTTTGTTCTTTCATTCAGCACTTTAAGACGCTGGCCTTCTGCTTATATAGTTTCAAACCAGAAGCCTTTGATATTCTTGTCCTTGTTTTCTGGATTTAACGTTTTTCCCTCAGGCTTTTTTTTTTAAAGATTTTTCTCTTCACTTCTAGCTTCAAACTAAATTCTCTTCACTTCTAGCTTCTAGCTAAATTTTTACTATGTCAGCCATTTCAAATCATCTTCCCAGTGTGGTGGTTTTCTTTGCACTTTTCCTGGTTGGGGTTTGCTGGATCTCTTTGTGGGGTTAACATTGAAATATTCAACTATTATTTATTCAAATTTTTTCCTTTTTTTCTTTTTTCCTTTTCTCTTCCTTTTGAGACTTCAATTATCCTCATGTTAATGTTCTTAATCTTCTTCCACAAATCACCAAGGCCCTGTTAAAATTGTTTTTTGGTAGTTCTTCTCTATATTTTATTTTGGATAATTTCTTTTTGTTATCTTCAAAATCTCTGAAATTTTCTCCTAAAGTTTCTAATCTGCTATGAATTCTAGATAGTGATATTTTAATTTCAGATATAACATTTCTAATCTCTGATTCAACTGATTAACTTTTTTCTTGGTTATAGCACGATTTTCCCCCTGCTTTTTCTCATTTGTTTGCATCAGATTGTGGACCAGAGTTAGCTGTCTGAATCTTCTGAAAAAGTTTTTGGGGACAAATCTAAAGTGCTCTTTATCCAACGGCTAATTTTAAATTTATTTCTTACACTGGTCTTTCTGTAGTCTCTATTGATTACTCACATATCTTGTGAGGTCTTTGTATTCTTACTGGTGGGAATTTAAGTGTCCCTGGCTCCTTGTGTGTGAGATCTAGAACTGTCTGATGTGCAGCCCCTCAGTACATTTGTTTTCTGTTCTCCAAAGCTCTTTGTCTAGTCTCACCATGCAGCTCCATTTTCTCAGTATTCTGTCATGCAAAGGACAGCCACCTTGGTTTCTTGAGTCTTTCCCCTGTCTTCTCTGCTCAGGGAGATTACAGTATGGGCTGCCCCTTTTTGCTCAGCAGGTCAGAAATTGCCTCCAGGCAAAATCTGGGGCTATCAGCAGACTCTCTATTTCATTTCTTTCTGTAATTATAGTTCTCTGATGCCTGCTGCCCAATGTTTGAAAATAGTTATTTTTTCTTAATTGTTTACAGAGGAAGGATAATTCCAGAACTTATTTCTCATTAATGGAAATTTTTTTCTCTAATTGTATTGAAGACTCTCCTGCTATAACTTTGTATATTTCTGGGACAGAGACCTGATAATGGGTGGCATTTCACATATGGTTTTTGAAAGAATTGAACAAGAAAAGAAACCTGGAATTAGGTTGAACCACATAAAATTGACAACTTTTGATGATTCGTAACCTATATGATTTCTATTGGTTGAACAACTTACTTCATTTCTAATTTGGCTTAGTTAAGGGAGACAGACTAACAGAGGCAATTTATGAGCTCAGCCAAAGTTGAGTGTATCATCAAACAACAGCTGGACCAGTGAACCTGGAAACATTAGGGAACTTCTGTTCCCTTCATTTTTAGGGAACTTCTGTTCCCTTCATTTTTCAGGCAGAACATTTTATACCTATCTCTGTGGCTTTGGGCTTTTAGGCTCAATTATTTTTCTGTGGAGAGGGGGACATTTTCTTTTCTTTGGTTGGCTTTAGTTTATTCAGGTACAGGTTGGGGTCCTGTTTACTGTTCAAATCAAATGGAGTTGTGGGCCAAGAAAAGAGGCTTATCCTCCTCAGATAACCAAGTAGAGTGACCGGGGCTCCATGGCCTGGACCAGGGTTGAAGTTAGGCTGTTTGTTCAGAAAGCAATCTCACTGGTATCGGAGACCACACTGAGGTGGTGCCTAACAGGCTTTCAAATTAGTCAGCTGGTTTCTGTCCTAACTGAAGAGTCTGTCCCAGGCCTAAGTGACTCACTGAGGAGCCAGCTGCTGGCACACAGAAACAGACCTCTCCATGCCAATTGTCACGGTAGAGGCCTGTAGTGCCCTGTGACACTGCCACATCTCTAAAGGCAAGGTAACACCACAGCCGCGGGTGCTGACTGTCCCTCAATATTTCAAGGGCAGTACTACCAACCTTACACATCCAACAGCTCTCTAAAGCAGAGATTTACTGCTTGGAATGTCTTTGTTTCATTTCACAAGGCCTTACTCACTTTCACATCCTTCTACGTTAGCAGTTCTGTGTACTTTTCCATACACTGCTCCCTGCCCATGTTATGTACTCAAATAAATAATGGGCAATTTGGAGAAGTTTTTATCTTACCCACAAGAGCTCTGATCTTCCTGGACCACTAAGTACCATATTACTTTGTCTGTTGTCTTTTATCTTTCATTGTATACTCATCCACAGGACTGGGAGACTGGCCAGATCCTGATATATAAGAATGGTACCAGTTTTGAGTCTATTGTTGTAACAATTGGGAAAGAGAGAAGATTTTTGTGAGCTATGATGGAAGGTTATAAAACTGCATCATTGTCTCAGTGTAATGCACAGATGGAGATTTAAGCTTCATGAAACCACAGCACAAGATGATGAAGAAAAAATTATTGCATCCACAGGTAATTACCCTGTCTGGCTTTGGTTGCATTATCTCATTGCATTATACAACAGAGAATACGTCACATACACTTAGAAAAAAAAAGTGTTTTGTAGGTAACTAGATTTCATTGAATTTTCTTTAGTACCACAGAATGCATGCCTGTGAAGATTATTCTGTCAGCGCCTGCAAGAGATATCAATGAGATGACCCACAGTCCGCTGATCTTAATATCCTTGTTTCTCAGTCAGTGTGAAATCATTCTAACATATTAGAAGTAATGTTCACTGTATAAGGTTGGGTAGAAATTGTTATAGGTTGAATTTTGCTCCCTTTGAAATGTATTAAATGTATTAAAGCCCTAGTCTGTAATACCTTAGCATATGACCTTATTTAGAAAGGTGATATTTTTTAGAGGTAACCTAAATGATATGAGGACATTAGGGTGGGTGTTACTTAGTCTATGACGACTAGCACCCTGATAAATAAGTGGAGATTTGAACAAAGAGATGCACACAGAGGACACTGAAGAGAGATAGAGAGAAGATAGCCATCTTGAAGTACAAGAGAAAGACCGGCAACAGATCCTTCCCTGAGATGCTTCAGGCAGAAGCAACCCTGTCACACACCTGCTCTCAGACTTGCAGCTTCCAGAACTGTCAGCCAATGGGTTTTTGTTGTTTGAACTACTCCCTGTGTGGTGCTTCCTTACAGCAGCCCTGGCAATCTAACCAGAGGATCTTTGAGGACCAAGTGTTACGGACTGGCTGTTGGGAAGAGGAAGAAGCATGTTAGGAGCAGTGATCTCCCAGAGATTCTTGGAGTTGTTATCATGTTTTGTATTGTTACCATGTCTATTTTGTGGATGATAAAAGTGTTCCTATGGGCCAGGGCTTGGTCAGGCCTGATTGAGGGTCCTGCTGTCTGAGTTTCTGGGTTCATTCACTGCATACAACCAATAGTAGAAAAAAGGGGAAAATGACTTTATTTACAATTTGGCCTAATTAGGAGGGCAGCTAGCCTGTCCCCTCTGGAGTACACAGACCTGCTCTGATTTATAGACAGGGAAAAACAGAAGCCAGGGGACATTCATAGGCGTATTTAGCTAAACTTCGTCCAAGTACTGAATCTTCTTGGTGACAGGCCTGGAGGATGGCAGTTCATACTCCTAGCATAAAGAAGCTTGGAGAACCAGTCTATCTTTAATAAAAACTCTAACTTTTAAAGATTCATTTTAACTTCTTGGTCACAATGCCACCAGCACCAAGCAGAACAGGGCCAAGCAGCAGAGCTGGCCAGAGGTTTATTAAAGAGTATCTTACTTACTGCTCATCCTTTGGGAAGAATTTAGAAGCAGAATGAAACTTGAATTTTCTGTGTGAACTGTGAGACTTCTATGACTTCAAAAGATTCTTTGGGATTCATAAATGGTTTAGAAGACAAGAACATATATGCTACATTTTGCCATTGGTACTTAGGAAGCTATCACATATTGCAAGAGTTATTTTATAGTCTGGGCTCTGAAGGATAATGAGATGTATGAAATATGAAGAAAGGTTATTATTTTAGTTAAGCACTGAGGACTTCTAATGGTCTACCCTATTTCTCTCTCTGCCTCTTTGTCTGTTTCCCTGTGCATTATGTGGGTGACAGTGCAGGTTTTTGTTTTGTTTTTTTCATCCCTGACTCATCCGTTTACCTATACTTTCTGATTTTAATGAAAGATTTTATTGCATCTGAGATGGCAACTGCCCAGATGTACTAAACAGCGAAAGATGTCCAGATGTTACCTCCCAAACAGTGAGACTCTATTAATGATAGAAGCAAAAAGCCTCAAGACACTTAACTGGGTGAGTGTGTGCGGCTGTGGAAAGGGGCCCGGGCCCGTCAGCAATCTGTTCTCATGGATGTCAATCCCAGCTCTCTGACCATTGGATAACTTAAAACACACTTGGTCAGTGCTTCTTGACTTGATTACAACAGTTCCCAGGCTGTGAGGAGTTAAGCCAAAGAGGTTTACATTAATTTTCCTTCTCCCTGGAGACTTCAGGCTTGCTGTTTCAAAGAAAGCTAAATACCGCAGTGAGCCAACTATTTGGTGAGAAGTTTCTCCTCCGGGAGAGAGCTGTCAGTTGAGGTTCCAGCCTTTCAAATGTCAAATGTTACTCATTCTGTCTTTGGCTCTGCTAAGTGTGTGTAGCCCTTCTTTTTTATTTTAATTTGAGAATGTTTGCTTCCACTGGTAGCTCAGGGAACTTTTACTCGCTGTTTGAAATCTAACCCTGGATCACAAAAATATGACTAATCTTACTTACTGGAATTTCAATGTTTTCATCAAGGCCACAGTTTCCACTTCCAATTTTATATAATAAGGGCAAAATCCCAACTGGCAAACACACTCTTTTTCTTTTTGGTTGATGTACATCAAAATATCTACTGTGTTATGATAAAAAGGGATTTCATAATGGTGATGTTTGCAGTTGGAAGAAAAGCGTTTCCAAGGATATTTAAAGAGCGGAGGGCTCGTGATATAAATGTCCAGCTAAGACGTTTACTCACTGGAGTAATTAAAGTTAACCTTTCAGTTGCTTTTCATCTTCTGTACAGAAAGGATATTAGGTTATCTTCTGGCAAGACCAGTGGTGTACTCAATGGAGTCATAGCCAGTGGAAAGATTTTAGAACAACATACACATACTCATGCCACAACAATGACTTGGTTAAGCAATCTTTGTGATGACCATTGGAAAGATGAAAGAGTGTCGGCTAACAAGAACCAAGTTTTTGTCTTCTTCCACAGGGTTCCTTTATTACTTCCTTATGTCACTAGAGCTCCGAATAGGGCTTTCCGAAATGCTGCTGGGAAGACCTCTGACGAGGAGGTGCTGGTGAAATTGCATTGAAACTCACCACAGAGTTCTTTGGAGGCAACATCTGATGAGCTAACAGGGAAATATGGATATTACTTTTGAAGTCTTAAATGAGACTTCCAAACTTCCTTCCCAGAACATTTACCTAGAGAACTATAAAACATACTTAATTTCCACTGACAGAGTTTGTGGATCAGTGGGTTAATGTGTTTACTCTTTTTCCAGATCATTCTGGGAAGAGTCATGACTGGAAACTTCTGGTCTCAACTGTTAGTTTGTGATGTGGGAACAAAGAAATTATTCTGAAGTATTTGATTAAATATGTAGGGTCTGTTGAATTTATCACTAAAGGCAAAACATTCTGCTTTTTGTCACATCGATAGATCATGCTGAAATTTCTTGCTCTTTATATGGTTTCTGTGACTACTCATAGGCTAAGATACTTGACAATTAAGCTGAACTGTCGCATAGCCCAAATGGAAACTTTTCTCTGCAGATTACTCAGGAATTTTCTGCTCATGGGTAGGCAACCAGGAGAGAAGCTGGACATGGTCTTTTGTGGTGATTTGCCTCAAAATGATCCCAATGTATGAAAATAAAAAATGAATATAGACTATATACCAAGCATTGATGTTGATGAAACCTGCGTTTTGGAAATAACCTGAGCCCTGCTAGAAGGAGTGGCTTTAGATTTCATTAGATTCCATATTTAGTTTCTTCAGCCCATAAATACGAAACTGCAACTGAAAAGTGGACTGCTTTCAGTGACATGGACAGTGGGCTTCCGGCTCTTCGGGCTGAAGAAACATGGAAAGTTTTTTTTTGTTTGTTTGTTTTTTACAGACTAGAGATTGTTTCTTAGAAGATCTGTCAAGTTTTTCTTGTAACTCTCTTTTATTCTTTTTGGAAATTTCCAGAATTTATTAAGCTCGGGAATTTCTTAGTTTAAGTCTCTTTCCAATCATATGTTAAGGAATAATTTCACTTATCATTATGAATAATAATAAGAGAAAGATCATTTATCTATCATGCTTTCAAATACAGTAATGGCAATATAAATTTTCCTTAATGAACTATGAAAGCCTCAGTCTTTTGACTGAGTGATAGCTAGAAATTGAAGTTTGTGCTAATTCTTAGGTTAATTGCATCTTATATTAATACACACTGAAGGGGACAATCAAGCAGGATTATGATTTTTTCATATTATAAGCTTTTAGTTTCCTAATTTGGCTGTGAGCTCCTACAATTTCTTCTTCCTTCAGGTGTCTGCTTCTCCATGGGGGAGCTAGAATTTTTTTTTCTTGCAGGTTATATTACTTTGACAGAAGAAGAATATTCCTCCTAATTTAAGCATCATTGTCTCTCTCTAAAGCTAGAACCACTGTAGACTCGGTAGCTTGGAGGAAGATCTGCCCCATGGCAGTCTTGATGGTCCAAATCTACGCTGTCAACTAGAACCTAATCCTGAGTTTAGAAAGAAAATGCCTTTTCCAGCGAGTCCTCAAAGATGTGTGACATAAACTTCTAGCAACACTCCCTTACATATGGAGGATAATCCAGCCAAGCTTAATAGATACTATTTTTGAAAGGAAATGACAACTTTTCAGCACTGAGAAACCCTCTGAAGTAAGAGTGTATTCAAGAAGAATGTTATATATTTTCATCTTTTCAGATGGAATGCTTAAAAACTGGGCAACCATGGATTAGACTGTTAATTCGAGTTTTAGATTCGGTATTACAGCGAAGCATCTGGTATTTGTTATGGGTTCACCTCAGGGTTAGTTTATGTCTTTAACAATATAGTTCCTAGTTTGAAAAATCATTTGAGAGAGAGAAGGATTCTTGATACTAAGTTCTCTGCTCCCTGGGCAGTTCGCTTAACATCCCGGCAGGTGTCATTGTGAGGCAGAATTGTTTAGCAAAAATTTTTTTTTCTTCTGGAATAGCACATAGAGCTGATACGTGGGTATCGGGCACTAGATTTAATTCATTCATCTCCACCAGAGCAAGATTGTTATAAAGACGTGAGACTTGGGATTTCTGCATGTTGTGGGAGAACAGCTTTCCCTCAAAATGAATTATAGAACAAAGACTTGCAGCCTTGCAATACTTTATGGGGTACTCCCCAGGGTTCCCAGCTCATTCCCAGGCATGAGACAGTGCTTGGCATGGCACAGAAATGCAGCGGAGAGGAGACAGAGGCACAGAGACACACTAAGTGAAGAAGCTGAGATTTCAAAGGAGGCGGCCTCATGAATTCCAGATCCTTTGCCCTTAGTACTGATGGGAAAATACAGATGGGCCTGAATACCCATGTCCTTTCCAGGCCTGACGGAGCATATAGCTGGTCTTTATCTGAAAAGAAGAGGAACTTCCTAACTTATTTTGTGGACATGGAATTCAGTTTGTTTCAGGCAAGGCCAGGACACGTGGTTTAAATGTGAATAAAAGTCAATGTAAATTCTCATTAGTTTTTATGCAGACATATGGTGATACATCTTTGTTTCTAAGAAAGATCTCATTCTGTTCTTTCCAATATTGTAAGAGCTCATTATTTCCTTAGCATTTTTCTTACTGATTGGGAGTTATAAACTAAAATTCATTGAGAAAGCCTCTTTTAAAAAGCCAGGACTATACTTTGTAGGAGGGACAGTTAATTAAAAGACTAATTGCCTGGAAATTTTGCATATGATATATCTAGAAATGAACTATTTTGTAGAAACTTCAGGCCAAAGAAACTACGTGGTGGTAGGTGAGAAGATCCTTATTTATTTGTAATGCTAGTAGGTTAGGTAGGATAACTGTCACTGGTCATTTAAAATCTAGACCTATACAGATCTCTCCTAGGCGGTTTAAACTGTTTTCCTCAAGCATTTGGAAAATGGCATGATCAGCTTGAGAATGGTAGTTTGGAAGAAATAGTTATCAGAGTAAGCATATCCTGAAGTACACAGAACAAGAGGAAACCAGATTCCAATTGTCATTCACTCTCTACCAGGGAAATTTAATTATGGTAGGCTTATGCAATCCATATTTCAAAGAAAGCAACATCTCCTAAAGGATAAGAATTACGACTCCCCTGTAACTCAAAGACTTTTCCACTGCCGAGTTTAAGCATGTGGGGAGAATTCTCCTGCAGCTCCAGGCACATCTGAACATGGAACTGATCTCTGAGCTCTGCAGGCACATGCCAAAGTCTATTCCCTTTCTGTCAGTGCGATATTGTTTTGGGCTAAGATCTTATACAGTTTTGGCAGAGAACCTCTCCATTTCTGCTTTTGGGTGAGTGACTGGAACTGACATGTTGGTTCTCCTGGATTTTGTTTCAACCTTAAAACATAATGACTTTAGACAGTGTGCAGAGGGAGAAAAGAGCACCAGCTTTAAAAAATTTTGTTTCCAAAAAACTATTAGGAAGAATTTTGACTGTCAGGTGGCACGAGGGATCGAAGAGGGTGCTAAATCTGAATCGTCTTTCTTTAAGAAGAAACATTTCAAAGTCTGCAGAAAAATTAAACCTTAATTGCATTGCTTGCTCGGGAATTCTAGTTTTTGTTTGTTTGTTTGTTTTTGTTTTTGTGTTTTTTTGGTACCTGGAATCGAACTCATGATCTTGCGCTTGCCAAGCAGGCACTTACGTGGCTGAGGTAGCTCCTACCCCACCTTCTTCTTTTTTCTTTTTCTTTTTTTGAGGCAAGGTCTCACTATGTGGTTCAGGCTGGCCTTGAACTAACTTGTAGCCCAGGCTGGTCTCAAACGCAGTGATCCTCCTGCGTCAGCTTACGAGTGCTGGAATTACAGGTGCACCAGTACACCCAACCTCTGTGGGGGTTTTTGAAGCTCATTTTAGGGAAAAACATTAAAATGGATGAAATCTAAAATCCAATTTATATGTTACATTTTTGGATACTCTGATTGTACACTTTGTTGAGGAAGCTACAGTCATAATTTACAGTGATGAAAGGGCCTAATGCTTGGTTCCGTTATTTCTTAATCTCTTTCTGAGAGGTCCCCCATTTAGACTGGCTGGAACTTTCACCATGTGATTTTAATGTGGCTGGGCAGATAGCACAGAGGATTGTGGCTCACCTGTTTGCTCTACCTCCCTCTGATGTAGACTGTCATTTTAAATTGAAAATGCAACAGTTTTAAGGAAAAAATAAGCAGTGGACTCTGAGGGCAAAACAGAATGAAGGTCATGATGAATCCAAGTACCTTTTTCTTTTGACTTTAGGTGGTGGACATTTTGGTACCACCTTCTACAAATACGAGTCTTGCTTGATTCAGATGAAAAAGGAAAAAAGTAACTTAGCAACATTAGGCCCAACCAAGGTCATGGCGAGCATGGACACGCTTGGGTGCTTGCCCCTGCCGTGTCCTCTGAGCTCAGAGCCCCCACCTCCACCTACAGGCTTAGTCTGCTTCTCATAAGGTCCTCATGATGCAGGTTTGATTATTATTCATGTTCTACAAATGGGGAAACGGATGCATTGAGAGATCATCTAAATTTCCCAGTTTTGGGGTCTTCCATGTAGAGTATCATGTTATCAGCAAATAATAATAATTTAGATATGTTTATTTTTTCTCTTGTCTAATAGCTCTGGCTAATGTTTCCAGACCTATATTGACTAGTAGTAGTGATAATGGACATCCTTGTCTTGCTCCTGATTTTAGACTGAAAACTTTCAGTTTTTTGTCCATTTAATATGATGTTGGTTATTGCTTTGTCATAGATAATTTTCATAAGATGAAGATAAAGACCATCTATTCTAATTTTCCATAGGGCTTTTAATCATGAATGCATGTCAGACTTTGTTTAGTGGTGTAGCAGGATACAAAGTCAACATTCAACAATCAACAGCATTCCTATACATAAGCAACAAACTCACAGAGGGAGAAATTAGGGAAAGCACAATTTTCACAATGGCATTTTTTAAAAAAAGAAATACTTAGGAATCAATCTAAAAAAGGATGTAAATGATCTGTATAGTGAAAATTACAGTATCCTAAAAAAGGAGATCAAAGAGGATATCAGAAAGTAGAAAGATATCCTTTGCTCATGGACTGGAAGAACCAGCATACTGCAAATGGTCACCCTCCCAAAACTGCTGCACAGATTTAATGCAGTACCAATCAAAAGACCATTAGTATACCTTATAGAGCTAGAGAAAAGATTCCCAAAATTCATTTAGAACTCAAAGAAACCTAGAATAGCAAAAGCAATTCTGGGCAACAAACACAAGTCAGGGGACCTCACAGTCCCACACCTGAAATTATACTGGAAGTTACTGTGATAAAATTAGGATGGTACTGGCAACAAAACAGGACTGGAGGGTCGGTGGAACAGAATAGAAGATGCAGATGCAACTCTAGATACACTCAGCCACTTTATTTTTGACAAAGGAGCCAAACATGTTTACTGGGAGAAACACATCTTCTTTAATAAATGGTGTTGGAAAAACTAGCAGGCAGTCGTGAGTTCGATCCCCGGTACCGATAAAAAAAGAAAAAGACAAAAAAAAAAAAAAAAAAAAATTTAAAAAAAAAAAAAAGAAAAACTGGCTTTCCGCATGCTGGAGACTAAAACAAGACCCAAGTCTGTCACCATGCACTAAACTAAAGTCAAAATGGATCAAAGATCTAAATATTAAAATAGAGACACTAAATTTACTGGATGAGAAAATAGGTAGAAATTTCAGAGACACAGGTATAGGCAGAGAGTTTATGAACAAAACTCAGACTGCAGAAGAAATATTACAAAGAAACAACAAATGGCATCTTGTCTTATTAAAAAACTTTTGCACAATAAACAAAACTATCAACAGAGTGAAAAGACAACCTGCAGAGTGAGACAAAATTGTAGCCAGTTGTCCCTCAGATAAAGAATTTATATCTAGAATATATCAAGAACTGGAAAAAATCAGATCCCCCAAATTCAAAGATCCAGTGGAAAAATGGGCATCTGAGAGGAATACATACTTCCCAGATGAAGAAATGCAAATGGCAAATAAATACATGAAAAAATGTTAAACCTTACTGGACATTCAAGAGATACAAATTAAAATAACATTGAACTTCCATCCCATCCAGAAAGAATGACTATCATCAGAAAATCAGTGGAACTCAAATGCTGGTGGGGTTGTGGGGAAAAAGGAGTTCTCTATTGTTGGTGGAAGGGTAGACTGGTGCAATCACTGTGGAAGTCAGATTTCTTTAAAAATTAGGATTAGAGGTCCCATTTGACTCAGCTATTCCCCTTCGGGATAGCTTCCCCCTTTGTCATTAGGTAAATGGATTTGATCTCAGGATTTTGATGGAAAATACACAATGCATGTTTTTGTTGAGGGTAAGGAAGTCTGTCTATGGGTGGGATCTGGGGCTCTATGAAAACTCTATACCTTCCGCTTGATTTAGCAATGAATATAATATGGCTCTAAAAATAGTTTATTTTTTAAAAAAGAGTTGGCTAAATTTTCAGCTCTGTAAGTCACTTTTGTGACTTTTATGATCCCGTGATAGTAATTTATCTGTTTGAGGCTTAGTTTTCTACTTTTAAAGTGAAGATAATAATAGATCATTGACCTGTCTGTCTATCTGTCCGTCTGTCCTCTCTTGGCCCATTACGCATATTCAAAAAAAATATGATGGCTTTTTTCCTTACAAGAGTCCTTGGTGTTACAGTTGAGGGAACAGCAGGTTTAAAGCAGATAAGGCTGAGTGCAAGGGCTCTTGCTCCTTGTCTGGGCATTTTCCATAGTCCCACACACTTCCCAGAGCCCTTCCCAGTGAGATGCTTGATTGCACAGCTTGAAGGCAGCATGTAGCATGTCACAAGCACTTCATGGGGGTTGCTCACCAAGTCACTTGACAGAACGTTCTGGGTGGGTTTTACCTGTGAAGAGCATCCCTGGTACATGTTTTTCAGCCTTATTCAATGTCACTACATCGTTTTCCATGGCCCGAAGCTGCGCAGAGCCCTCTAGGAAGTGCAGGAGGGAGCACTGGGGCTGCGGTCCATCAGAGCCCCGCAGTGCTGAGCAGCGTGGGGAGGCTTGACGCCTACTGACTTTGGCAGGTGAAAAGCTGTGCGCTTTAGCCATGGATGAGCCACTTCCAGAAAAGGGTAACTCACTCATCTTCAGGATGTGCAACAATTATTTAACTGCAAGATGGCCTTTTCTGGTTCTTTCTGACTTTATTGTTTTGATTCTCCAGATTGCAAGCACATCTACTTTATGTGGGGAGATTTTTATCCTTTTGGCATCAAGAGCTGCTCTGAGTCACTGATGAAAACTTCGAGCCCGCTGCTTAGAAAATGGCAACCATCATAGAATGTCTGCAGCTGTGAAAAAAATCTTTGGCATCAATAACAAAAAGAGGGCACTATAAATGCTACGACTGCACAGAAATGGTAACTATTTGAAGTGTTGCGTATGTTCATTATCCTGATTTGATGGCTGCACAATACATACAGGTGTGGAGGCATCACATTGTACTTCATCAATATATGCAACGATTACTTGCCAATTAAAAAGAAAACCAAAAGCTTCCAAATACACACAAAGGAAGCAAAAACTAATATTGAAAAGAACATGAAGTGAAATATTGAGCATTTGTTGAAAAAATGAAAACCTCTCGAGTGGGCTACCTTCGAGAAAAATGTTAAACTTTAAGGGCTATTTCTTACTGCACCTGTAATGGAGGAAGTTAACACAGCCCACAGATACTGTGACCAAGAGGGAAGCCATAAGAACTATCTCAGCAAGGACCCCTCATTCTGCAAAACAAAGGTAGCTGCTATTTAAATATTTACTTAATTTTCTATAAAAATATAACTTCCTTTTTATTTCTTACCTCACAAAGGTAATACAGATGCTCTAAAAATTATGTTTGGAGAAAACAGCACACAGTTTTACATCATAGCAAAAAGCCTGGGTGGGTGGGTTGGGGGACATTTTGGGTGGGAAAATGCAATCAGTAGACGATCTGTTACACTGATCACAGGGAAGACTGTCTTGAGGCTTAGATTAGGGAAGAATTAGCTAGAGTTCCATAGAAGACTGTCTAAAAAAGAATTTGAAGAAAATATTACTTTCTAGAAAAATAAAAATTTTGCATAGAGGAAATACTTATAGGTTACAACTTGGCTTAGCAGTGAGCAGTTTATATAGTCTTGGAAGCTTAAATAAAATAACAGGAAGGGGGCAGGTAAGAAAACTAATTGTCAGAATTCATTATGAGGGTTCAATAGATTATACTTAATATTGATCAGAGAAGAAATACTAGCATAAGCGTAATTTTAAAAAATATTTGGAAAAATTTATAATATTAATTTGGGGCTTGAAATTAGCAGGAAATGTTAGGTTGGGACAAAAGTATTTTTATATATGACCTTTTAAGAAATAAATATGTAACAGGATATAGTAGTGAATGCTTGTAATCCTAGTGCTGTAGGTAGCTGAGCCAGGAGTATCACAAGTTCAAGCCTCGCCTGGGCCACTAAGCATGACCTTGTCCTGAAGTGAGTCAATAAACGAAAAAGGTCTTGGTATATAGCTCAGTGAGAAGGTCCCAGGTTCAATTTCCAGTATTTAGAGGACAAAAACCCACAAAACAAAATGTCCAGATCTCTTTTTTAAAAAATCAAGTTTTCCATAAAAGCCATATTTCTGAGTTCTCTTGTGTTATTATAGCATCTCAAAATACTGGGCTCCAGTTCCTCAAAAGTCAAGCCTATCTAGACCTGAGAACTGGCTGCCACCTAAAGAAGGGACCGTTTCTCTTTCTCAGGCAGCCCCAGTAGTGTTCTTTGTGGTGCTGAGAACACTTGAGATCAGCCTTCTTAGCAAATTGAAATATATTGTACAGAATTGTTAACTGAGGTTACACTGTTACATATTCAGTCTCAGAGTTTATTCATCTTGGGGAGCTGAACCTTTGAACCCTTTGACCAGCATCTTCTAATTTACCCTTCCCTCTGTTTCTGTAAATTTGACTATGTTAGATTCCAACAATAAGGTAAGATCATGCATTGTCTCTGAGTGTCTGGTTTATTTCTCTTATTGTTCCTTAGGTTCATGTATGTTGTTGCAAAGGGCCAGAGTTCCTTTTTAAAGCTGCATAATATCCATTGTGTGGAGGTGTGTGTGTGTGTGTGTGTGTGTATCACATTTTCTTTCCCCATTCATATACTGATGGTGGGTTTAGGTTGTTTCCTAACTTGACTATTGTGAGTTGCTATAATGAACCTGGGAGTGCACATAACTTTCTGAGATACACAGAAATGAGATTGCATAGTTCAGCTTTTAATTTTTCTAGCAATCTGTGTACTATTTTTCATAATATCCACAGCATTTACATTTTTATCAGCAGCTCACATGAGTTCCTTTCTCCATTCATTCACCATACTTCTGAATTTTTTTTAAAGTAGCCATTATAGCAAGTGAGAGGTAATATCCCATTGTGGCTTTATTTTACATTTCCCCAGCGATTAGTGATTCTAACCACTTTCTCATGTGCTTCTTGGCCATTTCTCTTGTGTTCTTTGCAAAAATATTTATTTAAATTTTTTGCCTAGTCATTAAGCAGGTTATTTTTTGTGTTAAGTCATAAGAATTCCTTAAATATTTTGCATATATCTTTCCTTGTTTTGCTATAACAAAATACCTGAGACCAGGTAGTTTATGAAGAAGAGAAATTTACTTTTTACAGTTCTGGAGGGTGGGGAATCCAAGATCAAATTATTAGTGTTTGGCAAGGACCAATAGTGTGTCCTTACCTGGCAGAATGTGGGTGCACTGAATGATGAATGTGATGTCTTCTCAACATAGAAATTGTTTCCTTTGCCTTACAAAACCTTTTTCGTTTGATGCAATCCTACCTGTCTATTTTGGCTTTTATTGCCTATAACATTAGGTCAGATTCTAATAAAGTGGCCAGACCAATGTCAAGAAATGTTTCTTCTATGTTTTCTTCATGTTATGGTTTCAGATCTTAATTTTAAATCTTTAAAAAGTTTTGAGTTGATTCTTGTATGTCATTCGAGAGGACAGTTTCATTCTTTTGCATATAAATTCTTCAGTCACCTTTTTATGAAACTTTTGGTGATACTGCTTACTGAGAATGCATGTTTGAAATTTAATAACCCCATTTGTTTTTGCTCCGATTTCTTAAATGTATTTTATTTAATATTTTAATGAAAATTACATATATTAAGATATAATATGATCTTAATCGTATAACATTCTTCAGCTACTTATTTCTACAGTTGTGTGGAGGAGTCTGGAACTGAGTTCATCAAAGAGAAATTAGCTAATCTGGAAGAAAGATATGGTGATTTATCACTTGGCCTGTCATTTTCTATATATGGCTCTTGAACTTGTTTAAAATTTAAAAAATGATAATTTAAAAATAATTTCATTTATTCACCAACTTATTTTGAATTTCCATTTATAAATGAACTAGCATCTTTTTTCTCTTTAACACTGCATGTAATTCTTTTTTGCCAAGATGCTAAACTTTATATTTTTGTTCAGATACATTTATAAATAAATAACTTCTCTAAACACAGCTATTTTATCCTTCACATTTATAACTGTTTGCAGTGCCTAGAACAGTGCTAGTTACACAGGAGGGCCTCAAAAATATTTTTTGAAAGACTAAATGGATAAAGAGCATCAAATGCCTCTAATAAAAAATCTTTAAGAGCAAGAAGTATCTGTGAAAGGCACAGAAATTTTAGTACTTATCCATCATACCATTTAAGCACTGCTAAACACCTGGCAACTATTTTTTATATGTAAGAGTTTTACAAGGCAGTTGTAGGCTTATCAGATTGAAGATTTTTTGTTGTACGGTTGTCCTTGGTGGTTTTTCAGTTCCAATGCTGCTGACCAGTGTAAAGTTAGTGTGGGTTACACTTGTTGCCTCTTCAAAGGGGAAAAGGAGACAGTGACTCATACTGCAGCTCTGCATGGCAATGATCAGCAATGTCCTAACCATCGACGAGCCTGTTTGGTGTTAGCAAGCGTGGCAGGGGGAGTCCTCATGTACCCCACATGCGTGGTGGAGTTACTCAGACCAGCTGATAAGGCAGCTGGGACTTTGGTAGAGCGTTGCTGTTTTCTCTCTTTTTTCCCAGAGAGGCACTAGGGACTCAGCTTCCTTTTTCTGTCCAAACCCAAGGCTAGCTTTGGAGTAAGAACAAAACACTTCCTTCTGACCCCATTAAATTCTTCCTGTTTATTTACTCCTTGAGCATGTAGAACACAAGGAAATGTACTAGTTCAGAGCTGGTTTTCCAGCTTAGGCAGACTTAGGTTTGAAGCGTTTTTCAACATGTGGTCTCGGGCAAGGTACCCAGCAGTAGTGCCTACCTGTGTCTCTGTTGTGAGCGACTGAGTGGAGCATCACCTAAAGCTCTTACAGTATTCAGTAAACAGAAGCACACAGGATTAGTTAGAACACCTGACCTTGTTACAGTGCTGTTTGTTTATGTACTTGTCTCCTCTGGTAATGAACTTTTTCAGAACAGAGATTGTATTTGGTTATCTTTGTACCCTTATTTGCCTCACATAAGAGTGTATATGTGCATGTATATGATGTGCATATGTTACAGAACAACCTTTGAAGTTACTATAGTGATAGCTAGCCTTATTAGAATAGTTATACTAAAACTTTGTGTTAATATTGGAGATACTGGAATACAATTATTTTGGAGATATCTATTGAAATATAATTATGTTGAAGAGTTTTGCTCATCACAATGAGATTTTTTTCTAAGTTTTCATTGTCATGGCCTCAAGAAATGTGCATCTTAGAAGCATGACCCTGTGCCTAGAATAGATACTCCATATCTGTGAACCAGGAAATGCACATTCTGCGGGTTAGCTTTAGATGAAACTGGTGAAGAGGATCAATTGCTTTGGGACAGCTGCTCCTTGAGGTGGGGGGCAATTTCAGGCTACTTCTCATTCTCCTTTTTTAAAGAGATAAAACCAAAAATATCAATAAGCAAACAAATTATCAGAAAACAGGAAAAACAAAATGACAACAACAGACAATAGTGATACAGGATTTCAAAACAAGATGATAGGAATTTAACAGTGGTTGTTATATTGCATATTGTTATCTTTAAAATAGTTTCTCAGATTGCCAGATACAGGCATGTAAGATTAGTCAAACAATATAATTTCCCTTTGAATAGTTTCTTTCCCTTTTACTGTATCTATTGTGACTTTTGGATCTTATTTACTCTTTCAGGATCTTACACTAGTGAGACAATATGGTGTTTATATATGCAAGGCTGATTTATTTCACTTATAAGTATGGCTTCTAGTTGCATTCATTTACCCATAAAAGCCTCAAGCTTATTGTTCTTTATGGCTGAGTAGTGTTCCACTGTATAAAAATACTGCATCTGTTTTGTCCATTCCTCAGCTGATGGGCACTTGGGTTGTGTCCAAGATCTGGCTATTACAAATTGTGCATAATAAAATCCAATAAGATACAACATGGTTAGACCAATGGAGACAGAAGAACAAAAGCTTGATGAGACTTCAAAACAAGATGATACTAAATCAGTATTATTTTTATTATGTACGATAGTATAAGCAAAAACTTTTAAAGACAAGATTATACAGAAACCATTATTCGTTTTCTGTTGGTTGATTCTAAATACCCTGTAATGCTGTCATTCTCTTAAATGGTTTTACATTGTTTTGATATATTTGATGCTACAGTATATGAAGTTATACTCAAAGATTTCAAGGAAAGAGACAATATGGTAACTACTTTTATGTCAGGATTATCTTGTGGTGAAACACTATTCTGCTTAAATGGTTATGTTTTGATCTGCGGTGTTTTGCTGTTATGCCCTCTTTTATCTCAATCTCCACTTCATTATTTACTTTTTTATTTTCATCCTTTTAATTAAGGGAAAATAAAAAATAGCAGGATATATTATAGTAACCCACTTTGACTTTCCATTATCTTGATTTAAAACCCTGTATTACTCTCACCATCTTGTTTTTGACTGTTGTCCCCCTATTCTGTTTTGCTTGATAGTACCAGGTTCGAAAGTTTAAGCAACAGCTGTGAAGATAGTGAGATTCATTATAACGCCCATTCTCATTGACTATTATCTACTTTTGAAGACCTATAATGTCTCTAATGTTTTGGTTTTGTCGGTTTTGTTCTTTACTGTTTTGTTCAATTTTATTATAACTGATGATATAGGCAATTCTGTTAGAGATAGCGGGAGGCATTATGGTAACCATTGTTGATCACCTTGTATTATGCTTTTACATTATCTATTGTGTCCACCCTTTTGATTTGATTGACTCTGTTCTGTTATGTCACATTTGGTTCTACTCCCTTCCAAAAAAATAATAAGAACTGTGGGAACAACAAAACCCAAAATGGGTAATTGTCATTGTACAAAAGAGAGGAAAAGAAAGTGCTCTAAACGATATAACTGCATGTATATTTAAGTGTATAAGATGGATAATGATAGCACTGAGTTTTGTTGGATCATTGAACAGAACTGTTTGCAGTCTCACTGTTGGAATGTCTACTTTACAAGCTTTAATTTTGTGACTTGAACAATTATTTCTAAGATGACAATATGCAATCCATTAACTAGTGATTTCCTACTGTTTATTTTTTTCTGTAAATCTGTATAACTTGTACCCTTTCTCTGCTTTTTTTTCTCCTTAAATAAAATTAATTAAAAAAATTGTGCACCTATGAACATGGGTGCATATATATCACTGTGGTATGTTTTTAGTACTTAATTTCCATGTGTTTGTGGAGCTTTTGTGGTTTCTTTTGTATTAATTTCCAATTTCATGACACTTTTGTCAGATAATATGTATGGGATAATTTAGATTCATTTGCGTTTACTTAAGCATGTTCTATGGGCTAGTATATGATCTATTTTAAAGACTGTCCTGTGTGCAGCTAACAAGAATGTTCATTCTGATGTTATTGGGTAGAATACTCTGCGCAGTCTACTAAGTCCATTTGTTCATGCTTGATTCAGTTCTGTTATTTCTTTATTGGTTTTTTGTCTAGTTGATCTGTTTCTCTGTGACAATGTAGTATTAAGGTATTCCATTATATTTGTGTTATTACTTATTTGATTTTTATGTCTAATCAATATTTGTCTTATATAGCTAGGTGCTCTCCTATTCGGTGCATATATATTTAAAATTTGTAATCTTTTCCTCTAATCAGTATGTAATCTTTCCACTAATGAGTATGTAGTGACTTTCTTATCTCTTTTGATCACCCTTGGTTTGAAGTTTACATTATCTACAAACAGAATAACTACCCTTGATTTTTTCTGGGTTCCTGTTGCGTGAAGTATTGCTTTTCATCCTTTGACTTTCAGTCTATGGATTTCCTTTTGAGTTAGATGGGTGTCTTATGTATAGCATATGGTTGGATTTTGTTTCTTAATCCATTCTGCCCATCTGTTTCTTTTAACTGGTGAATTGAGGTCATTTACATTAATGTTATAACTGATATATATTGGCTTATATCTGCATATTATCTTTTTGCTGTTGGGTCTTTACTTTCTCCATCTCTTTAATGCTTTTCCCTGCTTGGTGATTCCTTCGGTTGATGTTCTTGAAATTGTAGTCATTTTTTGTCCCTATCTAGAATATCTGTCGGTACTCTTTGTAGAATTAGTTGGTGGTCATAATGTTATTCAATTGTTCTGTGTCATGGAAATATTTTATTTAACCACCAGTTTTGACAGTTTTTCAGAATACATCAATCTGGGTTGGAAAATGTTTTTCTTTATGACTTGAAATACTTCACTCCTTGACTTGTGTTGAAAAATCTGCTTGATTCTGATGGGATTTTCATTAGAGGTGAACTGTTTCTCATCTCTAACAGCTTTTAATATTCTATTCTTATGTTGAATTTCTTATGTTTCTTGATTGTTATATGTCTGGGTGTGGATTTATTTTGGTTATGGCTAATTGGAGTTCAAATGTTTCACTTATCTGTGTGTCAGTTTTGTTTCTTGTGCTTGGGAAATTTTCTGCTATTTCTTCTGTAAGTAGTCTTTAATTTCATTTGTGTTTATTCTTTTTTATTACACTTATCAGTCTTATATATACTTTTTTACATCATATTGCAACTGTTGAATTGTTGTTTCCTGGATTATTGTTATTTTTAAAAGATCTTTCTTTTCGTGATCACTAGTTGCAATATTGTCCTCAAGTTCTGAGAATCTATCTTCACATTTGTTCAAGCAGCTTTGCTAGCTTTTGGTGGAATTTTTGATTTTCTAGATATCTTTTTGAATCTGTTTCATGCATTCTAATTCTTTTCTATATTTTTCATTCAAAGTTCCCATCATTTTCCAATTGCTTCTCTATTTTTAAACTATGTCCTCTTTGGATATGCTCGGAATTTCTTTCATTATATTTATCATTTCTTGTTTTACCTGGGAGATTATTTCTGATCTGATTTCCTTTACAGCTTCATGGAGTTGTTTCTTTACTTCAGTTGCTATGACTTCAGAAATTTCAGGTATGCAGCTTGCACTTTCTTCTATGTCAATGTCTCCTGGACTTCTTTGGATAAGCTGCAGTATTCCTTTGGAGTGATCCAATACACAGTCCCGTTGCTTCCTGAGTTGGCATTGGTGCCCATCTAGGAGGGGATCTCCCTAGCTGTGTGAGAGTCACTGGGCAGGCCTTTCCCAGGCCCTGCATGGTGCAGTGAGGCTCCCCAGGTGACTGGGGTCACTGGTTGGGCCTTTCCTGAGCCCTGTTGGTGTGTGAATGCTCCCTGGCTGATTGGGATTACGGGTCAGGCCTCTTCCTGGCTCTGTGCCGTACACCTAGGCTCTCTGTACAGTTGGGGTTACTAGATGGGTCTTTCCTGGGCCCCACATGGCACAGTGACATTCTCTGGTTGGCTGGGGGTGCTGCGTAGGTCTTTGCAGGTTACTTCTTGTCCTGATCTCTACTTCATGATATATACCTCCAACTTTTCATGGTAGAGAGCTTGATTGATAAGATAGAGTGAGAAAACCAGCTTTGAGAGGGAGAAAAGTTAGCTATTGTTAATGTTCAGCATTAGTGATACTATATTCAAATGTGTGCAGAAGTTGGAGGTAAGGCTGTCATGGGGGCACAGAGGTGGCAGACAATACCCAATGAGAGACCTCGCAGTGGGTGGCCTGAGGAAAGCTTTCTGAGTTCATGTGAAGATGTTTGAAGTCATTTTTTCCAGAAACAACTTCCTCTGGAGTGTCCATGTTTTGCTATTTAACTAGTACATGGGATCACAGAGTCCAGTTAGGACAGAGCTTGTTTTGCATTCACAAATAAAATCTAAGTTGAAGATACATTGGCAGGGAGAATGACAGCATATCTGTATCTCTAGTGACTACTGGATCCTCAGCAGAGTGGTTTATCAGCCTGCTTTTGTGCCCAGAGGTTTGCAATGGATGTCTGCTCCTGGGAAGGAACCAGCTGTGAATTGTGAGCTTGTGTGCATTTGTGTGCAGAAACCGTGTTTTCCTGTTTGAGAGTTAAGGACAGGCAAATGGGTGCCACCAACATACTGGAACAGAGATAAAAGATAAGGAGGGGAAAAGTGACAAATAGAAGTGTAGCAAGACAAAGACAACATTTTGTGAAAAAAGCTGATAGGGAAAGAAGGCAGCAGGAGGAAGAGACACAAGCACACTTAAGATATAAGAGATGAGGTGAGAAAATTGGGGGCAGTGTGGAAAATGAGACAGGCCATCTTCCTGTGGGCCATGTGGTAGAAAAGAAATGACACACAAGGGTCAAGATCAGCTTTTGATATTTGAAAGATTGAGTCACACAACCACCAAATATTTACATACCAATAAAGTTACCATTTGTTGAGTCATTACGATGAGCCAGGGATTGCATTTATTTTCAATTTTATCACAATTTCAACAGTAATTTTTTTTGTCTTACTTTGCTATTATCTTTGTTTTCAAATGACCTTTGGCTATTTTTAAAACCGCAAATCATTCTCAAAGGATTTCATAGTTAGATAAATCCAGAGGATGTGCAATAGGTTCTCAAAAAACCATAAGGGATGCTTTAGAAAGGACATTGGGGGTTCAAATTTGAGAGGAGAGACAATGTTCTAGGTTAACTATAAGATGGCTACTCATGCTGTCTGTGGTTATATAATGATGGTAACTCATATTTTAGTGAATAAAGCCAGATTTAAGAATATTATTTATATTACATTTGTTTATTATATTTTCACATTGAAATTTGTTGCTTCAAGATAGTTCCTGATTATTAAAAATGGAGCTTGTGTCACTCATATAGATATAATTTAGTGTCCTTTTTGCAAACCTAATTCTTCAGTAAACAAATGTAGAAAAAGTACACATTCTCATCATTGTCACTTGGTTTTTACATGTTTCTATAACCAGTTAATTTTCAATGCTTCTGAGGAGATATTAAGTAACTATACATAACATAATGGTTTAAAAATTTTTTTTTTATTTTCACTTTTTTTATTTAAGGAGAAAAAGAAAAAAAACAAAAAGGGTACAAGTTATACAGAATTTCAGAAAAAATAAACAGTAGGAAATCACTAGTTAATAGATTACATATTGTTATCTTAGAAATAGTTTTTCAAGTTACGAAATTAAAGCATATAAAGTGGACTTTCAAACAGTGAGACTGGAAACAGTTTTGTTCAATGATCCAACAAAACTCAGTAATATGGTTATCTATCTTATACACTTAAATATATATGCAGTTATATTTTTTAGAGCACTTTCTTTTCCTTTCTTTTGTACAATGACAATTACACATTTTGGGTTTTATTACTCCCACAGTTCTTATTACTTTTTTTTGAAGAGTAAAACCAAATGTGACATAGCAGAACAGAGTCAGTCAAATCAAAAGGAGGAACATAATAGATAATGTAAAAACAAAATACTAGATGATCAACAATGGTTACCATACTGCCTCTTGCTATCTTAAGAAGAATTGCCTATATCATCAGTTATGATAAAATTGAACAAAACAATAAAGAATAAAACCAAAACATTGGAGACATTACAGGACTTTAAAAGAAGATAATAGTTAACCGGAATGGGCGTCATAATGAATCTTATTGTCTTTACAGTTTTGCCTATACTTTCGAACTTGTTACTATTAAGCAAAGCAGAATAGAGGAAAATCAGTCAAAGCAAGATGATGAGGGCTATACAGGGTTTCAAATCAAGTTAATAGGAAATCAAAGTGGGTTACTATAATGTATCCTGCTTTTTAAAAATTTTCCCTTAATTAAAAAGATAAAAATAAAAAAGTAAATAATTAAAAAAAAGGAGACTGAGATAAAAGAGGGCATAACAACAAAACGGCCCAGGTCAAAACATAACTCTAAGGGGCTGGGGATTTAGCTCAGCAGCATAAGCGCCTGCCTTGCAAGCAGGCAGTTGTGAGTTCGATCCCCGGTACCGACAAAAAGGAAAATGACAAAACAAAACAAAACAAAACAACATAACCCTATAAGCAAAATAGTGTTTCACCACAGGATATCCTGACATAAAAGTAGTTACCATAGTGTCTCTTTCCTTGGAATCTTTGAGTATAACTTCATATACTGTAGCACCAAACATATCAAGACAATGTAAAACCATTCAAGAGAATGACATTATTACAGGGTATTTAGAACCGCCTATCAGAAAATGAACAATGGTTTCTGTCTAATCTCCTTGTCTATAAAAGTTTTTGCTTATATTATCACATATAATAAAATCCAATAAGATACAACCTGTTAAGACCAATGGAGACAGAAGAATACAAGTTTGATGGGACTTCAAAACAAGATGGTACTAAATCAGCACTACCTATTATGATGTCTTGTTTTCTCCAAAATAGCTGTTCCTACCATCCAATCTTCTCTGCCTCATTTCGGTTGAGCTCTTTTTCTGTTGTTTGTTGTCAGCTTGTCTTCTTCATTTCGCTTTCTGCTCCATTCATTGTGGCCTCCCTGTCACTGTTTCTGAAGTCTTGGTGTTTTCCTTTTTTAAAATATCCTGTAGTATTCCCTGTAGAGTTGAATTGGTAGTTGCAAATTTCCCTAGTTCCTCTTTATCCTGAAAGCACCTTGTTTTTCCATCAATTTCTAGGGACAGTTGTGCAGGATATATCAATCTTGGCTGGAGGTTATTATCTTTCAAAGCTTGAATTATTTCGCCCCACGCTCTTCGTGATTTGATGGTTTGTGCTGAGAAGTCTGCTGTAATTCTGATGGGTGTTCCCTTATAAGTGATCTGTTTCTTGTCTCTGATGGCTTTTAGTATTCTGTTCTTATATTGGATTTCTGGAATTTTGATTATTATATGCCTGAGTGTAGCTCTGTTTAGGTTGTAGGTGACTGGGGTCCTGTAGGCCTCATACATCTGAGTATGTTTACCTTTTGCTAAATTAGGGAAATTCTCTTGGATTATTTCTGTGAATAGCTTTTGTAGTCCATTTGTTTGTGTCCCTACTTCTTCTTTTACGTTCTTAAGTTATAGATCCTCTTATCATCTTCTAGCCTTTGTATTATTGCTGTTTGTTTTTTTTTGTTATTTTAAAGAAGTTTTTCATTTCATGCTCCCATATTATAAATCTGCCCTCCAATTCAGATAATCTATCCTTAGTTTCTTTCAAGCTCTTATGCCAGCTTTCGATAGAGTTTTTAGTTTTCTGGTAATCTCTTTGAATCTGCTTCACTATTCTGTTTTCTCTATTTTCTCCATCAACCAATTCTCCCCTTTTTTTCTGTTCTTCTATTCCACCATCTGTTTTTTCTTGGGCGGTGCTTAGCATTTCTCTAACTATTCTACTTATATCTTGCTTTATTTCATTAAATACTTCATTTTTAAACTCGTCTATGAGGCTCCGGAGATATTGCTTTATGTCTATTGGTGCCGTGTTTGATATTGCATGTCTTCTGTTTTTCTTTGCATTTCTGTTTCCTGGATCAGTGTTCTCAGGACTGGGGACTGAGGACCCTTTCTTGTTGCTTCCTCTTCCCATACTTTTTGTTCTTTCCATACAAGTGAATGTAGGAAGTCCAATTTTTTTTCTCTTTTTCCGTTATAGTTCGTTTGAATTGTGCCAGCTAGGTGTTCCTGCCCACTACAGTGTACTAGGGAGACACAGACCTGGGCAGCCTCTGCTGGACCTGCCCCTCCAGGTCAACCTACCAAAGGCTTCACTGCTAGGGTGCACCTCCAGGCTCTGGGACCTGGTTTAAGCTAGCCTACTGGGTCTTAGCAGCATCATGCAGGCCAGGCACTCCCCACCAATCCTGCCTGAGAAGGGAATATGCCACTAATGTCACTGCAGTGCCCTGTTCTGGCAAGTCTGCCTGGTTCCAGTATGTCCTTTGCTGGAGCCTCCTACTCTATGAAAGGGTCCCCATTCCGCTCACTCACTGCAAGTCAATGTAGGGCTCCCTGCTAGTCCTGCTCTCAATTTGGTTCACAGATTCCCGCTCTCAAAGCTTTCACACATCTGTCTCCCTGCCCTGCAGATTTGGACGCAGCAGCGGCAGCAGGAAATTCAAATTGTGGCTTCCAGTGGCACAGGTTCTAGCTTCTGTACTGAGATTTTATCTGTTCCTGTTATAGCACCAGGATTGCATTTCCAGTTGGTTTCTCTTAGCTTAGTTCATTCCTGGGTTGGCAGGATGTATCTCCCCTTGGTTAGGACTCCTCGTACTGCACCATTCCTGGATTTTAAGCAGGATATCTCAGAGAGCCTCCATAGCTGCTGCTATCTATCTGCCATGTTCTTCCAGAAGTCCCTAAAAAAATGTTTTTTATAGCAGTTTTTGTGACATCTTTTCTAATGCCTAATTAAAATACATCTGAGGAAGATTAATTTTGTTTTGTTAATATGATACTTATTGTGTCATTGAAAACAATTCTAGTACTGTTTATCTGAAGTTTGGATATTTATCAACTCTATGGGCTAGGAAATTGCTTCCTTCTGACCACATGCTTGATAAACCAGAGACTCTGAACTTGAAGATAATGTATAGAAGGGCATTATGCAAATCCCCACAATCTCCTTTGTCCAACAGTCCACTTATATATGAGTGACTTTGCTTGTATGTGTTTTTATCAACCTCATGTGGTCCTTCTGGAATGGCTGTATGGCTAAAAGATGAGTACCCTCTGCATCTTACTGCAGACAAATGTTTAAAGACTTTTCACTTTCTTATTTTAATTGCCACACAAACTGGTTCACAAGTTATTAAGGACAACACAGCCTTATCAGTAACTACCTATTGGTTTACCAATGATCCTGGCTGGGGTACACATAGGTGATTATCAAGTCCAGTGCTTGTTCTATCTCTTTCCTTCTCATGGAGATGCTCCTAATGTACTGTGTTATTACTGTGGACAATTGCTGACTTTAAGGGACAGACCAGTTGACAATCTGTTGCATTTCCTCTGTACGTATAGTGTAGTGTGATCCAGAGGCCCACATCGTCAGCATGGCTTATGAACTTGGTAGAAGTATAGACCCTGACCCAGAATTTCTGAATCAGTATTTACATTTTAATCAGACCTCCAGGTAAATGAATTTTACTCTTTGCACACCAGAATCTCAGTAGCACTCGTTTAGATAGCTCTTCACAGTCCATATAAGACAACCAGGCATCACAGAATGATGCTTTGGTCCATGACAGACCACATATACGTTGGTCATTCATCCCATCCCACTAAGACTTCTTAGTTTGTGAAGGTGGCAGAATGGCAAAATCATCTATTGATGTATTCCCTCCTTGACTCTCATCACTGACTGTAGACAGCAATTACATTTTTCACCTTGTGGTTTTATCTTACATAAGGCCATAGTTCTGGTGAAATAATCAGGCTGAATCCTAAATCATCAGCAAAGCTTAAGATGACATCAACTGTCCAAGGTATACTGTAAACCGCAAAGGTATACTGTAAACTGCAGATGTACCAGCAATCTGTGTTAGAAATAGAAAGCTGAACCTGGAAAGTAATGCATAGGAGACTACAGAATCCTGCCGCGTCTAGCTGGAGCCCTAGGTAGCTCCAATAATTATATTGGCAAAGTTATACCAGTAATACTGCTGGTATAACTTTATTAAAAATAAACATATGCATTAGTAAGTGGTATGTGCATCCTATGATGAGATAGCTACAGGATTCATAGGAGAAAAGGTAATCTTTGCTTACTCCACAATTAGCACTCTGTTAGCATTCCACTTTTATTCTTCCTCCCACTCCTCCTCGAAGTAACTGGAGATTCATTTGGAAACCATTTAATCCCACCTGAGCACTCTTTCCTGATGTGGACTGGGAGTTTTAATTAAAGGCATTGCTTCTCTTAATATTATCTGTGCAGACAACCTACGTGAGAAGTATTTCATATGCTCATCTGAAATATAAATTCTTGGTTCTTACACATCACAATACTCTATGATGGAGGGATTTTTTTTTTCTACAGAAAAAGAAAGTGAGGCTCCCAGAGACTTTGATATACACTTTAGCTAAGGTAGAGTTGGATTTTGAATCCATTTCTACTATTTGAATTTTGAAGCTATTCTATGACTCTTAATGTGTTAGGGAAACTGGTATATAAGTAGATGCAGGTCCCTTTCATTGTGATTTCACATCTTAGCAGGGAGACCTTACGATGATTTCTGTTACCTGTACTAAATTGTGTGTGGCTCTTCTAGTGAAAAGACTTTTGTAAATTCTTAATTTACCTAGAATTTGTAGAAGATCTAGTTTTGACTTTGTGAGGTATTAAAAGAGATATTCTATTCTAAAATATTTAATATTCACTAGCCAATGAAGATGCTTGATCTTGACTTCTAAGTTTTGGAAACTCTGTAGTAGGAATGCATGTTGCTTTGCTTGGGCAGGTGGAACTCTGCTTCTGTGAACTGGAACAGGGCTGGTGCTTGTTATGTGGATTATGAATATTCAAGTCAGCTCTGCAATCCACTGTTGCATGGGAGTTCTGATATAGTGTTTGTATCTTAATATAACCCTGAGAGATTTTCTAGCTGCTGGGATAAATGAATTGTTAAAAAGTGTTATTTAAAGAAATGTATTGAGCACCTCTTAGATGCCTGGCCCTGTACAGTCATGCAATATCCAGTGAACAAAGTCCCCAGTGGTGTAGGTCTGCATGAATTCAAATCACTTTAACAGCTCATTTTTAAACCCTTTCCACTCATTTTATTAAGCTTCACACTAAATGCAGTTAATTAGGAAAATAATCGAATGAAATGAAACTGCAGATAATCTGGCTCCCTAGAAGCATGGTCATGTGTGCAACATTCTGAAAATAAGATCATCTTCAAAGAGGACTCACAACATGCAAAGTCCTCAAGTTAGATCTATGAAATTATTATTATTGTTATGATTTTGTAAATGGAGCCAGATAATCTGGTTGCTTTGAAAATTCTGTTATGCTGTTTAAATGCTCTTTCATTACGTTTGGTCTTCAATGTTACCGGCTGCTTTGGTGAATGATGGTAATAGCAGAGAGTTGTGTGGTCTTCAGGGAACAAAAGAAGAAATGGAACTGATTAAAAATATATACACAGAAAAGAGAAATAGCAAAGAAACAGTGACACATTCTTAAAGTAATTGCATAGATGTGTAGGATGTTTGGCAGCTTCATTATCTCACTTAATTTTGTAGGGAGTCTGCCCAAGATGTTGGGACTCCAGTTAATGAGATCAGATAGTTATTTCCACCAAATGGCAATGATACAAGCTTTTAAAAACCACCTTCCTTTCTCTTGACTATTCAGTGAAGCAAAGTCAGAGAGACTCAGGACTCTCATAAAACCCTTACAGTGCTTCTTACAGACTTTTAATTTATCGACTGCACAAAGAAGATCCAATTTGCCAAGATTTGCTACTGAATCTGAAACTTGGCTCACATTGAGATTATAAATGCTTTTACCGAACACCAGCTACGTCTCTGTACATTTAATTAAATGAGGCCAGAATCAAGATTCTGGATCTCTGTGACCCATGTAAATTCACCATAATGGCAGGACAATAGCAAGGCAAATCAAGGCTGTTCCCCAGATGCAGTTGGAGGCTTAGCTGAGAGCCCTGGCTCTGTCTCATCCATTTCACACAGGAGGCCCTGGGTGGCTCATCGGTATTCCTTACTTCATGTCCGCTCACGAAGGAGCCTGCTCTGAATGTTTGTGTCCTGCTGAGTTATTTTTATATATCTTATTCTATTTTTTATGGCTAAACTGTAAGATTTATATTTTGAACTTTTAAAAAAAGAGATTAAAGGAAACAAAACAATGAAAACAAACCAAAACAGTAAAAATGATATAGGATTTTAAAACAAGCTGCTAAAAAAATTAACAATTGTCACTATATTGCATACTGTTATCTTCAAAACAGTTGCTCACATTACAAGATATGGGTATGCAAAATAGGTCAAGTAATATAAGCAATCACAATTTCTCCTGAACTAAAAGGATCACTAGTACAATGACTTTAACTCATTTGTGTATATATATATTTTCCTTTCCTTCTTTTTTCCCCCATCCCAGTTCTTTCCTTTTGAGCAATTTCATTCCCTTTCACAATATCCTGATGAGTTTTTCATATGCATAAGACAATAAACTTCTCTCTCTCTCTCTCTCTCTCTCTCTCTCTCTCTCTCTCTCTCTCTGTTTTTCTGCATGTGTCATTACTTCCTGTGGAAACCAGTGATGATCAAGAATTAGAATGGACCCTAAAACACTCTGATTCACTCTGTGCCTTTTAGGGGTTTTTCCTACAAACTCATTTTAGGGTCAAGGTTATACAATTTGCCCAATGAACTAAAACTAGGACACGGAAGATAATCAGACCAAGTTCCTTCCCTTTGGTCATCGCTGCCCCTTATCCTCAAATGTTGATCCAAGTTTCCCGCTTACTCACTTATTTACCACACACCCACGCACGCAGCATCTTTTCCCAGTTGTTCATTTTTGGCTGGAGGGATAACTCAGTGATCCTTGTGAAATAATAATGTAGCTATTTCCTTAAAAGATGATGAAATTCTGCAATATTGTTATTCAGCTCATCAGTATTTCATATATGAGCAATATTTGTTTTCTAGTGGATCGCGTTTATGATTTTTTTTAAAGATTCATTTATTTTCATTCATTTTATTTTTTATAGAAATGGTCCTTTCTGATCCTATTTCTTGAACTTTAACTGACTTTACATAATTAAAATAAAAAATCTAATCAGATTTTTCAGATCAGAGCACACCAACAAATGATAACACAAAAATTAGGAGAGTGGTGAGAGGACCAGAGATGAGTGTCAGGATTCTAACTGCCCTGCATTCCAAGTGCATTGTATCTGGCATTCATTTAATCTTACAGCTTGATTACAGCCTGGCTAGGAGAGCAGTAAGAACACTTTTGAAAGCTTTGCACTAGGCCAGTTTTTTTTTTTTTTCTTTTTTTCTTGTGTTGAGCTGAGGTTTTCTTTTTTCACTTTAAAGAGGGTAAAATTAAACATAACAAAACACAACAAAACAGATTATAAGAAAACAATTTAAGAAGCACAGATTTCAAAGCAAGACCATCAAAGATCTTCACTGTCTATCATATTGTCTCTTGTTTTCTTCCAAATAGTTGTCCATATCTTCACACACAGTAAATTCATACTGAATGAAATAATATTAAACTGATCAGAACAGGATGATGAAGACATTTTAGGTCTTCAAGATCAGACAATAGGGAAGTAAAAAATGGCTGCCATAATGTCTCTTCAAAATAGCTTTATGTATGTTGAAATTAAACAAAAGTAAAATATCACCCTGAACAGAGAATAATAGTATTGCTAGATTTTTATATCACGATGTGACAGAATTAGCATTGGGAATCTTAGTGTTCTTTTTCTTCAAAGTATCTGTTCATTACATTGTACATTATATAATCAATTCTCGTAAACTGTTTTAGAAGTTCTATGCATGTGTCTCTACATGTACATGAAATGAAACATGTACAAAAACATGAAAAAGAGATATAAAACCATAATAATAGATGATCTACAGTAGTTACTATGATATTTCTTGTTATTTTCAATAGAATTATCATCAGGCATAGTAAAACTGAACATAATAGTATTAATAAAAACAAAATATTGGAGACATTATAAGACTTCTAAAGCAGTTAATAATCAAACCGGAATGGATATCCTATTGAATCTTGTCATCTTCAGAGTAGTTGCCTCTACTCTCAGACTTGATACTATCAAGCATACCAGATTCGAGTAAAATCAGTCAAGACAAAACAGCGATCTAACAAACCAGATTCAAATAAGATCAGTCATAGTAAGACAGTGTAAGTAATACAGGGCTTCAGTTTAAGTTAATAAGAAATTGATGTTAGTTACCTTAATATATCCTGCTATTTTTGGGACACTGTCAGTGCCCTCAATTCTAGTATGAGTAGACAGGCTGGAACAGAATAAAATCAAACTAAACAGAATGATAAGAATAATGTGGATTTAAAATCCTGATACCCTATTTTGTTTTGTTTTGTTTTTTGTCTTTTTCCTTTTTATCGGTACCAGGGATCGAACTCACGACTGCCTGCTTGCAAGGCAGGCGCTTATGCCGCTGAGCTAAATCCCCAGCCCCCCTGATACCCTATTAACAATGTCCTCTGCCTTCCTTTTTTAGACAATTCCTCCTCTTTTACTTTCACAGGGTGCTTTGTACATTTTGGGTCCCACTAACTCCTTTAGTTTTTAGATTATGGGGGCAACCCCCTATCTGCCTAAATGGTTCTGAACCTTTTAACCCCTGAGCTTGATCTTGAGCTGTACTCCTTTACCTACTAAAGTCTCAAGGTTTTCCTTCCTTTTAGCTGAGTAGTTCTCCACTGCACAAAAGTGTCATGAGTTTACAACCTATCTGCAGCTGCTCGGTGAGTTGTCCCTATTTCTCTCTGGTTACCTGTACATAGAGCATTGTTTTCTCATCTTTGACTTTCAGTTCATTAACCTTTCATTTTGATTATATTTCCTATTCAGAGCATCTTGATAGACCCTATCTTCTGATCTACTCTGCTTGTGTTTCTTTTTGGTAGTGTATGAAGACCATCTGTGTTAGAGATTATAGTCAATCTTCTCTGCCCTCATTCCTGCTATCCTATTTTTCTGCTGTTGGTTGTCTACTTTTATCCTTTATTTCACTGTCTGCCCCATTCATTGAGGCCTCTCTGCCACTGTTCCTGGAATACTGGTGATTTTTTTTTCTCTCTCTAGAATGTTCTTCAGTATTTTTTGTAGGATTGGATTGGTGGTCATGAACTCCCCAGTTCCTCTTTGTCATGGAAACATCTTATTTCTCCATTAATTTTGAGAGACAGTTTTGCAGGTTCTATCAATCTGGGTTGGAGGTTATTTTCTTTCAGGGTTTAGAATACTTCACTCCAAGCTCTTCTTGATTTGATGGTTTGTGTCAAGAACTCTGTTGTGATTTTGGTGGATTTTCCTTTATAGGTGATCTATTTCTTTTTTCTGACTACTTTTAATATTCTGTTCTTGTGGTGAATTTCTGGGATCTTTATTATTAGATCTAGATGTATATCCATTTTGGTTGTAGCTGGCTGGAGTTCTGTATGCTTCATATGTCTGAATATCATTTTCTTTTCCTATGCTTGGGAAGTTTTCCATAGTTATTTCTGTGAATAGATTTTGTATTTCATTTGTGTTTATCCCTCCTTCTTCACTCACATTTTTTATTCTTAAGTTATAGATCCTCTTGTTGTCTTCTAGCCTTTGTATTGTTACTTCCTCATTCTTTGTTATTTTTAAGAGATCTTTCCTTTCATGATCACACATTGCAAGCCTATCTTCAAGTTTTGAAAGTCCAACTTTAGCTTCTGCCAAGCAATTTTGCCAGCTTTCAATCAAGTTTTTAATTTCCTGGAAATCTCTTTGAATCTGTTTCATGTATTCTAGATTTTGTTTACATTCTTCATCAAAGGTTTCTCTTCTTTTTTGGGTTCCTCCATTCTTCAATCTGTGTCCTCTTGAGAGGTGCTTAGCATTTCTTTTATTAATCTTCTTATATCTTGCTTCGCTTGAATTAGAATTTCAGTTTTAAGTCATCTATGATGTCATGAAGATATTTCTTTGTCAGCTGATGCCATGTCTGATACTGCATGTTTGCTGCCCTTGATTTCTTCTGTTTTTACCTCTCCTGGACTTATTTACCCTTGATCAGTGGCTGGAGGCTTTTTCTTGTTTCTTTCTCTTGTCATGTTTCTGGTTTCTTTCAGATAGGTGTATGGTGGAGGTCACAGGTCCTTTCTGTATTGCTTACAGTTCTTCTGAAGTGTGCTGGCTAGGGGATTGCTGCCCTCTCCAGTTTGCTGTTGATCTGTGAGGTGCACACAGGGGCAATGTGGGATGGCCCCTCTCCTCATCCAGTGAGTGCCTTTCACCACCTTAGTCTGTGCTGTGCAGACATCACAGGTTTGGGACAGTTTTGTCCCTGGCTCTTGGGTCCCAACCAGGGGCATGACCCAGCCCAAGCAGATCCCACCAGTCTTCTTTGGGCCAGGAGTGACGGACTGATGGCGCTGTGGTTCCAGGTTCAGGCCTATCCTGTCCAACTCCAATATGTCATCTATCCAGTCTCCTCCCTCTGTAGGCCCAAATTCCAAGCACTCACCATGGGTCAGTACAGCTATCCACACCGGTTCTGTTCTCTATTTTGGTGCATCGTCCCACCAAGGACCTTGAGCTTACCAACCCCCGATTTTGGCATGATCGTGACTTCAGTGTGACCACAAGTCATCCAACTCCAAGGCACCCAGCACAGCATGGGACAGGCTCCAGTGAGAGTGTATAACTCCAGCCTTCTGTCCACTTTTCTTTCTTTCTTTCTTTCTTTCTTTCTTTCTTTCTTTCTTTCTTTCTTTCTTTCTTTCTTTCTTTCTTTCCCTCAGTTTCTTCCTGGGTCATGAGAACCCCTCCCCATTCATCTGGTCTTCTCCGTAGTGTTAATTTTAGCATCTGAGTTGTTTCTTTCCGAGAGACTCTCTACCCTGCTACCTATCAATCTGCCATTTTCCCCTTCTCTCTGAGCTGAGTTTTTCTTTCTTTCTTTTTTTTTTTTTTTGTCTTTTTCATTTTTATCGGTACCGGGGATCGAACTCACGACTGCCTGCTTGCAAGGCAGGTATTTATACCGCTGAGCTAAACCCCCAGCCCCAAGCTGAGTTTTTCTTTGCAACACTTAAAAATGATCCATTCTATGAAAGGTTCCTGCCCTATCATAAATTACTGGACAATTACGGTGGTGGTCGAACGTGATGGAAGGCCAAAGTGGGAATGCCTACCACTTCTTCCTCAGCCTTAATTGCAACTTCACTGGGCCAGTTTTTTTATAGTCTATTTTGATTCTTTATTGTAACTGTGAGGGCTGGCATTACTGAGCACATTTATGTAAATGAAAAACAATCTCTGCTAGGTAGGGTGTCCAGAGGCAATGCTAGCAAGTGGAAGATTAGCAAACAAACTAAAAAAAAAAGCCTCTTAAACTCTCTCCAAAGACAATTTTTAGCCATCAAGATATATCAAAATAATGGACTCAAAGAAATCTACATTTACAGAAAGAATGTAGATTTTGTACATGAAATCTCCATTTTATTTAATCCACAACTAATTTTCCCTACTTAACAGGGGATGTTCCTTTTATAGGAATGCACGAGAAAAGTTGTATCGAAGGACCTTGGGGAAAAAAAAAAAGGCAATGATTTTGGGTTCTGGATACATGGAGGATAAATATACCAATTGTCCTTTCTTGATTTAAGCTATTTACTAGAAACTTTACCATTTCAGCAGTCAGTCACTTAAGAATACATTCTCTGGACTTAGCCTGAATTCAGTCTGCCTGCAGAATTCTAAGCTAGGAGCATGGAGATTTTGTGGCAGACATTTGTTTTCTTCTGGTTCTTTGTATTGTTGCTCCATTCTATTTAGTTTAAATTCTTTAGTTTTGCTGAAAGCTTTGATGTTTGATAATAATTAGGATAATTAGGAAGTGTTTCAGCATCTTGTTAATTTAGAAAGTGATATGAACTATCATATAAACTTAGATGAACCTAATTTCACATGTGTCTATTTTCCTTCACTTCTCCCATCTTTAGGGATTAAAGGATGTTTTTAAGATTAAAGTAAAAAATTAGCTGACTTTATGAAATATATCATGGTGCAAGTCAATCAATAATTCATCTTGGCCTCCCAAGAGCTCTTAAAAATAATTGCTTCATGTTTCTAATCGTCTGTGGATCAACCAGCTCAATTGCTTTTTATGCTCTGGTATCAGGGCTCAAACTCATGACCTCACGCTTGCTAGGCAGGGGCTACACCACTGAGCTACATCCCAGGCCCTAATGCCCTGGTCTTGATTGGTGACATTTAATGATTTCCACAGGATAAATATTCCATCCATGGCTTATTCCATTTTACCACTCTGATGCCACTGGCTGCTGGATTGGGAAGAGAAGTGAACAGTGAGGTCTCATGAGCTGGCATCTGTAGCGCCCTACTTCTACTGTTTCATTTTTTCACCAAACAGGACACGCAGTCTCATGTTGGATGCTATTGACCAATGGGCACTGGAAGTAATGTGAAGATTTCTCTGGCATCCTTTCCTTGCTGAGTTTTCAAGTTAATGCTGCACCAACTCTTTAACTTACTATTTTTATTTTTTACATTTTCAATTGTTTTATTTTGTAAAAAAATTTTGAGCTGGGCATGGTAGTGCATACCAGTAATCCCAGCACTCCGGAGGTTGAGACAAGAGGATCACTGTGAATATGAGACCAGCCTGGGCAACATAGTGAGTTCAAGGCCAGCCTGGATTACAGAGCAAGACCCTCTTTCAACAAAACAAAACAAAACAAAACAAAACAAGACAAGACAAAACAAAACAAAATAAAAACAAGAATTTTGAAATCCATTTAATTATTTTGTTTTCTTTTGGTTCTGGGGATCAAAACCAGGGTCTTTGTACTGAACTATATCCCCATCCATTGTTTTGTGTTGTGTTGTTTTCCTTTAACTTAGTATTTCCAATGTCCTACTAAGTGAAATATTTCATTTCAGTGATTTTAATCAAGATGTATGCTAAACACATGAATTGATAATCATTATGCTTCAGGTTTTTACATTTTTGGTATGGATATGAGCAGACCATGTTTTCCTAGAGTTTCCAAACTCTCAGTCCTATCTGTTCAGCTTACTGGCTTCAGCCTCTGGAGTCAGTAATGAAATCAACCCACACATGAGCCCGGGGACTTCAGTCCTTTTCTCCAGTCTGTCCATGCTGATTATCTCTGGGTTTTTGCAAGAGGGAACAAATTGCAAAAATGTGACCCAGTCCTCAATTTTATGCAAGGATTTCTTAATTAAACTGGATTTCAACTACAAGTGAAATAATTCAAATAATTCTTGATGACATAATAAAACTGGGTTAAATGTTTCTTGAAAATATTCCACTTTTTCTGTTATGTGCTGAAGTTCCTACTATAGAATTGTATAACAACAGCAGAATGAAATATAGAGGAATAACCTTTGGCCATTCTTCTCCAGAACAAGATTTCCAAACTGGAGATAAGTTGACTCTTCTTGGATAAGACTTTAGTCTGTTCATAGTTGGTTCAAAGAAACAACCAGTCTGGTCAAGATAATGCAGAGAACTTAAACTTCGATAATCTCTGCTTCAAATACATGGAGTTGGGAGATAAAATATAATAAAGGAACACAATACATTACTGGCTCAAACACTAAATGTTGTGAGGATCTCAGAAGTGCCCAAGAGTGAAAAGGCAGTGATACTGCTGTCATTTGCAAATGTCACCTTTCTAACAGCCTTCCAACATTGTGGTTCCATTGCTCTTTCATCCAGACAGGATCATTCTCTCTTCCAGGCCTCATTTTTCTCCTTGGCACTTTTTTCTGAGATACTATATGATGTACCTACTTATCTTACTTTCTTCTTAGGGCATTAGCTTTAGGAGAGCAGGGATTTATCTCACCAATTGTGAATTTTCTGAAGCTGGGTTGTAGCTCAGTGGTAGAATATGCATAGCACCCATGGGATCCCAGGCTCAGTCCCCAACCAACAAAAATTGGGGGGCACATGTGACATGTTTAACAAAGCACTAACGTAGTAAATTTTTAATGTCTGTTACAATTATCACTATTCTTATTACCATGTAAGTCTTGGCGCTTGCCTGGTCTGATGTTTCTTAGCCCAGTCCATGTGTCTCTCTGTGTCTTGTACTTCTCTACTGCCTTTGCCATTCATTTCCTGCTTCCTTTTCTCCACAATTCTTTCCTTTCTTCCTGTCTGTGCGGTGGGGGTTCATGCTCTGTGCCTGGAGAGAACAGTGTCGGCCACAGCAGCCTCCACCCCAGTCTGCGGGCCCAGGGAGCCGAGAGGAGAGTGGGTGGCAGCAAGAGGCGAAAGCTCATGGCAGGGGGAGGCCCCTTCTGCTCCTTCTTCGTCTCCACTTCCCTTTTGTATCCTCAGTGCTACTGCGTGTTGATGACAGCAGAGCCCCAGGTCTCCCTGGCTTGTATCAATCACACAGACGACGACCACATGGACCTTAATTTTAAGGACACATTAGTTCCTTTTTCTATCATTTATTACAGTATAATTGACAAATAAAAGGTGTATGTTTTCAAGGATATGCAAGGAGATGTTTTGGTATATAGATACACTGCTGATATGATTATTGCAGTCAAGCCAATTGAACTTTTCATCAGGTCACATAGCTTCTGATTGTGTGTATGGCTGTGTGTGCATGTGTGTGCTGATAACACTTAAAATCTACTCTTCTAGCAAAATTCTTGTGTCCAGTAGGTTGTTGTCAGTTATAGTTGCCCATGCTATGGGTTTCAAAACACATGTTATTTGTATTCGTGAATGCAATCTGGACTTGGAGTTGGAAGTAAATAAAATTTGGATGATGAAGAAATGTGCTATATTCTACAACAAAGATATGTAGGAAGGGTGCGGACTGTAGAAATTTGAGTTGAGCACTGAATCAATTTAGTTTCTCTTTTTGAAATCTAGTGAAGACAATAAGCACAGCACCTCAACATAAAGCATCTCAGGAGAAATAAGAAACCTTGACAGTGGCCTTAGTCTCCAATTTCCTTGGGCCTAGTCCACAGGTAGGCAGTAAAGGGTGCAGATGTGTGTGAGATGACGTACTGCCTGCAATTCATGAGGGGGAATTTGCCAACTTCTTTTTTGAGATAGGTCTCACTATGTAGTTCAAGCTAGTTCTGAACTCACTATGTAATGTAAGCTGGGCTCAAACTTGTGGTGTTCCTTCTGTCCTGCCTTAGCTTCCTGAGTGCTGGGATTCTAGGCATGCCCTACCACTCCCAGGGTGTTGCCAATTTTTGCTCCAAAAAAATTAAGCGAAAGATGCTTTCTATTCCTGTGAACACTCTATGTGATTTTTGTTCTTTTATCAGCAAATACCAAAACTATTTTTATAAGCCTCAGCGGGTTTTATCTACCATAACATACGAATTAAAGGAATTATAAGATTAAGAGCACCCATGAAGCAAGAAGACATTAAAGCTAAAGAGAACATTTTGTTCTAACTTGAATTGAAGATGAAATGACCATAAAATATCTCACAGAGCTGTTTCCATTCATTTACTGCTTTATCTGCACCTATTTCCCATATAGAGCTCTAAAATTTGAGTGGTTAGTTTCACAGTAATGCTGATTTTTCTAAGTCTTGGAGGGAAGAACGAGGATGAGGCCTGTGGGTCCTCTGGAATAGCAATAGAAAGTGAATAATGTCAACCAAATAAAAGGAAGTCCTTCCTGGTGACATATTTTGATTATCATCTTCCTGGATGGAGCTTCCACCTTGGAAGAGGCTCAGAGATGCTGAGATGCTATCTCTAGGGGGAGGTGGGAAAACCAATGAGGGGTTTGTATTGCTTTGGATGCTCTCGAAAAACAGAATCAATAGACTGTCTGTTATATTTGTTATTATGTAACTGGATTTATCCAATTGGCTTCAGGGTTAGAGACTGGATAGTTCACAGTGGCCATCCACAAGCTAGTGAGTCCGAGCATCCAGTAGCTCTCAGTCCAAGAAGCTGGAAGCCTGAGAAAAAGAGTGGACAAGAATGCAGCCCCATCCTGAGGCAGAAGCCTGTAATCCTCGCAGAGAGCCATTGAATCTGCACTGAAATGCTGAAGACACTGGTGTCTGATGTCTACAGGTGACCACAATAGCAAAAGACAAAACCACTCAGGCAGATTTGAGCTTGGTAGCCCAGGCCAACTTTATCCTTGTTCACCTTTTCCTTCCATTTGGGTTGCCACCCACAATTAGGGTCTCTCTTTTTCTCACCAAATTGGCCCATCAGCATGCCAATCATCTCTGGAAACACACTGACACACCCAGATATATGCTCTATTAATCTGCTAGGTGTTTCTTAATCCAGTTAAGTTGATAAGATTAATTGTCAGAGAGTCTCACCAAGTGAGACTAATGAATCCCCTTCCATTGTGGGGATCATCACATTTCAGAGCTGGGAAGAGTCCTGGAATGAGGTCCCCTCTGTTCCCATTGCTGTGGCCTTATGGCACTAGTCCAGGTTAGCCCTTGTGGGGCTACACAGGTCAGGCCAAAACTTGCCCAGTCTATTTGCCAGCTGCACGATCTTCTGAAACCCACTTAAACTTCGTGAGCATAAGTTTCTTAAGCTGAAAAAGAGGAATTATGCTTGCTTTTGGGGTTGTCATGACAATGGTCATTTGATCTCTTCTGTGTCAGATCTGGATTAGATGGTGATAATATAATAGTGTGCAAAAAAATACTCTTCTTGCCATTATAGTATTTAAAGGCCCTGGGAAGCGTCTTCAAAAGTGATAGCTATCTTATTATTTTAAAAAATGAGGATATTGCAGAACCAAAAGGTTAAATAGCATACTTCAGGTTTCAGAGTGCATGATGGCAGGACTCTAGGTGAAGCCTAGAGAATTGAAAATCAAGTTGTCACAGAAGCTTCTGGTGGCCTCCGGAACCTTGGTGATGGGGCTGGACCTTTACAGCCATTTGGAGACACCACTTTTCAATTAGACATTGATACAGCACAGGACCCCAGTGATTATCAAATCTTGCCAGGTTAGACATATTATGTCAGTTGGAAAAATCTCAAAGTCACAATTAGTTCATCCTATGTGAATCTGTTAGGCCCTTGTGGGTTTCTGATACATTTGTACAAAGATCAGTAACAAGCAATAGAACTGGACTTAAATGAGCCTTGATTTGTATTGATCATAGAACTGGGATACAGAAGAATGTCCATTGTGTAACACAATAACTCTCTTTAAGTTGGCTCAGGTTAATGAGAAATTTATTTGAGAATTTAGTGCCAACAAAAATTTGCTTCTTCCTTATTACTTGAGAGCTTATGTAAATAATCATGTTTGCTTTTTTTGTACAACTTGTCAAAAGACTTGGACTCAGAATTTGTGCCCAGTTACAGGAAATGCATTAACTCTTGAGACTGGCATCCATGTCTCCTTTCTAATTTACTTGGTTTTGCCATGTCACTCATTTCTATTATTTTATAGAATAAAATATAGCTGAGATAATATATCAAATTAATAGCTTAAAGACTTCTTTCTCTTGTGAGCAGAAAGTATTAGTATGGGGAAAAATAGGGTCATTGAGGGAGATAACCAGGAAATTGTGAATGAGGATGCCTGTGGACAATTATTTTGTCATAAGCTGCTCTTACTAGGTAACTGTGGGTTTTCTGTCTGCTGTTGGTTCTGAATGAAGCCTAAAGACTATGATCTCTCAGATGACCTGTGTTTGGTCTCAGAATGAATGTCTTCCAGCCCTTCCTTTAGTTTCTGTGTACCTTTGTGCATATCAGATAAAGCACAACCATGAAAACCTTTCGGTCCAGTATTTCCCCTTTATCTAGATTTGCAAAGTTAGTTTAGCCTTGACTTTCAGGACACCCGTAGTGATTAGGAATTTGTTCTCTGTGACCAGAGCTACCTTTACCTCTGTTTTTTTTTTTTTGGTCTTTTTTTTGTTTTTATCGGTACCAGGGATCGAACTCACGACTGCCTGCTTGCAAGGCAGGCGCTTATGCCGCTGAGCTAAATCCCCAGCCCCTACCTCTGTTTTTTTATCTTCGTGTACTAAGTCCATATCAGTTTTCTATAGAGCAGCGTGTTTTTCCACAGAATGGGCTCATCTGTTCTTATTGCTCACCAAGAAGGAAATACAAAAGAAAACAGTGAGCCCAACCCTTAAAGAGGAATGTGTTTTGACTAAGTAGAGAAACAAAAACATAGTAAAATAACCTAGAGTTACCTGAGCTGTCCAGCGTGGAACACAATGCGGCCACAGTGAGTCCCAGAACACTGAATTCTGGCCCCGCTCCTTTGATGCCACTGCAGGAACTTCAGGAGTTTTCTGATTGAAGGGGTTACGGGGTGCGCTGTGATGGGCTCACCGATACTCACAAATGCCTTGCCCTCTTTATCCCCCTTAGGGTTCAACTGTCTTATTACTTCCTTTCTGGCTTCTGGCGCTCCTTTTGAGGTTATTCTTCCTGGCTCCGTGTATCCCCTTGGTCCTAGGGATGGAGCCATGGTTGTAACCAGTCCTCTGCTCCTGCTTCATAACGCCCAGGCTCCCTCTGACCTCTGCACCTCGTTGCCTGGCTGATGTAATTAGAGGTGCTGATGCCCTCTTTCACCTGGCCTGATCTGTTCACTAATTGGCTGGGTAAGGGAGACCGCTGGTTACCCCCCAATCTGGTCTCATTCCCACATGACAATGTGCCTCCTTAGACATTTAATTTTCCTTACTGTCCGGCAAGGAAGCCTGGTAATGTTCTCCCTACTGGAATTTGAGTTCTAATGTATATTCACTTGTTAACAAGGCAGTGTGCCCTGTAACTTACCTTGTCCCTTTTCCCTGGAGGACTCTGGCCACACCGAGGAGGAAGCATTCTCAGTACGTGTTCTGCCAACACCTACAGAATCCCAAAGCCCTTTCAGTGAGTTCAGGCAATAAGATATTTCCAGGCAACACTAAGATGCTACTTGCTTTTTTCACTGTGTTGCAAATGCACAATGATGCAGAAACAATGTCAGATGAAACCGCTGGTGCCTTAGCATGAATTAAGGCCGTGACAGTAGTTTATCCATCATGACTGTGTACCTGCAATGAAACAAAGCAAAATAAAATGCCAGCTACAGTGAAAGATGTCTTCGAAGAGGCACTATCAGCCATCCATTTAATCCAATCACTGTCACTGAGTCCACTTGAAAATATCCTGCGTAATGAAATGTGGAAAATGTATGAATACTTCTGATGTATACAGAAATACACTGTCTCCAGGAAATGCACTTGTGTGGTTAAGCTGTGAGTTTCTATTCGCTTTTTGTGTACAATACCATTTTACTTGAAAGAAAGATCGACTAATTATGTTCATTCAGACATTTTGCATATGTTTCCTTGGAAATGACTGGAAATGATTGTCACTTGAAGGAGGAAAGCTGACAACATTTGTTACCAATGGTATAATTTGAGTTTTCCAGTGATAACTTGAATTTTGGGAAATACATATCTCTTATCATAAACTCCCTGATATTTATAAATGCTTTGATGGGGTTAGTGGTGATCTTAATAAATGTAATTTTCTGATATTGTGGGATTTGATGTCTCAACATTTAGAAGTTCTGCATAATTTGGCAAGCCAGTGTCTGTATGTGATGTTATAAAATCCTTCATGGTTAAGAGATTTATTGGAAGTGTAAAATAAATTTTGTTTGATAAAGTTTGACAAATGTATTTATTTGTATAATCATTACCACTCCAATGGATTTTAACTTAACAGAAGATGAAAGGTTTACCAATATGATTTCAGATCCCACATGGTGACTAATCTTTAATAAATTACCATGTAAGTTTTGGTATAGGGTCTTGTAAACCAGAGATGGGAAATAAATTTACCCCAGACACAAGTTCAAGGAAGAGACAGAAAGTCCCATCATCAATACCCAAAACTGAAATTCTTATTAAACTATTCCCTGAGCCAACCCAATATATATTCATATAATGTAGTACATCAACGTCTTATGTAATTCATGCATTAATGCTCTCTCTCCCTCATACACCAATGTATCATTACATGACATGTATAACAGTACATAAACCATTGTATGTATAATCAACATTAAACTATTGTCCCCACGAATATCAAACAAGTATATACAATCTGTATACGTACATAAACCATTAGTAACCAATACCACATAAAACCACTACAACACGTGTATCCATCACCAACAGTAACGGTTCTATCTGACATAAGACATTGAGTCCATCGTTAGACATAGACCATTAAGTCAAATCAATTCTCTTCAACACATCTATCCCCTTCCCCTAATCAACCTCATAATTCACCATCTTCCGTGAAACCAGCAACCCGCTAGACAGGGATCCCTCTGCTCGCCCTGGGCCCATAACTCGTGGGGGTTTCTAAACATGATCTTTAAGAGGCATCTGGTTCTTTCTTCAGGGCCATACTATTAAACCCGCTCATTCGTTCCCCTTAAATAAGACATCTCGATGGACTAATGACTAGAGTGGCCCATGATCAACGTAACTGTGATTTCATGTATTTGGTATCTTTTAATTTTCGGGATGCCTGGGCTCACCATCGCCGCGGAAGGCGTGGATCCCAGTCAATTCAATTGAAGCTGGACTTATGAATGAAGTATCCTTGTTCCACATAGAGAATAGGCCAGGTGAATTCTTTCAATGCTTGTAGGACATAACCTTTTAGATGTACGCACAGACGCATGTATGCACAGACACATACGCATGTGTAGTTTATGACAACAGGTATCTATTAACAAACCCCCCTTACCCCCCATTAAAATACCATCCATGCAGGCCTCACACATGCCAAATGCATGCCAGCCCTTGCCAAATCCCCAAAACAAGAGCCAACCTACATCTAAATAGTATAATAACCTTATTATGCTGTCACAACACAAACCCTCTCGCATTCATAAAATGCAAACTAAACAAACCCATTCTATGAATCGCATTTTGTAATAATACGCTCATGCCCAAGTTAATGTAGCTTATATAAAGCAAGGCACTGAAAATGCCTAGATGAGTCTTTGACTCCATAGACAACAGGTTTGGTCTTGGCCTTTTTATTAGTTGTCTGCAGAATTATACATGCAAAAATCCCTGTGCCGGTGAGAATGCCCTCAGTACCACACTCCAGGTTTAAAGGAGCTGGCATCAAGCACACTACAAAGTAGCTCACGACGCCTTGCTTTGCCACACCCCTACGGGAACAGCAGTAATAAAAATTAAGCAATAAATGAAAGTTTGACTAAGTCATGCAGCTATTAGGGTTGGTAAATCTCGTGCCAGCCACCGCGGTCATACAATTAACCCTAATTAATAAAACCCGGCGTAAAAAGTGTTTAAGAGTCATAAAAAATAGGACTAAGCTTTATCTAAGTTGTAGAAAACTCTAGACATAGTAGAAATCAAAAACGAAAATAATCTTAACAAATCTGAGCACAGGAAAGCTAAGGCCCAAACTGGGATTAGATACCCCACTATGCTTAGCCGTCAACATAAAAACTTACACAACAAAAGGTTTCGCCTCAGAACTACTAGCAATAGCTTAAAACTCAAAGGACTTGGCGGTGCTTTATACCCGCCTAGAGGAGCCTGTTCTATAATCGATAAACCCCGATACACCTCACATGTCCTTGCTAATTCGGCCTACATACACCATCTTCAGCGAACCCAATCATGGAAAGAAAGTAAGCGCAAGTACACTGCATAAAAACGTTAGGTCAAGGTGTAGCCAATGAGTGGGAAGAAGTGGGCTACATTTTCTTATCGAAGAACAACAAACGCAAGTCTTTATGAAATTTAGAGACCTAAGGAGGATTTAGTAGTAAATCAAGAATAGAGAGCTTGGTTGAACTAGGCCATGAAGCTTGTACACACCGCCCTTCACCCTCCTCAAGTATCCAAGAGTTTTATATAAACTAACAAATATAAGAGGAGACAAGTCGTAACATGGTAAGCATACTGGAAAGTGTGTTTGGAAACAAAGTGTAGCTTAAACTAAAGCATCCAGCTTACACCCGGAAGATTTCAACTATTATTGACCACTTTGAATCTATTCTAGCCCTAAAAATAAACAGCTACAACTATCCCTTAAAAATAAAACAAAACATTTACATTTAAAAGTATAGGAAATAGAAGGTCTATAGAGATAGTACCACAAGGGAAAGATGAAAGACAGAGGTCAATAGTAAAAAAAAGCATAGATTACCCCTGCTACCTTTTGTATAATGAGTTTAACTAGAATAAACTTGGCAAAGCGCACTGAAGCAGCCAACCACCCCGAAACCAAACGAGCTGCTTTCAAACAGCCAGCAGAGCAAACTCATCTATGTGGCAATATAGTGAGATTTGAAAGTCGAGGTGAAAAGCCAGCCGAGCTTGGTGATAGCTGGTTATCCAAGTAAGAATCTTAGTTCAGCTTTATGTCATCCCAAAATATTACTAAATTCAATGAAAACTTAAAACTTAATTTAAAGAGGGACAGCTCTTTAAATAAGGAAACAACCTTCAACAGTGGGTAAAAAACAAAGCCTTCATAGTTGGCCTAAGAGCAGCCATCAATTCACTATTATCTGAAAGGATGTGCTCTTCCATTTCTCAATTATATTTTTATGAAGCTTGATGCTATACATACTTTAGGGAAAGCAACTCACTACATTACAATAATGATAGTGTTATATATGTATTTTCTAAGTCTTTTTTTTGAGGTGCTAGAGATTGATTTTAGGATTTTTCACTGAGCTACTTCCCTGTCATATCTACCTGCCCCCCCTTTCTCTCTCTGTCTCTAGTACTCTTTCCATCTCTCCCTCTGTCCCTCTGTCCCTCTGTCCCTCTCTTCCCTCTCTTTCTTTCTTGCCAGGACTCTTGCTAAGCTGTTAAATTGCCAAGTTTGGGCTCAAACTTGTGATCTTGTTTCATTCTCCTAGAATGTTGGGATTATAGATATGTGCCACCACACTGGATCTGAGTGAAACATTAAAAAGATTTGCAGAAATATCAAGTAATACAAACTATTACATTATCTTTTTAGAAGACATATTAATTTTTTGTACAATAAGTTGCATATGTTAACAATCAATGAGTTTATCATGACTTAAAAAATCAAATTAAAATTTATCACGAAAGGATACTGAACTTTTGGAGCTGTGCATGGTGGTTCATGCCTGCAATCCCAGTACTCTGGGAAGCTGAGGGAGGAGGATCAATAGTTAAACCCAACATGGGCAATTTAGTGACCAAATGCAATCTTATCTCAAAGTAATAAAAGGTCTAGGGATGTAGTTCAGTGCAAATGCCCTGGTTCAGTCCCCAGGACACACACACACACACACACACACACACACACACACACACACACACAATGTTGAATTTTGTCAAATGCTTTTTTCATATGCATATGAGATGTGCATATGATTTTTGTTCTTAATTCTGTTCACACAGCATATTGTGTTCATTGATTTGTGTATGTTGAACCTTACTTAAATCCCAAGGACCAGTCCCACCTGATGGTTGTGGATCACCCTTTTAATGTATTGTTGAACACAGGTTTTGAGTATTTTGTTAGGGGTTTTTACATCTATGTCATGAGGATAATGGGCTGTAATTATCTTGTATCTTTGTCTGGCTTTGACATCTTTGGCCTTGTCAGATGAATTTGGAAGCATTGCCTGCTCTTAAATTTTTCTGAAGAGTTTAAGAAGGACTGAGATTAACTTTTCTTTACATGATTTGGAGAGTTATTTGGCCCTGAGCTTTTCTTTTTTGGGGTTTTTGATACTATTTGAATTTGAACTTTTTTTATTTTCATTGGTCTACTGAGATTTTCATTTCTTCATTATTTGGTCTTGTTAGGTTTTATGTGTCTGTGAATTTATTCATTTCTCTTATGTTACTCATTTCTGTTATGTTTTCTAATCGGTGTACAATTGTTCATAGTACTATTTCATAATCCCTTATATTGCTAGGCTATAACTTGTAATGTCTCCTGTAGCACTTACAGTTTTATTTGCATTTTCATTTCTTATTCTAGCTAACGGTTTGTTGTTTCATTTATCATTTCAGAACAAACTCTTAGTTTCACTGCCCTTTTAATTGTTTTTATAATCTTCATTTTATCGATTTCTGCTCTAATCTTTATTATCTCCTCCCTTGTACTAACTGGGCTTGATATCTTCTTTTTTATATCTCAAATTGAAAGTTATGTTGTTTGAGATTTTTCTTTTTCCTTAATTCAAGCACTTATTACTATAAACTTTTCTCCTAAAACTTTAGTTGCATTCCATATGTTATAGCTTCATTTTTAAAAATCTCAATATATTTCTCAATTTCCCTTTTGATTTCTTTGTCCCATTGATTGTTCACAAGTATATTATTTACTTTCCACATATTTTTGGACAGTTCCAGTTTTCTTTTGTTACTGATTCATGTCAAATAATGCTATTGTTAGCACTGTCTTTGTGAAGATGTGTTTATTCTTCATAAAATAAGTTACAACTAAATAATGCCATCAAGATCGTGGATTTAGACTTTTCAGTCCTGGTCCTCTCATAGGAACATCAACTTGAATGACTTTCTATATGCAAAAATATCTTCACAAGAGCTGGGAAACCACGTGAGATATTACCACCTCTGCAGGTAATACAAAAAGAAAACACACATTGCTAGGTACATATATACCCTCACAAATCCCAATTATTTGAGAGAGGAGAGGAAACTGATCTTTTCTCAGATTCTTGTTTTCTTTTCTTTTCTTTTCTTTTTTTTTTGGTCTTTTTCCTTTTTATCGGTACCAGGGATCGAACTCACAGCCACCTGCTTGCAAGGCAGACGCTTATGCCGCTGAGCTAAATCCCCAGCCCCGATTCTTCTTTTCTTAATCATAATTGATTAAAACAGTTTTACCAATTTCTTATTTAAGATATCACGATATTTTAATATCTCTATCCCTTTTTTTTAAGATCATCTAAATTCTAATCTAAGTGTTTAAAGCTCTTCACAATTTGACCTCATACTGGTACTTAGTAAAACTAAGTTCACAAAGAAAGAAAGTAAAAGTATGTATTTTTCCATCAGGTACTATAACCAGTTTCTTGAAAACACACTTTTAAAATCTTGTCCCTACTTATATTTATCTGCAATCCCACAACTTTAATTAAACCCAGCTCTCTATCTGCTCGAAGCATAACAACTGAGCATTTTTAGAGAAAAGCAGGCAATTGTCCTTTCATTCTTTAAAATTGTAACCACAGATCCCACATGGATATCCGCCTTTCAGTCCATCTAGCTCCTGTCAGGCATTCATTTTCTCACTGAGATGACACCTTTTCCCTCTAAAATCCTCAGGAGATAACTATGTTTCATAATTTACTTTTTAAAAAAAAAATTTTTTTTTGTACCGGAGATTGAACTCACAACCTCACGCTTGCCAGGCAGGCGCTTAAGCCGCTGAGCTAAATCTCCAGCCCAGTTTTTATAAAAAATTTGTTTTCATAATTTACTTTTAAAAGAATAGACAAGCCTGACCTGCATTGGGTTATACCTACTCTCTCCTTTGGTAGTGGTAAATTTGCCCTCCTTTCTCAGCCCAGGTATTACCTGTCATCACTTCAGAGATGCCTTCCTTGACCGCAAAAACAAAAGTAGCTTCTGCATAAATTTGAGATCAAATTTGAGATCAGCAGGTTTGCTCTCTTCTGAAACTGCTTTCCTTGTCCTATACGTGACTGTTTTTCTCCTGTGTTTTTACTTAGTGTTCTCTGGGTGTTTTTTGTTTCTGTTTCCTCTCTAAAAGGACACCAATCATGCTGGATTAGGGGCCACACTATTCTTATTCTCATTGTTATTATTTACCTCTTTGAAGATTCTATCTTATCCTTTTACTTCATCGATTACCTCATTAAAGATCTTATCTCAGAAACAATCATATTCTGAAGTCCCGAGGGCTGGGATTTTGACATATCAGTTTTGAGGACTCATGATTTGCTCATGGATTTCTTCAGTAATTAGCCCCTTGTATCATTTTTTTCCCTTAGCATTTATCACTACTTGAATTATGATTATTTTGCTGTTTGTTTAGGTCTATGTCTCCCCAACTAGAATATAAGCACTGTGGAAGTAGGGTCTTAATGTTCACTGCTCCTAAGTTTAGAGCTGTGTCCAGCATAAATTAAATGTTCAGTGAGTCAAAATCAAAAGGTAGAAAGGAAAGGTTTAAGATGGCAAATGTGAGGTTTTGTTCTCATTTTTGCTTTTAGTTCTTCTACATTTAATGCTTTTATTCTACCCTGCAAGTGCTTCATGGCTTATACCAAGTCATTCCTTTTTCTGGAAATCTTTTCAGAGTCCATGGCCTGTATTAATTTTTCCAGCTCCCAAATAGAAGATATTGTTTCAATTAATTATTTTGGCACATTGTATCTTTCCTTCCTGGTGCCCCTTAATTCCCTTAATTGCTTTGTGTTTTAATATGTATGCTCTGTCTTCTTCAGGGACACAGTGATGTCCCCAAGTGTGCCAACTGTCATGTATTCATCTTTCTTCAGGGTATACGATAGCATCTCATGTTAATAATGAAGTTGAACTGAGTAGGCTTGGGTACAATTTCTATTCATGTAGCAACAAAACAGGCAAGAAACCATTTGTGCAGTTGGCAACTCTGTGTGTGGTATGATTTCTGAAACATTGAGAAAAATGTTCTGCTCTGCCTGCACATTTCTGGCCAATTCTTCCCTCCACATTTGTTCATAGATGTTTCAAATTCCTTTTATGGCAGCTTCTGAGAAATTGTTAGGTTGAAAAATAGAGTAAGGTATTTTAAATGCAAATCTCTTCAGAGAAGGCAAAGCAGTGAGTTACATTCACATTTTCTGACTGATAACTTGTCTTTTTTCAAAACAGTCTTAATGGAATGTGCGAAAGTATTGGATGCCCAAGGTGGGGAAAAGCATGTGGAAAACGGGACATGAGGACCTAATTTACACAGGAACCTGTCAGTCCTGACCTGGACTGGCAGCCTGGATAGAAAGAATACATTTCCTTGCTTTAGAATTAAAGACAAGCCTCTGCTTTAGGGCACCATGGTTCAGTTATCCTATTCATACGAGCAGCACGACTGTAGAATTACTTCTTTGTCTGGAAATTCTCATCTGTAAAGTGGAGCTACTTTCAGGTTCACTGTGATTATAAATTAGTTTGAAATAAATATTAACAGCTCCTGTAGGGCTGTTACTTAGTGTGAAGCGTCCTCATTGTAAAGGTAAATGTATTCTTTAGGAGTGGTGATGGCATTAGAGATTAGGCTGTTTATATTTAAGGGGTGGTCATCTCTCCCCTACAGTCTTTCTTATTAGAGAAGTGGGCTACGCATTTTGGAGAGGAGGAGTTGCTTTTTGTCTTCTAGAATGTTTGAAGATGTAATGGGAAGGAAGATGTGGCTATTAAAGAGATCTCTGAGAAGCAAGGGTGGATGGGGTGCCACGGTGCTAATATTGTCTCTGAGACTGATGCTACCTCTGAGTAGCATCACTGGAGGGAACTGGTTTCTTTCATTACTGGAAATTTCATCAAGCTATAGAGCAGGCTAATCCTGATGGAAAAAAAGGTCTAAGTTTATTCTCAGTTTTGAGCAAACTAGATCCCAGTGCATTGGCTTGGATGAAAGTTTCACAGATAAAATTCAAGCCAAGTACACTTTTGATGACTGTATACTGCCGGCCCCCCACACTACAGGAATGGGTTGAATTGTTTAAGTGCCAAACCCCAAAAAATGTTGTAGAAATCCATGTGGGAGCTCTCAGAAGTAGATTTAACCTCGAATGTAGGGTAGGAATGACCTTATAAATACTTGAGGAGTATAATGTTTATATTATATCAATGTTTTGATAGGCCCTACCCACTTTGAGTCCAATTTTATGCTCTAAAGACACATACCACTTCCTGCCAGCAACCAAAACAGCTTTGAAGTGAGGGGTATAATGACTCATGGTCATGTAACATTCCTGTTAGACCCATATCAGCATATTTGTTATTAGATTATTACCCATCGGATCATTACCAAACGCCCACAGAATCCTGGGAGGTAAAATAAGATTAATGTTGAAGAATTTAGTTACACCCATTTCTTTCTTATTCAAAGCAAATTTTTGAAATGACCATTGTTGGTGGTTCATTTTTGCTTTTCAGTTGCAGGGATATAGTACAGGCTGTTTACAATCTATGGAATCAAGACATATTCTGGAAATGTTTTATTTGGAGACCGCATGTAACGCAGCAAAAAATGATGCTTTATGAATCATCACAGGACCAAGCTTACAGGTATGGTGCTGGAAGGAGCTGTAATTCATACCATACCACATAATGGTGCCCCGGAGGACTTCCTATAAGGTGTCCATTGGCTACTTCAAGATGAACAAAGGGTTGACTCACACCTGACTCTGGTAGTTTAGGTCCAATAAAGCAATCATGTTCACCTATCTTACTCACAATAGCATGAAGTATCTACACATACAATGTCTCGAGTAGCTACTGGATTAAAAAAAGCAGACATTTCATGCATATCAAAAGACTCTAACATGCAGTGAGAGTCCATTACATATACATTGATTACTTTCATTGAGTTTGTAAAAGTGCTAAAAGTGTTTTAGTAGTCCCCCTAGTATTTTCTTGTTTTTTGGAGTAACAGAGATGTTCAATCATTTAATAAATATTTAGAGTATCTAATCTCAGCACTAACTCTAATCCTTACTGGTTGAATGAACTTCCGTAGTTAGTGAAATGCACTCTCAGTTTCCTGATGTGAAAATTAGGAAAATAAAAGTACATACTTCCTTAGGCTGTTGTGATAATCAAATAAATGAATACATGTGCAGTGCTTAGAATAGTCTCAAACACTACAAAACTATAACTTGTCAGTTTAGGTGTAGAAGGCATAAGGATTATACTGTTGTGTACCAAATTACCCTAAAAACTTGGTAACTTGAAACTTGGTAGCATTATTACCTTATAGCTTCTGCAGACCAGAAATCTGAACATGGCTTACATGGGTCCACTGCTTCACAGGCTGCAACCACGCTGGGCTGTAGTAACCTCAAGGCTCACCTGGGGAGAATTCTAAACTCGTATATGTTTGTAGGCCGGATTTGCTCCTTGGTGGCTGTTGGCCAGTGGTTGCTCTTAATTACTTACTGTGTGAGTCTTTCCAACATGGCACCTTCCTTTTTGCAACTGAAGGAGACAATAGAGCTAGTTAGCCGAACACAAGTCACAGTATTTTACAACCTAATTAGGGAAATAACTTTCTCTCTCTCTCCCTCTCCCTACCTCTTCCCTCTGTCTCTATCTCTCTCTTTTTCTCTCTCTTTCTTGCTGTGACTCACTAGATCTAGCTTATGCTGAAGGGGACAGCATCACCCCATGTGTGAACACTAAGAGTCAGGACCATTGGGAGCCATATTTGAAGCTGCCTACCATGAGAATGAAGGCTATAAATGTAAAGATTAGATGTTTGTTGGGAAGATACAGATATTAGGAAATAATTCTAGAATAAAATGATATTTACAATTATTGATAAGTACCACAAACTGGAACTATACTGTTTGATGAGAAATAATATTATTGAAACGTAGTTTGAGTTAGAATGTTTCCAAAGATGGCATCTTCTGAGGAAATAATTTTGAACATTAGTTTGGGAGGATGAGTGGTGTTAACCAGGGTTAGGAAAGGGAGACAGGAGCCTCTTGGAAGAGTGAACTCTACTTTTTGATTGGAGGTACAGCTCACTCGTGCAGAATTATTTGGGGGCCATCTTAAGAAAACAGTAACAACCACCAGTAATGTTCACAAGAGTACTTTTGATTCTAGTTAAGGGGTGGGTAAAAAATAAGAAAGCAAAGAGTGTATGTGGATATTTCTGTAAGAAGCTTGGGTAGGGTTGGGAGGTTATGAGTTAAATGTGTTATTGGAAAAACATGAAGTAAAAGAGAGAATCTTTTTGGAAGCAATGACATACAGACAAGAGCTAGAAGCTAATGACAGAGATGGGCTAGTGAGAGAAACAGGTTTCTGAGAGACAAGAGGAGAAGGGACTGAGAATACAAATGGGGAGACTGGGCTTTGATGGAACCTTGCCATGGTAACTGGAAGAGGAGATGGTATGAGCAGATAGTTAGTGAAGGCTGATTTTCTACGAGTGTTCAGGATTCTAAGTGGCAGAGGCTCAATAAATATTTATGAACAAGTGACCTTATGAATCACAGTGACACAAATAGAATGTAGAGGAAGGAGGGCAGGATGGGGGAATTGGTGCCCTCCAACAGGGCAAGGAAGAAAGGAAGATGGGATTGTCATAGGTGCCATTGGACTCAGGTCCAGGAAAGACTTCTTTAGTTTTATTAGTATGTTCTCTCTCAGTAGATTGTTTTATCGTGGGATTTATTCTCATGTTGTCTCCTGAACAGGGAACAGCCCAAAGATGGTTTTATTCAACTGCATGGGCTCTGATGTCTTTTGGGCTTGCTTCTTAAACCAAACTGAGCTGGACAAGATGCGGACAGTCCTTTCAGAAGGAGCAGGGCCCGGTGCTGTGGGAGCCATCTGCTCTCCAGCTCGTGGTTTCTTCTCACTGGCTTCCAGATTGGCGTCATTTCCTCTGCTTGGATTGAAGGCTTGCAGAAGAAACATGTGAAACATACTGAAAGCTGTTTTATTCTGGTTAAAATGCCCGTTATTTCTCACAAAGTCCCTACCTGATTTATTCTTCCTCAACTTTTTGCAGAGTTTCTCTTTTGAAGAAACAGTCTAATTTGTTGGATGCTTAAGATGGCCTAGCCATCGCTGCCTCATTTGGGCTTTGATGTCAGGATCTCAGACTTAAACCTTGTTCAGTGTCACAGTGTTGAGGAATGTTCATGTTGAACAGTTTAAGAACGCAGATTTTGGAGTTATAGTTCTTTAAACCAAAGTTTTTTTTTTTTCTTTCAATATCTGGGGATTGAACCCAAGACCTCTGCGCTAAGCACTGTCCCCATGCCCCTACCCTCACTTTTTAAATTTTGAGATAAGTTCTTGGCAAGTCTCTCAGAGTGGCTTGATTTTTGATCCTCCTATCTAGCCTCCCGGAGTGCTGATACTACAGATGTGTTCCACTATACCCAGCTACCACATTTTTTAAATCTGTAAAATAAGATAATTTTGGAACCTACCTTGTAGAGTTATTTTGAGGACTAACTACTTGTAGACTACTTAGAATAGTACTTGGCATTGATTATTAGCTCTATTGCCTTTTATTACGTCATTTAATTGGTGGTGACTGAGTTTTACACGTAGAACTTTAATTCTCACATTCCATAAGTAAATTCACATTTGTTTGACAGAATCATCTTTTCTTTTCATTTCTTCCTCCTAAAATATTTTTACCCCAGGATCTTAAAAAGATCAGTCTTCTAAATGCCTCCTGTGAACCTTTCATTCTTCAGTCATGTACATTTTATGACTTCTCCGTGGAGGCAGAGGTGAAGAACAATACACATTCAAATCAATATAAATGGTTCTAACCTAACTCTGATACACTTTTTAGTTACTTTTCAGCTGGAAAGTGACTATTAATTTGACCATCATGGTTTGTTTTCTTCCTGTATATGCTCTGTTCCTACTGGTTCACATAATGTGGCAAAAGGCAAGATCAGAAAGCACCAACACGCTGGTCCTGTAGGGGCACAGAAACGTAGTTATTTACCATTAGTGTGAAAAAAACCAGCAAGAGGGATACATAGCATTTTAGGTACCGAGGGTCACATTGGCACTGTGAAATCATTTCCTTGACCAAAGGTTTTGGATCATTTTTCTGGCATGCTGTGGAGGTAACTAGACTATTAAGAAGAAGACTGAGGTAGATAAAACTCTGTTGTCCTTCCAACCATGTGATCCTGTGTCCAGAGCACCAAGTCTGGAATTTCTCTCCTGGCAGTGTGATGGCCTTGTGTGAGGATCTGCTGAGTCATTTTAACTTCGTAGGGGGCCCAGACGTCAGGATATCCCAAACATCAGTAATCAGACCTTTCCCTGGACTTCTAAATTACTTTGAGGTCAACTGTAACTGTTATTTCAAAAACTGGCTCTCAGTGTGCATTCTTCAGGATGACAGTATGACTTTATTTGTAGCTCCATGACAGTTTGGGTTGTCAATTTCTGGTGAAGAGTTGAGTAGGTTACGTGTACTTTGGCATGAAATTTGATATTTTTCCTTTTATTTCATGTCTACCTTGGCATAGATGTGCCACAGATTTTTTTTTTTCTATCTGAGGCATCACTGACTGCCACCCAAAGCTTTATATTAAGCTAGGATTTTCTCTCCTCACTGTGTTTCATGCTTCATTCGTACTGTTGTGATCGATCATGTCTGTGGTCTCAGAGTCACAGGCGTGACAGTGGGCAGATTTGGACCCTGGGGGAAGTTCTCCTCATATTTTTACTTTGCCAGAATGAAACCAACTTCCTTTTGAAGGTTCCAGGATGCTGTAAACTTACTAAAACTCCACTCTTACACTGGTCATGAATTGGCAATTATCAGATACATCGATGTCTTACTTCCATTGTATGGAAAGAAGAAACCCAATTGGATGTGTCCCATGTCCTGAAAGACTTCACATAAATACTAGAGAGTAGAAGGTAAGAGGTGCTAAGGATGGCTTTTGATGCCTGGCATGGATGTCCTAGGACTAATGTTGGGAACATTAGTCCCAACACCGTTAAACTAGCTAGGAAACATAGGCAAGCATGTATGAATATTGTCTTTTTTCTCTTGAATATTCCCTTCCAAGGCTTTCATTTTTTCCTTTATCTCTACCTTGCTTGAACTGCAAACTGGATGCATTTCCATGGAAAGCCCTGGGCTCCCTAATTCCCTCTTAAAACTTTATATGCTTTCTTGAGAATCATCTCTCGAGATTTATTTTTTGATTGACTAAGAAATGGGACTTGGTTTCAGCTGATGCATTAGACAGTGGCCTTCCTTTAGATCACCCTAGGTCCTCTAACAGTTGAACAGTGTGGAAGGAACACACTTTCTCTGCTATGAACAGTTAATCTGTCAACATGAGAGGAAAAGGAAAAGCCAAAAGGCAGAAGTCTGGGAGTGGAGTAGCAGTTTGTCTCCCCAGGACATAGCTTAGTGCCTTCTTGATGTGCAATTGCCACTTGGCAGAGGGTTGTTGATGAATAAATGACTGTATGAAAACTAATTTAATGTGAATAGTTAAGCTGGATTAACTCCAAACCTGTTCTTCCTTTTCTTGAGAACGCTGAATTAAATCCAGCTGTTCTTTAGCCTACCAAACTATTTAAGCAAGTTCCTTTTTATGTCTTCCTTTTCTATTTATTTTACCCTTGAGTGGTGAAGAAATAAATGCTTCAACTATTATTTATTGTTTAAAAAGAATGACATTTTGTGCTTGTTATCTTCTTTATTGTCCGCATTGTGCACATTTACTTATTTTTCCTAATGCAATTCGTTTCTCAATAACAACTTACTATGTGACTCTTGCGATTAATGTGTAGTGGGTTTCCTAGCTGAACATTTATATTTTCTCCTTTCTGCAAGTCTCTACTGCATATTTTTCCTGATCCAAATTTTATTATGTACACTGACCACATTATTAACTTTATAAATGTGACCTTGAAGTTTCAAATAAAATGAGATGTATCTCCTAAAATGAGACCAAAGTGTTTCAAAAACAGGGATGTGCTTTCCCCAGAGATTTTTGGCAAGCTTCTGAAATATATGCAACATTAGTCAGGCTCATTGATCTAATGTGACACCTGACAAGCTGAGCGGGGACTTACTAGTGGTAGATTTATTTACATGATGGTGTGCACAGCCCTGGGGCCTTCAGGGTGCTACCACGGTGCTGTCAGGTAGAGCAGAAGTCTGAATCAGAGCCCAGCATCCCAGTCAGCACACACAACTTTCCCTTACCTTTTAGCCAGCACAATTCAGCAATTGGCACCAAGGTCACTCTTAACATTAACAATCATCCTCTCTGAAGTGCTAGTTACTATACATTTGATCTTGACAGCACTTTAAAAATAGTGCTCATTAAAACACAGATAGGTAACTTTACATCTACTCTAAAATGCTATTTACTTGTATATTCCAGTTCTCATTTATATAATACCACTTTAAAAACGGTACTCATTAGAACATACCTGGGTAATTTTACATTACATTTTTTCTTGACAGTTATTTTTATCATTATACTTTTTTATTGTTGTATCACTTCGAGTTTACTTGTCTCCTACTCTCATTTCCTAGCTTTCTTTTTCTTCTTAAATAGTAGCTAGTACTGGTCCTGCTGACTAAATTCGGAGTCAATTTGAAATTCAATGCAACCGCCAAATTCAAACTTTAACCATCCATCCATCCATCAGTCCGTCCGTCCGTCTGTCCGTCCATCCACCCTTCCATCCATCCATCCATCCATCCATCCATCCATCCATCCATCCATATATCCATCCATCTTGCCCATTATTTTTCTTCTTCTCTCCTTGTCTTTCTGATGCACAGAATTCAAACTTAATAAACAGCACTGAAGTCCCTATTTCAGGAATGCCCTTTGTATTAATGACCCTTCCATGCCTCATTCCCAGACTTGGGTCCCACTCATAACACATTCTATTTTCATGTAATCACTTTGTGAATTCAAAGATACTTCTGTGTTTTCGAGGGGAGCCTTCCTTCTTTGATAGAAACTGGGAATTTCTTTATAGTTTTCACATTTATTTGTGCTGATTCTCAGCCCTAGACACAGGGTGAAGTATATCCATAAGGTTGAGCAGATTCCATCTGCAAAACCAAAGACAATTTCTTTGTGCTTGTGGGTTGGTGTGAAGCTGAGGCAGAGGCCAGTGGCAGCCACATCTCCTTCCCTGTAGAAAAAGATGACTTCAGAAAAAGAGTGAACTGTCACATGAGAAGCACAGAAAAGCAGGTAAGAGGGATGAATGGAGATAGAATCAGGAGGGAAGAAACTCTTGGTGAGTTGCTTTTTGCAGATTTTGTCAGTATTGAACCTATTTCAACAAACAAAGTAGCTTCTTTGGCTTAAATTAGAATTGAATCTGTGTCACTTGAAATCCAGTCCTAATCTAGGCATCTTTCCTAATTTTAAACTATCATCCTCCATCATTACTGGCAATCTGTTTCCAAAAAAAAATCTTTAAAAAAGTTTCTGAGTAATGCTTTTCACAGAAACTTCCATGGTACTATCCGCTACTAGAATGAATCTGTACACTCTTGGCTTAATTTCAAAGCCAAAAAAAGCTGTCATCTATGAGTTCCCAGTGTTTCAAACCACTAAATGACGTAGGACATAATTTAAAGAACAGCTAAGCATCAAATACTCTAATCCACTTTGGAGGTCAAAGGAGTTTGTTTTAGAAAGTTGCAGAATTCTTAACATTGTCAGTGAGAATTGATAATTATCATCGATGACAAATAGGCTGAATCTGATTTAAATTTTGGATTCAAAAGAGCTTGGCCTGCAGGTCTTTTCTTGAGGAGGGTCAAAGCTTTTAGAAAAACTAGGACCAATTCAGTCTGTTTTTCTACTTCAAACTGCTGCAGCCAGACAAGCAGACGAAAATGCCCAAATTCTCCGTGAGAAAGCATTGCCCAGGTGATTGCGGTGTTTTTTCCAGACAATTTTTGCCATTTTCTGGACTTCTGTGCAGCAATAGCAGAGCACTGGAGTGCACTCTCCAAACTCAGTTGGTCTTTGAGGGACTGATCAGTTAGCTTTTATGAAAATGCTTTCTTTAAAGGAGACCTTTAGCATGTATTGGATTCAAACCATCATGGTTTATTGCTTGGATATCTGTGACTTGGGAGAGTGTTTTCCGATAAGCAGACTTGATTTATTTTTCTAAACTGGTGAATCTGAATGTTTTAGGATTCAGATCTCCTTCACTAGTTAGCAATGAACTCATATCAAGTTATTTTATAAGAGCACTCTAACATCCACCAAACTTTTGGAGTATCTATGCAATGTGTGCCACGTTCCTTTTGACCTTAGAGGACATTAGGGAGGACGTGAAGGGCATCTGACATGTGGTGAAGACATGAATCTGGCACTGATGGAATCAGGTTGCAGTAGGTGAAGGGCCAGCGAAGTTGTACTCCAGCAGGTGATGCACAGATTCTAACTTAGCTGGTTGGGAGATGATGGGCTCTCCCTGCCTTCATCTTCCTGCCTAATAAGGGGACTAATATGGAGCAAAGCTCAGTAATTTGGGCGATCTGTCTTTTTCTTCCTCAGTGATGATGATACACTGGATATTGAAGTGTACCTGTGCCAAGAGCTCTTGAAATTATAAACTCACATGGATCTTATTTCCCAAATATTCCCCAGTGTCTTTATGTTACATTTCCATAAATGCAAGTTTTGTGATGTGACTGAATAATCACAGCGTTCTGAGCTTGAAATTCATATGTTTCAGTAATAGAACTGGAGGTGAGTCAATGACCCAGGTTTTCCAATGTTTCCAGGTTTTCCTAGGCGGAGCAGCAGGGTAGAGAGGAGGTGATACAGGCGTGTGGGTCAGGTGCTTGTGAGGCATCGCCCACTCACCTGCCTGGAGCAACACAAAGTGGAGTATATTCCTTTTCAGAGATACACACTCCATGTGTAAATTTATGTGCAAATACATTAATAATACATCTAATACACATTTAATATAGAAGTGTGTGTAACATAACATGGGGCAAATTAAATGCATGGATGGTTTGATTTCCACAGGAAGTTGTAGGGTGTTAATCATATATTACACTTAAGGTTTTCCTCATTAGTCTTCTGAAAGGGTTTGTTTTACAGCTGAAATAGGAGTATTCTCATGACCCTTTCCCAGTAGGCTCAGTCCTGGGGAGCAGGGGGCAGTCCTGGGTATGGCGGTGTGTTGCACTCTGGCCTGAGCCTGGTGATTTTTTTGCCCCGTCTTGTCTCTCCTCATTGTCAATTAGCCTACAAGATTCTGTCAGATTTTTTTTTCTAAATTACAACTCTGATTATGAAATTGCATGGAACATAAATTTTGATGTGCCCACACTATTAAATTAAATGGAAAATGTATCAAACTAGCATTCAGAATTCTCTAAAATACAATATAAGCCTTCATAGATATCTAATTGAACCTTTTAGTTTTTATGCTATCAAATTAGGCTATTTACTGTGCTGCTCCTTGTCTTTTAAAGTCATTTCCCTCCTTTACAAGCCCTATCTCAAAAAGCCACTGCCGTATTTTTCCAGCTGCCAAGAAACCTGCTGTGTTCTTCCAATGGCTGTTTTGTGCCCGATGAAAACCTGCATCAGGGGAAGTCAGCATGAACTTTTCAGGGGCAGAGCTTGGTGTCTCCCTTTATCTTCTGCCATATTGATTACCCCAGCATGGTCATGTAACAGACTTCCAGTGATACTGCTTAGGCTAAAAATTGAGCTTGAATATTCTCTAACTTTTGTCCATCCACTTCATTATCTCCTAAGTTCAACCTTAGGTCTCCTTCACAAATTCTTCTCTGATAAGGTCAGCTGGAATTTTCCCTTATTATTGGGTAACTCATTATTTTTGGAAAGGCTTGGTAATTACTATTTTATTTAAGCTAATACAGGTTAAAATTGTCCAGCATATTTTGGCAGAGAATACTTAATGAAAAGTAGACAACACTCAAGTTCATCATGAGGCAAGAAGTATACTGCATTAACTCTTGCAGAGGGGATAACATCTACAATTTTGATTATTGCCACCATGTGAATGGTGGTGTTAACAGTGTAAGAGTTACTTGAGTGCTCTGGGGACCTATCATATTTTGGTTCATGTTTCTGGACTGTACCCACTCTAGGACTCAGATGGCTTGAATTGGGAACCACACATGTACTGGCCTGTTTGTTTGTTTATACATGTTTATTATACATACTGATCACATTCATCATAAGGAATTTGTACCTGGACATAATTTTTTTCTTACTCCTTCCTTTACTTCAATCCTTTCTCCCTCTCCATTTTGTCTTACAGTCTCAGGCAGTTCTGAGTTACATCCATAGCTAAAAGCCACTGGTTTGGAGCTTGGGTTATGTTGGTGCTGGAGAATAGGTTTTCTTCAGACAGAAAGCAATGTGTGCCTGACTTTGGTTTTCTTGATACACGTACATTTGAGAAAATGACACAGATATAGTATTGATGAGCTTTAACCCTCAGATACTTATGTTAGAATAGTAAAAGAAACTCACACTCCTAAATAAAGGACAAAGGATATAGTTGTAAGCAATAATTGACACAAACTGAGTGTTTAAGAATTCACCTTTTTAAAAAACCTAAATGAAGGCATGTGACGTTCTATCAGCCATGAGACTTCTGGTCTTATTCTAGCTATTTCTATTTCTACTCAAAGGAAAAAGCATAATTTTTTTTCTCCTCCAGTAAAGCTTTCAGTTCTGTTTCTTAGTCACTTTCTTGTTGCAAGACCACAAGACTTGACACCCACAAGTTAACAGAGAGATTTGTTTTGGTTTACAGTTTGTAGAGGTTTCAGTCTGTAGTTTGCTGGCTCCGAAGAAGGATGGCATAGCACAGGGCCGTGGCAGAAGACTGCTGGCTGAGGAAAGCTGCCCTTGGCAATGGCAAAGGGGAAGCAGAAAGGGAGAGGGGAGAAGCTGAGGAGGTGGATACACCCCCAGGGAGCCGCCTCTTCCTACCAGAGCCCAGCCTCTGATGGCAAGTCAGCCATAAACCCTTATAGCCTAATTACCTCTGAAAGGCCCATCTACGAGCACACAAGGCTCTTGGGAGACAGATAGATCTAACTCATATCACTGCAATCCTTAGCGTGATTACTTTTGTGTTTGTGCTGCTTAGATCCATGGACAGATCACTAAGCTCTTGGAAATATGACAGTTTTGGATGTGTATTTGTTACTAACGTCCTCTTTCGCATAAGCAAAATAGTAAAGGAATCAAGTTCAGGGCATGAGTCTGTAGTGCCCACTCGGGGTCTACATGAGAGATGCTAAAATAGCACATTAATGGTGTGAAAGTGACACCTGTTGACATGTTCTTTGATGAGTGTACTCATTTAATTTCCATAGAAACAAACTTCTAGGAACATGAGCGAACTTTCATAAAGCTAACAGATTTGCTCAGGAATCAACTCAGTGAAAGACTTAATAACTTGTATCCTTCTAGTTCTCCCTTGGCCTTAGTTAATTAGAAGACTACTTCTCTGCTTTAAGGCAATATCTTTGGTTGGCTCTATACATTTCTGAACCATTTTGGTTACTGTAACTCAGCTCAGTTTTCCAATTTCAAGATCACAATTTAATCTAGAATTCAAAATCTTCCCCATCTTCCAGTAACCTCCAGTATCTTGGGATGGGAGGAAGTAAGCCAGGGGAGATTCTCTAAGGTGTTTTTGTGGTCCTGGTTTTAATCACTGCTGGTTGACTGTGGCTGCTTCTTTCCTGGATTTCTATGCCTCTGTTTTGATCTTTTCCTGGGGAACTAGTGTGGTCTCCCCACTGCCCAGTTCTTGGATAGTGAAACCTCACGTTTTCTGGTGCCCGTAGTTTCCACCATCAATCTTTGAGTTCTGTTGATACCAGCTGTGGAGCATAGCTGACTCTTCCAGGAAGATGATCCTCCCCAATATCTTGTTACCTAGGAAGAAATGATGAGCTCAAATAAGGAGAATGAAGGGAAATAAAGTTCTCCTGCTCTCTTCCCTCCAATGCATCCCCTGAAAGGGAGGTGACCATAAAGTTAAACCGAACCAAGTATTTGTTTTGAGAATCAATTGTACAGATGTCAGCAATCAACTAGCTTTTTTTCTTTTTTTTTAACTTATTTTTTAAAATTTTATTTTAAAGAGGATAAAATCAAGGAAAATAAAACACAATAAAACCAATCAAAATAAACCAGTATAAGTGATACAGTACTTCAAAACCTTACAAACTCAACAATAGTTACCATAATGCCTTTTGTTGTCTTCAAAATAGCTACAGATACCTTAGGAAATAGTAAAAATTGAACCGAACAAATTAGAATAGAAATAATAAAAACACAACAATGAATAGAACTAAGAACTTCAAAACAAGCCAATAGTAAATCCAAAATGGCTGCCTATTAATATGTCTTGCTATGTTTTAAATAGCTGCTCATGCCATTGGCTTTAACATAAATGAAAGAGAATAAAACCCAACCCAATAAAACAATGAAAAGGATATGGTTTCCAGGCAGAGACTGCTTTCAGGTGAGGCCTGGTTCTCCCTCTGCAGTCTGCAAATGGCACTGACTCACAGAGAGAGGCTTGGGTCGGGCTGTCCCCACTCCAGCACTGGCCTATGCATGGCGCTGGTTCCCTGGCGGGCATCACCTCCTGATGAGGCCTGGTTCTCTCCCCACCACAGTCCACGGATGGCCTCAACTTGTTTTTTATTCCTACATTTCTAGGACAAATGAAAGCAGGCACTACATGTGGTAATTATTACTGTTTTTGTTTCATTTTCTCCCATTTTGTGTCAGGAACGCATAATGCTGAGGCTCTTTTGTTGTGGCTTAGCTGGTCATGCTTTGGTTGTAGTGATTTGTAGAATAAGTGGAGCTGAGGAGAAAATTTCCATTTGAGAAAATGAGAAACAATCCACTTGAAAATTTGAGGAACAGAGGAAGAATTTTGTTAGGAAGAAGTCTTGGTGACCAGCCTGATGGAAAGGCATCTTAATCATGTAGGCAAAAGGGTACTTTATAGAGGAAAGAACATGAGATGTAGAATGTAAGTTTTTATTTTATTTAAATTTTTTTATTTTGGCCTCACCTTTGCTGCTAACTGCTATATGAGTTAGTGCATTTTACATAAAAGAGATTTGAAAGGCAAATAGAGCAGAAACCTGATGTATCGTGTGTGCATTCAACAGCAAGGACCTGGCTTTCATGCTGATGGGAAAGTTGCTTCTCAGTCCTCTCATCTGTAAAATGGGGATCACAGTGGCACATACAGCAAGATTGAGTTGATATTCTAGCATGTTTTGTGTAAACAGTTGCTAAATACAAAAGCAAGAAATCTGAGCATCCTTTATCTTTTTGGGCCATGGACCAAGATGATTAATTACTCATTGTAGTAACACAGCCAGAGTCCCAGCATCTGTGCCTAATTTCCTGAGCCCCAGTTCCTGTAGGGTGGCATGAAGGCATCTAGTGACGTGTGTGTAGGGACCAGCATCACAGTGGAGGAAGCCTGGGCTTGGGGATCAGAGATCTTTGATGACTGCCTGAAAGCCTGCTTCACCTTTGATCCAGAGATTATCAGTTTTTTCTTAGAGAGAGAACTGTGTCTTCTAAGACAGGTCTACACACATCCTTAAAAAAGATACTCTAAGTCAAAGACAGTCAGTGCTCTGCTCTACATGCAGAAATGTAGGAGACCCATGGAGAGCTAACCTTGGCATGCAGGTTTTGCTTATGATAAATAAAGCTGTTATAGACATTAGCGTACAGATTTTGGTGTGGACATTTTTCCCTCCTGGGTGAATACAAGTTGAATTTCTAGGTAAAATGACATGGTATGTTTGACTTTGTAAGAAAATGCCAAGCAGTCACCCAACGTGCTGTACCATTTTATAATCTTACCAGCAATGCTTGAGATTTCCAGTTGCTCTGCATCCTCACCAGCGCTTTGCTTGGGAAGTCTTTTTAAATTTTAGCCACTCTAGAGTTGTGTTGGACGTTGCCCTGGGTTTTAATTTATATTTCTCTAATAACTAATAATAAATACTTTCCCACACACTGCTGCTCCCATATTAACATCTCTTTTTGCCAAAATGTCTTTTATTTACCCTTTTATTAAAATTGTAGGTTGTTTTTAATTGCGTTTTCTGAGTCCTTCGTAGGCTCAGGATATCTGCTCTGCTGTGTATTTTGTGAGGAGATAGTCTTCCATAGATCTCTTGTGTTTTTGTACATTTTGTGAGCAAAGGCACTGACAGCTATTTTCCAGACCACCCGCCTATATAGCAAAAGAGTTGTGATGTTGGAGAGATGAGACGTTGTCTCCTTCTGAGGACAGGGAAGGGTTTTTGCTATCAGGATAATAAAGATAGTATAGTATCTCCCAGGTTTTACTGTAGCTCTTTAGAAAGAGTGAATTGTTCTAAGCTCAGTTTTTGGCTACATCCATGAGGCCTGGCCACACATCAACCCCTTGGGTGCCTGCCGCACTGTAATACGTGCCTGACTGTGACCTGGGAGGTTTTGCCAGCTGTGAGAATGCATGAATTGGCAGGACGGAAGTTGCTAGTAATCAACTTGCTAGTGGTACAAATTTCTCACACCCTTCATAGTTCTTAACACGCAAGTGCTTTCCAAAGTTTTTCTTCTAAATCTGTGGCTTCTTTTTCGTTTTCTTCTTGAAAAGCAAAATGTTTAAATTTTGATGAGGCTTTATTTATCTTTTCTCTGTTGTGGTTCTTACCTTTTCTATAAGTTTTTGTTGAAACCAAGAAAAACATATTTGTTTTTTTCTCTTACAGGCTTTAGAACTTTAGGCTTTACATGTAGGTCTATGAGTCACTTTGAGATTTTACATGTGGCGAGAGACTCATTATTGTACTTCTTTGTATAGGGATATTAAATTGTTCAGCAGGATTTGTTGGAAAGATTATTTTTCCACACTGAGTTTCCTTGGAACTTCTGTAAGGAAATGAATTGGCTGAAGATCTACTTACATATCTTTTTGTACTATTCTGTTCTTTGTATGTATACACACTACCTTGGTTACTGAAGTTTTATAAGTTCCTGCACTTAGATATATTAGCTATATTGTAGCTATAGCTTTGTTCTTCCTTTTGAAATTTTTTAATATTTAATTTTACTTATTTTTTTTATTAGTGCATGTTGTAGTCCATATTGTTTATGTTCCTTGTGTAGAGCTGGTACATGCACACAACACATTTGCATTCCTATGGACATTTGAAAATCAACTTGAAGTTTCTGCTGGAAAAAAATAAAGGTGAGTGGAGTTTCTGGGGTTTTATTTGGATTGTATTGAATCTTTAGATTTGAGATGAAGTGATGGTTGTGCAGTCCTGGATCTCTTGGTTTAATACCGTAATTTATCTATTTAAGTCTTTATCTCAATAATGTTTCATAGTTGCCACTTTTAAATCTTACAAATATTTGTTGCATATCCCTAAATAAGTATTTCTTGATGCCATTGTGAAAGGTACTTATATTAGTCAGGGTTCATGAGAAAAACAGTATCTATCTATCTATCTATCTATCTATGTATCTATCTATTTATTATCTAACTATTATCTATCATTGATCTATCTATCTATTTGATTACACAAGAGGATTTATTAGGTAGGTCTACAGGATCAGAGAGAGAACAGTTGCAGTGGCAGTCCACATGCTGGAGTTGTTCGTAGCTGCTTCATCCCAGAGGCCTCAGAACAAGAGGGACCTAGGATGCAGCACTGGTGACAGGCCTACAAGCTCCCTGGAAGAGAGTAGCTGCTGTGGGTCTGCACTGAAATGCTACAGAAGCAGGAGTGGGATCCACAGGTGGTGGCTGCAGTGGCAACCTAGGGTGCTACTGCAGCCAGAGATCCCTCCCTTTCCCTTTTGTTCTATTTGAGCTTTAAGTCTATTGGTTGGTGCCACCCACATTAGGGAGTGTCTTCCCCCTTCAGTTTGCTGGGCCACATGTCAATCATTGCTGGGCAGGCTGGAATCACACCCAGAACTGACACATGAACTATCACAGTAATGCTTTCTGCAAGTTTAACTTCTAACTTTTTATTTCTAGTTATTGGGTGGAATACAATCAATCTCTGAATATTGACTCAGTCGTCTCAAGAAATTTCCCTGTAATCCCAGGTTATGGAGAGTTTCCATCATGATTTAAATATTGAATTTGGTTGATGATATTTTCTATATTTGTTGAACTGATTACATGGTTTTTCCTGTTGTGAGTTTTGGAATCAATAGCTTGCTTTTCCTTTATTTATTTTAAATAAAACTCACATTTCTAAAGAGAAACTAAGGTGCCAAGTGACATGATGATTTATTTTTTCTATATTGAGTTGAATTAAAATTGTAAAAATTTTGTTAAGGAATTTTGTGCTTGTACTGATCTTCAGTTTCTAAGAAACTGGATAACTTTATTGAGTTTTGATAGTAAGATAATGAGGTCCTCTTACAATGAAAGGAGAAATGTACCCTTTTCTACTTTCTGGATGAGTTTGTGTATCTTATTTACTTTTAAGTATTTGGTAGAATTCACAAGAGAAACTATCTGAGTCTGAACATTCCTTTGTGGAAGTTTTGAAATTATAAATTTGTTCTCTCTGGTAAATATAGAATTAGTCAAGCTTCTTTTTTCTAGTGAATTTTAGTATTATCTTTGAAGGACTTTATCATTTCAGCAGGGTTATCTTAATTATCAAGTAATTGTTATCATTTTTCCTTATTCTCATTTTAACATCTATAGATTATGTGGTGATGTCCTTACTCATTTTTTTTGAGATGCTAGACCCAGAGACTTGTATATGCAAAACAGGAACTCTACCACTGTGCTACATGCCCAGAACCTCATTCTTTTTGTTTTTGTTTTTGTACCAGGGATCAAATTTATGACCAGCGCTTGCCTGGCAGGTGCTTGTGCTGCTGAGCTAAATCCGCAGCCCCCCTGCCCAAATGATTCTTGATGTTGACATTTTGTTTCTTTTTCTCTGCCTTTCTTTCCCTCTATCTCATTTAATCTTTCTGGCTGGGGTTAATCAATATTTTTCTTTTCTTTTTTTCTTCTTCAGGGAGTCAATCTTTGACTTTATTGCATTTCTCTATTGTATTTCTATTTATTATTGATTTTAAAAATCTAACTTATTTCATAATTCCACTCATTTTGAGTTTATCTTTTTCTGCTTTCTAAAGTCTTTCATTTATAAATATTGCTAAAATAGTTCTTCTAAGCACTGTATTAATTGAATCATATAAATTTTGATATGTTATAATTTCAATCTTATTCAGTTTGTTTTACAGTTTATCTTGTGTGATTTCTTGTCTGACTTTTGGGTTATTAAGCAATGTAAAAAACCAGAAACTTTCTATTTTTATTACTGATTTCTAAGTTAATCCATGGTAAACAACATAGTATGTTCTTTTCATTTTCTTGACACTTATTTTATGGCTGAAAATATGGCATGTTAGAAAAAGTGTTCCATATACATTCAAGTAGAATATTCTGCTGATGTTGGTGTACAGTCTTCTAGAAATGTCAGGTAAGCAAATTTGCTTAATAGGGCTATTATCTTTTTATATCCTTACTGATTTTTATATCCTTACTAATTTTTTGTGAGTTATCATTGAAAGCATTTTAGAGATACACAAGTATAATTGTGGATCTGTCCCTCACTCTCTTCAGTTTTTGCTTTATTTACTTTGAAGCAAAATACTTTTCTAGTAATATTCTTTACTGAAATCAACTTCATCTGATGTGGATATTGGGAGTCCAATTTTGCTTTGGATAGTGATGACATAGTGTGTCTTTTGCCAGTTTAATATATTTTATCTGTCTTTATATTTAAAGTGAAGTGGTTGTAACAGTATGTACTTTGGTCTTGCTTTTCTTCTTTATGTCAAACCTGATGATCTTTGCCTTTTTATTGGAGTGTTTAGACAATTTAAATTGATGATTATCAATATTTTGGGTTTAAATCTCTTATTTTTCTTATTTGTTCCATCAGTTCTTCACCTTTTTCTTCTTTGGAATTCATAATTTCTTTCATTTTTATGTACATTTTTTAGCCTATGATACACTTTGAAGTGGTTCTTCTAGATTATATATCATTGTTTTAATGCAACCTATTTGTTATATTATTTCATGTAAAGTTTAAGAGTTTTATGATATGTTTTTATTTTTCCTTTGTCAGTTTTTGTATGCCTTTAATTTAATTATTTCTACATTTGTTATAAATCACATGATACAGAATATTGTTTTGATTTAAATGGTACTGTATCTTTTAACATTTTAAAAGGTCTCTAAAATTTTTACATTTACACACATGCATTATTTACAATGTTTTTCATTTATATATATCAAAATTTCCCTCTAGTGTTATTTTCCCTTAAACACTATTTTTAGAATTTCTCACACTAGCAGATGTTTACTAGCAATGAATAATGAATGTTTGCTTTTGTGTATATGAAAAAGCCATTAATTCCTCCTTCTTTTTTCTTTTTTTTTTTAAAGGCTATTTTTGTGAAGTATAGAATTTTGTTAATTTCTTTTCTTCCTATTGTCCTCTGGCTTTTGATGTTTTTAACCAAAAGTTTGATGTCATTCTTATCTTTGTTCCTTAGTATATTATGTAGTTTTTTCTCTGGTTAATTTAAAGTCTTTTCTCCTTAAATTATTGACTTTTAGCCACTTCAGGATAAGGTGATTTGGTGTGGGTTTTTTTCTTGTTTTTATTTAGGTTTTGATCATGGAGATTATTGGATTTGTGCCTTTTAGTTTTTACCCAAAATTAATTTTTTAACAAATATTTTAATTCACTTATTCTTTACTTCTTTCACTTTTGCATTTCTTTTTATAGAGATATTAACCGAGAATATGTGACGATCTCAGTGTCTTTAGCCTTTTATATGAAAGATGATATAGTAAGAAAGAAAATTTTAATTTAAAAACTTTTGTTTCTCTTTTATGCTGGTAATAGTAAAGTACATTGAATAATATCAATTTTACTTTCCAAAAGAATGGTAATTCATATTTGCCTATTTGGCATTAGGGATACTAGACATTTGCTAATTAAAATTCTGAAAATATTTGTGAATAGTTTTAAATATTGTAGGCATGTATTGGAGTTGCAGAATATTTACAATTTAATTTTAAGAAAATCTATAGCTCAATTTTTGGTTCTGTGTTTAGCCATGAGATTGTCACTTCATTAAAAGAGTTTTAATATGCTTATATAAAGAAAAAATTATTTAGGTCAATAATCTTGTGTTTATGCCAAACAGACATAGAAAGATCCAATGTGTGTTATATGCTCCAAAATAAACTAATTATTTTGTGTGACTGATACTGTCATCTTATGTAGCAAGAAGATTACTTATTATAACGAAATTAGCAACTGAATATTTCTAGAATATATGAAATGGAAAAAGTACTTAAATAGCATTGATATGTAGAGTACATCAAAATTTTGGAGCAAATTTCTCAACGTCCTATGAGGTAAGCAGGAAGAAATTGCTATTATATAAATACAGTAAGGTCAAATTTCAAGTTTGTTACATGAGTCACATTGTTGAGGAAGAAATCCTACTCATGAGATCTTTATTACCTCTTTTGCTATTTTTGTGTATCCCTGTTATAATTTGAAACCAAGGTTACTAATAAATCTTTAAATTAGTGTAAATGGTAGTTTATTTTATTTTAGAAAATGTAATGATATTGTCCTAGTCATGGCAAATAAAATAGATTAGAATCATCTGTGGACTGAAGAAGCACTACAGCTCTAGCAACCACTTTCCCAGATAATTAAGTCTAGGTTTATGAATTAGAAGGAAGAGCTTATTCAGAAGTTGCACATGGTTATGCAGCTTTGTGGATGTGCATCTATACACACGTTTGAAAGGCAGGAGGGGTGGTCTGTTCCTAAGGCGATGCATGTTTAAGCAGTGTGAGGCAGTAGCAAGAGTTGTTTTTAAAGTCAGGAATTTGGAAGAAAACCGAGGGCAAGAGTTAAAGTGAATTTGAAATGTCTTTCTTGATGGTTTACTTGTTATTACAGACTATTTTTGATTCATAGATCGCATTACTGTGTTATCACTTTTATAGAAGAGATTGTTTTATAATTGCTTTTATACGTGGAAAATACGCATTTCTTCTAAATAGGTTCTTTTTTTCATATAAGAAATAACCTAGGGTAGATATTTGCTGGAATTGATTTAACTCCCAAAAGATTAGGAATTTTCTTTTTAAGTTTGGGTATTTTTATTTTGTTGTCTGTTATCCTGAGGGTTGCTACCTATCAAGAATAATATGCTTTCTGTGGTATTGGTTACATCCAAGATGCTTCATTCAGTCAGAAAGCTGCAGAGAAGGGGCTGTACCTGGACAGCCTGTCCCCTTTTGCTAGGAAAGCAGAGTACCAGAAGCCTACCTGGAGACTTTCAGTACATCTCATGACAAGGACTGGGTCACATGACTGTAACTAGCTGCAAGGAGAATTGGGAAATCAAGTTTGCAGATTCAGACTCATCATAATAGACCACCTGAATGCAGTGTAGGAGTGTGTCATGGGTGGCAATGAATAGTGTCTGTCACACAGGGCATGTGTATGTCATTACTATAATGTGAGTAGTTCTGTACCATAATGTACATCAGGCATTCACTGAAAGAGAATTCCTTTGTATTTTAAACATCACCATAAATGCTAAAATCCTCCTAAAGTAGCTTTATTTATTGATTGGGTCTCTTTTACATCCATGGAGGAAAACACCAGATGATTTGCTAAATATTTAATTACAGATCCAGAATAGAGAGAAAATACAAACCTACCTTTCAAAGCATGTAAAAATTTATCACAAGACTTTTATGGAAGCAAAAGAGTCTTCTAAATGTAAGCTGTGCAGTAGCTGCACACACAATATTGATATTTATTTTCTTTGATGTTAGAGTCTTTGATATTGAGCAGACACCAGACAGAATCATTTGCCTGTGTCCCACCATTCAGTCATCAAGATGTTGAAATAAATATTTGAAAATACAGTAAAATCTTTGTTTGTGAGCATAATTCATTTTGGAAGCATGCTTGTAATCTAAAGCACTTATATATTATTTCTTGTTCCCCATAAGAAATAATAGAAACTCAAATGATTCATTTCACAACCCAAACATATTCATATAAAAGTGGCTACAGTACTATAATATAATAGAAAATAATAAAGGCAATATAAAATGTAAAGAAAAATAAACATATTAACCTGCACTTACCAAGCTTCCTGGCTGCTGTGAGCAAGATAAGAGAGAAGGTCATTGTGCAGGACCGCTTTCTCCATCACTAATGGAAACGCCACTGTTACTGGCTCAATGGAATTTTTTTTTTGATGCAACTTTAGCAAGGAACCTATCTATCCAATGACCCTTGCTTTTGTGTCTTTTATGGACTTTGCAGAAATGTGACATTGCATTGCTATTAAACAGATTCATAGCTCCCGCAGATAACCTTTGGGTGTTGCTTTTCTACAAAATTTTGCACTGTTTCCCACATTGTGCACATTTCCCCAATCTCTGCAGAGGAGTTATCCAACTCCTCTGGACATGATAGCTTCTCCACAACCTCCTGCCTTTGGGAGATGATTACCCACAGTTCCAAAGTGGTGAGGGAGACAGAAGAGAGAGAAGGAGGGAGAAGGAAAGAAAGGGAGAGGTAGAGGCAGGAACACAGAAGCAGCATTGGCTCAGTTGTGATCATGTGACATTTCTCATCAGGTACCACTCATATTGCAAGACATCAGTCATTTATCACGATAAAATGTATTACAAATGTTTTCTCGTTTCATCTTGTGGAACACTCTCAGAATAAGCCAATCACAATCCAGAGTTTTATTGTGTAAATATGTAGTTTTTTTTTTTTTAGGAAGAAAGGTAGGGCATTTGAGATAAAATGGTTCAAGTTAAAATCTTCTTTCAGTCTCACAGAAGATGACCTGTGCCTCTCAGGGACACAGGGTAAGAAGTTAACATCTTTTCATTAGGAAGAATGCCATCATGAGAGTATTTATATCATGTGTGAGAATGCGAATATAGGACCATTTGTTCAGTATTGAACAAGATGAGTAAAGTTATCAAATACCACATTGTTTCTTTAAATTTTGATATAGGGATAGAACAAATATGAGCTGATTGTATTTGCCTACTTTTGAGATGTTTTTGGCAGTCTAAATTCATACTTTAAATTGCATAGATGAAGAAATTAATGATGTTACACTTGAAATGTTTTAACTATAAGTCAGACACAGAATGTTCACTTAGAAACATGTAAATGCAAACGAGAAATGTGTGAAGAATAATGTGCCTGGATCTATAGGTATCTGTTTTTAAAGTGATGATCCAGTCTCCAGGCTAAAGAATGTACTTGGGAGGTATATGATTTCAATTTTATTTTCATTTTTGTGATGCTATTTTTAGTTACTTGAAAAATAATTTCAAAAGTGGCTGCACAATTTCACATTGCCACCAACAGTTTCTCCATAATCTCACCAGAATTTATTATCTTCTTCTTTTAGTAGAAGTTTTTCCCTCGCAGTCATCCTTGAGTTCTCTTTCAGCAATGTGGAAACTACATTATAATAACTTGCCCAAGTTCTTACAGGATATAAAGCTATGATGGCAGTTCAGGCAACCCTAAGGGCAGAAGGGATAATAATCTCTAAATCCATTTTACTTGTCTAACAGATTAGTGCTCAACCCTAGTCTACAATAGAGTCACCACAGGAACTTTAAAAACATACTGATGTGTGGCCTCCACCCTGTAGCAATGAAACAAACAAAAGCAACAAACTCAGATGACTCTGCTACGTGGTCAGTGCTAAGGACCACAGATGATATTGTGGACCTAAAGGATGTGATTAATCGGGTTGCTGAATCAGGGTGCATGGTAGTCCTTGGGTACTCAATGATTCTATTCCTGTTATATTTCATGACCTGAAGGCCAGTGCAGATGTGCAGATGAGTGTGTTGGGTCTTATTTTAAATGTTGTTACATCATCTTTTCCAGTTCTTTATTTTAGGTGATTCACGCTGAATAGTATGTGTGTTTCATGTTGCAGCTTAGTCCTTCATGTGGCTGTTACAGTGCCCTATTTATCTCTGTGGCCTCATGGCATTGACTGGAAGTTTAAGAACACTGCGAGTCACTTTGAAATTTAGGGAGACATGGGATCATTGTGATTAGTCCTGGTTAAGTGCTGGAAATGACAACTGAATCATATACAGCTTTTTTCATTTTCAGTGTTTTTACTGGAACTGAGTAAAGATTTATAAGCATTTAATCCATATTTTTAAAGGAAGAGAGAATATAATTTGGTTTTTTAGATTTTATTTTAGAGAAGATAAAACCAAGAAAAAGAAAACAGAATAAAACCAATAAAACCAAGACAGTATAAGTGACACAGGATTTCAAAACAAGGTAATAGGAAATCAACAATAGTTACCATAATGCTTCTTGTTATTTTCGAAATAGCTGCCCATACCTTGAGATACAGTGAAATAAAACAAAACAGAAGCAGAATAGAATCAATAAAAACAAAACAATGAATACAATACAGGACTTCAAAACAAGATAATAGTAAATCCAAAATAGATACTATAATATATCTTGTTATCTTCAAAATAGCTGCCCATGCCATCAGATACAACAAATGAGATAAAACAGTATAAAACCCAACTAAACAAAACAATGAGAATGATACAGGATTTCAAAACAGGAATAGGGAATTAATAATGGCCACCACCTTCAGGAAAAGATCCCCATAGATACTACATTGTGTGTTGTTATCATCTGAATAGATAATCAGACTACCACTGGCTTTAGGTTTCTAAAGGCTGTGAAACACTAACCACTACAAGCATCAACTTGTATTTTACCTTATTAGCTATCATCACAGCCTGTGTTTCTCCGGATTGGCCAAGGACATCTAATTTGGACACACACACAAACCTACCTGGCCATACAAATATTCATTTTAGATGAGATGAATAAAAGGACAGAGATTAATTCTGTTAGAAATATCCTGACCTAGAATAAAGAGTTTGTGTATTCTGGTTGTCCCAGGGTCATCTTTTACCTAAATTTCAGGTACACTGTTTTCCATGGTCTGTGATACATCACCTGCCCTCAAAAATTCTTTCTGGAGGACTCTGGAGAACATGGCGGACAGACAACAGCAACTACTGAACGCTCTCTAAAGGCTCGGCTCAGAGGCCAGGAATGATGCGGACTAAGGAGATAAGAACCAGTAGAGATATGCTCTGCTGACTCAGGAATGAACTGGGCTGAGAGAATCCAACTTGGAATACAGTCCTGGCGCTAAAATAGGAACAGAAAAATCTCGGTGTGGAGGCTCGACTCCGTGCCATTGGAAACCGCGGCTTGGATTTCCCGCCGCGCGGCGGCCGGCCACCTCCACAGCGGCTCAGCAAGGAGAGACGCGACCCCCGAGCTCTGGGAACGGGCGTCTGGGAACGGTCTCGGAAACGCGACGGGCAGGAAGGAAGGCTGACTGGTGGCGAGGTGAGCGAGGAACTGACTCCCTACCGCAGTCTGACTCCAGCGGAGGTTTTTCTGGGCGCGGGCAGTCCTGTAAGAGCAGGGCGCGGTGGCAACTGCAGCCGCGCATTTCCCTCTCGGACGGGATTGGTGAAAGGTGCCTGGCCGGAGGGACGCTGCTCGCGGACTCCCTAGGCTGGCCTAGCCCAGATCCCAGAGCCTGACGGTGGCCCGGAGGAGTGACCGACTTCCGCGTAGGCTGCCTCCTCCGCAACTCCCTGGGGCGCAGCGGTGAGCTGGAACAACTAGCCAGCGCAATTCGATCAAGCTGTAGCTGACAGGCAGGGAAGCCGGGCCTCCTGTGTAAGATTACATTTTATAAGGAACAGAAAATATGGGGAAGGGAAGCAACAAAAAAGGCTCCTCGACCCCCAATCCTGAGAATCAGGCAATAGTGGACACTGTACCAATATACATTAAGCGCCATTTAGAGAGCCTCATAGACCAATTCAGGCATGAAGTTATCAATGACCTGAAGCTAGAAGTATGCAGAATAGTTAGAGAAATGCTAAGCACCACCCAGGAAAAAGCAGATGGTGGAGTGGAAGAACAGAAAAAGAGGGGAGAATTGCTTGATGGAGAAAACAGAGAAAGCATTGAGTATGTGAAGCAGGTGCAAAGGGACTATCAAGAAATCAAGAAGTATACCCAAGACTGGCATAACAGCTTGAAAGAAACTAAGGACAGACTATCTGAATTGGAGGGCAGACTTGAAACATGGGAGAATGAAATGAAAAACTTCTTAAAAATAACAAGAAACACACAGCAATAATACAAAGACAAGAAGATGATAAGAGGAGCCATAACTTAAGGATTAAGAACATAAAAGAAGAAGTAGGGACACAAACAAGTGAACTACAAAAGCTACTCACAGAAATAATCCAGGAGAATTTTCCTAATTTAGCAAAAGGTAAAGATACTCAAATATATGAGGCATACAGGACCCCAGCTACCTACAACCCTAACAGAGAAACACCCAGGCATATAATAATAAAAATTCCAGAAATTCAATACAAGAACAGAATATTAAAAGCTGTAAGAGACAAGAAACAGATCACTTACAAGGGAAGACCCATCAAAATTACAGCAGATTTCTCTTCACAAACCATCAAATCACGAAGAGCATGGGGAGAAATAATTCAAGCTTTGAAAGATAAAAATCTACAGCCAAGATTGAGATATCCTGCACAACTGTCCCTGGAAATTGATGGAAAAACGAGGTGCTTCCAAGATAAAGAGGAACTGGGGGAATTTGCAACCACCAATCCAACCCTACAGAAAGTATTGCAGGATATTCTAAAAAAAGAAAAATACAAAGAACCCAGAAATAGGGGCGGGGAGACCACAACGAATAGAGCAGAGACCAAAACGAAGAAGACAAACTGACAGCTACTGACAGAAAAAGAGCTCAACAGAAATGAGACAGAGAAGATTGGATGATAGGAACAGCTTTTTTTGGAGAAAATGACATCTTAATAGGTAATGCTGATTTAGTACCATCTTGTTTTGAAGTCTCATCTAGCTTTTGTTCTTCTGTCTCCAATGGTCTAAACAGGTTGTATCTTATTGGATTTTACTATGTACGATAGTATAAGAAAAAACCTTTTAAAGACAAGGAGATTATACAGAGACCATTGTTCATTTTCTGTTAGTCGATTCTAAATACTCTATAATGCTGTTATTCTCTTAAATGGATTTACATTGTTTTGATATACTTAATGCTACAGTATATGAAGTTGTACTCAAGGACTTCAGGGAGGGAGTCAATATGGTAACTATCTTTGGGTCAGGATTAGCTGGTGGTGAAACACTATTCTGCTTAAATGGTTATGTTTTGATCTGCCCTGTTTCGCTGTTATGCCCTCTTTTTTTTTCTCAATCTCCACTCCATTATTTACTTTTTTATTTTTACCCATTTAATTACAGGGAAAAATATAGCAGGATATAATATAGTAACCCACTTTGACCTTCTATTATCTCGATTTGAAGCCCTGTATTACTCTCACCATCTTGTTTTTGACTGAGGTTCCTATATTCTGTTTTGCTGGATAGTATCAGGTTCGAAAGTTTAGGCATCAGCTGAGAAGATAATGAGATTCATTATAACGCCCATTCTCGTTGACTTTTATCTACTTTTGAAGACCTACAATGTCTCCAATGTTTTGGTTTTGTCGGTTTTATTCTTTACGGTTTTGTTCAATTGTATTACAACTAATGATATAGGCAATTCTATTAGAAATAGCGGGAGGCATTAGGGTAACCATTGTTGATCACCTTGTATTATGTTTTTATATTATCTATTATGTCCACCCTTTTGACTTGACCGATTCTGTTCTGTTATGTCACATTTGGTTTTACTCTCTTCCAAAAAAGCAACAAGAACCGTGGGAGCAATGAAACCCAAAATGTGTAATAGTCACTGTACAAAAGAGAGGAAAAGAAAGTGCTCTAAACTATATAACTGCATGTATATTTAAAAGTATAAGATAGAAAATGATATCATAGAGTTTTATTGGATCATTGAACAGAACTGTTTGCAGTATCATTGGTGGAATGTCCACTCTACAAGCTTTAATTTTGTGACTTGAACAATTATTTCTAAGATGGCAATATGTAATCCATTAACTAGTGATTTCCTACTGTGCATTTTTTTATTCTGTAAATCTGTATAACTTGTACCCCTTCACTGTTTTTTTTTCTTTCTTTTCTTTTCTCCTTAAATAAAAATTAAAAAAAAAATTCTTTCTGAGGTGTGTGTGTGTGTGTGTGTGTGAGTGTGCATTTAAAAAAACCTTGTATATTACAATCCTGATTTCTGATTAATTTAAGCAATGTTGCTTTATTAAAATGACTTTATTGAATTCCAAATCTAATGTTTACCAGCTCTAGACACTAGCCAAACTGATTAACTCTGTTGAGACTGAGTTTGTTCATCGCTAAAGTGCAGACAGTGTTATCTACAGCTTACCATGGTTGCAGAAATGAAAAAGAGAAAATTTATGTGAAGTGTGGTTAGTACAAAGTCTGCAATATAGTCATTTCCCAATGAATGTAATTTATCCTTTATTTTCCTTTCCCTTTTCTCAATTAAGATATATTCTTTGGAAGACACTAAGCCTAGTCATTTATATAAAAGTGACAGATTATGTCACTTTGTAAATTTCCTAGAATGTTTTATGGAAGTGGGCTTATTCATCATCATGATCATGATCATCATTATAGACAGTTCTAATGCTTGTGCATACTGTCCTGAGTTACAGGGTGGATGACTTATATTCTTCATAGAAATTTAGTCAGTGAGAGGAAAAGGTTGGTCAAAGGTTGGGAATGTCACAGAGTTTTCCATTTTGTGTCCAAGGTAGACCCACTTAGGGTCACATTTGGTGATGTGTTTTGAGCAGGTGACAGTTAATGAACATCCAGGAGGACCTGTCATCAGAGCTCCACTCCCACTGATTCAGGGTAAGGCTAATATGAAAATCAAGTCTTAGACATGCATCTGGAGGCACGTGATCTAAAAAAGAAATTTGACAGTGCTGTCCTGAAAATCATTACAAAGAGGTAACAATTCAGTAAATAGAAAGTGTGGCCTTTATCAATGTAGTGCCCATTGGAGATCTATTAACACAGCCCGCTTCCAATTGGTAGACACGACAGAACAAATTCTGGGAAGGCTTGAGGTGACTTGGAAAGATTTTTCCAAGATACCCCTCCTGGGAAATTGGTCAAAAGTGCCTTAGTCTTTTCTGTGGGAGATGTGGATTCTTTTGTCCAGGGACCAGTTGAAAGAAGAGTGTGGATTTGGTTCTTACATCCTCTTGAGGGCACACGTTATTTACAAAAGGAAATTTATATTACATGATCCCATCAAACTTGGCATCCAGAAACTCAAGCAAATATTTACTCTACAGGGATGGGCTGGCAGTGTTAAGGTAGAAAGGTTGACCCTGTGCAACTTCAATGAAGTTTATCAAGTTCTTAATGGAATAACATTATCTATGATGAACAAATATTAAGAAATTGCCTTCAGTAATTGCTGGTAAATATTTAACAACACTTGTGTGTCAGACAACAGAAATAGAATAAATATCCAGAAGAAAGCACCTTTTTCATCCTGCTTGAAGTCAGTACTAAGAAGTTATTGGAAATAAGATTTCTGCCTTATGGAGTGGGCCCTCTGTTACTGTATGTTCTTGTGGCTTCTGAGTCAGCATTACAGGGAACTGTGGGAGCCTGCATGGCTGCCCAGGTAAGCTTGCTCCATTTTGCTGACTCACAGACTCCTTGAACATTGTACTGCGTTGTGCTGAAAGTTCTTTTGGCACCAATTCTTCCTGATTAGTTTTGGCTCTTTAGAATCCTGGAGCTGTGGTAGATGATGTCACAGGGTGCAAAATATCAGTGTGTGTCTTTAAATAAGAGATCAAAGCTAATAGGCAGTTGATTTCTAAGTCTGTTTTGTAAGTTTTGGAGAAGAATATCAAACATTCATGAGTCATTAAGAGTGTGCAACATGAAAAAGAAATGGAAATGTGTATCTTATTTAGGCATTAATGCACCTAAGCTGATAGACCCCAATAATCAGACGAAGTGGCTGAATCGACTGACCTCGATTTCACTTTTTATTTTACAGCCATCTCAGTGTACATATCCCAAATGTTTTATTCTGTCATTGTGCATGATTCTTAGGATGACTTTTGGCCAGTCTAAACATTGCCTAGGAGTTGTTTATCATGTTTGATTTATATGCCTCCTGGAGCATGTGTACTGTTAATTTCTGCTTGAGAATTTCCAACAAAGCAAACATTTACAAAAAGAGGGTGATTTTCTTTTAGCTATGATATTGGACCAAGTCAGTGGTACCAAAATAGATATCACTGTGTCTAGATTCCCAAGAATTTAGTCACAATCACTGTACCAGTTGTGCTGGGAGAAACATGCTGTCTCCCTAGAGCTCTGCAGGGTATCTTGTCCACTGTTCAGTGGAGCTGTTTGTGTGGCTGTAAGAGACAAGAGTCCCTGTGCTCCCTCACTCGAGTCCCTCTGCCAGTTATTAGTAGAAAGCCAAACTATTTCCAAGATGATATTATGTAATCTATTAACAGGTGATTTCTTACTGTTATGTTTTTTTTTTGTAGTTATGTATTATGTGTAACCTTACACTGCTTTGTTCTGTTTTGTGTTTTTCTCTTTTTCCTCTTAAATAAAAAAAAAAAAATAAATAAAAAAATAAAAAAAATAAAAATATTAAGAGGAGAACAAGGCAAAGGAAGAGGAAAGATGTTAACATAAAATTTTCCGCAGGAATTAACAAGAATTCACCCCACAGGGGAAGTCCTCAATTGCTGCTTGCTTAAGAAAATGTTTTCACCACTCTTGCCAATGCTGTGATATCTAGGAGGTATTAAACAATCCAGAAAGTTTATTCATTAGCTCTGATGCATCTTAATTCTTGAGAAAGCATGGAAATCATGTCATTTCTGTCTTCTCCTTGAAGTTGGGAATTGGAATACCAAAAACTCTTTTCCCTCCTCAGAGCAAATGCATTAGTCCAATTTGATATATTGACTCATAAGCCACACAGTAAGTAGTTTGAGTCACTGTGTTCTAGAAAATTAAGACTCCGTATTGATGTACCACTTGGCTCTGACTCTGAAATGAATATATATATAGTTTTTCAAATGTTCCATTTGGAAAGTAGATTAAAATATTCAATAAATGATCTCTTATTTAGTAAGTGCTTCTTATGGAGACCGCTGGATTCAGGGTAAAAGACTGTGTGTTCTGGGGGGGTCCTTTCTGAAATATGCCCTTTCTTAGAACTTCTGACTCAGTTGGGGTGTGTTCTAATGCCTGTGCCTGTTACGGGAACAAAAAAAAGGAAGTGGAGTTTGCCTGAGAGAGGCAGCTCCTGGTCTAATGTGAGGATCATTCTTCCTGCTTCGATTTGAGCTCAAACTCCAGGACAGCCACACTCTAATCATCCACACTGAAACTTAAGAACCAAGGATGAATGTACCACTTAGGATCGTCGGTCACATTATTTTGGTTTCTACATTGAATTAGCAGTGCTAGAAATAGTTATTTACTTGATTTGCAAACCAAAATATTTGAGATCTGAGGAGAGTAGACTAATAGCTGACTCATGCTGCTCAAGAAGGACTTCAAAGAAGTTACCAATCTGGATACTATATCACCCAATTTTGTAGAGAAAAAGCAACCCATCTGCCACTTTTCCATTAATCAAAATCATTTAAAAATAGGATGTTCTTCCTCTGTGAAATTATGAGTCTCTTAAGTTATGAGGATGTTATTCTAATCTACTTAACTCTTTGGGGGAAATTCTAGATTTAACAGTTTTATGTACAGCTTTTGTTACCTCAGAGATACTTTCTACATAGAAATACTTCTATCTTAATAAAGTGTCCGAGCTACTCTGAGGCTGTCTTCTGTGTCCTTAGAGGTGTTTACTCCCTGCTTCTGCTACATTTTCCTTACAGGTCAGGCTAACTTTTGGTGCTGAAGTCAAGGGAAACCAGACCTTGGATGAGGGTGTTAGGTAATCAGTAGCAAAGCCACCTTGTTATCTGAGAGGGGAAGCAAGTGCGTATGGATTGTGGCAATATGTTTGATGAATTCCATGAAATCTTGAAAATCAGTGTGTCTGTAGAGTCATTTCCTTTTGTTTTTCTTTTTTAACAGAAGCACCGTGGTCTAATGGAAAACAGCAGGGCTTTCAACAAGAACCCCAAGTTCTTATTTGAGCAACCAGTTTTCCCTTGGGTGACCTTTGACTATTTAACTTATCAGGACTTCAGATTCCTGATTTATAACCTCAGAATAAAACCATCTTGGATATTTAGAAGTGTTGACATGCCTCAGTAAATTTTAGTTAGCCATTTTTTTCTTAGCCTTCTCCTATCACACATGAGAAAAATATTTAAAGGATATGACAACAATAAAGAAGAAAGAAATGAAGGTAAGTGTAGAACTAGCATCTAGGAGGAAAATTGGGAAACAAATGTGGCACAGGTAGCTTGTGACCTAAGGTGAACGTATTTCCAGGGAAAGAATTTTACATGCCTGCTGATAAGAAGCCAGTGGTATCCCAGAGCTGGGGCAGGTTCCTGCCAACTGCTGTGTGGTTTGATTTACAGTGCGTGAGTTATCTTGATTCTGTTCCTTTAATACTATCTGTAGCAGATCAGAGCCCCTCTTTTGTGAGGCAGAATAGATTTGTGCTTTTTTGGGAGGACAGCTGGCTTGGTTAGCATTGTTGGAGATTTTTCCTGAGGCTTGTGGTACCTGAATGAATAAGTCAGCTGTGAGACACTTTTGGGCATGAGCTTTTCTTTCTGCCAAGGCGATGTGAGTATGCACAGAACAAAAACAGAAAGCTAGCCAGACAGCTCTTGGAAGACGAATAGATCAATAAATATCTTTTCCATCATTAAATGCAATCTTTTACAATTTTTATCTCTCTTCGTGCACCATAGGCTTCTGGATTTATTTTGAGAAGAATGAGCTTAGTTTTCCTAGCTGTCATAGAGTTACCACTGACTACTTGTGCCTCAGTCAAGAGGCAAGAGCAGAGATAACTCTAGTCAGGTCACTGGCTCGGAAGAAAGAACCCTAAAAATAGCCAGGAGCTATGGAGCCAGGTAAGGTGCCTTGAAAGTCCTCTGAAATAAGTGAATCAAAAATTCCTGCTCCATAAATGGGACTCTCATGAACGCAGGACAGAGTCTGATTAAGCTTAGTCCTTTGTGATTAAGGTAGTCCTTTGTGAGGAGTTCCTAAGTATAATCAGAAAGCTGGATATCCACAGATGGAACGCATCTTTGATCAAGAATGCTCAAATTGCTTCATGTTGGCAGGCCCAAGCAAAGTGTAGACTACAAGGTAGACGAGAGCCTGGATACAAAGGAGGAACGCATAAAGCATGTAATCCTTAGAGAGGAAATTAAAAGTTGATTGTATCCAGATGGCTTCGGGAACGTTCATTTATTCCAACAATGATAGCTGCAAAGTGCAACAGTGACATCCTTCAGTGCATGAGCTGGATGGAGAGCTGGTTCATTAGCGGAGGACTGGACTTGGATAGAAGCATGCAGAGCTCTTCTGGAGGAACAGGACCGAGTGGGAGGGAAGGGAACTGCACACGGATGGGTCTCTGTTGATTACTGTAGTAAGGAGGGGTACTCTGTGCCAACTATGGTTTTCAAGCTGCATTATCACTAAGTAGAAAGGAACACAAACTTCTGTATCTGCTGTCATGGTAGTGCAGGAATTTGAGAGAGAAGATAGCAGTCTTATAGAAGGCTACAAGGTGTGGTTGAAAAAAACATAAATGGTTAAAATTAAAAAAAAAAAAAACCAATACAGTGAAAGGCACATTGGAAGAACAATGGGATAAGTTTTCAAATTGAAGGAGAGTATTCTGAGGGCGTTAATGGACATGTGTTTTTAACGCAATCTATTTAAGATTTATATACTAGTCATACTCTTGTGTCACACCTCATATAAAGGAAATTGTTCTTAAGAGAATTTAGGTTTCAGATACAACTGGGGGGTCAGGAGAACATTGTCATAGGTTTCTGAAATTCCTGTGGATTTTACTGATGACACATTAGGAATGCCAGAGAACACAAGAGTAAGGAAGATCAGAGTTGGCTGAAAAGTGGGTGAAATCAGAGGACGAAGTTACATGGAAATGATCATCTGGGTGATGAGGAACAACCAGGGGATGAGAAAAATATCTTAGGATCACAGTTATTTTTAGAGAGGGGGAAATGTAGAAGTTTACATTTTAGCTTCATACATCATCGTCATCGTCATTACCATCCTCCTCCTCCACTTCCTCTTCCTCAAATTGGATCATGCTTGTGACTTTGAAGTTGTCTGTGTCAGATTGGTTCTGTTCATGTAGGTTCTGGCCCATGGTTTTGGACCATGTTTATTAATATTGATACACTAGACTTGAAATATATTCTGAGGCCTTTAGTTTATTCTTGTGTTTTGGGTCAGTTTTACTGAGGTATAATTTATACATGAGTTTCATTCCTTTTAGTATATATTTTTGTGTGTTTTGGAAAATCTATACACTACACCAACAAGTCAAAGTTCCCCCTATTCTTTGTGCTTGTATTTAACACCTTATCCTCCCCTCAGTTCCTGGCACCCACTGATGTAACTTTAGTTCCTTTTGCCTTTTTGCAGAATGACAGTGAAATGTAACCAGATACTTCTTTAAGACCTTTGCATCTGGATTCCATTACTTGCCATAGTGGGTATGTGTATCAAAAGTTTTTTCCTGGTTCTTGCTAAATTATCCATATTATTCCAATGTATGAAAATATCACAGTCTATTTATGAATTTACCAGCTAAAGGACATGTGGGTGGCTACTAGTTCTTGGAGTTTGTGAATAAAGTCACTAAAATGGTCAGTTTTTGTGAAGTTTAAATTCTCATTTTTCTTGGGAAAAAGTCAAGGAGTAAGATTGTTGGATTGTATAGTAAATACTTGTACCTCCTAAAAATGGCTGTACTGTTTTCTAAAGTGGCCCTATCACTTTGCAGCCCCACCAGCCAAAAATGGGAATTTTAACCGCCACTCTCTGTGCCGGTGCTATTAGTGATTTATTTTAGTCTATTAAGTGCATGGGTCATATTATCACACTGTGGTTTTAATGTGAATTTTTCTAATGATAACTAATGCTAGACATCTATATGTTTATTTACCATTCATATATTCTCTTTGATGAAATGTCAGACCAAATATTCTGCCTCTTTAAAGTATTGTTTTCTTATTTCATTTTAAGAGATTTTAAAGCATGTATTCTAGATAGGATTGTATCTGACATTGTTTTTTTTTTAAATTAAAAACAAAAACCAAAATCTTAAGATCTGATTTTTTTAACTGAAACTTGTACATGTGCATGAATTTGTGTCCTGGCTCTTTATTCTGTTTCACTGATCTGGGAGCTGTGTTCATGGTCCATGTTCAGTGGTCCTGTTAACAGTGGAATAGGTGGGTTTGGCTCCTGTTCTCTGGGTGGTTGGGACAGCTTCTGAGACTGGGACTACAGGCTGCATCCACTTCCACCGTGGTACACCTGCTACCTAGGGGCAGGTGGGCCCTCCCAAGGTGGCTGTCTTTGGCCTTGGACTCCATGGCTGTGGCTGATCAGCTCCACTGGCTGCTGATTTGGGTCGTATAGTACTCGATCCATGGATAATTGCTTGCCAAATTAGCATTTCTGTGGGTAAGTGAGGACTGGGATGAGGACTAATCTGCCTTCTTGCTGACCTCACTCTGAGATACTATTCAAGACTGTTTTATCCAGATTAACTGATTGTATTTTTATTTTTATAATAGTGTGTTTTGAAGATTATATTTTGATAAATTTTAATAGCTTTTTAAAAATGAAATTTGCTTTTGGTTTCTAATAAATCACTACCTAATCCAAGGTGACAAATATTTTCCTCTTTTTTTAAAGATATTTTATAGTTTAAGGTTTTACATAAGGATCAATCTACTTTGAATATTTATTGTGTGTCAAAGTGGTTTCTTTAATACTGATATCTAATTTTTCAGCACATCTGTTGAAAAACAGTTCTTTTATGTTTAAATTTCCTTGCATCTTTGTCAAAGCAAAAAAATTGATCATATTTGTGTTGGTAAAATTCTGGACATTTATTTTATTGATTTGTAAATCTACTTTACGTTAATACCATGTTTTTTAAAATTATTACTGCTTGATAGAAAGTCTTGAAATCAGTCAGTATGAGGACTTTAATCCTTATCATTTTTAAAATTTTCAGAGCTATTCTGGTATCTCTATCTTTCTAGGTACATTTTAAAATATTACCAATTTAAAAAAAATCAGAGTGGGATTTTGATTAGGATTGCATTTACATCTATAGATTAATTTAGGGGGAACTAGTACCTTAACAGTACTGAGTTATCTACCATAAGAACGTGTAATATATCTCTCCATTTATTTAGATCGTCCACGTTCCTCTATCAGACTCGTAGTTTTCAGAAAATTTACCGATGTTGGTCATATTTTGTTAAATTATATGTAAGAATGTCATACTTTTTGCTACAGTATAAATATAGCTTAAATATTTTTTACTATGAAAATATAATGAAATTATAAGCATATAAGATGAAACTGATTTTTAAAATGTTTGCCTTACATGTTGCATTGCTGAAGTCACTTATTAATTTCAGTAGAGTTTTGTAAAATCTTTGATTTGCTATGTTTGCTGCAAATAGAAGTATGTATTATCTTTTCTGACTTGATTTGCATGCCTTTATTTTCCTCTTTTTTTTTCTTTATTACACTTGCTACAAATTCCAGTATGATTTTACACACACATGTAAAAACAGATATCCTTGGCTTTTTCATGATCTGAAGAATAAATGTAGTCCTACATTAGGTATGGTGACTTGTGTCACACTGAAGAAGTTCCCTTTAATTTTTACTTGGTTGTCATGGCATTAATGGATGTCAAGTTTTATTCAATGCATCTACTAAGATAATCATGTGATATTTTCATGGATTAATTTCCTAATGATGAAACAACTTCATTTTACCAATTTAAATCTCATTTGAAGATTGTATTCATTAGCTTTCCTGTTTCTGGGATGAAATGCCTCACATCTGCAATTTAAAAGGCAGGATGGTTTGTTTTAGCTCCAAGTTTCAAGTTTTAAGTTTTATTCCATGGTTGGCTAGGTCCAAAGTAGATACAAAATGTTGGAAGGGTGTGATGGGGAAAGACCATGGCAACCAGAAAGCAGAATGTGTTGGAAAGATCCAGAAAGGACTAAGTATAGATATAGTCCCCATGTTCCTGCCCCCCACAATGACCCACTTCCTTCTAGTGGGCCCATCTTCTACGAACCCATTCAGCTATAAACTCATCCAGCTGTCTAACCCACTGAAGAAGTTAGTGCCCTCACACCACATTAGGAGTCTCCATGAGTCTCTTAATGCAGTCACATTGACATTAACTGGCACAGTGATGCATTATCAGATAGAGACAGATAGCTAAAGCTCATTTGCCAAAACTCTACTGAGGAGTTTTTGTTCTCAGTACTGGGTACTGGACTCAGCCCCGTCCAGTTTTTATTTTGAGATAGGGTCTCACTATACTGCCCAGGCTGGACTTTAATTTGGGATTTCACTACCTCAGCCTCCCAGAGTGCAGGGATTACAGGTTATGCACCTCTATGCCTGGCTTTCATTAAAGACTTTTGTCTGCACCGTTGATAAGGAATATTGGTCTGTAGTTTTCCATTCATTATAATTCATCTGGTTTTGGTATCATAGCAATGCTGGCCTCATAAAATGAGTTGGAAACTGTTTCCTCTTCTAGTTTTTGGAAGATTTTGTGTATCCTTCATATTATCTCTTTCTTAAGATTTTTTTATATATAATCTGCCAGCATATCCATCTGGTCTTGGTATTTTCCTTGTTTGGAAGTTTTAACTACAAATTCAATTTATTTAAGAGATTTATAGATACTTAGGTAATGTATTTCTTCCTGAATGAACTTCGGTAGTTGGTGGTTTTTAAAACAATTGTCTGTTCCACGTGAGTTTTGAATGACCGATACTTACAGTTGTATCCTCTCACACCTCCCTCTCCCCTGCCCCTGTCCCCTTGCTTTCCTTGTTCCTCTGTCCTTTAAAAACACAGTCAGCTTCACCGATTCTCTCCATTGTGTTTCTTTTTACAATTTCATTAACTTTTAGCTAATTCATCATTTCTCCCTTTCACCTTGCTTTGGTTTCATTTACCCTTTTAAAGATTTCTTGAGTAAAATTTAGATACTTGTTTTGAGCCTTTTCTTTTCCAATACAGATATTTAATGCTATATATTTCTCTTTACTCCCTGCTCCTCAGGGAGTAAAATATGTCATGTTTTTACTTCAATCCAAGCAAAATACTTTCCAATTTCTCCTGTCTCTCTTTGACCTATGAGCTGTTTATCAGTTTACTGCTGGATCTCCAAATACGTAAAAATTTCAATATATGTTTGTGACTGATATCTAGATTAAGTTTGTTAATATTTTAGGACATACTTTGTGTGATTTTAATTATTGTAAGTCGGTGGAGATTTGCTTAAGGGACCAGAAGGTGGCTTACCATGTTGAATATTCCTTGTGCACTTGAACAGAATGAGTACTCTGCAGGGTTGGGTCATTCATTTTATAAATACCAATCCTCTCATGTTGTTTGATAGATTTGCCCAGGTTCTATGTTCTTACTGACTTTCTCTCTGCTTCTTTTATTAATTACAGAAAATAATTTTTTAGCTATAATGATGGATTTTCCCATTTTTGCCTTTAGTTGTGTCAGTTTTTTAAATTTTAAAGAGAAAAACAATAAAAATAATGATACGAAATTGCATTTCAAGTCTTTATTAGGATATCCATGCACTTAGGATTGTAATGTATTTTTTGTGCATTGACCCTTCTGTGATTATATATATATTGCCATGCTTTTTGCTAAAGAGCTTTGCTGTTCTAAGATTCATTTTGTTTGACAGCTTCCTACTGATTAGTTTTTGTATAGCTTATCTTTCCCCATACTTTTAGTTTTAACTCGTTTGACTTCTTAGATTTAAGGGAGGTTTATTGTCTTTAGGATATATTTGCATTTTGCTTTTTCTTTTCCAATCTATTGTTTGTTTTTAATGGTTTTGTATTAACACGGCCTTTAATATAATTATTGATAAGATTACATTAAAATATACCATCTTACTGCTTGTTTCCTATTTTTCCATTATTTTCTGCTTTTCTTTTCCGCATATTTTTAGATTATTTTCAATCCTAATTTTCTTTGTTTTCACTATTGGCTGATTTTTACTTTTTAAGTCTTTTTATCTCATATTCTAGCAACTTCAGTATACATATTTCTAATTCACTGTAGCAGTCACTTGACTGCTTTGAAATGCATTAAATTGGCAATTACCAGATTTTTGATGGGGAAATTTTGTTCCAGTACTCGTTTGTTGGGTATGTGAGGCACAGGCTAGAACCTCTTGGTGTTGATTACCTGGAAACTTGCTACTCTTTCCAGTCAAAACAATTTGTTCTGATACTCATCAGTTTTGGTCTTGTCGCACTTCATGGAACCAATTAACAAAGAGTATCAAGGTGCGCCTGTATAATATAAGAATTTTACAACAATATACTTCTGATACACCCTCCTAGCGTTTGAGCTAATGCTATAAGTTTTATTTTTTCTTCCCATTACTGGGAATTGATATCACGATTTTTTTTTTACCACTGAGTTGTATCTTCAGTCCCTTTTTTACATTTTGAGGCAGATCTCACTGAGTTGCTCAGGCTGGCCTTGTACTTGAGATTCTCTTTCCTCAGCCTCCTGTATACCTGAGATTATAGGTTTGTGCCACCACACCTGAATTTCTTATCTATTTCCTATTAACACAATAAATTTGTACTCTCATTCTATTAGACAGTGATTTTAGAATCATTAAGACTAAGAAAACATTTTTTTGTATTCACCTTAATTTTAATGAATTCTCAAGGTCTTCAGTTCTTCAATACCATATATGGGAAATTTATAAGTAGCAGAAATTTATTTCTCATAGTTCTGGATACTAAAAGGCCAAGATCAAGGCATAGATGTTTGATTTCTCAATAGGGTGCTTTTTCTGGTGAGCAGGACACTGTGCCTTCAGACGGCAGAAGGGGAAAGGAAATTTCCTTGTGAACCACCTCATCCCTTTCATGTGCAAGGCGCCCTAATGGGGACACATTTAAACCACAGCATTCTGGGATGGTCCCTTCTGCTCTGGTTAGTCTCTGTGCTTTGGTCTGAGTAATTTCTCACATGACTCAGTACACTTGATCTGCCTCCAAGTACACTGAATTGTTTCCAAGAGCCCTGTGTCGACTGATATGACTGGTGTGGGCAGTTCTCTGTTTTTAGCATTTTCATTTAACCTTATTGTTTTCATCTTTCTACTAAAATTCAGTATGTTTATGCATGTTGACCGCTTTTTTGGCTAGAGCCTTTAACATGTTTATTACAGTGATATTTAAATTCACTGTTATGGTGTACATATGGAACATCTTTAATTTTCTTCATTATTTTTTTCTCTTGTAAATGGTTCTCTTTGCTTTTTTTTTTTTTTTTTTGTTATGTTCCATCATCTTTCACGAACACTGGGTATGATGCATAGAACTATAGAGAATAAGAAACTCTTATTTATGCCTGGAAATGGGTATGCCATCTGTTGCTAGGTTGTTATTGTCTCACGTTAGATTTTTCTAGTCACTGCACCTGGCTTAGGGTTTGTTGTTGCTGTGGACTCATTCACTGAATGGCTGGCTTCAAATTTCCCTAGATGTTCAGAGTAGAGTCTGATTCACCAGACGGTATTTCTTTTGCTTCCTTTTTGTGGTACAGGAGATTGAACCCAAGGCCTTCACACTGAGCTGTGCAATCCCTAACCCCTTCCACTTCTTTTTTAGACAGTGTCTTGCTAAATCATTAATCCTCCTGCCTCAGCTCCCCACAGTGTTGGGATTATGCGAGTATGCTTGCACACCCAGTTGGGTTTGTCTTTGTATTATTGCTCTGGCCTCATTATTGGACTTCCTTTGCATTTATACTTCAGAGAGAGTTTGTCTCCCTTATCACTAATGCCTTCAGTGATAGAGTGCTGTTGCTTGTTGCTTGGTTCTTATTATTGTAGCAGGGAGAGATCTTCTTAGTGGAAGATTATGAGGAAGAATGACTGAGATACATGAATTACCCTGTGTCTACAATTCTCAGGGGTCCACTTTGCATCACTGCAGCAAAACATTTGCGATCATTGTCTTATATAGGAGAACGTTTTATTTTGGTTTCAGTTCTGTGAGCCACGATTGGTTCATGGTGTTTCTTTTGGGCCTGTGCTGCACCAGCACAATGCAGCAGGGCTGCACGGGAGAGGAAGCCCGCTCACTTCATGCTGGGTGCCAAAAGACAAAATGGGGAGGAGGCCAGGGTCCCCCTGTCTCTTATGAGCACATGGCCTCAGTATCCTGAAACCTCCCCCTAAACCTTGCCCCAGTAATGCCCAGGGCTGGGGACCACAGCTTTGACATACAGACCTTTGCTGGACATTTGCCCAAACCGTACATCACACCAGGGTTCCTATATTCTCACAGAGGTCTGCCTTTGGACTTCACGCATTCATTAAGGTTTTTGAACGAATTTGTCTTACCACCTTCTATGGCAGCTTGTGTTTCCTCTTTCCTTTCCAACACCTGTCTGTTCTTTGGCATAAAGCTAGTTACATACCTTGTTTCCTCAGTTTCTAGGTTCAGTGAGAAGTAAGACTTGAGGAATGTCCAGTGCTTTCTGGTTGGTATGGTAAGAATGGCATTCTTGCCACATTTTTGTGTCCCGGCTAGAATCCAGAGGTCACTGGGAGCTTTTGTGTAATTTTTTTAAATCATTTTCCACTTTAACTGATGTCAGAATACATGCTAAAACATTGATCTTAACAATATTGACATTTATTCTGGTTTTAAAAAAATAGATCATCTTGACTTATGAATCTCTGAGCTCAGCCTGTAAAATTCCAAACATGAGGAAATAGTACGTTTCTTGGAAGGTGATTCTACAGGAATGAACCATCTCCTTGGATGGTGGGGCCCATAGTCAGCGCCCTCCTTTAACTGCCCAAGTATGAGCATAATGAGTCACAGGCACATTTCTAAATATATCGATGGCCCTGCGGAGTATTTGGGGGCATATCCATCAATTATGGTCATGGGAAAGGTCACCATAGTTCAGGCTTTCATCATAATTCAATGCTTCCTCCTCAGTTTGCCTTGGGTGTGTTGAAATACTGTGATTATTCAGGGAGAGGCATTGTTCATTTGTGAGGACCGCTTACTGGAAACAAGTAAAATATCCGAGAGAGGCCATCCCCTTTAAAGACCTATTTCCTCATTCAAAAGCTTTTTGTGTAATAAAAATATCTCAAAAATTCCTCTGTGAGATTCACCAGCCTTGTTGCTTTCAAACCATTGATTACAATCCCCAGTTTCAACCAAAGAAAAGGCTTTGCTGTGGACTTGGATGCCAGCCATTTCTGTTGAATTCCCCTCTCACATTCTCTGTATCCTTAGTGCTATGGCCTTTCTGTCCAGCATGGTGGACATTTCTCAAAGTATAGCACTGACAGCATAGGACAATCCATTAAGTCTTCTGACACTTTAATGTGGGTAAAAAATTGGGTGGAATCTGACAGAAATCCGCGCTAGAAATTAGACTTGGATAAAAGAAAATTGTTCTGAATCCCATTACTTTGAACAGTGTTTCTTTTTTTTACCAAAAGCAGGGATCTTGCCAAAATTCCACAGTCTGTGTAAATAAAAGCAGATAACAGGAAACTGCAAGTTGGAAAATACTTCAGAATTAATTATTAAAAGACTTTCTAATGAGCACTCTTAACTCAGTATTTCTTATTTTTATTATCATTTTGGTAAAACAAAATTGTTCATATTTTCTTTTGCTGTTAGTCTAAAATGATGTGTATTTGTCAAACTTCAGGAGATTGTTCCCCAGAATAGTTAATTTCAGTAACTTATCACTTTGTACTGCTTGCATGTGGTATATCAATGCTTTCCAGAACATTGTGGATTATGTTTTCCACATACTCTTTAGATACAGAAAGAATTCCTAAAGGAAGTCACATCTCTTTTTTGTCTGCTTATATTTTGAAACTGATACATCTTCCCCTCCAGTTAATCTGTATTTTTTTCTTTTTTTGCAATTCTTCATCACTTATTATTACTCCCTCTCCACGTATTTGTACCAGTGATGAGTGTTGAAGTTCTTAAACTACTAAGTTAATGAGAATCTATGGCTCTGGGAAGGTCTGGACCCACATCATAAGTCTTTTGATGCAAAAACAGAACATATTTCCTTTGGAAGAAAAGCAACACTAGTGAAGACCAAACCATTTGGGATATATTTTTGTTTGTACTAGAACTAAATTAATCAAGCCAGAAAAAATTGCCTAGCAACATCTGACATTTAAAAGATTCCATAACAAAAAATAAACCATATGAAGGACAAGATAGAAGAGAGCTCAGATCATGTTCAGATAAGGTTGAGAGTCTATATAAGGAACTGCATTTAACCCCAAATAGAGAAGGGAGAAAAGAAATTGAATAACAATAGGAATACCTCAGATAAAGTGACCTGACCTATGCTGAGAGTCTAGTAGGTTTCAGATCCTATCCTAAGGGGATTATATACATCTTATTTAATTCTATAAAATCAGTTATCTTCATTTATTGAGAAGTGAGCCAAAGTAAAGCTGATTCAACTTAGAAAATCAGTCAGCCGAGAATTAGCAACAAGAAATCAACCAAATTGAAAGTATGAGAAAGTCAGCACTCCAGCTGACTGATTTTCTAAACCGAACCATCTTTAATTACATTGGTGTGCTGAGACTGATGTGAGGCTGACTCCCATGTAGGCATCTCTGAGGGGCAAAGCTAGCCACAGCCCTGCCACTGAGTTTGATGGTGTTCTGTGAAACTCAGGGTGGCTTGCTTAGTACCAGGTTTGGACATTCCCCCATCCCAAAGAAATCCTTTAGGTCCTCTAAATAGCAGAATTAAAAATCATCTTTATTTTGAAAAATCCCAGGGAGAAAGAAGAAAAAAGATGGCTGCCGAAAACCAAAGACTTTTAAGATGTTCCATTCATTCTATGGGAGAGTGGCTAGGGAAACTTTTATCCACATACTGACATCTTCATACTAGGTGGACACTCTGTAGTGGTCAGTATGTGATGACCTAAGTGATCATCATGGGACATCATGGCTTACAGGGAATTGGTTTTCATGTCATTATGTGGGAGGCCATGGGAAAAGTACTGATCCAGTGAAAACTTGAAATATAAAAAATTTCACACTGCTAACTACTCTAAAAATGTAATGATTTTATTTTGTGAATGAATTTCTTGGTTGTACTTTTTGTTTTCAGAAAAATCGGCAAGTGCTGGACCCTCCCACCCTTTCTTTTTTTGCAGTATTAGGACTCAAACTATGGCCTTTAAACTGAACCATTCGCCTAGCCCTTTTTTGTTTGCTTTTTTGTATTTCGAGGTAGGGTTTCACTAAGTTGCTAGTTGCCTAGGTCTGGCCCAAACTTGCAATCTTCTTGGATCAGTCTCCCATAGTGCCAAGACTTCAGGGCTGAAACTTTTCGGTATGGCAAACACTACTGAGGATACCAGCAGAGGGCGAGGCGAGGAAATGATAAGGCCCTTTCAGAACCTTTGACTACAATCAATCATTTCATGACTTGCACATCTTAGATATCGATGAATATACTCTTTTCTTGGTTGTTAACATTTTTAGAGTGTGGATATCTACATGTGTATTTGTAAAGATTTTATTTTCATGTGTGCCATGGCCCAAATCACTCAGTACCCAGGAGATTATTACCTGAAGAGATCATAAGGCTCAGAACCAATTAAGAGTAATCACAGAACCCTGAAAGTATAACCTGCCTTTTAGATGTGACTCTTCTTACCATCCCTAACCTCTCTCAGTGTCAGTCTGCTTTCTGTATAGTGAGCAAAGCTAACTGTATTTGTCAGCTTTCCATCACTGGGACCAAAAGCCTGATACTTTCAGTTTAAAGAAGTAGAAAGTTTATTTGGCTCATGGCTTCAGAAGGGTCAGTCCAAGGTTGGATAGCTCCAAGGCAGAAACATTATGGCAGAAGGGTGTGGTGGAGCAAAGCTGCTCACTTTTTGCCTAGGAAGCAAAGTGTGTGGGAATGAGCATCATCAAGAGATACACCCTGCAAAGGCGTGCCTATGGTGACTTACCTCCACCTGGCCCTGCTTCCTATCAGCACAGCTATCGACATCAGCAGATTCATCTACGGTGGGTGTAGCACCCCATCATCTAATCACCTCTCTCAGAGCCTCTTAACACAGTCAATCTGACAATAGCTTTTCTGTATACTGTTTACCCAGTCTACATGGAGGTGTGAAGTTACGTTAGCCACATGTAGTGGTGCATGTCTGTCATCCAGCACTCTGGAAGTCTGAAGGATGAAGGTTATGAAGCAGGAGGATTGGAAATTGGAGCTCAGCCTTGGCAATTTGGGACTTAGGAGTTCCTGTTGCAAAAATAAAATAAAATAAAATAAAATAAAAAAGGACTTGGGATATTGCTTAGTTTGAAGGCCCTGGGTTCAATCCCCCATATGGAAAAGAAAAGTTACATTAAATTCATGCAGTTCAAGAGGAAAAAAAAAGTCACTTTATCTAGGCTGGAAAGAAAAATCAGAATGGTATCAAAGTGAGATCTAGAAATGTTTAATGAGTTTAATTCTATTCTTTAAACTTGGCAGAGAAAAAAATTTTGTCTCTCTTGGCAGATGGAGAGAGCATCTTTGTGTGCATCTCCATGTTGAATTCTTTAAGAAGGAACAGGCTAATGAGTTGGCTCCCCTGAGAATCACTTGGCCTCGTAACAGCATTATGAAAAAGTACGCTCCTTTTACTGATTCTTCTCAGCTTTAGGCTTTCTTCGTTCATCCCTCTGTGCATTTCCTCCACCCAAGAAACAAGGAACCAACAACAAAGCACAACAATTGATGTCTCTTTCTTCCAGAGAATGATCCTCTGTGGGTCAGTGGGCGCAGGGACAGAATTGTCCTCCACCTGTGTTGCTCAGCTACTGATAAACTTTTCTAGAAAGCTTTCTAGTGTTTCTTAGGAACTAGCGTCAAAGATTCCGTAATATTGGGAATCTTCAGGGCTATCAATTCCAAGTGTGTTATGATAATTAAGACAGTCCTAGCATGTCTTTACAAAGTAATATGGGTCCAAGACATATGTGTTGAACCCTCATGGGTTCAAAGTACTTCTACATGTATAAGGATAAGTGAAAATATTTTAAAAATAATAATAGTCACAGGAGTCTTTCTTTAAAAAGGAAAGAATTACAACACTGGAAAATGTTTAGTCACGTTGCCTAAGAATCCTAGGTTTGGAAGGTTAATTCAGAAGAAGCATCACCACAGCGTCTTACAGCTGTCTGTCCTGGAAACATGGGTAGTTTTGAGTAAATATTTTATATGTGGAGACTGTTTTGGGAGATTTACGTTTAGATAGAACCATGGCACACTATGGTTTACTCTAGCAAATCAGTTTTGAAGAACTCATTTACAGCTGGCTCTGAGTCAGCCTTGGGGCTAAGCCTGGCTGACCGGAAACTAGGCAGAGTTTGACTTTAATGTCATTTTGCTTCTTTTTTTTTTTTATATCATCTCTTCTTCACCTTTGATCTAGGACCATCACATTGAAGTGTCACAGAAAACGTGATCCATGGGATGATCCCATTGGATTTACCTGTAAGGGTCATGGTTCTTTGCCACGTCATGACTGAACCCTTCTCCGTTCAGGCCCACTTCTTCAAATAGCCTTATTGCTGACTAAAGATTTCTCTGGAAACTTGTGTGTACACAGAGAGAGAGAAAACTGAAAGCCATGTGACACAGGGCAGGGCTGGGGAGTGGAACGGGTTCAGACCCAAATGTTTCCTAAGTGACTACCTCCTATTTCCTCTCTACATGCTTCATACACAAGCACCCTTTTGAGTGAATTTGTTAAGTACAGTCCTCCAGGAATGCTGGTTTCCGTTTACTTGTGTCAAATTAATTTGGGCTATTCCACCTGGATTCTGAAGTTTTCAAACAATACCAAGCTGCTGGACCAATGATCTGTTGTTGGTGAGCAGGATTTGGCTAGCAAGGAGATCATCTGTGTCCTGACTTAGCCCTTCAGCTGGGAACTCAGTGTGGCAGACAAGGAAGCCTCTCTTTGAAAAGATATTTCAGGAATTACGGTGCCATACTTAGTCACTGACTCAGCTTAGAAAGTAGACCTTGCTACATGGATGCTGGAGGTCTTTGCCTGATGCTTATACAGGCTACTCATTTTGCTTCTGATGATAAAAAGAATTCAAATTTAACTCAAAAAACCTCAATGATAAGACAAAAATGCAAAAATAAACTTATAATCTTACCTCCATGTTATGCTCTATGCTTATCGCCCTAGTAACAATGTACCTAGAGCACCAACCACATTGTTATAAATTAGTTATAAATTAACTGACCGCATCATCATGCTGTTCTGTATGTGTCATTCCCCCCACCCCAGTAACCTGTTTGATGTGTCAACTTTTGTTTCCCTTGTAAGAGACAAATGATGCTGTGTCAACCATTGTTCCCTTTATGAGATACAAATGTTCCTGGAATTGGCAGACCAAGGGCTGTGAATTGCCTAACCACCCCCTGTGAAATGTCTTTGACCTCAAGTAAAGGGGAACAAAGGCCCACCTTGTTTCTGTTTCTCATTGCTAGCTATATACTTAATGATCAATGAGCTAATCATAAATGAACTATAAAAATAAGTCAAAATTCTGACTCAGTTGCACAGCTTTGCAAATTCCATCTGCACTGTGTCTCTGGGCCAGCTAAAATAAAAGCGCTTCTTTTTCTCGGGGGTCTTGCCCCATTTTTCATCTTGAGGGGCCTTTTTTGGGGGAGTACAACACACCAGACGTAATTTACATTAATAGTGTTTTGATGAATATTGTTAGGGTCATTGTCAAAAAGCGTATAGGGTGTGTGTGAGCAGGGCTGGGAAGAGAAGGGGGTTGGAGGAAGCCAAGTATACTTGTCGAAATACTTTGTAGCTTCTTCTATCCTTTAACCCATTGTGGGCATTTTCCCATGACAGTATATATCCTGTAACAGTGTGTGTCAGCCAGGGACAATTTTCATACCTGGGGGACATCTGGAATGTTTTTGTCACCGGTCTTTATTAGATATTTGTATTTACTGTGTGTCAGGTCCCATTCATTTCTTTTTTTTTTTTTTTTTTGTCTTTTTGAGACAGGGTTTTCACCATGTATTTCAGGCTGGCCTTGAATTCACTTTGTAGCCCAGGCTGGCCTTGAACTCATGGGGCTCCGCCTGCCCCACCCCCCACCCCCCACCCCAATCCAAGTGCTGGGATTACAGTCATGCGCCACCGCGCCCAGCTCCTTCAGGCCCCATTCTATGTGCATCCGCATACATGGAATCATTTATCGCTCAAAATAAACTAATGAAGTGCTGATCGGATCCTTTATGTTTCCCTTTATTAAGATCCAACCACAGATTTATAATATTTATAATATTATATATTTATAATATTTATAATATTAACCAAAATTCTTTTTGGTTAAATCTTTTATATGAAAAATTTGTATTTTAAAAATAGGTCTCTTGGTCTGCTTACAGATGCTTTGAAAACACCTCTTTTTAGTTGCCTACGTAGACAGCCACATGTTCATATTTCATTTAGGTGGAATTACATTCAAGCATGATTTTGGTTCTAATTTTCCTTTCTGTTAAATACCTTGGCTTTTGGGGATCAACTTTTAATCACTAGAATCAGACAATGAGCTGAAGAATGTTTTTTCTTGTTTTGTTTTCTGGATTAATGTTTGTAAGATTATGGGGTTTTAAAGCACCTTGGAATACCTTCCCAATCATGTCATTTAGTCTCTGTCTTTTTTTATGGGATGACCGTAAACTCTTTCTTTGAATGTGTTGCAACGTATCTTCAAAAGCCCCAGTATTGTTGGAGTTACAATAGATTTTTATTATTTTTGTTAATGTATGTCTGTGTTACATAATGAATACATTCATCACTAGGAATTGGTACATTATATATTGCATTTTAATCTTCTCTTGCCTTTTGGCTAAGATCAAGTATAATATCTTCTTATCAGTGTATTGTTATGATTTTTGACACCGATGTCATGATTCTCAATTTAATGAATTCTCTGAGGCCAAGTAATAAGCATATTCCAAAACTGCATATGTGCTTTTGTTTCTTTTGGAAGGGTTGGATTTTAATTCCCTGAAGAAGTGAGGTAATTGGTAATTGTAGAGGGCAAAAATCTTTATCCTATCTGAATTTCTTTCACTTTTTAAAAAAATTGCTTTTGTCTTCATTTTCATGTATGTAAATAAATCTAGGAGAGGTAATTCTGTACCTAAATTGTTTCCATTTAAAAACTTGGCTTGCTTTTTAATTATTTAATATTATTAGTTACCAGAAAGATTAATTTTAAGATAGTAAGCCAACTGAGGAGTTCTGAGGCCAACCATGTAAGTTAGAGTGCCTTAAATAGCCAGTTTAAGCATCTTTAACTAAGGTCTATCTTTGATGATGTGAGTGAGTCTGGGGCTGGTCTCCCCATTCTCCCTGGCATGGGTGAAGACTGTAGCGACTTTATATTTGTGTTAAAATGAGTGATGCCATCAGGAAACCATTGCTTTCTGCGAGAAGTATTAGTCCTTGATGTTGCTCAACCCACAGGCTAATTAAATCCTTATTTTCTCTTTTTTCTCCAGATACATCAGTCATCCAAATATAGTTCATACATATTTTTAAAGCCTTATTAGTAGAAGCATCACAAAACTGGCTGGTTTCTTCTACCCACATTCTCATATGCAACAAAAGCCAGATTTTACACATAGATTGTAAATTGTATCTTACTATGAAGTGAGACAGGAGGACAGCATGAAATCTGAATCAGAGTCATACTTTCTAGTGATTCCTTTTGTAAGACATGGATCCCAGTATTTTTCCAGTACACTGTAAGGTTTCTTTGGTGGCAAACGTCTCTATGCTTAAGAAACTATCTGCAAACGGAGGACCACAACTCCCTGCAGTAAAAGCCAGTGCAATGGGCTGAAATATTAGACCTGTGACTTAAAGACAATTAATGTGACTTTCCTGCCCTGAAATCTCTCTTTTAAATGACCCAGATTATTTTCATGAGTATGGGGATTTTGATTTCCTGTACAAAACATGTCCATGTTATTATAGGTACTTAATAAACATTTGTCATATGAGGGAAATACATGTACCATTTTTTTGAGCTGGAATTCACGCTGTTTATCTGATCTGTTGCCACAATTTTGGGAGTATAACTTCAAATTCTGTAGTCTTAGGGAAAATATTTTGTAATTCAAACAACTTTTTTTAACAATACTGATACCATTCGGTAGCGACATTGTGAGACCCTATTATGGCATGTCAAGTCAGCATTGAGCCTACAGGTAGAACCTGCATGTGGTCTCAGTCCAGATTGTTTTCCTCCATCACAACACTATGTGGCAACATGTGTCTAGTATTAATTTTAAAAAAGGAACAAATATTCAAATTCTTACAGCTGTGCTTTGTGTTTCATTTTTGAGGGATAAGCCTTTTATAAATGATTCTGTGAACATACAAATCTCATTTTATATAAGACAGCTCCTTGTGGAAAGGGATTTACTTTTATTATTCATTTACTAATGTATATGCTGTGTTCTGGCGGTTATGGGAGGCATAGGGCCATTTGATTACTGGTTATTTCAATTCCTGGAAGTGAAAATATCATCACCTTTGAAGGTCAAACCATCTTGGGCTGGAGAGAATCATTAAGATTGATGCCTCATTTATGTAAATGCAGACAGACTCCCACCAACCTGAAATCTTAAGTAGAACAGAAGCAAACTTCTGTCTGAATGCAGATGCCAGGTCCTGGTGTGTTACATCTTCAGTTTAGTAAGTTGAATTGGAGGTGAGGGTAGTTCAACTATGACTTAAACAAGTGAAATAAATAGTTTCCTAAAAAGAGGAGATTGTATTAGACTATTGTGGATGGAGGGCTATTTAAAATGAATTAAGCTACACAACATGAACATCTGGGCAATTTCCTCTTTTCAACCTTATAGTCTTTCAGTTATGTCCACTATGAAAGCGAGTCAATTGAAGATCAATCTATTAATTTATTTATTAATCTATAATAATTTTTTTGATCTTGTATTTTCATAGCAACATCTCTACTTTTTCACCTAACTTTCTGGTTTGTGTTCCCAATATCCTCTATTATCTTTGAGGATGTTTTATGTTTACATGCTTTCATGGTCTCATTGTGGTCTGTGAATTGTACTTTCCAAAGATTCCGCACTACTCTTCTTTATGAGTTTGCATTACCCAGACAGTGATGCAGGGGAGGGTGGTACTTTTGATGAGTGCAGTTGGTTTAGGGTGGTGGGGTGATTGTTATTTTCCCTAGAGGAGCTTTTTAAGAAGGCCGGTGGGATGAGTGGAACACAGGGTGGGCGACCAGCAGCAGGAGGAGCTTGGGGTGGACAGCTGTGGTTGTTCGTGTTGTCAGCATCTCCCCTCCCAGTCAGCTCTAGTCCTGCTCTGCCTCCTCCACTGGGCACTGGACTGGCCCCCTACTCTCTTGTTTCATGGTGGTAAACGGTGAATTTTCTACTAGATAAATTAAGGGGAGAAAACCGCGTAAAATTTCCTTCCTTCTGCGTTCATTGTGTTGCTTGAATCTGGATGGGTGTCTGAGTCTTAAAGGATAATGAGAGGTTGGTGGAGGCTTGAGAGACAGCTGCTGGCAGACACGGTATTGTGGTTGGATGTCCTGTGTGGCAGGGAACAAGGAAGTGGACAGTAGAGTGACACCTTATCACCTCTGCTGGGTGCTTGTTATCAGTAAGTCGGTTCTTGAAAGCCTTCTCTGTCCTCTACCTGTATCCCAACACCCTGCAGCATACTGAGTCCTTCCTGGGAAGGCAAAATGATTCTGAGCAACCCATCCTTGGACCCTTCCTCCTTTGTCCCCTGGGGGATCACCTATTAGTGGCCCTTTGTGTGTCATTCTATGTGCTTCTGTCTGATGAGTAATGCTTTTATATTTTAGGCAGTGGATGTGGCAGTTCCATCAACAGGCAACTATAAAAGCTAAGCGTCTCTAAATCCTTTTCGTAAATATTTGTGAACTTTCAAAATCTCAATGTTTGATCAGTGTAAGTCAGCCTGAAAGATCGTCTGCAAAGAAAGCCCTTTGGAGACAGCAGTGCTTTCTGGCTAAGGGAACTTCCTTCTGAGACGAGGGGTGGAGACTTATGAAAGACTCCAGCAGAGAAACGAGATGGTCACTTCAGGGCGATTTTATTGAGATCAAACTTAAAAATCTTACTATGGTGAGGAGAGTTGGAAGAACAAAAATCTGGGATAAACTAATAACCTCTAAGGTTTTCTCTTCTCATTGAATGCAGGCATAGTTCTGCACCATGAGGAAAACTGTCAAAATGCAAAAATATATTTACACCATTAGGAATATTTTTCTCATTTTTTTCCACTAAGTTTTTACTGCATTATTCACAAAGAAATAAAAGATATTAAAAAAATAAAGCACTATATCTTTTTGAAGAAAAGCAAAGGCATGGATAGATTTTTAAGGAAAGTAAAATCCCAACTGCACTAACTGAATGAGCTGGATTCAGTAATACAAAGTTAGAAAGTAGCTGTTGCTTCTCCTACAATGTCCCACACTCTGGCATCTGGTATATAGCTCTGAAGCCCAGGCCAGCCTCGAAATTGTGATCCTCCTGCCTCAGGCTCCTGACGGCTGGGAATACAGGCTCACGCCGCCATTCCTGGCTTCTCTTACCATTACTTTTGACTCTCAGGTATTCCTTGTTTATATTTGATTTTTTTGGTCACTTTTAGTTTCATTGGCCCCCGGGAAGGCACAGTGAGCCTCTTCTTTCTTTCTTGCCACAAAACTTCCTGACTTGCTCTCCTTTCTCTGGATCCTCCAGGGCTGGAGGGCACGGAGGAACAAAACCAAAAGGGAAAATTACTTTTATTCACTTGGTGGTGCTGTTAGTGGACCCTACTTGGATGCCAAGGACACTCTGTCACTCAGTCTTCTAAGGCTGGCTCTTCCTCTATTGGGGTGCCACTGTGAGCTTCCTCTCCATCAACACCCCACCTCTCCCTCACACACTTCCCTTCTCCTGTCGCACTCTGGCTCCACCTCCATTCTGTGCTGCTTGGCTGCTCCAGTGGCATTTGTCACTCTATAGTTTTGTTTGCTGTGTGGGGTCACTCAGCTCTAAGTGACAGCCTGTTTGGGGTGAAGTTCTTTAAGGTCACTGAACCCAGTGGTCTTGTGTAGTTTTTTGATCCTGGCAAGCCCAGGCCACTTTCAAGAATTTTATCATCACATTCACAGATTGTATCTTAGAACAGGGCCACACAGGTGTGTATAGCTCTGGAACCATGAGAGCAGAAGGTAGGTAGGTAGACAGGGGTGTGTACATGTGTGTGCGCGTGCATGAAAGAGAAAGAGAGAGAGAGAGAGAGAGAGAGAGAGAGAGAGAGAGAGAGAGAGAGAGAGAGAGAGAGAGAGAGAGAGAGAGAGAGAGAGAGAGAGAGAGAGAGAGAAACAGAAAGAGAGAGAGCGCTCAGCAATCACCTCTTACCTAATCAAGTCCCATAAAGGCACAATTTATGAATTTAAGTGAGGGAAACGAGGTACAAATGAATCAGTTCATCGTTTTAGTTCACTAAATGTAATAGAAAGTTTTCACAGGACAAATATAGTTGGATTGTGGTGTTTTGGAGACACACTGATGTATTTTCAGATTCAAATGACTGAGGTGAAAGGCTCCATGCGCAAGGATTCCTGACTGGGCCCAGGGTGAGCCATTCCCCTTACAAAGGGGAGTTGAAGATGTTTTTCTCTGAAAATGCCTGTAGATGTCACTAAAGGAACTGACTCCTTTACCAGTGATTTGACAGTGGAGCAAAGCAGCTAACCTAAAAGTGAAAAAAAGATACTCTGCAAAGTCCATCTGATGTTGTACGAACAAAACATAAAACGCAACAACCATATAATTCGCAGTAAGTTTTCAGATACCCCTTCCACTTTACAATTATGATTGACCTCAGACAATAAGCATGTGTCCAGTCTTCAGGATACAGCAGAGAGGGGAAACTCCTTTCTTTTTCTCTGAAAACACATTTCCTGCAGGGCAGGAGACGTGCTTCTTCTTCTTTATCTGATACCAATCACTCAGTGGACACGGAGCTATGCTAAGAATACTGATCCCACATGAAAGAAAAATAATCACCTACGCACTGGCCAGGAGAACAAAGGTGGAAAGACACCTAAAAGCATTAACAATTTTTTCCTCTGACCTAGTCTTAAAGATCTGCAGATCTGATCACGTAGAAAAGGTAAATTTCCTGCATTCTTCTAGGGAAGGGAAACAGTGCAAACTAGGTGAGAAGTGACTTCCCTGCTGAGCTGCAGCAGCCGGGGAGAGTTTCATGATATGACGCAGGAAGCCCTTTGGCACCTGGGTTTTGATTACGTAGAGGATGTTTTTGGCTGGGTTCGGATGCTGGGTACCGTTCTTCTCATCAGGAGACTACATCTCATCAGTGAGTGGTCAGGACTGAGGACCACAGGGAGAAAAAGCGATAGAACCTGGAGTGCCACGATGAGAGTGTGAACAAACTTTTGTAGGCCTAATAAGAAAAGAGATCCTCTCATGGCGTTACTTAAGGTGAAACCTAAGCTAGTGAAAGAGTAGACGTGGGGAATACGACCCCTGGGGAAAATGGTTCAGGACAAGAAGGACAAAGTGAGAATTATTAGCAGTGTGTTAAAAAAACCTAGACAGGACAGATTATTTTATGTCATCCTAGAATAAGTATTATTGCATTTTCCATGTGAAAGAATTTAAAGTTGACAACGGGACTCCTTTATACAGTTTTTAGACTTTGTGATGAATAAGTTTATACAAGTGATAAAATGCAATCTTAATTTCAAAATAACGTATTCAGTAAGGATTGAAGCATGTTCTAGTGATCTTTTTAGGTGCTTATAAAAGCCCACAGCAAAGAACTCTTTCTTGTATCATTGCTTACAGATACTCAAAAAGAATGAACCACATTTATATAACACAGGATTCTGGTGTCCAGATTTTGGAAAAAAAAAAATAGCATCCTTTGCAGAATTCTGTCCTAATGAGACATGTTTTTTGCTTGCAATTTCTTTCCCTTCAGTAATGCTAAAAGAAAAATTATTCCATTCAGTAGATATAAAAAAATAAGAGAACTTCTAAAAAGAAAGTAATTCTTTAAAAAAGTAAACAAAATTACCATATAGTTGGAAAATTTCCTTCATATATATTAAAGGGAAATGACAATGTGACCACACAAAAAGTTATACATAGATGTTCAAAGCAACATTATCTATAATAACCAGAAGGTGGAAGCAACTCAAGTATTCTCAGTTAATGAAAGGAAGTATGGTATTTATGCAAAGAAATATTTGGCAACAGAAAGGAACGTGATACTGATACCTGACACAACATAGATGAAGCTTGACAACAGTGTACAAAGTGCGATGGTTAGCTTGGCTGTGTCAACTCCACAGGCTGGAAGGGCATTGGTGGAGCACACTTTTGGGTGTGTTTGGGTGGGTCATGGTGGCATGACTTGGGAATTAAATCTGGTCCTTGGTCCATTTTACTACGGTATTGTTCCCCATGCTTTACTTCCCAGCCATGATGAACTAAGCATCTGTGCGGTGTCATTTGCTTCTGCATGACGTTTCTCACTCAGAGCCAGCAGAGCATGGACCAATTTCCCTAAAACCTTGAGCCTTATCAAGGTTCTCTTTCTTTAAGTTGCGGATGTTGGGTATTGTGTCAGCAATGGAAAAGCTAACTAATACACCAAGGGAAGCAAGAAGACAGTCAAATAAAACTCAGCCAGCCAACCAACCAAACAAACAAACCAAACAATACATTGTATGATTACATTTAGATGAAACATTCAGAAAATAGAAGCATGGTTGCCTGGGATGGGGAGTGCACCGTTAGGGAGTGACTACTATCTCCTAGTTTTGGGAGTAATAAAAGTGTTCATGAGTTAGTGATGAAGACTGCAATTTGCAAATATGTTAAAAATCACTGAATTGTATAATTCAGAAGCTAAACTATGTAATGCATGAATTATATCTCAATTGTGGAAAAAGAGATGGATTGTTTGCTGGGCATACTGTATTCAGTTTGAAATTCTTTCTTTCTTCCTTCCTTTCTTTCTTTCTTTCTTTCTTTCTTTCTTTCTTTCTTTCTTTCTTTCTTTCTTTCTTTCTTTCTTTCCTTTTTCCTTGCAACAATGCAGAAAAATGTCTGAGAGATGTGCCATATTCAGAAGTGGCAAGAAAGATACGGTCTTTCATTAACCACTTGGAACAGGCCAATTTTCCACAGGACAGGCTATCAGTGTATACAAATGAATTGCTGCTCCAGTGAATGAGTTCCATTAAATTTGAAAATGGGAAGGAAACAGAGCCCTAAATAAACAATAGACATATTAAAATAAACCGCATTTTCAGAGTTGTGTGTATATGCATAGAAAGTACAGGAAATCAGTCTAATTCTGTGCTTTTGGTTATATTTTTTTGTACAGAATATAATTATACCTTCAAAATCTGAAACTTTAAAACTACAGATATAATTATTTTCAATACCATAGTCTTTTTTTTTTTTTTTTTTTTTTGAGAAATTAGGTTCAAATGACTCCTGCAGTAATCTCTCCCTTGCAAACAATATGAAGAAATGATACTCAGGTCAAGATGATCCTGCCAGTCATTACATAGCTTCCTCCAGTGGCTTTGAGTAAAAACCTTAAAGTGTGTGTCTGAAAACCCAGTGGACTTTTGTAACTAGCAAAGTCCCAAATATGTCCCGGACTGTGACATGTGATGTTCAGTCTGAGGATTGATTTTCTGACTCCTTTTTCCCTAGATCTGGGATGGTTTCTTCGGACTTCACCATGTGCTAGTGCTCTCTGGCTCAGGATGGATTCCTTTGACTGCTAGGTATCAGTAATAACAAATTAGTTATGGTACCTTGGTGATAATTATTTTCAGCTGTCAGAGAGGTTATTTCACTTCTTCATTTTTAAACAGTACACTTTAAAGCTGTTTAAGCAGTTTTCCTCCAATAGGAGCAACATTTTTACATAGTTGTATAAAATCACTTAGAAGTACAGATGAAGCCTGTGCATTACTAGGTAGTCTAGTGTAGAAGTTACAAGTAAAAACAACAAAGACAGAAAAGAAACACTAACACAGTCTTAAAGCCTCTTTAGAGAAGAGATCAGAGCAGCAGGTATAAAATCAGCTCTCCTCACTCTGAATCTTTGAAGCAGCTCTGTTCCCTTTCAGCCAAGTGCCCGAGCTTCACACCCACCCTAATAGGAGCCCTATCAGTAGACAAGTTTACACATCTTCCTCGGAAAGACTTCACCATGGAATACAAGTACAGAGGAGCAGAGGAGACTCCTGCTTTCTACCTGAGAAAATCAGTTCGGTCCATTAATTTCTTCACAAAATGGCAGCCAAAGATTTAAAAAAAATTAAATAGAACTTGCAGCATGAAAGAACAAGGGAAACAAGACTATTCATTTCAGAAGAAATGCACGCAATTCAAAAAAAAGAAAAAAATTAAAAAGCTAGTTGTCTTCCTTGTGAAAAATTGAGAGGGTATGATATTACCTACATTGAAGGAATAATGGAGAATAAAAATGAGTTCCTTCATATTGAAGATAACATGGCAAAGGTTCCCGAGAGAGAGAGAGAGAGAGAGAGAGAGAGAGAGAGAGAGAGAGAGAGAACTGAGAGAAAATTAGAAATATAGAGACTTAATCCAGAAAGTCTGAAATAGACCTAATGGGATTTCTAGAAAATTTAGCAAAAAACATGAAATGGAGAAAGTTAGCAAGTTAGCAATGAAAAAAGTAAGAAAAAATTCCAATACAAGTATCAGATATCCTAAATTTAAGAACATAGGAAATTCTAAAAATGTGTAAAAGCTTAAGGTTTGCACATAGGAGATGGGTCATATTTATGACTCACTAAAATGAATGCAATTGACGTCATGTATCTCACCAACAGCGCTGCCCTAAGAGGGCCATGGAGCAGTGCCTTCAGAGCTCTGAGGAAAGATTCTCAGCTTGAGCACCACGGTAATCAAGTGTGATAGTTAGCTATAGCTATTTTCAGACTTTCAGAAATCTTTTCCTACACTCTTTTCTAAAGAGGCTGTTTAAATGTTTACTCCAGAAAAAGTTGAAAAACAGAACAGATCAAGATATGGGGTAAAGAATACAGATGAATTAAGCCAAGTATTTATTGAAGCTATGTAGGTGTCACGGAAAGATATTTACCCCAAATTATATTAAGCTGTAATCATGATAGAGACAACTAGGCCATTTGAGAGTAAATGTCTGGGATCAGAGGACAAGAAACAAGGCTGTAAAGTTGAAAGAACAAAGTTCATTAAGATGGCATATGATTTTTCTAAGAGTAAGTATAGAGCTGAAATTTTAACTTTAATTACAATTAGACTTGAACCACATAACCATAAAAAAAAGTTTAAAAACACAAGATTTTGTTTTGTTCTCCAAATAAGTCCAGTGGTCAAGAGTTTTTTTTTTTTTTTTTTTTTTTTTTTTTTTTGGTCTTTTTCGTTTTTATCGGTACCAAGGATCGAACTCACGACGGCCTGCTTGCAAGGCAGGCGCTTATGCCGCTGAGCTAAATCCCCAGCCCGTGGTCAAGAGTTTTAATGGAGAATTTGAGTCCCTCAAATCTCCAGGTTCTATAAAGACCCCTCCCTCTACCTCCATCCCTGGAGTATGGTCCTGGGAAAGATTTTCTGCAGGTGCCTCGGGGAAACAAATGGGGGAAAAGTATATGCATGGGCTTCCTGCATGGGCTGTGCATATTACTTCTATGTATCTCTCCACCGCTGTGAAATACATGACCACATCTGCGAGAACTGGGGGGACCCAGTGGGAAGGTTAAGGAGTAGGATGTGTATTTGTGAATAAAGCTGGAATAGATAATTGGGGGGCTACAGAGCTCTGGCATAGACCCCAAGGACAGTTCTTTTGGTGGCGATTCTGATAGGTCTTCCCTGGGATGGAAAGAAACTTGTGGTTGCTTTGCAGCTGGTCTCTGGTGTGGTTTCCTGTGAAGCCCTTGGGTCTCTCTTCATACTGATGAAGGCAACACCTCTGCCATGCCCGGGTCTTCACCATGTGACTGAGCCTATCCTTCACATCTTCATTTTCCTTTTCTGGATGGTTAATGTTTTTATTACCTGTGATCAATTCTTTGCAGCTAGAATAGTACGTTTGCTTGGTGTCTTTTCTCCTATGATCGGCAGGATATACTCATTTCATTTGGGGATTTTCAGTTATCTTTTATATTTATTTTTAGTCTGCTCTGAGGTTATTGAATCCAGACTTCCTCTCAGTTAATCCTGAGTTTCTATGGATTATCACGTTGTCATATCCAAACATAACTGCCAAATATATGATCTTCATCTTGGCTTGGGTTGATTCTCCCTGATCTTTTATGAGTTGTACCAAGACCTTTGAAGTCAAGTTCCTCTCCCCAGGGACTGCCCTTGGCAGAGATGCAGCTGCCTGCTGTGGGGAGGGGGGTGGGCAGGTATCATTGCCAAATAGCTGTGGCATTCTAAACAATGCAAAGGGCCTTGCCAAAGCCTATTCTCTAACCCTTTTTGGCTCAGAGGGCAACGAAGGAAGGGTATTAAATGTTTGAGGTTGTGAGACAGTACACTATCATCAAATACATGAAAGTAGCATCGTCTTTCTCAGTAGAGTGTGCAAAAAGTTTTTACAAGGAGAAATAATTACCACTTTGTACAGAATGTGGATTTTCTCTTGGTTTCAAGAACTGGCTATTTGCTGTGATTTACCAAAATTTGTACTGGTGAAAAATTTGAATCTAAGTGAAACCTTACTTCAATTGTGGACGTTGCCAAATGTGGGAACTTTCAGTCATATCCATAGGAATAAGGAGCAGGTAGAAGACAGACCACAAGGAAGGAAAGAAAACCTATCTGGTATTAAGTGCCTAGAATTCACTTTATGTAGGGTGTTATAAGTTAAGTTTGGAAATAACACAAGCGCTAACAGTGCAAAAGTCCAAACATTTGACTAGGAAGAGGCTAGTACACAGGAGACTAATACAAATGTTTTTGTATTTTATGTTTCACTTAGCAGTTAACATGGCAATTAGCATAATGATAAGAAGGTAACTTTTATTAGTAAAATGGGCAGTTTAGTGATTAGCATAATTTCATCATGAAGTTGAAAGTTTTCAAGAAAAACGATTTTGTTAAAAACATGTTAGAGTTCCTCCTTATACTAACATGTAGTTTAATCAGGAAACTAGCAAAGTCTACACTCTGCACCCTTAAAAGAGTGCCAAAGGCTTGATCTCTAAGTGGTCCTGTGGTCTACTATTGGTTATCACATAAACTAATATGCTTCAATTTGTCTGCAGTGATTACTCAAGTACCAGGTCTTGATTCAGAAAGTTTGTTTTGAAGTTAATTTTTTTTTTTTTTATGCAGAGAAGGGGCTGGATCATTTAAGAGGACAGAGCAGACATTCTAGGGAAACCACAGAAGAGATTGTATTTTTCTGCTTGTCAATGGTTGAGACTATAAGGTTAAGTGAGATAAATCAGACACCCAAGCCTAAGTATTATATGGTTTCTCGGATATGAGAGACCTGCAAAATAAGTAAAGCACAAAATAAAAGGTAGATCCTAGGAAATAAGGATTTTGCAAAAGGGAAGGGAACCAAAGTTTGGAAAGAGAAGGGAGAGAAGAGAAAGGGATACAAAAAAAGAATTAAGATGTTGTATGTACACTTACTGGTTCCCTATAAAGTAATCATTATGTACTAGAAACATGTATTAAACAACCAAAATTGAAAAAAAGCAAAAAAATTTTAAGTGTGACAGAATTCTATTTGAGATTTAGTTTCACTGCAACCTAGTAGATCACTTTTTACTGAACAGTTAATTTAATAAAACAATGGTAAAATTTGTATGATGGGCTATTCTTATTCTATAAAATTTTTATCTTGAAGACTGACAAGTATGTCATTTGTTTAAACTTCTTTTTTTATTAGTGGAGGTGTTGGGAATGCTCCCTTCTTGCCCATTAGTGACTTATCTTGCAAATACTTTATGTGTCTTGTTTCTTATTATTTAAGTTTCTGGAGTCGTTTTTCACAACATTTAAATATTTTAAATCTTTAAATTAGCCAATCTGTTTCCTTATTTCTCAGGTCTTTTTCCTCTCATGATTGGAAAATTTGCTTCAGTTTTTCTATTTTATGATATAGGTAAATGATTTTTACATTTGATTTTCTTCATTTTGAATTATTTCTGGACTACTCATCAAACAAATATTTCCACTTTCTCATTTAAAATGTGTTATTTATTACAGACATGGTTTTTACATATTTGACAGCACCATACTCTTTAAATTATTAATATTTTATAGCATATTTTAATACTTGGTAGGAACAAATTCCTTTCCTCCGTCACCCTTCTTTTTCACGATTTCCTTTTCATCATCTATTCTCATATTAAATCTACAAACATTATATTTAGTTTCAAAATACAATCTTGAGATTTCTATGTAATTGCTTCATTTTTATACATTTTAAAGTGACTATCATTTTAATAATACTGGATTTCCTTATCCATGAATATAGAATATTTTATGAGTAATTCATAAAGATGTTCATGGTTCATGACATTTGTTTTAAAAGTCACTTATATATTTACATTCTTCTCTATCTTACTTTTAAGCTGGTGATCGCTGTCATATTGAGGAGCAGTTCTTTTTTTACTTAATCTTGCATCTATTTAATCCACTCAACTTTCTTATAAAATCTAATAGCTTTTCAATTATCTCGGATTTTCTGGGTGGAATATTATACCTCATTTCCAATTTTGGAAACTTCAAGTTCTGTTTTATATTTTATGTAATTAGCTGAAATGCCCAGAGAAATGCTAAATAATAATAAGAATTATGGAGCCCTGTGCCCACTCCAGATTTTAATACACAGGCATGCCTAAAGGTTTACTAAGTAAGAAATGCTATTAATTTTAGATTGATATTTTTGCAAAAATAACATGATATTTTTATCCTAGACTTTAAAAAAATACTTAAAACCTGGAAAAGACCTGGCTTTTATCAAAATGATTCTTAGCATCTGTTAAGACAATTGAATATTTTGAGTCTTTATGTAATCTTTCACACGGCCACATTCCCAATTATTACTCCTATTTTGCAAAAAGAGTTTCATTTTCATTGTAAAAAGACTTTTGAAGCTTTTTAATAGGGAGAATTTAGATATGCACAAATATAATAGAAGATTATAGTGAGTCCCTTGACCCATCATATAACTACAATAATTTTCAGTTTCTAATCATAAATCTTTATTCACTTTCACTTTCTTAGATAATCTTGAAGAAAATTTCCAACAACTAGTATTTCATTTGTAGATATCTCAGCGTCACTAAACGTTAATTTTTCTCTTAAGAAAAAATCACAATGCTATTATACAAAAATAATATCACTAAATTATTATTCTTTACTCAAATTTCTAAGTATGTTTTGTGGAAGGCAGATAGTTTGAGGCATCGAGTCAAATAAAGTCTGTATTTCCCAGAGAAATATTTTCAAAGTGCAAGCTCAGTGAATATGTAACTCTAGAATATGTAACTATTAAATCTATTGTGTAAAGATTATAGCACTATTTGTTTAAAAATAAGAATTTTGTCTATTTTTTTGTTTTCATTGTCGCTTTTACTTAACAGCTCCTCATTCATATTACAAATTTAAAAAGCAAACTTTTTTCTTTTAAGTTTTAAGACTGAGTTTTCTTTTTCTTTGTTGCTTTAGGTTTGCAAATGGATATTTAGATTGAAATGCTTTTTCTCTTTTCAATTATATTTGGAAATTTTATTGTTTCACAAAGTGACTTGCTAATGTTTTTCTTTCACATAGCTTACTTCTCATACTGGTTTCAGGAAACTGTTTGTGGCCGATGCTGTTTTGTTATTTTTGTGAGCACATGACTCATGTCCTTTTGTGTTCCTTCCTTCGTTGAGTTTTAAACAAACTTAGAGAAAAAAACTAAAAGATTCAATTTGCATAGCAATCGGAGCACAGAAAAAAGGGACTGCATACTGACAAGATCATAATAACTCCTAAATTTGTAGTCCAAATGAGCTCAAGATAATCAAAGTATTTTGTGAATTATGTATATAGATAGTTATCTTTTCAAGTTGAAATTTGCAGAGTGAGGTAGTTGTATGAACCTTTCCAGGAGAAGCCCACATTAATCATACATTTTTCTTGGGGCTCAGCTTTGATGTCTTGGTTAGCATCCTGTACAAATTCAGTGTAAATGCATGAGGTCGATATATGTTACAAAAAGCCTATTCATACTATAGCTGAAATAATCAAAGATTAACCAATACTGTTTTACAGAGAACAAAATACCTCTTGCCAAAATAGACATTTTATAATTTAGTTCTGCACTTAGTGCCTATAAGATACTATATATGCTATGTTATGGTATTGAGTTTGAAATCTGGGCTATGGAATAAGGAAATGTAAATAATTTTTTAAAAAATAGGAACTCGATCACATTATGAGAAAAAAATTTAACACTATTATTTTATCTGATTAAAAATTATAACTTGAAAATGATAATGACACTTCAGAAATGCTGTGCCACCCATGAAAAGAGTAGGGAAGGAAGACAAAAGTAGTTTTCAATCCACTCTGTCATTTATTTGTGTGGGTGGACAAGTTAACTTTATTTAGTTTCAATTTTACTATTGAAAAAAAACAGAATAGTAATCATCTTGTAAAATTGATTTGATTATTTCATGATATGAAGCTTAAAGTTCCAGAAAGTAGCATGGGTGTTACCTGCATTGTTACAAATAAAGACTCAGTTCCATCTAGACAAGTGAGTCACAATCTGTGTTTTAATAAAACGCATAAAGATTAATTTATGTGTTAGTGCTAGAAACATTGTCTATTCTATACAGTGCCTCATATCAGCTTGTGTTTAAAGTAGCTTTTTTTTTTTAAATTAAACTTTTATCTATGAATCTACCTCTTTTTGCATTTAAGCAAAAATAGCCAACAACCGTAACCATAAAATGTGGCATTGGCATATTTTTCATTTGGCTGTATTTCTGGTAGTTCTTCCAAACAGAATGTATGTTTGAGATTCCTTCCTCTTTTTCACTAGTTATGCTTAGTTATTGAAACAGGATGTTAAAAGTGAGTTCAGGACAAAATGTGCAGGAAATTTCAAAGACAGATCAATATACAGAATTCACCAGTTTCACAACTCTTTGACCCTTTACCAGTGGAAGTTATACTGCCTCAGGATGCTGGACCAAAGACTCTTTCAGTGAGCACTGCTTTTGAGCTATAGTCCTGTGAAGGGTGGATCCCTGCACCTCCTCATCAGACACAATCACGAGGAAATTTCTACAAACAGTCGAGAAGCTTAGCATGTGACTCCTACACTGAAGAATTCTGTGATCTTAATTCTTACCAGCAATATTTAGAGTAGGAAACAGTGCTAGCTACTGTGTTGGTGGTGGATCCACTAAAGGGAATGTTGAGATTCCCTAAATCTCTATAGTTTTCTGGGATAAAAGATGTTTACGTGTTTGCCTTGGACCCAGTGTTTTGCTGAAAAATATATTCTTCCAATCACACACACACACCCCAAAACAACAACAGAAAAAGAGAAACAAAGCAAAATTAGTTCTTCCCCTATTCACAAATTATAGCACTTTCCAACTTCTATGGGATAGATAAAGCTATTATGACCTTAGGAAGCTACAGCTTTTCATCACTGATGTTCAATATGGAATTGGGAGGCATGAGGACAGTCTGCCTCAGGAACTCCTCCGAACTGGTCATGAAATAACACTGTGTGGAGAGAAATTAAAAGAAATAGAAACTTACAAAGAACATGATACTTGACTGGTGAGATAAAGAATTTATAAACAGTGGCTTGAAATACAAGTATTCCTCACTAGAGAAAAGAAACTACAGGGTAAGCAGTTAATTCTTTTTTTAAGTTTTCTTTTAAAGAGGCTAAAACCAAGGAAAATAAAACAGAATAAGACTAATCAAAACAAACCAGTGTAAGTGATACAGGACTTCGAAACAATATGAAATTAGTGGTTACCATTATGCTTCTTATTGTCTTCAAAATAGCTGCAGATACCATCAGGCATAGTAAAAATCAAATAGAAGAGAACAGAATTGAATCAATAAAAACAAAACAAATGCCTTAAAGGACTTCAAAGCAAGACAGTTGTAAATCCAAAATGGCTACCATGATATATCTTGCTATCTTTGAAAAAACTGCTTATGCCATCGGATATAACTAAATCAAACAAAACAAAACAGCACAAAACCCAACCAACAAAACAAAACAATATAGGACTTCAAAACAAAACAATAAGAGTCAACAGTGGCTATCACCCTCAGAAGAAGATGCCCCTAGATGCCACACTGCGTACTGTTATCCTCTGAACCTATGATCAGACCACTGGCCCTAGACCTGCAAGATCAGTGAAACACCAAAACTCTTCAAGCATCAAATTGCATTTCACCTCAATAGCTATGGTTGCAGCCTGTGTTTCTCTGGATCAGCTGGTCACTTATGAGGGTGGGAGTGGGGGGCAGGGATTGGTTGTTTCTTGTGTGCCAGCCTGCACCCCTAAAGGGGCTGGAGTCTGGCTGTCCCCCTGCTGGCAGCAGCCCGTGCATGGTGATGTTTCGCAGGGAGGGCTTGCTTCTTGTGAATCCTTGTTCTCTTCTCCCCACAGTCTGTGAATGGCACTGACTCAGAGGGAAAGGCTTGGATCTGGCTGTGCCCTGCTGGTGGTGGCCTGCGCATGGTGCTGGTTTAAGCAATCAATTCCTTGGAGACTTCATTAAAGTGATTTTAAAAAAATAAGTTGGTGCATATTGTCCAGAATAATGGGCTTTATATTTGTACATGTATTTAAATCTGCTGGTTGACCCAGAGAACTTCAAGCATGCTAACAGTGGTGCCCAAAGTAATCTTACTATTCTTTCTTTACTATGAACCTTAGGAAGGACCAAAACCAGGCCAACCAACTAAGGGAAGGAAGATTTTATGTTAAATCAAAATTTACACTTAGTATGATGGATTAGATATTTTAATTACTAAGCTGAGGTTGTGTTTGTCGTACAGTGATCATAAGAGTCTTTATTACCCACAGATGAGCCCTTGAGTACTCAACTGGTGCTATGGGGAACTTACAGGAATTAAAATAATGTGTTTCAATCAAATCGTGAATCGTGCTAAGCCAGTACGGTAGTTACAGATGTACGAGTTCAAGCTTCTAGCCAAGGCTTTACCTACAGGTCAAACTTCATGCAACACTGGATAGTTTCTTACACTGCCTCATGCTTTTTTTGGGGTATAAGATACAGTAAATATATAATACGCTTTTGTGAATCTTAATATTTTTCTTATTCTTATGTGAATGTTCTTTTAAGATTAAGGATTATTTCTCCTACCTCTGTATAACTTCCCCTTTTCCAGCAAAACATTCTCACCTCATTGCCTGGTAGAGGACTTAGGTAGCAACTGCTGGTTTAAAAAAGGTGTTACATTTTACTTTCAGTAACCTTTTGATGTGAAAGCAGACATGAGTCAGAACATACGGCAGAAGAGGAGATATACTGTATAAATTTCTTATTTAACTAATCTCTTATTTAACTAATTCTAGCTGACTTAGCTCTTTAATATACAGCTTATTATAGGAAAAAGGTCTTAAAAACCTGTTTTCATGTTGTATTCTTGAAAATGACATAGAAATGACTTGAAATGTCAGGGATTTAACTCAGAAGCACAAGCTGCTGCTTGGCAAGTGTGAGGTCATGAGTTTTATCTCCAGCACCAAAAAGAAAAAAAAAAAAAAACAAAACTCCCTGGACATGGCCACTGAACATAATGTAGAAATTAGTATATTTTAGGTTCATAAATTAGTACATTTTGGATTCAGTTCTTTCAGTTGCATTCTAATCATATCATATTCTTCAAATAAGCAAGAAAATTTCAGGACATTCATGGTAGAAACTAAAGTTTGCAGCATAAAGACCACACTATACAAACGCCTCCAATATATTTAATAATTTTTTATTTTAGAGATTTAATATTATTTGATTAAAATTATTTTCCATTTTATGTTTTATTGTGTTACAAAATCCTAATAAAAAGTCTTAGGATGTCGAGGATTTAGCTCAGTGGCATAAGCACCTGCCTGGTAAGCACAAGGTCGAGAGTTCAATCCCCGGTGCCAAAAAAAAAAGTCTTAGGGTTTCTTAAAAGTATGATGGACTGACTTGCTTTCACCATAGTACTAAGAACTGCTCTGCGCCTCCCCTTCCTATGGGATAGGTGTTTAGAATGTTAATAATGTCTCACCTCTCCCACGATAGGACACTGGAAAGAAAATAAAATATATTTAATAACTGCCATTGGAATTCTTCTAAGAACGGGAGTGGAAAATATCACTTTAAGAGGCTATTGCATCAGAAGTTACCTCCAAAACCTTTGATATTGGCTGGTACCTAAGATTCCAGGAAAAAGTCAGACAGTAACCACATTTAAGGGACTATCTAAGAATTTGTTACTTCCTCAGAAGAAGAAGGGAGACAAAGGAACTGATGGAATAAAGCATGGGAGGAAGAGTCAGCAAGATGAAAAGAATGTACGCTGCATAAAGTGCGGGGCCAGGAGCCGCTCGTGGTGGAGAAGACCCGGAGGGGATCTGAAGATGAATGATACTTGTTATTTAATGTTGAGTTGACATTGTGGCCTGAATACAAACTTATTTTCTGTCTTCATTCCAAAAATCATTTAGCAAAATGTATCATGCCCTCAAATGTGGATTCTATTTGCTTTGTTCTTTTGTAGATATCAAAGAAGATGGATTTGAAGTTTGGGTTGAAACATGAGAGATGACAAAATGGCATTGTAGAATGAGAAGACACGAAAACAAGGATCTTCATTTCCCCTGCCATGTCTAATGAATTGTAGAGAACCCGGGGAAGATTTCGTACTTTCAAATCCATGTGTGGAGTGAAGAGGTAATTTCAATTAGTAGGGTGTTATGTAACTGGCATTGGAGGGGCAGAAAGATCATCGGAAATTGTTTGCATCTAGATTTTGTTTCTGTTTTGATAGTTCTCCCTTTTGAAGAAAACACCCAGCAGATTTTAAAAATTAAATCTCATATATATATTACCCTACTCATTCTCTTAAATATCCTTAAAGTCAAAGAATTAGGATTTGGGATATAATTTTCTTGGGAATAGTGGAGTCCAAATAACATCTTGATTCATTAACTTGAATGGGAAGTTTTTGAACCGCGATTTAATGGCAATGAGTAATTGTAATCAGCTGTTCCTATGAGCAAGCCTGGCGAAGAGCCTGACATCTGGATCAGCGTTGTTAAACATCGGTACCCTTACACATTCAAAATTAGGAACCGATGAGCCAGAGAAATCCAGCCTGGTTGTGCACATCCTACAATAATAACATATTGGGGGAATATACAAATAAATTATTCACGGTGAAGAAAAAGGTGCAGACAAGCATGGCTTCTTTGGGGACGTTGTTTAGGCTCAAACCGAGGACCTCATGAAAACGTGCGAGGCAAGTGCTCTACCACTAAGCCTCCTCTCTAAGCAAAGAGGCAGGCTTTAAAATAAATGAGCTATGTTGTAGTTTAAAGCTAAAAATGACAGTTACGAATTACATCTGCTTTTCCGTTGTCCTTAGGGGGAGGTCAGAGGTCCATATATCACTTTGACATAGTCTCTATCATCCTGTAGAAGAAAGAAGCTAATTCGATGCATGGGAGGATAATAGGGTCTCAGATATGAGTGAATGTGCTTATGAAGAAATAATAAGTTGAATGCTACAGAGGGAAAAAGAAAATCTCAACTTAAAAATTATTGTAAAAAATTCTAAACTTTCCTTTTATTATTTTATTTATTTATTTTTAAATGTTTTTGGTACCAGGGATTGAGCTCATGACTTTGCACTTACCAGGCAGGCACTTATGATGCTGTGTTAAACATCCAGCCCTCTTTTTATGTTTTTTTTTTTAACAAAACAATAAAAACAACATATAAAATTTCAAAACAAGATTTGTAGGAGAGTAACAATGGTTAGTACATTGCATATCATTATCTTCAAAGTAGGTGCTCATAAGACAGACATGAAAAATTGATCAAACAATATAGGCACAAGTCTTTCCTTTCAATGAATGATAGTGCTTAATAGTATAACTATCTTAACTATTTTGTGTGCATATATATGTAAGTATATATACTTTTTTCCTTTTGGTTCCTTCTTTTCTCCTTTTCTCCATGCCAGTTTCTCTTTCCTTTTGAACAGTTTCTTCCGAGTTCACAATATCTTTGTACTTTTTGAGTCTTATTTACTTTTTCAGCTTCTTACACTGGGAAGACAGTACAATGTTTATACATGTGAGTCTGATTTATTTCACTTAGTAAGTATGGTATCAAGCTGCATCCATTTACCTATAAAGGTCTCAAGTTTATCCATCTTTATGGCTGACTAGTACTCCACTGTACAAAAATACATCTTTTTTTTTATCCATTCCTTGGTTAATGGGCATTTGGGTTGTTTCCAAGATTTAGCTATTACAAATTGTGCTGCTATAAACACGAGTGTACATATATTGCTGTGTTATGATGTTTTTAACTCTTCTAGAAAAATACCCAGAAGGAGAATAACTCGGTTGAATGGGACTTGTACTCCTAGTTTTTGGAGTTTCTCCAGCCTGATTTTCATAGCTGTTACACCAATATACATGCCCAGTAACAGTGGAGAAGGGTTCCTTTTTCCCCAAAGCCCTTCTATCTTTTATTATTGGTTGATTTCTTGATGATAGCCATTCTTATGGGGTGAGATGGAATCTGTGTTTAGGTTGTTTATTGAATGACCAATGATGTTGACCACTTTTTTATACATTTATTTGCTATTTGTGTTTCTTCATTTGAGAAGTGTTTATCTCAGCCACCCACTTATGGATTGGGTCTTTTGATTTGAAGGATCTATCTTTTGGGATCTATTTTTTTTCAGTTGTTCATATGTTCTCAATGTAAGTTCTTTGTCTGAAGGACAGTTGGCTAAAATTTTTTTCCACATTGAGGGTTGTCTTTTACTCTGTTGGTGATTTCTCTGATGTGCAAATGCTTTTTAATAAGATGAAATCCCAGTTGTTGGTTCTTTGAGGTATTTCTTGTGCAGCTTGAATTTTGTTCATGAAGTTTCTGCCTACACCTATGTCTTCAAGAGTTTTACCTACTTTCTCTTCCATTAGAGTTAGAATTTCTGTTTTAATGCTTAGATCTTTGATCCATTTTAACTTTAGTTTAGTGCATGGTGGTAGACATGGGTCTAGTTCTTTTGGCATGTGGAAAGCCAGTTTTTCTAGCACCATTTACTACAGAGGCAATCTTTCTTTCAGTGAACATGTTTGGCTCCTTTTTAAAATACGGCTGAGTGTGTTTGTAATGATGTCTGCATCTTCTAAACTATTCCACTGCTCAGGTGTGTGTGTGTGTGTGTGTGTGTGTGTGTGTGTGTGTGTGCCAGTACCATGCTGATTTTATCACTGTAGCTTTGTAGTGTAGTTTCAAGTCAGGGTTTGTGATGCCTCCTGCCTTGCCTCCAATCTTGCCCAAGATTGTCTTTGCTATTCTAGGTCTCTTCTGGTTCCAGATGAATTTTAGAAGTGTTTTCTCTATTTCTGAGAGGTATGTTAATGGTGTTTTGATTGGGATTGCATTAAATCTGTATAACAATTTTGAGAATATAGCCATTTCACTATGTTGGTATTTCTTACCCATGAGCAAGGGACACTTTTCCATTTTCTGTTGTGCTTTTCAATCTCTTTTTTCAAAGTACTATAATTTTCAATAAATAGATCCTTTACTTCGTTAGATTGATTCCTAAGTATTTCAATTTTTTTGGATGCTAGTATGAAGTTGTGATTTCCCTAACTTTTGTTTCAGTAAATTTGTTGTTTGTAAGGAATGTTATTGATTTCTGAGTGATGATTTATATCCAGCTATGCTACTGAATTTGGGTATGAACTCTAGGAATCTTTGGTACAGTTTTTGGGGTCTTCTATGTAAAATATCATGTCATCTGCAAATAATGTAAATTTAACTTCTTTATTTCCTAGCCTTATTCCTTTTATTTATCTCTCTTGTCTAATTGTTTTGGCTGTTTTCAGAATTGTAATGAATAGGAGTAGTGTTAGTAGACATCTACATCTTATTTCTGGATTTAGGGTGAAAACTTTCAGATTTTGTCCATTTAGTGTGGTGTTGGCTTTTGGTTTGTTATTGATGACTTTTATCAGGTTGAGGTAAATTCTGATTTTCTGATGAGTTTTTTTAAATCATGACTGGGTTTTGGACTTTATCAAAAGCTTTTTCTGCATCTATTGAAATCATCATCTGAATTTTGTCTTTGACTCTGTTGATAAGATGTATTGCATTTATATATTCCTTCAAAGAACCAGTTCTTTGATTCAATAATTTTTTGTATTGTTTTCTTGGTCTTCACAGTATCAATTTTCCCCTGGTCTTTATAATTTCTTCCTTTGTATGGGTTTTAGGTTTGTCTTGCTCTTTTTTTTCCCTAGAAAGTTGCAGTGTAGCATTGTTTATTTATGTCCCTTCTGTTTTCCTGATGTGAGAATTCACTGCTATAAATTTCCTTTTTAAGAGTGCTTTCATTGTATCCCATAAGTTCCAATACACTGTGTCTGCATTCTCTTTAATTATAGATATTGTTTAATTTCTTCTTTTATTTCATCTGTCACCCATTGGTGGTTTAGGAGGGTGTTATTTAATTTACATGTGTTTATGGAGTTTTTGCCATTTTTTTGCCATTAATTTATGATTTGATTGCACTCTGGTAGGATAATATGAATTGGATAATTCCAATTTCTCTGCATTTACTTATTCACATTTTGTGGGATAATATATGGCCTTTTGGAGAATGTTCCACCTGCAGTTGAGAAGAATGTGTACTCTGATGATGTTGGGTGGAATACTCTGAAAATACCTACTAATTTGATTTGTTCACAGGTTTGGTTCAGTTCTGATATTTCTTTGCTAATTTTTGTATAGTTGATCTATCTCTTTGTGACAATGGGGTATTGAGGTCTTCTGTTACAACTGTATTACTGCTTATTTCATTTTTCATGTCTATTAATATTTGTCTTATATAATTGGGTGCTCACATACTTGGTGTGTACATATTTATGATTGTTATTTCTTTCTCTTGAAGTTTTATCCTAACATGCATATAGTAACCTTCTTTACCTCTTTTGATCATTCTTGGCTTGAAGTTCACATTGTCTGCAAACAGAATAGCTATCCCTGCTTTTTTCTGGGTTCCTATTGTCCGGAAAATTGTTTTCCATCTTTCGCCTTTCAGTCTATGAATTTCTTTTTGAGTTACATGTGTTTCTTGTATACAAAATATTGTTGGATGTTGTTTCTTGATGCAGTCTATCAGCCTGTTTATTTTTATTGGTGAATCAGGTCATTTCCATTGATAATTATAACTGAAATGTACTAGCTTATTTTTTCATGGTATTTTCCTGCTGATGGTTCCTTGCTTTTCCTTTCTGTTTAATTGCTTGCCCTGCCTGGTGTTTTTTTCTGTTGTTCTGTAATTGTTTTTATTTTTATCTCTGTGTGGAATATCTTTCGCTACTCTTTATAGGAATGGTCATACATTTTTTTCAGTTGTTCTTTGTCATGTAACTAATTTCTCCTTTAATTTTGAAAGATAATTTTGCAGGGTATAGCAATATGGGTTGGAAGTTGCCTTCTTTCAGGACTTTGAAATACTTCATTCCAAACTGCTTGACTTGAAGTTTTATGTTCAGAAGTCTTCTGTGATTCTGATGGGCTTTCCTTTATAGGTGATCTGTTTCCTTTCTCTAACAGCTTTTAGTATTCTATTCTTGTGCTGAATTTCTTGAATCTAGGCTATTATACGTCTTGGTGCAGTTTTATTTTGCTCATAGCTCTCTGGAGTTCTATTGGCTTCATTTATTTGTATGTTAAAATCTTTATGCACTCTTAGGAAGTTTTCTACCATTATTCTGTGAAGAGTTTTTCTTAAAATGGCATTTGAGCTGTGTCTAGCTTTCTCATTGACCCCAGTCAATCTTATGTTATTCTTCTTTGCTTCATCTTGTAGTTGTTGTATTGGTTTTTCATGGTCTTTTGCTATTTTTAAAATATCTTTCTTTTCATGATCACTAGCTCTAATTCTCTCTTCAAGATTTGCAATTCTAATCTCTCCTTCATTTGACCTGTTGCATATACTCTTTTTTTCTTTTTATTGGTACCAGGGATAGAACTCACAAACATGCGCTTGCAAAGCAGGTGCTTATGCCGTTGAGCTAAATCCCCAGCCCTGTTGCATATACTTTTAATGAAGGTTTATTCTCTTGGATTTCTGTTTGGATCTGTTTCATGGATTCCATTTCTTTCCTATGTTGGGCATTTTTAGTTTTCACCCTTTATTAAAGCTCATCTATTCCTTTATCTGTGTCTTCTCTAATATCTTTGATTTTCAGCATCATTTCTTTTTTATACCTGAGAGATTTTTTCTCTATAGCCTATTGCATGTGTTTCTTCACTTCTGTTGCTGCCATTTCAGAAAGTTTCAGTGTTTACCTTCCAATTTCATCTACCTCATTGAGTTCTGGGCTTGTCCTGGGTGGGAGTCTGGGTTACATTTTGCTTCTGTGTCTTATCATTTCAAATTTTTTATTTTACTTTGTTTTCTATGTTGATGTTTGCTGATTTCTTATGATATACAACTTTATCACTAGCAGTGAAGCTTCCCTAGGAGATGTCTGTTCTTCATAGATGTCCTCTAGATGTAGGTTTGTTCTTTATAGGTATTCTGAAACCCACCTTCCCAATTTTTAAAGGATGAAAATTTACTACTTGACTCAGCACCCAATTCTTTGGTACCGGGGTGTGATGATTATGACCCCATACAATCACTGTAATCATTCAGGGCAGAAAAACTGTTTATAGCACATATGACATCCTGGCTAATGTAGTGGTTAGTAATAACAATAGTTGCAAGTACAGCTTAACTACTGACAAATCATGGTAACTATTAGCATTCTACTTCTGTCCATAGGAGCAAACTCTAAGGTTATACAACAAAATCAAACATATACTGTACATTTGTGTGCAGTGATTTTATCCTTAGTGGAATGATTTTGCCCTGCTGTGTGGCATGGGGTAGATAAAACGGGTAGGGGACAGGCTGAAGTGATTAATGAGGTTAGAGATAGTAGAGTCAAGGCTGGAGGTCAAAGGATGATCACCCAAGCTTTGGGAAACTGAAGGACACAGGGGAAGAATGAAATAGAATGTGAAGGAGTAATCAGAAAAGGCAGAGACAATGATTACTCATTGATACTTTAAATTGGAGAAGTAGCTGAGGAAGAAAAGATCAATTAGAAGATAATGAAAAAAAGGGGAAGTAATCTAAATGACAAAAAGAAGGAAGAAGGAGAATAAAAAAAAAAAAGAAGAAATAAAGAATAAGACCGGAGAGAGAGAGAGAGAGAGGGAGGGAGAGAGAGAGAGAAAGAAGAGAGAGAGATCCCAAATACAAAAATAACCACAAAATACAACAACACAGAACAAAATGACATCCAACCAGGAAGGGACAGCTAATCAGAGAAACAAGAAAGAACAAAAGTAGCAAAATAGCTTTAATGTTTACAGCTCTGTAATAGTGTCCATGTTGCGTCCCGGAAACACACTGGGGTGGAGCCGATCTTGGCCTCTGATGTGGGGCGGAGACTGATTCTCTGTTGGTGGAGTTTAGAGTCCAGCTGTGGGCTCTTCATTGCTGTTTCCGATGCTTTCAGGTTGCTGAACTTGGTAATTACTCTGCCCTCCAAAGGTGTGTATGCCCCGCCGTGCCTGGGCCCTGGCTGCTGTCCTGGCTCTTGGGTTCTCGTCAGTCCACCTTCCAGGGCATGTGTTGTTACACTCTTCTTGCAGACCCACAGCCACATCGGGCACACGGGAGGAAGCACGGAGCACAGACTCACGCTCTTCTGGCAGGCACGTCTGTCCCAGGGGCAGTCAAAATGCTGAACTTTCTATGGAGGGAGATAAAATGCTACACAAAACAGAAACAAAGCAATAAATTACACTGGAGTTTGGGGTGAAATTACCCTGGAGCTATTTTAATTTGGTCTTCAGGAAATCAAACTTAAATCAGGTTAACCACATCGTTGTGTAAATAAGTTTAGAGTGGGCCAAAAACTAATCAGTGTCACTGAATTCCTTTCCTTCTTATTCTCTTAGAAAAGGGAATATTTTATATACATTAAATTGCAATCAGTAGTTTTTCTTTTGAACAAGAGATAGTAAAGTTCAATTCTTAATATATCTGATTCTGAACATTTCTAATAAAACAGATCAGGTACACTTGCTAAATTATTTTTAGATTCTTTAAAAAATATATCAATATTCATTTTTCAGTCTTTGGCAATAAGTATAATGAATAGAAGAAAAAACAGAAACTGAATAGAATCAGCAGCCAGATAGACCATTCCATCAAACCACAGAGTACATATGAGTTTTTAAAAAAGGCTTAACGTTTTCAGAGAAATTTTCATTTCACAGAAAAGTGGAAAGAAACATATAGAGAGGGTCTATATGCCCTCTCACACACAGGCATTGCCTCCCTAAAGTGTTCCCCTCCCAAGTCTCTTGTGTTTAGAGGGGGAATTTTGGAAAGTGATTGGGTCATGAGGGCTCTGTCCTCATCAGTGGACTGGTCCATTGATAAATTCATAGCTAAATGTGCTGATAGGAGATAGGGCCTCTTTGGAAGATGTGTGATACTGGGATGTACCTTTGGAGGGTGCATTTTCCTTTCTGACTCCTCCCTCCTTTCTCTGCTTTTTGATTGCCATGAGGTGAGCAGCCTCTGTGATGCCCTTCCACCATGACATTTCTGCCTTGGACTAAACCCCAAAAACTGTGAGCCAAATTAAAACCTCTCCATGGAGGGTAAAAAATTTTCCCCCAGTGATGAGAAAGCTGACTGATGCAAAAATGATCAGGAGACCATGTGATTTATAGGAGCTTGAGGGTGGTTTGCAACAGATACTTGCAAAGATTTGGAAATGTGAGCTAGAGAATCTCCAGAATGCTGTGAACAGAACCAGAGGAGTGATTCTAGTTAGGGCTCGAAATACCAGAATGCTTTAGAGCTTTTCATTGTTGTTTTCAGACAGAGTCTCGCTGTGTAGTGCAGTTTGGTCTTGAACTCACTATGTGCTTCAGGTTGGTGGTGGCGATCCTCCTGCTTCAGCTTCTTGTGTCATGGCAGCCAGGGAGCAAAGAGAAACAGGAAGGAACTAGAGTTCTGATAGCCACTTAAAGGGCACAGCTCCATCAAATATCCTTCAACTAGGTCCCAGCTCCTGAAATTTCCACCAATTTCCCACAGCACTACAACCTAGGAACCAAGCCTCAACACACAGGCAAGGTTGGTTTCACATTTGAAAATTGATCTACGATATTTACAGAATTAAGAAACAAGAAACCTATAGGATTATTTCTATAGCATTAAGAAAAAAATTGATATAATTTAACATTCATTTGTTGTAAGGACTCCCAGCAAATAAGAAATTTAAGGGAATATTACCTATCTATCTGATAAAGGTATCTGTAAAAATCCCACAGCTAACACTTTAGTTAAAAAAATATTAGTATATGTTTGTGATATCTAATAAATATTTTCACTGAGGGGTATTGGTACATATATGTATCAGTGTTGGCAGCTAACAATTTAAATGTGAAAATTTAAATGCTTCTTTTTCTAAGTCAGGACCAAGGCAGAGGCTGACAGCACTTCTATTTAACAGTTCATTGCAGGGCTCATTTAGAGCCGAGAGGCTAATGAATGAGCAATACTTCATATTTAATGAAATGACACAAAGCTGTCTTTATTTGTAAATAACACAACCGACGAAGTATGAACCCAATGAAATACACAAAAATACTATTAAAACTAAAAATGACCTTATCTATTTATAAGCCATAGTGTCACCTTATTTAAACTATGATTTACTAAAAGAAATCCTAGAATCCAGTTCCCTTGGAGCCTGGTGCTCTAGTCATTGCTGTTTTCCTGTCTTTGAATAGCTAATTTTAATTTTATCATAACCCATGAGCATATCATAATTGGATTAGTTTTTCTCTACATAAAATTTCAACACTGACTTCATTCCTACCCAGATTGCTAGCTGTGTCCATTAATTAGCTGGTAAAGGCACTGGGAGAAGTGATCAAGTGATTTTAAGTTTGAATATAAAAATTTGTTCATATAAGTCTCTTATTTCCAGACCTAGGTATTAATTCATAGTTATAGCTTGAGCTTTAATGCAGGAGGAAATTGCTTCCTTGTAGGTAAAATGTTTTTCTGGTGGAGAAAACTATCATTTCTCCCTTTTTGGAAAAATGCACTCAGTATTACCTTTGACATAAAAATCAGCATTAACATCACATTTTGCTACTTTACCCAGCCAGTGACAGGGTTGGAATGTGGCAACACACTTGAAACACACCACTTGAGAGAATAAAGCATTGTGTTATGACAAATAAAGAAATGTCTTTGTTGCTTAGTTGCATTGATATTTGTTTATTTCCATTTGTTTATTTACTCAAATAAAACATTTTAAGAGGTTAACTTCCAAGCATCTGTGCACATTCCTTTCATCTATTTGTGAAAACGATCACCGTGCATTTATAGTTTATATCTATTGGCATGGAGCCTCAGTCTCCCAGTATTTATGTATGTATAGAAAATCTGCCAACCTGCCTTGGAAAACATGACCATCAATATTTGAAGAGATGAATAAATGAACATGAGAATCAGTGGTTAGAAATTGGTAGAGATTCAAAAATTTTCTTTTTGGAATAACATAACGAGTTTTAGGACCTACTGATGACACCAACAACAGCAAAACTTCAAATTGGCACCTTGTGACTTAATTACTTGTATTTTATTGCAGAAAATGTGAATTATGTTTTAAGGTAAAGAAATAAAAAATGGTAGCAATTTATAAATATTTGAAGGGTGTAACTATCAAAAAAGGGCAGGTGTGGAACTTGAAAAAATGGTGAGATGGGAAATAAAGTCATACATATAAGGCAAACAACAATGTAGTTCAAGTAGATAAAATAAAAAATTATCACATGAATAATCGCTTTTATTAATTATGTTTATTTTAACCTCGGTATGTTAGAGAGCATGGTGCTCTTTGTGTGCAATCCTAAAGTCGTCTCTTACTCTTTAAAATTTAAAGAGCTTTGGTTCACTTGCAGACACCACCACTAAGTGAAACAGACATACGAGCCTCGCAAAGCTCAGTCACTGCAGACTAATTGGGCATCTGATCATGAAATACTGCACATGAACAGAAGAGCCTTTTGGAGAAGAGGTTCAGGTGTTATTGTCAATGAGCCTTTTTCCAGGAGAGTGCGGCAATTTAAAACGTTTCATAATTAGATAAAACCTGTTTTGTTACTCATAGCAAACAAATCAGGCATTAATTTTACACACCATCAGAAATACCCGGGGCTTCCATTGGAAGGCTTCTGTGTGTTCACTTTTTCCAGAGTTGTTCTTATTTCTGTATTCCCTCCCTTTTAGTTCGCACATATCCTTATAGCTTGTGGTGAATGGACTGCTCCCAGGATTTCTTACTGTTTTCTCTCAAAAAACCATCAGAGTAAGTGAATGAACAGCTGACATAAAATGTTAGTGTACCTTATATTTGTCAAAATCATTTCTCATTACCATAATATGGCATGAAAATGACAGCGGCCAATGATTTTTTTTTATGGCCTTTGTAAGATACTCCAAACTCACTGGTTAAAGGGGACATTCCAGGAGTGAGGGTCAGTCCAGTCATATCTTGATAACTGATTTGTTAATCTTATTTTTCCATGAAATTTAAGTGGAAATGAAGCTGATACAAAGCATTCCATAGAATGCTTTCAAAGAATGTGTAAGTTTCGAAGTCAGTAAATATAGCTTCCAGGGGAGAATATAAAACCTGCAAGGATTTTTATTCTTAAAGCTGGAAAAGTATTTTAAAAATCTTTCAAAACTATGATACAAGAAATCAATTTTCCTTTGGTAAAGTGTTTTAGATAAATAGGGAAGGGCTTTTGCATTGCAAACTTCTTAGATTATAAGAAAAGGAAAATCCATTCACGAAAATTAATTTGTAGCACTTGTCACGTACCCAACACATCACAGATGTGTATAGGTATTATTTTACTAAACTGTTCCAGGCTAATTTTATTATACCAATTATATAAATGAAGAAATTGAAGAATGAAAGTTAAATGGTGGCACCTGTGTTTCCAGCACTTGGGAAGCTGAGGCAGGGGTATAGCCACAATTTTGAGGCCAGCCTGGGCTACAGAAGTGAGTTTAAGGCCCTACATAGTGAGACCTTGTCAAACAAACAAACAAACAAACAAACAAATGTTAAATACTAATACCAACATTTGAGGAATAGACTATGCTTTTCCAGGTTTATAGAAAGGCTTGCTATATCTACAACTATGGTTTCTATCAGTCCTTCAGCATTCAAAAGCCCTCAGTTTTCAAAACCCATGATAAAATACAGCTGAAAAATTTCTGGCAGAAGCTTCCTTCAGTTCCCAAACTAACTGTTTTATTATGAGTCTTATAATTGTATAACAAAAAGTTATCTTTTGCTTCAACAATTTCTAACAGCAGTAAAATAGTGCCAACTTCAAAAAATGATTTGGGAATATTTGCTTTTTATGACTTGGAGAGAAAGGTAAAAAAATCCCAGTTGCAGCTGGATACATTGTTTCGTATAATGGAGACTATTTCTCAGCTTTCTGTGCCTTGAGACAGACTGCTATGATTAAGTTCTGGAATATAATGCAAGAAAAAATAGCATGTGCATCTTTTGATGAGATTTATCAAGGAAGGGTTTTTTTGCTTTATTTTTCCATTTTCTTCTTGCTGTCTGGAAAACATGCTGACTGGCCCTGAAGCAGTCACTGGACCACAGGCTGGTTGCTGAGATGCTTAAGCAATGAGAGGGGAGGAGCCTGCATTCCTGTGATTAAGGAGTCAGCCCTTGACCTAGTGCGTTCATACAAACGGGAAAAATGCGCGTCTGGATGTTCTGACCTGGTTATTTTTACTTATTTGCTTCTCTCAAATGAACTTGACCTTGTATAATCTAATGAACCAACTCCTCACAAGGAATATAATCATTATGTACTGCAAACATGTACTAACAAAAAATGAAAACTGAAAAACATAAAATTAAAATCAAGAACTAGCTAAGTTAATGGATATTGTCACATTTGGAGGTCCCAGCAAATACAATAAAAGAAGAAAATGTAATAAAATATTAACAAATAGGATGTAAAAATTTATATATTATTATATATCTATAAAGAAACAAAATTAGATAGGTAAATGAACATGTAAAAATGGGTATAGAATAAATACAATCAAAATCACCAGATTTTCTTTGTGATAGTAATAAGATACATACAGTTAAAACTATAAAAAAGATTTAGCAGTAAATTTAATTGGAAAGATTCAGAGTTACTTATATAGAATCCTGTTAATGATCAGGAAAAATCAAATCTTAGTAGGAGGAATACTATATCCTTGGATGGGAATGTTTATATAATATCAATGCCATATTTTTATAAACACAAATTAGTGAAATTGCTACCAGCACCCCAACCAAGTTTTCTGTATGGAATTACATCAAACTAGTTTTTTAAATCTTGAAGAAAAATTAGTATCTCTGAATGACCAGTAATATTTTGGGGAAAATTGAGGGGGCATTACAAGATTAGTTCTCAGAAGAGAACTACCAGTCAAATCAGTATAGTTTTGGCATAAGCATAGAAAAACTCATTAGTGAAAGCACAGAAAATTGAGAAATGATTCCAAATACATGGAAAAATGCATTTTAATTTAACGGGAAATGTATGGTTTATTAAATTGTGCTGCACAGTGACTGTTCTTCCAAAATATCTTAAATTACAAGTTCTAATTTCCGTGTGTCAAAAATGGCCTTGGATTCATTATTATCTACAGCCTAGACCCCATTTTCCAGCTCCATATACCTCACCCTTAAAGAGCTAATGCTTGCCTGTCTCTTGGGCTCAGTGGTGTATTCTCCCATAGCCTTGTCTGTCCCCATAAGGTTGAGTTCAGAACAGGCCCTTACAGAGCTGAGTCATAGATTTTCAGGATGCTGGCAGCTGCAGCCTAGTCTAGATTATGGTTTGAGCAGGCAAATGAGTAGCTAGACCTTCAAACAGCTTGTTCATTAAGACTCACATGGCCAGAGACAGGCCAGGCCTGTGGCGCTTAAGGAATGTAGACCAGGGCAGGGTCTGCCTTGCCTGGGTCCGAGCACAGGGGTGTCACTGTACTGTTTTTCTCCATGGAGCCCCAGCTACGTTAACCTGCCATCAGCCAGAATGTTAAAGGCAATGGGAGGCAGAAATGGTCTAAAATGGAAACATATCATGATGAATAAATAATTGTTATTTATTCTGGGGGCTGTCACTGGATTGGGCAGCATAACTCCATCTTTCATGGTGGTATGTACAGTATGTTTGGCACACGTGTGCCTACACACGTGATGAGGCTCTTTCATCATGGAAATTTCTCAACTTCCACGTTAGCGGTTTATTAACATGAGTTACTGTCCAGGGATGATATGGGCAGAGGTTGGGGAAATGGAAAATAACGGGAAGGGAAGGGAAGCAAAAAGAAAAAAAATGGTAGCATAATAGAATATACTTTGCAAAAACACATAAGATACAATGCTGTTTTCTAAAATGTCTTACACTGGTATGTATTGTATAGAAGGAGGTACATAGAAGATGAGCACTAAAATTTTCGATTATTTCCCAGAGGTGAGATGTTAGGGAAAGTCATTCTTTATTTGGACTTTGTGTCATTTAAATTTTTTAAGTGATCACATTAATTAAACAACAAAAGCGTTTAGGAGAAAAAGAATGAAGCTATTTTCATTATAGGGGTAAAAGAGTTAAAGGAGAGTGTGAGCCACTTCTCTTTCCTTGAACTGACTGCTTCTTCCTTCTGATCTTAGTGAGTGACCTCTTTTCTTCTAATAAACTGTGATTTACTTCTAGAAAGTTCCCAGAATCAAACAATTTTACTGAATAGAAATAATAAACTTCTACCACTGCTATGGATTGATTCATGAAGGAAAAATATCACTGTGATTGAGATGTATTTTTGTCCTACAGGTTTTTTGGATTACCTAGCAGCACAGGTCAATATAACGGTCTCTTCCAGATTGATTTCACCATCAAATGGCCCTTCTAGAGAGAAAATTTAGGAACCAGTTTTAGTAATCTGGAAGACATGTTATAAAACCCATAACAGGATAAAAAAATAGCCACCTTCTTTTACTCAGGGCCTAGACTGACCACCCACATGCTTCCTTTTAGCTAATATTTCTACTTGCTATTTATAAAATTGGATAATGTTAAAAAATCCAATGATTACATTTTAAAATACATGATGAAATTGATCAAGATAACATAATAACATAAAACAGCAAGATAAAGTATGAAATAAGCACTATAAAATGACAAAACCAGTATTACTAGCATATGATAAAATTAAGAAAGAAGATTAATAAAAACTGGAAACTGAAAGATGAAAGAAAATCTGAGTTAAAAGGAAAGTATTATCTGGAAGAGCACAATAAATCGTGAGATAGAACATATAAATTAGCTAAAAGAACATAACAAAATGGTTAGAATAATAAATGAGGGCTGAAGCAGGGATTAACTGGGATCCTTTGGTTTGAGTCTGCTGCGGACATGTACTGAGCTCAATTTTTCTTCCTGGCCTCTTGGCAGTGATTTCTGGGCACTGAGGTTCCCAGACAGACGATTTCAGGAAACAGTGCCCGGAGCTCTTGGCCATGAATGTCTCTTCTTGTATTTTCCTATCATGATCTCACCATCATTGCCAGTCAAACAAAGTTGACCTGAGCACTGTGCATCTCCCAAACACAGGCAATCTTTATTTTAACATAGACTTAAATATTTGTGTTTCTTTGCACTGGTCTATTTGGGCATAGGAAAAGAATTAAAGTAAAATTTAAACTTAGAAAAGCCCCTAAATTTTTCATAGACCCTTGTTCCCATTTTTAAAAGAGAAATCATTCCGCATATGCTATTTTCTCAATTTGTAAAGCTGGTTTAAATTACTTTTGTGCCAGCACTAATTTATATTACAAAACTATAATTTTTATTGCATTTCACATATGTGAAGTCCTTAAAGATCGGATGCCCCCCACTTCCATTGTCTACTGTATGTAAATCAAGTGGCCCAGACTGCTTTGGCTCTCAAAATCCTAGAATAGTTTTGCTGAAGTTTCATTTCAGTCCTCTAAATTAGAACAAACAAATTTTTTTGAAATGAAATTGACGTTACTAAGAATAATGAACAAACTTGTTCTAACTTGGGATAGCTTGAATTCATTTTATTTTTCCACTTGCAATGTGATATTATAAGCAAAATGATTTGAATTAAACAAATGTCCTTGAGTAAAATTTCACCTTGACTGCATTCCCATTTGACTAAACTATTGTAGTAAAACGGTTACATGTTGTATATAAGTGGTAACGTGTGCATCCATTCTCTGTCAACAGGCAACAGATGGTAAATATCATATCAGAGCTGACACAAAAGAATAATTATGGTTCAGAAAGATCTTGAAATTTGGGAAAGGTTGCTAAGGCATTTGAAGGCGGCATCATCAGATGTGGTCAGTGGGATAAGGCCAGCAAAAAGACCACTTTACAGAGTTAATACATGTATTGACTTTTTCCGCTGGTTCATTCATTTCAGAATTAGTAACCACCCTCTTTTAGGTTTCAGCAACACATTCTAAAAATCTCTTTAAAAGTAGTTATCATCATTAAAGATCATCATTAAAGATCATCCACAAATCCAGAATTATCTCTTAAGTCTTAGCTAAAATTAATCATGTCCATTAAGCAGTTCAAATGAATTTATCTCAAAGTGGTCCTAGCTGGGTTAATCTGGTTTTGGAGTCACAGTTCTGATGGAATCTCAGGTACTGATGAGCCTTCTGGAAGCTGAGAACACACAAGGTAGGCACAGTGGTGCCACCACACAGGCTGCATGACGATGTTGCCTGACACAGCTGCCGTAAAAGAGCTGAAGAATGCCACACAGAGCAAAGGTCACCTGTACTGCCGGGGCCATTGGCTCCTTCCTGTGTCACTACTCACTTCACTAAACATGGAAACATTTTTTCCAGAAGCTTCTACAGCAAATAGGCTTGAGAAACATGTTCATTCTTGATCCTTGAGCACTTAGAGGCAATAGATTATTTTAAAGTTTTTCCATTACAAGTTTTAATGATGGGCTAACTCAAAGGCATAGCTCACTTTCTTTATAGAACATTATATGTCTCAGGCAAAACAGCACAGTTCCTACAGGAAGCGTTTGGCTACACTACATACTGAAAATTATTCTTTAGAATCCTGGGACTCTGATCATGTCTTCATCTCAGAGGTATTTAAATAATTACAAATGCTTCTATACTTCAAAGTAGAAGAGACCTTTTCTCTTGGATTATAAGAATTATAGACATCATTGACCACTTCCCACTTTGCTTGGTCAAAATCGAATTTTGTCCTGATTCACATTTGATTTACTTCACACTACTGCTGTTGGAACCCCAGATTGGACAGGAGACTTCAGTGGAGAGAATCATATGTCTATGTGCATAGCTCAACCTTACCACCACACTAATAATGGTATTTAGGCCTGTGTTATGCTGACTGGTCTGAGTATTATCCTGCTGATTTTGCTTTGCCCAACAAGACTTTTGGGTAGCTGCAGCCTTAAAGCCTGCCACAGTCACTTAGGGAGAAACCATAATGTTTGGCATGGACTATCTGGCTCACAAGGCTGCAGACACATAGCCCCTGGGGAGCAAGAAGGGAACTAAGCACAAGAGCTTACTTGAGTCCACCTTGACTTAATTTTCTGGTAGCTTCATTCCAGGAAAGCTTCTGCACATGTTAACCAGCTCCAGTTCAAAGATAATGTTTAATTCCTTAAGAAGTCTGATCCTTGCCTGTCCCTTACCCCCAAGTTAGGCTGCTTGTCGAACAGTGTCTCTGCAATGCATAGTCAGTGTTCAACAGCAAAACTTCCCCAACCATGCTTAATTTACCTCTGACACTCTTTCATTTTCAGGTGCATCTTCTCTTTGCTCTGTTTCTGTAATCGCCAACTCGGTGTTTTCCTGCTTTGAGGTTTAGTCCCAGAATTCTGGTCATCCTTTGCATTTGCAGAGCCTCTCTCCAAGATGGCGACTGTGAATGACCACTACCTACTTTTCTGTACCACGTGCTTACTTCCTACAGGGTACTGCTCTTCAAACAACTCGCTCCAGGAATGTCTCATTCTTCAAGCACTCATTAGACCTAGCCAAGACCAAGAGAAAATTTGTGAAGGTCATTCAATCCTATGTAAATTAGTTCAACCTAGTTCTGGCTCTCACAAACCAGGTCAAATGGATTCAAGCTAGATTTGGATAGTTAAAACTTTTAATAATAACCACACGTGAAATTGGAGATCGAATCCCACTTTATCTAATTTTAGTGCTGGTCAGCAACCTGTTTAAATACGCAATAGGAATAAATTAGATGAGCAATGTTTACTTCATTTGACATTGTAAGATCTTGTGGGCTTAAAAGAATTATTTATTCAAAAATACCTATGCTATAAGTTCTATTTCTCTGATCCTAAGAAAGTAATCTTATTTCAAGAAACACTAGGTGAAATACTCTGGCAACACACATGGGAAGAGATTAACTGAAATTTGGGACAATGCAGATAAGAAAATACATACTTTTTCCAACATTTCTTCTTTGAATTTCTAAATGTTAAAATCATTCATATCTTAGGATATGAAGAGACAGAATAGAATCACTTTTAAATCCAGTATTATTAAGGGAAATGGGGAAAGAAAAGAGAATGTTAAAACTATGAAAAGTATTTCCATTTGAAATAAAATAAGATTCATAGAATTCCAGTCTTTGACCTACACTTCTCAAAATTTTGAGTCAACACCAAAAATTAGATATTTTTAGGTAGCAAGTTGTTCCAAAGTCAAAAGAAAGAGTCCCTTTCTATTAAAAGGATTTAAGAAGTATGTTCTAAAAGTTATTTTCCTTTGAAGCAGTGTTCAGATCCAGATTTTCTTTTTTTAAAACCTACCTAAACATTTATTCATGTACCATGCTTTTTCAATCAGTTTTTGGCAACATATCTTAAATTTAGAATTGAAACTGTTCCATTGAAGGCTTCCAGAAAAAGGAAAATGAAAAATTAAGTGCTGATTTCAGGCATATTGAAGTCTTTGCCTAAATCTGCTTTTGAGAATTAATAGTGCCAAAATTGTTTCATTTGTGACTTATTTACTATTTGGCTGAAATGAAAAAATAGAAATCTTTATCTTATCACATCTTTGCTTCCAGACCCATCAATTTCCCTTTGTTTGCCTTACAGGATAACAATTATTTTTTATAGAAAAATGGTATTTATATTAAAATATGGATATTCTTTTGCTTAGTAATAAGGATGCCTCTTTTACACTTAATGGATGAATGATGCTTAAATTTTTATTGTTCTTTGTACAAAGCGTATTAGTATCTTTGGTACTATATAGCATACCAAATAATCGTTATTAGAAAGTATTTGCCATGAAGATGTGTCCTAAGCTATATAAATAAATTATATCACCATATGAATCTAAGTGATTTTAGAGTAAATTCCTTAGGTAGGGGATAAAACTAAATCAGAACATTCAGAGATTGGAAAGATCTTCAAGAACATTCCAGTACAAACTTAGTAAACAAAATTAAAATATAGATAATTTGAGAGTTTTGTCCAAATAGCACAGATTATTAAGCACGAATAAAGCCCAGCTTCTAGAAACCTATTTTGGAAGTGACAATGATAAATGTCCACTTTTATGTGGAAAGAAATCCTTAAAGATTTTACACAGCACTGTCAGTCATGATGTATGTAGTGAACACTATGATCCGGTTAGAAAAAAATGAATTGTTTTCATTTGAAGTTGGACCACAGTAGCGGAGCAGACAGCCAGCAGCAAATAGAATTTCTGTCAAAGATTCTTTTGCTTAGCTGATTTCCTCAGTGACCCAATGTCCAAGTCAACCAACTTTAAACTTAATTTAGAGTGACGCTGGGTAGCCCTAGGTGATAATGATAATTAGCACATGTGATTTGTGAAGCTTACTGCAGTTTGTTGTGTTAAATTTCATTTACAGAATGTGGCTAAGGTGGAGGTTTTAGTATTACCTGAACTTTGGTATCATCTAAGGGCTTAAAAATACTAATTAATGCCTAGGTCCCAACCACAGAGACTTTCCTTTAATTGGTTGGGGGTATGGCCTGGATATCATATTTTGAAAGATCTTTCTTGCTTATTCTAGTGTGGAGCTCAGTTGAGAAACACAGGATAAGGAAAAATGATAACTGTCCTTGTAGCTGATCAGAGGCACTTGGGGATCCAAATTCCTGTCCCAGATCTTTCAGGAATCCTGTTCCTGCTTTTGTGCCTCAAAGCTAATGTGGTGGGATATTCTATCTCTAAAGCAAGAAGTGCAAACCGAGCAGATGTGTGGAAATACACACACACTGCCATGCTGGGTGAGGAGACCCCGTGCCACTCTGCCTGACCATGCAGGTCTACCTGCATTGAGCTTCTGCAGGATGATCAGTCAGCAGAGCAGTGTGGTGATACTTTGAATACAGTTTGAGATTGTTTTACATATGTTAAGGCATTTAATGTGAAAGTATTTTCCAGCTGCCAAAATTATGAAAGTAGTTTGATAACTTTTTCTATACTTTGAAGAATGTTATTTTTGTTTGGTATACTAAAATACTCTTCCAGACTAGCTAACCCTATATTAATTGTATTAAATAAATATCTACATTTATAAATATATAATTTTACAAATTATAAAGTTATATAGCATTACCCATGTGAGATGGAATCGGTAACTTATGAAAAACTGCCCTGGTGAATTTCAAGTTGGTGTTCGTAATGAAATCACATTTTCTTTGATTCATAGCATTTTACATTTACATCATTTCTCTCCTGATTGGTTGGCACTCCTAAATAGCCTCTTGTCCTTCCTGTGCTTTGATATCTAACACTGAGTATCGCATCTGTCACATGGTTCATTTTCAGTTAAACTATTCCTAACACGTTCTCTCAATTTAGATAAAAATTATTTATCAGTGTAGTTTTTTAATATTGTGATAATAACCAAATTGCACACAAGTTATTTTATTTATATTGATTAAAATGTAATTGATCATTCTAACAGACCTAATGACCTCTTTTTCAACATGAGCACCTCTTTGGAAGGCATTGACTGTGACATGTGTTTTCTATATGATGCCTGATTCTGTAATCCTGAGCCGTGGCTCACATCACTACATTCTCCACCTTTTAGTTGCCCAACTACTTCACTCCTAACCCTGTCTCCTGCATGTTTTTCTTTTTGTGAAGAAATGGTCTGACTCATTGCTGCAGGGGCCTATCTGGATGTTGATTCCTTATTTTTCTTATATGTGGATTTCACACAAGAGTTGTTCACTCAAGTAAGGAATGGGTATTCAGAGGCCTTTTAATGGGCAATACTTGCTGAGCCCTGTTTTCTAAAGAAAGGATCATGCATGGCACATGTCTATAATTCCAGCACTCTGAGATGTCGAGGCAGGAAGACTGCAAGTTCAAGCCTAAGCTGGGCAACTTGGCAACTTAATAAGACCCTGTCTCTAAATAAAGAAGAAAAGGGCCTGGGGATGTAGCTCATTGTGAATATACTGAGTTCCCTGGGTTCTATCTCTAGTTCAAAAATAAAACAAATGAAAAATAATGAAAGAACCCCCCCCCCCCGTTTTTAAAAAGTTCTTAGAGCAAAGGAAGGGCCAGAAATCTTGGCTTCCATGTGAATGCTCCAGTGTCCCCCTAGGCTTCTGATTTGACAGTTCTGGCTGTCGATGTTCAAAACAGCTAAGATTGTTAAAATTTTAAAAATCTGACCTCTCTGACAGAAAACAAGCTGATCTGTTACAGATTGAAAGAAAATACACTTTGAGATCCATGTGAATTAGTTTTTCCCAAACTATTTATTCATTATATAGCTAAAGGTCACCAGTGCACATGGGTGTTTCAACTTTCTGGGAATCTATTCATGCTGGTAACTTAAATGAAGCTGTTCTGTTTTTCATTACTGCCTGGTATTTTAAAAGTTGAGTTCTGACCTTCTAACACAGAGAGAGGACAAAATAGATTGGTTTCAACATTTTGAATCATGGCAAAGAGGTTTCCTAATACTCAAGATGCCCACATGAACTGAACGCGATGGGATCTTCTTTGGTAACCAGTGTTATGCAAGAAACTCATATGTTCACTGCGTTCAACTAAATCTGATGGTGTTAGTTTCAGTGAAAACATTGCCAAGATTCTGTTAGAGCAGGATAAAACTGTCGCTTTTAATAATCTGTTGTTAATCTCTCTGGAGAGTTTTCTTCGGAAAGAATAGACAATTATCAATATTTTCAGCATATGACAGGACCACATGTGATTTCCATTTGCTTGATCAGGCTTTTCTACATTTAAAACTTTGCCACTATAAAAATGAATTTTTTGCAATTAAAAAGAAGCCTGCCATATATTATCAGAATTATAGTTAATATTTTTTTAATTGTATTCTCTCAAACATCTGGGTAAGGATTTTGAGGAGAAAGTTGAGAACCATTCCAGTGGTTCCCATACTTCAATATGCATGCATATCATCTGAAATGTCATGAAAATGCAGATTCTGATTTAGGAAGTTGGGAGTGAGGGCTGAAATACTTATAAACGTCTGATGCTGCTGCTGGTGTTGGTCTGATAACCATATTTGGGTTAATAAGGGTTTAACAAATGGTTTCAAACTTTGGATCAAGTCTGAGCACCTGGAAGGTTTGTTAAGGTGCATGTTGCTGCTTCTTCTCAATCACAAGTTTCTGATTGGGCCTTCTGAGAATTTAAATTTCAAAACAATTTCCCAGGCAATATGGCTCCCCCTGGATCCTCACTTTGTGGCCACTGATCTTAAACTTTGTCCCTCAAAGTCTGGTTCCCAGAGCACACCAGTGTGAGAAGAGCTTGTGACACAAGGTTGATGGCAGTGCAGTATCTTAGGCTGCCCTCTCTCCAGACCTACCAAGAAAGATCTGAGAAGCTCGACTTGAAAGTCCTTCACTCCTCCTACCACACACTGTCAGCTTTTGCTGTGTTAGAATCAATTCTAAATGTTTTTTTAAAAAATTGTTATCCTCAGGCCAAACCTTGGGGCCATTCCATCAGACTCGCTGGGTGTGGGACCAAGGCATCAGTTTCTAAAGCTCCCCCGCGGGATTCCATTGTACAGTCAACTGGAGAACCACACCATGGATGGAACAGAAGAACTTAAAGCCACCTTGCTGGCCAACAAAAGTGGCCTTAGAGGGTTGACTGCTTATTAGGCAATGTGTCTTCTGCGACCCGGCCTAGGGGAAACACTTTGGATGAGAAATTTAAATTGAGAGTTAGTTGACACACTAGATTAGGTAGACGAGAATGTTGACCTCAAGTGCATAATTGTGATTTTCACTAAAAGCATTGGTTTGTCCTGTATGGGATGTAAGCTGGAATACTTGCTGTTGTGAGTAGGTCTCCCAAGAATTCAAATCTTCCCTAAGCCAGCCAATTGCTTATGGTTGATTATTGATCTTGGGATAACCATCATGTATTACTCACCTATGAAAAAGAGTGTACATAGGTTTATTTCTAAGGGTTGTAAAAGTTCCATTTAATCACGGTATTTCCTAATCTTATGTCCCAGGAAAAGTGAACTACATTTTAAAACACAAACCCTAGGAATTTCTGTGTTCATGAGAGCTTTGATCTGTTTTGTTTTGGCAAGAGAAACATAGCTTAGGGAAAGGCACAGTTTATTCTAAATGCTCTTCTCAGCAAAGGGGAAAGGTGTTTAAATTGTTTTCTTTGTGTTGCTGTCAACTCTTTTAAATCTTTTTGATTTGACTGCCATAGTCTGTAAATCTAAATATTCCCGTAAGTTTAATAACCTGTTTGTCCGAATTAGTAAGCTTCTTTCATTTTTCCTTCCTTTCCTTACTGGGGGAAGCAGGGTCTTTTCTCGCTGCCCTCGGTCTCTAGTCTACAAAGAAGGCCACTGCCAGCACCTTGTGTGTCCTGGCCAAGATAAGGTTGCCCTTTTCAAGAAGTTCTCCAGCCCACACTATCGTTTCTGAGGCAACAAACTTGGCTACACACAGATCCAAATATGATTTGATTCACCATCTTGTTCAGATTGGAAACACACTCCTTACTATAAACATTGTTAAGAAGGTTATTGAATAAAACAAACTGTAAAGCATGACATTTTTATCACATGGAATGCCCCAAAACAGGTCCTTGAGGAAACCTCCTTATCTCTTCCATAAATGTTAGTAAATATTTAATAATAATGTTTGGGGTAGGGGGTGAGAGACTTGGTTATAGCATTTGCTGATTTCTGTGGTGCATAGACACTTAGCATGGCTAATTTCAAGCTATTGGGGACAGAAGTAAACGATAGACTCCTGCAAATTAGTATGTGTGACAGCCAGCCAGCACAGAAAAATACTGAACACCAAAACACTGGTGCATTGGGCTTCCAGGTCCCGTTTTTCTTTACTTTAAGCGATACAAAGATGTGTAAGACAGAAGTGTCTACAAGCATATTTTCCCCAGCAGATATTATTTTTGTAACTTATTCCCATATTGTCCTGTGTTTTGCAGGAAAGTTTTAGAATCATCTCAGGAATCTCCAGTAAGATGTATTTTCTCATCTGGTCAACATTTCCAGAATTCCTGCAAAAATCTCAGGCCAAAAAAGCAAAGTAGTCCAATAAAGATGTAATACTTAACTCAGGAACCAAGGTGAATATCCCAAATCGTTAAGTCACGGTACTGCCAATGAGCCTATTTAAAAATCATCTAAAGCCATCTTTCTAAAAACTCTTTTACTTCTTAAATCTAGGCATGTTTATGGCTATTAAAAATTAACAAGAGACATGATTAACCTCTTAGACATGTTATCTCCTGTGTTCCCTAGCCAAAGCTATACAATTTGTGAATATTGCTGCTAATTGAGATTCTTGTTAATTTTTAGTGTGTAATTCTGATATAAAAAGATGGCTTGTTCTTTTTAAAAATGCGTTTAATACTCAACATGATTTCTAAATATTTATATTACACTCTGTCCCAATTTAAGATATTAAAGGGAAGGGGTAGGGAGCTGTGTGATATATTTCTACCTTTCCTTGAGAAATCCTAATGTAAGTACTGGACACCCTTGAGAGGTCAATTAGTATGAGAGCTGGCAGGAGCAAAACTTTCCTAAGCATGGAAACATATGTGCTTCTGTACTTCAAGCTAGATTCATATTGAAAACACAACACGTATGTTTAGAATGTTTCATTTTATCCTTGTGCATAGCAAAATTATTTGGAAATCAAGATAAAGACTTGAAAAGTATGGAATCTGAAAAAAGGTCTTACAAGATTTATAATTTAGTAAAGCTCTGATTAACTCATATAAACACAACTGCATAGAAAATCAAATACATTTGTGTATGGAATATATTGCTTGTTCTTTAGACTAACATTACAGTTATGTCGAATTCTTTGGCCTCACAGTGTATAGTCATTTTTACTGAAATAGGGGAATATGAAAGCCCTGGGTTAGCAATAAAATAGTATATAGCAGAATTTTTCTTATTGTTAAATGAACAGCATTGTTTAGATATTTCAAGATACTTTGAAAACAAAACTGTATGAGGCAAACAAGGCATATTATCCAAACTTATTCACTAATTTATATTTACATGTTAGGTTATATTTACATTTACATTTATATTTACATATTTACATTTATATTTACATTTACATTCTAAAATGTATACCATGTACAATGGTGTGTACATATTGCTTCCCATAATACCTAGACTTTTTCATTATTTTCTGTATTGATGTTAGAACATGTAAAATATGAGTCACAATAATTGTTTTTACTAAATTTACTAAATTTTACTAAAAATTACAATAATTTTACTAAATTTACTAAATTTTTACTGATTTTTTACTGAATTTGGTAAATATTTTTTTTACTAAATTTACTAATAATAATCTTTACTAAATAAAATGCAGGATGAGGGAATCCTAATAATCAAAGGTGTGGCTAGTACCTTCCTAATGTTAAGTCTCAACTACTATGATGGTTGCTTTCATTATAACATTCTTGTTCTTAAGGGGAATTATTAATTGGTGAGCAGTATATTATATGTAAATTTTCATGATCATATTCCTATTATGGTTAGTCTTGCTTTAACAAAGATGCATTCTTTATTAGTATGTACCATTTGGAGGCAAATTGATGCCAGAAATGGATTATCTCTTACTAATACAAATACTCCTACAATTTATTTGTTTGTGCTGGGATTGAAGCCAGCATCTTTCACGTGCTTTATTGCTTGGTTACTTCTCTATCCCTGCAGTCATCTCTTGACAGCTCACTTCTCAACAATTTATACTTATATAAATTGTTGGACCCCTTCCTTCAAAATTGGTAAAGTTTGACTCTAGCTCTTTTATCCTGTCACTGGTGATTTTTTGAAAATTACATTCCACCATAAATTTCTTTTTTTTCTAATTTGGAAAATTGGGCAAATATTTGCCTTGGGTTTTTGTTGAGCATTATATGGGAAAATGAACACTGAGCATTACATACAGTCCTGATAGGATACAATAAATTATGTATGCATGTGCACACATTGGCACAAATACATTTAGACATGCATGTCTATAAATGAATAGACATAGTCCTATATTTAGGAAATTTTGCATTTTATTGGCACAAATTGACAAATTTCTGTGGTACTCTTTGGACAGATTTTATAATCTAGATATCATCAGAAGGAATGAGACTGCAAGGAGGATCATTCTTTCACAGCTAGAAAAACAGTTTTTGTGCTAAGTATTAAACCCAGAGCCTTGCACATGCTGAGCATTGAGCTATACTCCTCCCCGCTCAGAAAAGAATTTATGTTGCCTGTGGGAGACATGATAATATGTCACAGCACAGGGAATTTCAAATAACTGATGTCAGCAAACTTGTTTCATGGATTCTTAATGCAGAAGTGCTCAGTGACCTGTAGAACACAAGCAGAAGAGTGGTCACCATTACCTGGTGTCTAGGGAGAAACGAAACCTAGAGAGAATTGGAAAAATGTTACTTGAGTTATCACTTCAAATGAGTTCACTTGATCACAGACTTGCTTATTTTTCTATGTTGACAATTGTAGAGAACTATATTTTATCAGGACTTATATGCTTACGTAAAGTCTCCAATTTATCCTTTTTTATAGCTGAACATCCCATTGTAAAAAAATACCACATCTTTTCTTTTTATCCATTCTTTGATTGATGGATATTTGGGTTGTTTCCAACATTTAGATACTACAAATTGTCTGCTATAAACATGGGTGCATGTATATCGCTGTGGTATGATGTTTTCAAAATCCAAGAACATTTTGCAAACAGTGTGAACCATACAACATTAGAATGAATAGAACAAGTATCTCAAGGTGAAATACTTTGCCTAAATAATATCCAATTGGAAGCAGGGAAATATGGTAATAAAATATTTAATCACTTCATTTCTCATGTGGTATGGTAGCAGATTAATGAGAGGGATATTTTACTGAGGACAAGAACAGTGTCTAATGCAGATTTGAACCTTGGCCAATAGGAGGCCATAATCAGTTTATATTGCAAAGTACCTAGCAAATTATAAGTGCCTGATTAATTTGTGGAGCAATTAGCATGTACTAGACAAACACTGAATTTGGAGGTTGCAGTCTTGCCAGACCACTGGACACTAGGATAAATTTTATATCATGCAAGATCACAAATGCTTTAATATGGAAACAAAGAAGAAAAACAACATCCAGAGTAAGGAAAAAATTCTCCCATTTTTGTCTTATCCCATAAAATGCAAGTTACATACAAATGCAGAAAGGACACAAGAGAAGGAATGACACTTGGAACAGAATTAAAGAAAAGTAATTTGTAATACGTTTGTGCTGAAGTGTTTAAGATTCTTATTTGAAAGATAAAAGGCTTAGTTTACAGATGGCTTCAAAGGCAGTTACTTTGTACAGAACAATTATTTACCAAAAGCATGTGAATAGTTAATATAACCAAGTACAAAATATATAATCCTGAGTCTTGTGAATTTCAGCATAATTCAAAATAAATGCAAAAGATAAATTCATTAGTATTTTTTGATTTTTCTACACTCAGTTTCATAAGTAGCTTCTATGTGATTTTTTTATCTGGAAGAGGAAAAACCAATGAAAACAATAATGCAACATTTCAAAACAAGAAAGTAGGAGAGTAACAATGGTTAACACATTGCATCTTGTTGTCTTCAACAAGATATGGGCTTGAGAAATTGATCAAGCAATACAGGCAGACACTTTTTTTATGAACTAACAGCAATTAGTAGTATAACTCTCTTAACTATTTTGTGTATATATATATGTATGTGTATATATTATATATTTTTTTTCCTTTTCCATTTCTTCTTTTCTCCTTTCCTCAATCACAGTTTTTTTTTTCCTTTTCAACAGTTTCTTCCCACTTCACAATATCTATTATACATTTTGGATCTTATATACTCTTTCTGCTTCTTACACTAGGGAGACAATACAAAGTTTTCACAAGTCTAATTTATTTCATTTATGAGTATGGTCTCAAATTGCATCCATTTACCTATAGAAGTCTCCAATTTATCCTTCTTTATAGCTGAACATCCCATTGTATAAAAATACCACATCTTTTCTTTTTATCCATTCTTTGATTGATGGGTATTTGGGTTGTTTCCAACATTTAGATACTACAAATTGTCTGCTATAAACATGGGTGCATGTATATCGCTGTGGTATGATGTTTTCAATTCTTTTGGGAAGATGCTCAGAATATCTGGGTCGAATGGGACCTCTAGTCCTACTTTTTGGAGGCATCTCCACCCTGACTTCCACAGTGGTTGTACCAGTCTACAGTCCTACCAACAGTGGAGAAGCGTGCACCTGTCCTCACAGTCCCACCAGAATTTGTTATTTGTTGATTTCTATAATAACTATTCTTTCTAGAGTGAGATAGAATCTCAGTGTTGTTTGAATTTGAATTTCTTGAATGAGGAATGATGCTGAACATTTTTGCATATATTTATTTGCCAATTGTATTTTTTGTGTGTTCATATCAGCATTGGGTCTTTGAATTCAGTTTTTATTTTCATTTCTTTATGTGTTCTAGATGTAAGTCCCTTGTCTTAGGGACAGTTGGCTAAAATTGGGGTTGTCTTTTCACTCTGTTGTTTTCTTTTGATGTGCAAAAGCTGTGTAATAAGATGAGCTGCCAGTTGAGTCTTTGAAGTATTTCCCAAGCAGTTTGGGCTCTGTTCATGAAGTCTCTGCCTACATCTATGTCTTCAAGATTTTCACCTATTTTCTCTTCCAGTTGATTTAGTGCTTCTGTTTTAATATTTAGATCTTTGATCCAATTTTACTTTACCTTCCTGCATGGTGATAAACATGGATCTACTTCTGGACTTCAGCATGTAGAGAGCCAGTTTTTCCAGCACCGTTTACTAAAGAGGTGATCTTCCAGTGAACATGTTTGATCCCTTTGTCAAAGATAAGGTGGCTGAGTGTTTGTAGTTGTGTCTGCATCTTCCAATCTATTTCATTAATCATCAGATCTGTTTTTTTGCCCAGTACCATGCTGATTTTTTTCATAGTAGCTTTGCAGTATAATTTAGAGTCTGGGATTGTGATGCCTCCTCCCTTGCCTTTGTTGCCCAGAATTGCTTTTGCTATTTTAGGTCTCTTTTGGCTCCAAATGAATTTTAGGAGTGATTTCTCTAGTTCTGTGAAGTATGCTAATGGTATTTTGATTGGAATTGTATTAAATCTTTATAAAAATTTTTGGAGTGTGGCCATTTTCAATATGTTGAGTCTTCCTATCCATGAGCAAGGAATATCTATTTTCTAATACCCTTTCAATCTCTCTTTCCTGAGTACTTTAATTTTCAATGTATAAATCTTTTCCTTCCTTTGTTAGACTGATTCCTAAGTATTTCCTTTTTTGGATGCTATTGCACTTCTATGTGGAATATCAAATGTATATTTGAATTGCCATATCTTCATTCAAGCATTTACGTATGTCTTCTACACACGTTCACTGAAAAACTTGAGGGTGCCAAATGCAACTATCAACTTTTATTTAGGGACTCAGAAAAACTGGGTTTCCTGAAGGGTTCTGAGAGTTGAAGATTCAAATGAAGAAAATGTTCACTGAATTCTTCATTTCTTCTTATCCTTAGTACTTGCCATAGGTGTGATTGGTTATGGTGTGCTAAGATACAAGAGTGATAAATGAGGTCATTTATGCCCAATTTGCAACAAGTCACATTGCCTTTCTTGCGCTATTTGGATAATTCTAGTAGATTTGCTATATTTTGAGCTATGCATGCATTTGTCTTGCTCCTTGTCTAAGGTATAGTCTTAAGGTTTTCATGCTAAAGATGACAGGTTTCATACATTATATAGGGTTATTGTAGATGTCATCTAGATTTTTATGGCCCTGTGTGAAACTTAGCTTTAGGTAGAATAGATGCTTAAAAACTACTAAACCTTTGCAAAAGCTATGGCACCAATATTAACATGAGTAGAAACTGAGATTCCTAAGTATAAATCATCCTAAAAGTTGCTGATAGCTGTTTTGTGTATTCTAGCATGCTAACAAACCTTGAGTGTTAGAAGAATTGCAGTATGAGTCTTTAAGAAATCAGACTTTAAAAACTAGATTGATGTTTCCAAAGCCACCTAACATAGGGATCTTGTGCATATTCTACGACGACAAAGCCTTAAATATGATCAAGTTAATTCTTTCAAAAAAACACATATAACACAAAATCCTTAGTTGGCCTAAACAAATAAAGCACTTATTTTTTGTCCTGTGATATCCTTCCAGAGGTGATGCTCCAAACAGATAGATACTCACAAAGGACCCAGGCTTCTTTTCTAGCATTCTAATGATGAACCAGTGTTAAGATTGTCTTGAATATAAGTTGGTTGTCTCACTTCCAAGTCTGCATGTTTCATTTATCAGAAAGGGTATTAATATAAGGAAGAAAAAAGAACAGTACCAAGAAAGAAGGGAAAAGAGTACTTTCCCTTGAACACTCAGTCAAATTCATAATCTTACAGGCCAAAACTATATTGCATGACCATTGTTACATACAAATAAGAATGTTTATTTGTTCCTAACAAATTATGTTGCTATCCATCCTCCATCTAATGATAGCATTCCATTGGCAAGCAAGGAAGAAAAAGATGCGTGGTTGATGTTACCTGTCACATACATAGGAGAAATTCATCCAGGACCACCTGACCAACTCATGAGGAATAGTTATTATAGATTATCAGGAAGTGGAGGAGGTAGATTTTGCATTTTCACTTTATACCTAAAGATACTGAGGCTCAAAGGGTAAGTAATGGAGAGCGTTAAGATAGAAATTCCAGGCTGATTGACCGTAAGGCTGACTTTTTCCTTGATCCATGATGCGCTACAAAGATAAGTTGCCTATGTCAGTTTCTTCTCCCCAGTGTTTTTACCCACAGACCCATTTGTCGAAATGTTCTCTTTCTTTTATAGAATAAGAGAATAAACCCTTTACCATCAAAGACTGGAACATTTAACGAGCACTTAAGTCAGTAAGCACTGGATCAGACACAAATTTATATTGTTTAGTTTCACAATCTTGAAAGATTTATCACCTTAATCTCATATGACTACTGAGATTTCAGACTTAATTTACGAATCACTTTAAACTCAGTTGGTCTTTAAGGATCCCTTCCAGGAATTCATTCCAGCCATTGACCTTCCCAGGCATCAAACTCAATGATCAGAGTGGGGCCTGATAGGATTTTTGGCGTAATTAAAGAGAGAGAATACAAAGTAAAAATGGCCTTTATTCTAAGGAGGTGGAGAGAAACTCCATGACCGCAAGGGCCTGGCTTTCTCAGCCGACACATGGTGTGGGGGGCATACATATAGCTTTGGTCTGGGGTGGTGCCTAAAGGGGGCATCCTTATGCACAAGCAGATGATTGGAATTTTTTTCTCGCCACAGATAAATTGCCTAGGGGCGGAGAAAATGACCTCAAGGTAAATGTCCTTGGTCCTGCCTCCCACTGCTGTAGTGTCCTATCTAGGGCAAAATCCTTTCAGGCCATTCAATGTTATACTTTCTGATAAAAGTAGGAAGCCTATTTAAAAGAAACTTCTGGGTTCATAAGAGAAATGAATGTGTATAGTCAAGAGGAAGATTAATAGACAAATACTATGCAGATATACATAAGGGTAGAGAATCACAACTGGAAACAGGTCTTTCAGTTTTCTGTATTCCTGCTTGCAAGTAATAGCAGTTTCTCTGCCTTGGTACTAACTGATATTTTGGGCTGGATGATTCATTATAAGCAGGGCTTTCTGGAGCACTGTACAATATTTAATAGCTCCTGCTGACCTCAGCCTACAAGATGCCAATAACAACCCCCTCTTTACCCAACAGCTGTGATTACCAATAAAGTCATTGCTAAAATCACCCCTAGAGGAGAACCCGTGGATTATAGTAAAATTCTGATAAAATCCCATCCTGGTGGCTCCATCATTGATGGGGAATTTTACTTATTCATGGAGAAATGAAGCAAGACCTTGTGAGAACCACAGAATGCCTGCTTGACTCCAGGCCTGAGAGTGCATGCTGAAGAGGATCCTCTTCCTTTCCTTGTAAGGGCTACCACTGGGGGAGGGAGAAGAGCAGGAAGAGTGATTCTGCCCCCAGTCTGCCCTTGAATCAGAACTAAAGCAGGAGATGGAGGGAAGAGTTCTCACTTGGCTTTTATTGTCTTTTTTCCTGAGAGTCCTTTTGTTTTTCCTTTTTAAACAGAATTGTTTCATTTGAGCAGTAATTAAGCTAATTTGTTTGTGAATGTGGGGTTTAAAGAAGCCTCCAGAAATCATAGCCCAATAGTTCTAAAGTGACAAAGGAAGCACAAAAGCTAACCCTCATCAGTGTAATGTGCTGGACCTCAGCCTGGGGAAGGACTGATTTTCATTATTCATCCTCAACATCTGGAAGGTCAACTTGGCATTTATAATTTGATTATATTTAGGATTAGGATACGCTTTGTTGTCAAATGTTTCTAAAGCCACATTTAACTATTTAAACGCTGTGCAAATTATTTAAATCCATGGCTAGTAAGTACATCAAGCTAGATTGGGAAAAATGGCTACAAATGGGCTCATGCTTCTTAAATATCCTGTTTTTCTCTTTTTTGTCTTTGTGAGACAGGATCTTGCTATGTAGTTCAGGCTGGCTTTGAACTTACTTTGTAGCCCAAGCTGGCCTTTAATTTACGGTGACCCTCCTGTATTAGCCTCCTGAGTGCTGAAATTATATGTTCCCGTCACCATGCCCAGCTCACTTTCTTTTTAACCCATTGTTTTACATACTTCTTTTTCCTTTGGTCTTCTACTTTCTACTCTTCTTGCTCTTACTCTTTTCCATGTCTACTTTCACTGTTCTTTTTTCGGAAGGATCCCTAACTGTTGGTCTGAGGAGCCCTAGGCAGTCCATGGAAGAGCTTTCCTTGGATTTGGGTAATTATATATCCCATTTTATGTGGGCAGAAGTGCTTTTCTCTGCTCAGGGGGCTCTTACACCCTCTCTCGTTTCCCCAAGAGTCTCTGACCTAAAAGTGGCAAGAGACCCTAAAAACCATTTGCTCGGGACTTTTGATAGAGGAAGGGGTGCATGTGGACAGAGGGCCAACTTTTTGGTAGGCTCTTGGCTCTGCTTCCTTATTTAACCCATCTGACCTTCAAGATAGGAGGAATAATTTTCATAGATAGTGGAGAGCATGAATCCTAAATTATCATATTGATGTTTTGAAAAGAAAACTATAACCTGCAATTACCATTTTCAGTTTTGAAAATTTTCTTCCAGTCTTTATTTGTGCCCCTCATTTACTTTATATCTGTGCCAACTGTTCCTCATGTTTCTGTATTATTCATGTTGCTATATAGTCATCAAGTTATGATCTTAGTGACTGCATCATATACTGTTGTGTTGATTCATGATAATTTACTTAAGAGTACCTTATTTCAGGACAGCTTCATTGCTTTAAAGTTGTTAACATTTTAAATGATATTGAAAGAAACTCTTTCTTATATATTGCCTTTTTCTTTCATTTTATTCAGGATAATAGATTGGCAAGTTTACCCTGCATCAGGATTGATAAACTTTTATTAGAGATTTTTAAAATGTCCCTCCAATTACCATTAGTTGTTGGATCAAATTTTGTGTCATGAGAGTGTTTTTTAGAATGTCTCTAGATAAGATTCACATGTATGAGTAAAATGTGAGTTTTATGTGGGTGAGACTCAGCAAATTCATTGATGGCCTAATGAAGCCTCTCTCTCTCTCTCTCTCTCTCTCTCTCTCTCCTGCTCCTTTTCTTTCTTTTCATTTCTATTCTTTCTTGTAAGTACACAGGATTGAACCCATGACCTTCTCACTGGGCTTCACTCCCAGACTGATTGACAGGGTCTTGCTAAGTTGCCCAGGCTGAGTTCAAACTTGTAATCCACCTGCTTCGGCCTCCCAGGGGGCTGGTTTTATAGACAGACAATGTTTCTATATATTCTTTATATTCTACTATAGCAATTTTATAAAATTGAACTGTTGTTCTAAAATTGGACATTAAGACAGGAGTTTTGTCAAAGATTCATTCTAAATTTTAGTAGCACACAGAAGCATGGTGAGATGAGAGCCGAGAACCAAGTTCCTAGTAACTAGTTCTTTAGTTAATAGTTCTAGTCCTCCTTTGAAAGTGATATCAGTAGGTCATTCTATGTGAAAGAGGAACACAGCAGAAGAAATCTGTAGCTGTTCTCTACTGCAGAATTCTGTGAATTTACTATAGTAACTAGCATAACTATTTTAATGATGCAATACAATTTTCTAAAAGAATTATTAAATATGTTGAAATTGGGTAAGAGATGAAAATTGAAGATCTCACATTCAAGGAACAGCCTTGGTTCTTTTTTAAAAAATAATTTTAAAACAGAATAAAAAAGATGATACAGCGTTTCAAAACAAAATACTAGGAGATTAACAATGGTTCATATATGACATGTTGCCTTGATTCTTTTGAGACATAACTACCACAATTGTTTACTGTCATTTTGCTGCAACCAACAAAAAGCTGACAAGTGGACAGGGGACACCTTACAGTAGGCCGCTAGGAGAAGCTTCCAAGTTACACTATTTATTATGAGCTGCTCTCTGAGGGCAAATATGGAAATTGCTGCCACATCCAATTTAGATAAGCAGTCAGATAACAACAGCTTGCTGGGGAGGAAAGACCAGCCGGTTCCTTGCCTGCAATATTGACCAGTGAAATGAAGCTGCAGGAGGCTCTGTGTGGCTTCCCCACTTAGACCCCAGTGCTGCACGGGAGGCCCTCAAGGCAGCCCACTGGCTGTGTCTTCTGCTGTGCCCGACTGACGCCACATTAGCGACGGCCAGAGTATTCACGCCATGGAAACCAACAGAGGGTACCAAATCGGAGCTTTTTACTGGGTGTGGGAGCTAATTTTAAGCACTTGCCAGCACGTCACTGCTGACATCCATGCATTTCTTCAGGACCGACATCATTCAGGGCCACATTAGGAGCTTCATGTTGTCATGACCAACAGATTTAACTAGCTTGCCTCAGTTGAAATCTCAACTGGATAGATATTATATCCATCGATGTAAGTTAATTTCTGTGTGACTAATTATGTAAGTGGTTAAAGTTTCCTCCCTCTCTCCCTTCCTTCCTTCCTTCTTTCCTTCCCTTCTTTCCTTTCTTCTTCCCATCCTTCCTTCTTTCCTTTCTTCCCTTCATTTGTGGGACTGAGGAGGACTGAGAATTGAACCCAGGGAGTACTGAGCTATACACCAGCCCCTTTCTACATTTGCTTTTGAGACAAGGTTTCACTAAGTTGTCCAGTTGGGCCTTGAACCTGAGATCTTCCTGTTTTAGCCTTCTGAATAGCTGGAATCATAGATAGACATTATCATACTTGACTAAAATTATATTTTAAATTACATTTTTGTTGTAAAAACAGACCCATTTAGAAGGATTTCATTTGAAAATTTTACATGTATCATTGAATTATATGTCAATCATATCTCAATTTTTAAATGTTATATATAGTTCTCAATCCTAGAATTGACCAGATTTTCAGTAGTTTTGCCTCATGTAATTTACCAGTGTCAAGGATTTTAAGTTTATAGGCAGTAGTGTTAAAGATGACTTATTTTGTGTTCTGTAGCATGCTTTGTAAGACTGAGAATGGGTTTAAATGATTTTTTTTTCAAATTTGTTTTGTAGGGACTAGTTAGGTTCCATCTGATTAGGTTCATGCTGTATAATTAGTGAGTGGCTGATATATTTCTGACTGGAAATAAATTTTTTACAACCAACTTCATACCAGATCAGCCCTCGGGATTTGAGTAATGAGGCACGCTGGACTTTTCCTAGAAAATTGCAATTACAGGATTCAGTTTTCATGACCTCTGTAGTCCCCATGATTCTTAGGGCCAAACTGCAGATTCCTAGGAAAAGACTAGGATTCACTGAGCTGTGTCCAGAAGACAGAGCTACATGATCTCATGCAGCTCCTATGAGAATCACTTTGCCAAGTGTGCTGGGGGGATTGAAAGCAACATCTCAAATGGAGCTTCAGGACAGCAGGAGCACCAACATCTGGGATGATGTGGTTTTCTTACCAGAACATATCTCTGAAGAAAATGTTCAGTGAAGATCTTTGATACTTAGTTGAGTGCCTAGAATATTATACTACAGTGTACTTAAAATTAGCATACATTTTCTATAATCTTAAAAAATAGGAGAATGAAGGGAATTAATTAATAGAACTCCTTTGGGACTAAAATTTTTTCATAAAATTAATTCCTTACATTTAAACAGGAAGTTCTTTTGGACACTTTCTGGTATTCTTTAAACATTAACACATTCTATCATACTTTCAAGTGAGAATGGGGTTTCAGGTAATTGTTACCTCATTTAAAGCTCCTCCCTGTGAATCAGCACCATGGGGGCCCTGGGGGGGGGGGTCAGCCAGATGCCAGTCTTTTCCCATGAGTCACTGCAATTCGAAGACTGCGGGGGTGGGGGGGGGAAGCGGAAAATAAGAGTCACCAAGAAGCAAGCCTTCCCTGTGAATCAGTGCCATGAGTGGGCTGCAGGGGGAGAGCCAGATGCCAGCCCCTTCTGGTGTGTGGGCTGGGGAAACAAGAAGAGCCGCCCCCTACCCCACCCCCATGCCCACTGTAACCTGCCAGCTGATCTGGAGAAACAAAGGCGATGATGATAGCTATTGAGGTAAAATACAACTTCATGCTTATAGTGTTTAGTGTTTCACTGACTTTGCAGGCTTAAAGCTAGTAATTTGATCATCTATTCAGAGGATAATGCCATGCAGGGTGGCATCTATGGAGGATCTCCTTCTAAAGGTGGTGGCCGTTGTTAATTCCCTGTTATCTTGTTTTGAAATCCTGTACCATACTCATTGTTTGGTTTGGTTGGGTTGTATTCTGTTTTACCTTGTTTGTTGTATTTGATGGCATGAGCAGCTATTTCAAAGATGACAAGATATATTATGGTAGCCATTTTAGCTTTACTGTTATCTCATTTTAAAGCCTTTTATTGCATTCATTCTTTTGTTTTTATTGGTTCTAGTGTGTTCTGTTTTGTTTGATTTTTGCTATGTCTGAAGGTATCTGCTGCTATTTTAAAGACAAGAAGCATGAGGGTAACCATTGTCAATTTCCTATTGTTTTGAAGTCCTGTGACACACTGGTTTGTTTTGATTGGCTTTATTCTGTTTTATTTTGCTTGGTTTTATTCTCTTTAAAATAAAAACAAGAAAATAAAGTGAATGAATTGTGACAGGAACAGTTGAAGCGGGTAACTTCCAGAAACACAGCAGTTCACAGTGAGGTCTGGCGTCTTCTCAAGGCCGTGTTGTCCTTCCCTGTTGTGTTTATTGTCTAAGAGATGTAGAAATGGACCCTGAGGCTTGAAAACATGAGTCATTTCATTTTTCCAGCGTTCACTAGTATGTGATATGGACATAGCATTTAACGTCTTGCACATAAAACAAGGAAAACAATATTTGACAGACTATTTTGAAGATTAATGGAAAGTCCCAGTATGTAGCGTGGGCAGCCAGGGCTCAGGGAGCTGGGAAGATGGCCTGCAGCGGACACAGAGGAACCCAGTGAGTTCTTCTGTGCTCCTCAGGACCTGTGGGTGATGTTCTGTCCCACTCACAGCCACTGTCATGGGACTGAAGGACACCCTCTTCTCTGGCACAGGACCCTTCCAGCTTCCTCACCACGAGTGATTTGGCTTCAGGGCACAGAACAGTGGGCTTCTGATACATGCAGTGTGTTACAGAATCATGTCCTGAGGAATCCGAGTGCATTCTGGAGGCTCCCAAAAACAGGGACACTGTGACTGGAAAACGGAAGCCTCATTCATTCTGTGGCTTCTGCTGTCTTTCGGTGTATTTCTCTCCTCACACTAAGAAGCAGCAAGTGGAAGATGTTGGGACATGAAGCATATAACACTCTATAAAAGATGACCTTTTGGTTTGAAGCAAAAACAAAATTATGCAAACTGGAAATCTGTTATCCTTTTCTTTGTGATGAGAGTTCCCTCACTTCACCTTCTTTTATCAGGAGTCTACACAAAACCCAAGTGTAAGCCATCGGCAGACTAGAACACAAATAGCAGGGGAGAGTCTCAAGTGTAATTAAGAGTTCAATTTCCTCATAACTCAAAAAAGAAGAGAAAAGAATGTATTTGAATATTTTGAAACTATATAATGCTGTTTATATACTTACCTTAGTTATAGGTACCTTTTTTCATGTTTAACCAATGACACATGCTATTGGGAATTGTAGTGACCATTTGGGTCTTTCCAGGCTTTTACTGACCATTCAAGTAACTAGGTAAAATTATCAATGCAAGTGAAAGTATAATGTTTATTGGAGGCAAATGAAGAAGAAAAGGAAGCACAAAAGAAGAACCCAAGAAGAGAAAGGACTTAGAAAAGAAGTACTCTGCTGAGTGAGTATTGGCCAGTCAAAGTAGGAAAACAAGTACCCTTCAGCAGGAGGTTGGGATGGTGAGAAGGCTCACAGCAGCCATGAACGCAACGGCCACCATCTTTTCTATCTTTCAGTTGTCAGTTCAAAGCCAGCTCATCATAAACCCCCTTGTTCTTGTGCCTGAAGATCCATATCGGCTGCAGGGCTTCTCTTGATCTTATGAAACTCTCATGCCAGAAGAATTGAAGACACCACCCCCTGATTGGTGTTAGATGCAGAGCTTGGCTTGATTCCACAAAGATTTCATGCCAGCACTGAAGGCCACATTCTCTGTGATTAGAAGGTGTCTGAAATTGACAGAACACCCACAATTACCCAGGTGTTTGCTATGCACTGATCTCCTGCTTCACATACTGATGTCTGCCTACCCTTTCCTCAAGACTTTGGCACCTGTCATGAGGCAGATGCGAGGGCAGGCTATTGGGATATCTAGCAGGATCACTGCGCTCAAATGGCTAGATATGAAGCTATTTGTTTTTTAATGTGAACATTTATCATCAGTGCTTAAGTTACATAGCCATACTAAAAAGAACCAACCAAAAATCTAAGGATTCTAGACTTTTGCATGTGATCTTTGTATTCACTGGGCCATACGTTATGCAGTCTTCATGCTGAAGAGACTAAGGCAGAGTGGACTTGGGAGACAGCCTCCCAGAGAAAGTAGTTGTGAAGGAGGGTCCTTGGCAAAACTCAGTTTGGGTCACTGCATCTTCTGTGTAATACATGTAGAATATCAGAAGATATGCTTATTGCTTTCTGAAATCTGGATTTAGTTTTGGACTCTTATTGAGGTGGACACTGTGACCCTTTACCAGAACTCCCCTGTAGGACTTGTTCTGTCCTCTTGGAGTGTCACAAAGTACCATAGACTGTGTGGTTTAACAGAGTTTGTTCTCACAGTTTTCAGGTAAGAAATCCAAAACCATCATGCAGGGAGAGTCATGTTCTTTTAAACCTTGAGAGGAGGATGTATGCTACCTCATTCAGCTTTTGATAACCCAGGAGTTCCTTGGTTTGTGACAGAATAATCTCTGCCTTCTATTTAACATAGTCATCTCTCTTTTGTGTCTGTTTCCCTGTTTGTGTTCATATTTTCCTTGTGTTATAAATGCACCAGTCATGATGAGTTAAGGACCATGCCGATTCAGCAGAGCCTTGCTGTAATCTGATTACATTTGGAAATACTGATTCCAAACTAGATTATCCTTACAAGGTAAATAATCTTAGGATTTGTCTCTATTTTTTGTTGGTGGAGGAGAACTTAATCTATAATATCCAATCCTTTATTTATATATACCTATTGACAAGACATCTTGAGGGCAGTTTTAGTAATGCTTCAGGAAAATTCAACTTTGTGTAATCAATATTCTTCTTATTGGAGATACAGTCACGGGAGAAGGCAGTCAGTTTACTCATGCTTTCTAAAGCAGCTGAGAAAGTAATAATCTGAATTAAACTTACTAAGCAGGAATTATAAATGAAATTTGTTTTTTCTTCCAAGATAAAAATGCTATCTTGAGTCCTTTGAAGTTTTGAATTGTACTGGAGACTGTTAATCCACTTATCTTTGAAAGAATGCCCCTATTGTTGAGTAAGTGTTGCAAAGAGCTATTAAATCCTATGGCGCTGTGAATTATGGCATAGAAAAACACGCGTCAATTCCAATAGGCTCTCTCTTTCCACAGTGGCATTTGATATCACAGAGGTTGAGTTAAAGCTGCCACCAAAGCAACCACAGCAGAAGCTTCCTCCCTGAGATAACAGGAGCCCTTGCTTCTGGTCCCTCATCTCAGACAATATGCCAACTGTACTCTGGGAGCTCTGCCTAGTGGCAGCAGAGGCCGTGACATCTGGCTTCTAATGCTGTCACGTTCTCTTTCTTCTTTTCTGTTTGCTTTCTCCTCAACAAGAAAGTAACCATGAAGACATTTACTGGGGCAGGGATGACATAAACCATTGCAAATTGGAATAAATTAGTTAATGAACGAGACAAGCTGACCTGGCAACCAAGGCATACTATTGTATGTTAGACGAAGTCTTCTATCATGAGAAACAAACTTTTGTGCTTTGCTTTTATGTTGTTTTGTGTTTTGTCAGTTTCTCAGAGCATTTGGTGGTGCTTGCTGTGAAAAGGAAAATTATTTTATAAGAAATGAATAAAAAACTTAAAGGAAGAACTTCTAAATCTGAAATCTCCCAAGATAAATATACTGAAATGATTCCAACTTTGATATCTAGAGCTAAGTATAAATTGTTGATGTGGTTTCGTCATGGCTTAGAGTGGTTACTAATAAAGGTGAAATATGCAAGAAGTTAGCCTTTAATTGTGTTATATAATTGGTTATAAAATTTAGATCTTCTGATATGTCAACAAAATAAGTATATTATATATTAGAGCTGATGATATAAACTGACTTAAGACTGTAATTTGTGCAATGTTTTTAGATAAAAAAAGGCATTTCAACAGAAATAACTAGCTCCTAGTACATGAATATTTACTTTGAGCTGCATTTTTAATACCTCAAGTGTAAAAGAATGAAAAACATATGAATTACATCTTCCTTCAAATATTCAATTTTTTAAAAAAAAAATATGTGCCAGACAAAATGATTGAGTACATTTCAAGTTACTGACACAAATTCTGGTTGATTTAGCTGTTCCAAGTGGATTTCATGCTTCTATTTGTGGAGTTTGTTGTCTGTCATTTATTATACAAAAAAATGGTTTCTATTTTACTACAAATATCATTTTATGACAATTAAATGCACCCAAATATCTTTTTTTCCATTCTTTTCAGTGGTATACATGAAGAATCTAAAAGGAATGAGAATATCTCATTCAAAATATTAGAGCTTTGGCTTCGGGTGTTTTAACTGATACATTGGCTCTCTTGCTAAGTTTATTGGTTCCTTATCTTCATCAGTGTTCACTTTGATGGTCCTTGCCAATAATTCTAATATTACTCCGGATACTTTTCTGAGTTACATCTGTGCTTGCAAAATTTTTCCCCTTCTAGGAACATCTTTGAACTCCTTCTAGTTTGAAAAGTATTCTTTAGTTTATTACTCAAATACTTCCTAAAATACTATTTTATCAAATAAAGATTTTTTTCTAAATCTTTTTCCACGACATTTTAATGGATAGTAACAATATCACACTAGAGCTGAAGATGTGTGAGACCTGTGGTTCTTTCCGTTATTCAAACTATTCATCCAAAGTATTGGGATCTATGAAGCAATGCAACAAAAAGTAACACCTTTCTGGCTGTTCGAGCATCCTATGAATTGGCTCCTGATGATGACGGGCTGGGGTGACAGCTTCACTGTGCCCAAATGCAACAGGCATTGAAGCGTATAGGTTTTGATTATTAGCAAATTTCTGGGGCCACATCAAAGGGTTAGATTTGGGCTCTAAGTGTGAAGAAAGCAGTATACTGTTAGAATGCTAGGCTGTGGAGGCTAGAGAATTTTTTACTGAAAATGACCAAGGAAGATTAATCACGGGAGCACTTATTATTAAAGTTGAAGGTACCCAGAAATTTCTGAGGCCAGAGTGCAATGGTCAGGCCATGTGGTTTCTCTGGAGGCCACCGATTCAGTCAGGCAAAGGCACTTTGTTCAATGTAAATATTAAGTCCTAAGAGGAGACAAATACATTTCTATGTTGTCAATAGCAGAGATTTCTGCAAAAGATTTAGGTTGTTAACCAGATATCCCCATTCTTATTGAGCAGTATTTCCATAAGAAATAAACATTTATCTGGACATATCAGGCAATATTTTCTACTTTTCTGAAACAAGAATTTATCTGAATTACTTTCTACATGAAATATGAATAGAGAATAAATAAAATTCTCAAATTAATTGGGCTTTTTCCTGATGAAACATTATACAGTGCTAAATCTTTACAGAATCTTAGGTAATATTTATATGCTAAATATAGACAAATGTATTAATTTACTTAAAGGAATAATAAAAAGATTTCATTCAGTTGACAAGAATAATAGAATATGAAATATAAAGGTGATGGCATTTATTAAAACATCAAGCTTACTACTTATTCTCAGTATGTACAGTTGATAAATATTCTATTCTTTACACTAAATGATAAGATCTCAAATCCTGTGGGTCAGTTACTGATTCTGCTAATTACCTGTTAAATGTTCTACTCCTAGGCATTTAAACCTTGCAAAGTTTTCCAAAACCTTTTTGTGGCATACCATATTTCATAAGATAGAAAATGTAGACAGGAATGAAAGTACATGTTGGACTGCTTTATGAATCAAGTAAAAAGTGTTGCTGAAGAATGTAGTGAATTTTATGACAGTATTAAAAATTATTTGCTTATCACTTTAAAAAAATCAGACTAATCCTTTCAGTGTGCTTAGTCTACTTCTGAACTACTTAACCTTGTCCACATGATATTAATACTGTATTTTGTTACATAAGTGAATGAATAATTTTATATTTAAATTTAGTAAAAGTTATCAAACATAGCTCACCAGAAAAATCCTTATTATTTTTCTCATACAAAAATAACCATCAATAATCAGGTCAACATTTGTGTTTATTCATCTTCACATCACTTATAAATATAAAACCTGTAGAGTCAACATTTGCCTGGCAGTCAATTTCGTTTCCAGCTTGGACATCCATTGGGATGTTGTTTTAGGGCCATCAGAAAATGCAATTTGGCACCAAATGGATGCAGAGAGCAGAGACACCATAAGAGGAAGAGAGCTTCATGCAGGACAAGTTGTGTTTCCAGCCTATGAAGCCCCTAAGAGCAATGTGGAGCATGTTAATGAGCCCGGTGTCTGGGCCTAGCACCTCTAGATAGGAGGACGTCTCAGCTCTCTCTGGGCCTCTCTCCAGCTCTGTCCTTGGGTGTACATAAGCGCGTTGGTGCTGGGCTGCTCTGTCCCTGCCCTCCTGCTTGTGGTGACCGCTGCTCTCAGCGCTTGAGCTGGTCTCCTGGACGTCATCCGTGTCTTCCCCAGCTTCTGCCACTGACCACCCGGGACTCAAACCACTGGGCTTCTCCCCCACTTCTCACGATTCACATTCTGTAAGAAGTCTCACAGCAGGACCAGCCCTTAACTGCATAGTTCCCTCCTTGTCAGAGTGGACAAGAACGCTGGATGGGGAAGGCAAAGTTCTTATGTGGTATCAGTTTGAGGTAGGAGGTTCTACTTTTCTTGGACCCATTGCTTTCTCTGTCTTAAATGCCTACTTGGAAAGATTTCATTTCTGTTTCTATGGTCAGATTTTTTGTTTCATTTTGATTTTTATTTGTTCATTGCTTGAAACTTCTGTTGATCTTTGTATCTCATCATGCTGGCAAGCCCATGGACAGCAGACCAGGTATTTAACAATGACTAGGTACTTATTATGAGTTATAAACCATAATAGATTTAGAAGAGAGAAATTTCTATCTATAGGAAGGACCATTTCAGCCATGAGCATTAGATTCTAATGCATCCACAATGATGACTAAAGTTCAGTAAAGAAGGATTGTAAGTTGGATGGCACAAGGAGAGGGCTCCAAGGTGAACTGGAATCAAGACCCTACAGATCATCCCACACATCTTCGTGAATAGCAAATTCTAAAATAGTGTGCTGCATACATACTGTATATGCTTATCTACATTTAAATGATTGTTTAAATGAGAGATATAGTAAAATTTTGGTGTTCTGCATTTTGTCATCTTCAATATCATCCTTGAATGTCTTCACAAAGTTAAGGGAAATATGAGGGTTTTTTTTTTTAAACAAAAATCTAGTGCTTGATCTGGACACTAGTTGAGTCAGCAACTATGTTGTGCTTTAATATCAGAATAGTAGGAAAATACAAATATATCTCTCTTTTTTTTGTCTTTTTGAGACAGGGTCTCACTATGCAGTTTGAGTTGGCCTTGAACTCCCTATGTAGCCCAGGATGGTCTCAAACTCGCAACAATCCTCCTGCCTCAGCCTCCCAAACTGGGATTATAAGCATGGACCACCATGCCAGTCTTGAAAATGCAAATATTCTTGAAAATAACATGGAAGAACTAAAATTCATGGAAGGCAGAATGTACAACAGTGACCAGCAAGAAACCATTAAGCAACACAAGGATGTCTCAGAAGTGGCTAAACTTTGTAGTTACAATCATTGAGTGAAAAAAAATTTTTGAGGCCATTATTAGAAAGTAACTATTTTTAACATGTAAGACAATTCTCATGGTTTACAAAAACATAGTAAAGCTGGGTGTATATTCCCTATGAACCTAGTACTCTGGGAGGCTGAGGCAGAAGGATCACAAGTTCAAGCCTTGGCAATTCAGGGAGACCTTGTATCAACACAGAATATAAAAAAAACCTCAATATAAAGACCCAAGTTTCAAAGCAAAACAAGAACAAAAATGAAAACAAACTACCTTTTCTCCATAAATTAAAAAAATTGCTGTTTAACAAACAAAAACAAAAACAAACAAACAAAAATTAAACTCAATGGCACATAAGAAACTGGACACTGTCCTAGAATATGATGTGCTATTTAACCTAACTTTCCAGTCCTATTTTATTTTTCTAGAATTCTGTAAATATTATGTCTCTTCAGTTGTACCTTAACTTTCAGTGTTGTTGTTAGTGACCTCAAGACAGAAGATCAAACAAACAAACAAACAAAAGAACAAAATAACTTCCATCTTCACATACAATTGAAATTAGCTTAAAAAAATGCAAAAGAGAAAACCAGAAGAATTTGTAAAGTTTGTAGCTAATTAAAACCAATAAAAACATAAGCCTGATGAAACAGCATCCAACCAGGCATACTGAGCAGAGTAGGTTTGCGTCTGGGTGAGGGTGTTTGTAAGGCATCATTCTCCTCTTGCCTTGTCCAGCAAATCCATGCTCCAGCCCCATACTCTAGGACGACATTATAGAACATAGCATAATTTTGTCATTATCTCATTGCTATATTTTGTCACACTAGTAAAAGACCATTGTGTCTCTGGCTTTTAAGTAGATTGTTGCATTAATAGTAACTAAAAATCTGCAGAGGAGGTTTGGGTGCCAGGTACCAGCTGTATTAATTTGAAAAAAAAATTCACTTTCTTTGATCTCCATTTCTGTTTTGATTAAGTAGGAAACTTGTGCTGGCTAGGCTTTAATGCTCATCTACCCTCCCCTGTGATTCATATCAGGGGAAAAGTGCACTCTTTTTATACTAATAAAATGAATAGCATTCATATTGCTTAAGTGTTTTGTCAGTGGATTAACAACAATAAGAATACATAGAATGGAAGCATTTTAATTGGAATGTCAAGCAGTTGATAACTTTCCATTTTCTGGGGTCTTTTATAGCATAATTGAAATTTTGTTTTAATTTTTTAAGGTCATGGAACTAAAGCTATGAATGTATTTCTGGTTAGAGAATTTTTATTTCATCATGGCACTGATCTCTTAGCCTATTGGTTTCTGTGCCTTTGATTTGGTGTAGTCAAATTTTGTTTTATTTTAACTGATAGGTATGTAATGGTATCACAGTATGGTAATAATTTGCATTTTCTTAAGGGAAACATTTGAGCATGTTTTCATATGCTTATTTCCCATCTATATGCTCTTCAGTGAAGTGTCTTTTGCCCCTTTTCTACTTGGATTTTTAAAAATTTTTTACAGTTGAGTTTTTGAGGTTTCTTTTTTTAATATTCTAGGTATAGAGTCATTCATGAGATATGATTTGAAAATATTTTTCCCAGGATGTAGTGTGTTTGTCCAGTGTCTTAACAAGGATATTTTATTGAATAAAATTCTTAAATTCTGAGGAAGTACAGCTTATCAGTTTTTTCCCCTGATTTTGAGTCATGCTGTTGGTGTCAAGTGTTGTCTTGACCTAGTTCTAGGTTTTGCTCTGAAAGCTTTATAGTTTTATGCTGTCCACTTGATTCCTTTTTAAACTATCTGCCTCTTACTTGGTCTTCTAGCTTATTGAACAGGCTGGGACTACATTGAATAACAACAAAACTGAGCTTTCATTGTTCCTATCTTAGAAGGAAGCAAACATTTAGTTTTTCATCATTCAGCGTAATGTGAACTGTAGAGTTTCAGTATATTATTGATTTTAGAAAATTTCCTTCTGCTCCTAGTATTCTTTGAATTTTGTCATGAATGAGTATAGAATTTTGTCAAGTGGTTTCTCTGCATTGATTGGTATGGCCATGTCATTTTTCTTTAGTCTTTTAAAATAAATTATTACATTTCTTGATTTTTCAATGATTGACCTAGCCTGATATTCTGGAATAAGACTTACTTGGACATAGGGTCTAATTTTTATTTTGTATACTGCTGAATTCTATGTGCCAGTATTTTTTTAGTGATTTTACATGAATATTCATGAGGAAAGCTTTCATTTTGAAATGTTATCATTGTCTGGTTCTGGGATTATGGAGAGTCTTGGTACATGTTAGCACTGTAACAAAATACTTTCTACTGGGTAACTATAATAGCAGTTTATTACTCACAATCCAGAGGCTGGGAAACCTATGATCAGGGTGCCAGAAGTATCTGTTGGGGTCCTTCCTCACAGATGGGGCTCATCAATGGAATATCTGTGTCCTAGCATAATAGAAGGAGTAATCAAGTCCCCTAAGGCCTCTCATAATGGTATTGGTTCTACTTCAGTGACCTAATTACCTCCAAAAAGGCCTCACCTCCTAATACATTCATGACCTTGGGGATTAGGATTTTGACATATACATTTTTAGGGAATGCATAATTCAAATCATAGGAAAGGGAAAGACAAAATTGAAAAACCAAGCATCAGTCTGTTCAAACTATCTGTTTCATCCTGGGTAAAGAAATTTTAATTGCATGCCATGTGAGTTGTGTGGGGTGCAGGTAAGCACATGTACCAAGGGGCTTAATGCATTTGTAGGAGGGTAGACAGGGCAGAGCGGGCCTCTTGGAGGAGGCTGTCTCCAACACACACACACACGAGAGTTAATCAGGCCAACGAAGAGGGAACATAAGAAGTTCAATGTTTCAGTCAAAGAAACTTTGTGAGGGAAGATGTGCTTGTTGGTAGATATGCACTGTGTATTTTGTGGATTGGGAAAGGTAGGGCAAATGAGGATCCTGATCAGAACAATATGGTAAGACGTAAAACTGAGGTACAAATAAGACTTAATATTCATAAATTTGATCTGATCCGCTAAGGAACTTGAACCACAGGATATAACGGTGGGGAATCAGTCTTCTGTGTCATGCCCAGAAGATACTTAATGACAGGCAATGGAAATGCTATTGATAGACAATGGAATCTATGTTTAAAGTTCTGCTTGAATAATCATAATTTTTATTCTTCCTTATGCATTTGGTTGTTGAAATTCCCAGTGCATTGGCATCTAACTGTTGCTCCTTGAAACAAGCTCTGTATGACACTGGTTTGTCATTGGTTGGACACAATAAGAAACCCAGATGCAAAGATAATAACATAAGAAATCATTATTTGTGTGATCTTGCCTGTGTCTGAATTTCTATTATACTACTCACTAAATTGCCTTTTCCTCACCTGGGGATTTAGCTCAGTGGTCTAAGCACCTGCTTGGCAAGCACAAGGTCCTGGGTTTGATCCCCAATACCAAAAAACAAAACAAAACAAAAAAAGATTAGTTAAATTGACTTTTCCCAATGTTCACGTTACAAAAATTATGAAGGAAAAAGAAACATTTTTAGGGAATCACGGATCGTCTGCCACATGACTACAGATGAGAGAGAGAGAGAGAGAGAGAGAGAGAGAGAGAGAAACATTTCCCCTGAGAATAACAAACCAAATGCTATTTTTCTTTTATCCCAGATAAAAACAATGAAATTTCAAGCAACAATATTACTTCTCTTGTGTCTCTTGCTCTTTTAAGATCCAGATCTTCCAGATTCAACTGAATTTTCACTGAAACTCATTGCAGTCCGTTCTGCAGCTGTGGTCTCAAAATACCCTTTCTGCATTTGTTAGAGCCCACGGAATAACTGTGCAGAGAAACCACAGAGTCAGTCAGACTCAAAATGCCCCAAATCCTTCCTGCTCTGGAGTTTTCCATCTTCAGATCAAAGCGTTTCATGCCCGTCAGCAACTTTTAGTGCGTTTGCTGCTAGCGTACCACTTCCATTTAAAGGCTCGCCTTGGCTGCCTTCTCGGATGCAGCTGTCTGCGAGCCAAGAAAGCAGCACAAACGCCCCAGTTATGGAGCGGCCGGGTCCTCTTTTCAGAGGTCTCCATGTTACAAAGAAGGGCAACTTCACTTTTTGAGAAACTGCTGTTCTTTGTACTCCGCAAAGGAATCAGTCTTCGGCCTCAGCAACCTGCAAAACAGAAACAAATGTAAGAGACTTAAAATGTCATTTAGAAAGATCATTGACTATCCGATGGAAGCAATTACTGGGACTATCAAAATAATGTCATGTCCTTCGTAGAGAATTGAAAAGTACAGTAGTTCTGTTTGTTCTAATTTAAGCTTAAATGTATGCCATGGAGTTGAGAAAACTTGGAAAGATTCTGTCCTGGCATCACTTTTTGAAATACTGAGTTGATTTTGATAGTCTTGATTGGAGAAATAATATATGTAAAAGTATATCTGAAAAAGAAAATCCCAGATTTCCAAGGGCAATAATCTTGGTTTAGAGAAAGTTAATACTCACGAGTTATGGGAAAGCAATGAGAGCCAACATCACTTTTCTTTGCTCAAAGTATTCAACTCTTTGCGTAGAACCAGGCCTAAAATCAATATTACTTGAAGGAGAGTAACAAACACATTATTGAAGCTTTATGATCTCAAGACAATAAACGTAGGGTTTGTATTTTTATTGATTTGTCTGATGTTCATACTTGGCTATAAAAGCTGCTTTTTTTCTGTTTTCTCAAACTGTAGTCCTGGTAATTTTCATCTTGGAATTTTTAGCTTTATGATAGCTAAAAGTGATACACATTCAGTAGAACATACACTCCGAATTTGCTCTTTCTCTGGTTGGCAGTGTTCTGTAGCGTACTCTGTCACTGAGTTGAGCTGGGCGGCAGCAGTGAATCCCCAGCTCTGTCACTCACATGGCCCAACAGCAATGCCCTGTACCATGTGCTGCATGCCTAATGCTACACTAAAGATGTAAATTGAAGTGGATTTAATAAATTAACCTATAGAATAGCATTTACTAAATTCATTTTCATTCTATAATTTCAACTCACAGTGGGGTTTATAAAGTTGTAACCCCATTATAAGTCAAGGAGCATCTCTGTTTCTACTTTTAAAAATGTGGTTCAGAGCCCGTAATCCCAGCATTTTGGAGCTGAAGCATGAGGATCACTGTGAGTTCAAGGACAGTTTGGGCTACCTGGAGAGTTTAGAGCTAGTCTGAACCATGTAGCCAGACTCTATCTCAAAAAACAAACAAACAAAAATGTGGTCGGTGAAATTTGGCTTAGCTATTTTTATTTCTGTGTTTATTTTAATGCAGTTCACCACAGTTCAGATCCAATATTTGACTAATATTGAGTAAACTGGCTAATTTATTCATTGACTATCCATCCTATCTTCCACAATACTTGTCATTACAAAAAAGTAGAAATAATATTTCCAGGTCTTCTTTTTCAACGATGTGGATTAAACATATCTAGATTTCTTTTTTTCCATTTTCTTGTTTCCTTTTAGGGGGAAAGCTGCAGTTTCTGAAGTGATGGGCAAATCTGGAGGTTGATATTCCAGTTCCCAGCTTTGGAGGGATGATTTTGTGAAGAAAAAATGAAGAGGTGATAGAGAAGAAGGGGAGGAGAGGAAGGCAGCCCAGAGTGAAAGGGAGGGGCCCTCTGGGCTCTAAATACAGTTCTTCCAGGAAAAGAAATAGCCTGGGATTTGTTTATCATCCTGTTTCAACTAGCAAGGAAAAAATTAATGCACTCATGGGACTCCTTTTGAAGCCTGCAATGTTCTCATAGAGTTATATGTTCTGTTTGGTGGATTTACAAGCCTATAGACAAGAAGCACAGGTCTGCAGATAAATGCTTCAAATCATCAAGAGTTAATCTCAGCAATAGGTGAGAAAGATACACTCCTCAACTGAGTACTGATTAGCCAAAGACATGTGTATGTATGTTTAGCAATTAGTGGAGGCACCAATAGGAAACATAGTATTTAATTAGCCATATGGTTTATTTTACTGGATGGGAGCTGCATGTCTTTCCCACTCTGCTTGGCTTTCAGGACTTCACAAGTGTATGTGTATATATCATCCATGTTCTTCAGGCTGCTTGATCATGAATGAAAGACTTGGGATGGTACCTGTTCCATATTTTGTTACTTGCTAGAAAAGTAAAACAAATGTAACAGTGAGATTTCCATTCTTTACAGATCAGGAAGAAGGGAAACTCTTCATTTCAAATGTGTAAAATGTGTTTTTCATTCTTTTATACATTGATAAAATGTTAAATTATGCAAATTACTCTATTCTTGACATACATTTCTAACATTTTATAGCTTTGCATTTTATGATATTTCTTTGAACACTATTTCCCATTTACTTTTCAACTTCTCATTGAAAAAATAGATACTAGTCTATTTTCTGGTCATAGCACAGTTATCATAAGACAGCAGTATTGTTTTAGCTAGTATGCAGGTGAGAGTCATACTTCAATCAGGAAAAACCAAGCTTCTTGGGAAATAGAAAACATTCTTGGACCTGAACATGAATCACATAAGATCTACATTGAAAAGAGCTAATGTTAAAAAGTGAGTGTGTAAAATAGGAGTATAAGTTATCTTTACATGAAAAGCAGCAACGAAATGAGTTCAAGATAGTGATAAGTTCAAGCTTTGAAGTCAAGTTCTAGTGTATAAAGTTGGTTTTCAATTTAATCGAAACTCTAAGATATCTGTAACATCTACATCCTCATTCTGTGTCTCGTTATACTACAAGGTACTGAATACAAACTGTGTAATAAAAAATTTTTGTTACTATTCATGAATTATTCATCCCGTCTATCCAAAAGTTTCCTTAGAAAGAGCTTTCTGAACCACTCCATCAGCCTTGTCTGGATAAAATGCCAGCCAGGTACTCTTCTCTCTGTAAGGGATCCAGGCCCTGACCTGACTATCTCATTGTACGACAAGTTTGGTGTGGTGGATTACAGAAAGCACAAGATGCTCTATTAGTATAATTAGTCAGGGTGTTCCTTCATACTGATGATTTTTATCTGTAGTATTCACATTTTACCGTTTTTTAAAATAGAGAAATCACCAATCACTATATCTTTTCAGGTTGTTAATGTAAAATGACCTTACTCAGGCAAGAAAAACTAAGTATCACAACTCTTAGATTTTATGAGTCATTCTTATGTAACAAAAATAATTGATTTCTATCAAATCAATAAGTTCAAGGATTTTTCAATTTCAAAGTGAAGTCTTATCATTCAAAATGACAATGTAAACAGTGAGAAGTTGACCAAGGACTCGCTGTTGACTCAAGGACAGTTTACTCAAATTGTTCTGTCTTTGATTAGCCCAAGAATTCATGGTGTATATTTTTTGTAGCTTCTTCCACAACTGTAATTAATCACAGAAATTTGTCATTAATCTTTCCACCAAGGCTATGAATTCTTTTTGAATGAATGATGATTATTTCTTTGTGTTAAGTCTCTGAGCCCCCAGGCTCAGCCTCTCCAAATTCCATAGTTGAGTTTCTCCATGTTCTTCAAAGCTTTCTCTTTCAACATTTGGCTAAAAACAACATGACAGAACAGGATCCATTATCTGGGCCTATGAATTAATCTACATGGAGGTGATTCACGATTGTAGCACTTAACCCTGCTTACTGGAACACACAGATTTTGGAGAGTATTTTTGAGAATTGTGTCTGTAAGAGGGAGAAGAAAAGGTTATAGTGTGATCAAAGCATTTAATCCAGGCAGCCATCCATCCACAGGGACTCCTGTATGAAGGATTAGGCTACCCAGAGCAGCTGAGTTTACAAAGTTATAAAATTGTCAAAGGATTAGAAAATAGTAGGATTAGTTGTCTATTTGATTGTTCTGGGATTCTGATTCTAGATTATGAAGGATCAAAGGGATTGTTCACCTTTTCCTGTGTTGAGGTCTAGAACCCACTTTTTAACTGGTGTGGCAATGTTTATCAGTGCATAAGCGAGATTCCAGGCATTATGTTTAGCTTTTAAATTTATAGGAGCTGTTGCCTTTTTAACATTGAAAACACTCAAAATCTTCTCCTTCTGATCTTAGTCCACTTTTTCATGACAGCAAATTAGTTTTTGCTTTCACTTTTTCTTCTGTTTTCAGATTCTTTTATGCATTCCTTGACGTTTTTCTTTTTTTCTAATTTGTCCCTCTTCTTCCACTTCTTATTGTCTACCAGCCCTGTTATCATCCAAGTCAAACTAGGTATGAGTCTTCCTAGCTTCTGAGATTAGATGAGATCAGCCACGTTCAGGGTGGCAGACCATAAACTACTATACCATTCTCTATGACCTTAGACGGCCTTTTTCTTTGAGAGAGGAATTCTCAGCTTCCTCAAAGATTTTTCCATATAGAGAAATACATGAAAGAGGAAAAAGGCAAATCAGTTGAGTAACTTAGAGATGTTGGATTTTGAGAGAAATAGATTACAGTGCCTGGAAGCAAGACGTCCAACTATGTGATCCAATTATCATAAATCCATTTCCCTGTGGTAAGAATGTTTTGGTTAATAGAAAGAAAACAATGTGCAAAGTTGGATCAAACTCGTAGTGAATTATACATGGAAATAGGCAGAATCTTAAGCCGAATCAATCATCTATGAGAATTATTTTAACATCATTAGCTTGAGTAATGACCTGAGTGCCTAGTTATTAGGACATTTGAAAGAATTTTGAAATTCACATTGCTTTCTTAACTGTGTGGCATATTCTCATTCATTAATTTTGCTCTTCATTCTGTTTTATGCTAGGGACAGAGTGATGGTTCTAAAATTAATTGAACATCTTCCTTGTTAAATGTTTTATATTTGTTAGTGCTGTTAGTCTTCATGACTATTCTGAGACGTAAACTGTATTGCCATCATATTTTAGAGGATAAAGCTAAAAAACATTGTAGGTGGTTACTCAACAATGTTACATACTAATGTTGAAGCTTGGGCTTTAATTCAGGCCTGGCTCTGTTGATCAGGCATTTTGCTAACTACATATTTACAGTTCTAAGGCCATTATTGGAAACCACGGTGTCCTGTAAAGAGACCTGGGTTTTTGACATCAATTCCAGGAATGTTCAGGGTTACATGACATGAAAGGAAGGGAGCTGTAATTTTCAGATCAAATGATGTAAGAAAGTCAACAGGTCATGGAATTTTTCACTAACGTTACGCTAACCCTTTAGATAATCAGAGTCCCCTTTACTGGAACTAGATAGAGAGCACTGAAACTCCCTTTATTCAGATATTCAAGATTTTATTTAAATATTTATAGAGAATCTCATACAAGCAATGATATTATTTCATGTTTTCAGATCCTTTTAGTTTCAGGGAAGGACTAAACATGCAAGTAACAGCAAATAAATTCTATCAAATGTAATGTACCATTAATTTTAAGATATATTATTTGATTTTAAGATGTACTATCTATTTTATCTATTTTACTCTCATTTACAAAGAAAAAAAGATGCCAAACTATTCAGATCATCACTGTAAGTTTGGAATGTTCATGTTAGAATCAACAGTGAATGACTACTCAGTGTAAATGCATTTATAGTGATTTATAAATCGGATGAGGTTAGATGAAGAAGAGGATCAGAAAAACCTTTCTTGACAGAGTGATCTTTGAATTGAGTTTGGAAGAGTGAAGAATTATGGAATGGACGAGAGCAGTAAAGGATATTCCATGCAGATCAAATAGAATGGGTAAAAGGAAAATGTGCCTGCCTAGATCTGGCCCATTCTGGTGTTTCCTGGGATGATAAAGAGATGGGAGGCAACTGGACAGGGAAGCATAAAGACAGTGTGGTGGTTTGTGACAAAGGTCACAAGGTACAAGCTAGATTAGGGAGTCTTGAAAAATGTGCTAGAGTTTGCTTTCACCAGGCAAACTTCAAGCAGAAAGTTAAGTTTACCCTGACTGCCCCCTTTCCAGGTATATTCCCATTAGTTCACTCACATCTGAACATTGTCACTTCAATGTCCCTGCTGCACTTCTACAGTCATTAAGCGATGAATTATCAGAATTTGTGATTTGAAGGCTCTTGGTAAGATTGTCTTTTGTGAAGCTTACATTATTTCCTTTCTATTTTTTTCCTTGCCCTCTTCTTTACGCTGAAATCTGACATACTTCAAGGAAATAGGCAATACCATTTTTAGGCTTTGCCTTATTCTTCTCTAAGTGCAATTTTTAAAATTCTGTTATAATTTGAGCATGGCATTTTAAAAAATTCTGTTATACTTTGGGCTCTCTCATTGATTGCCTTTGATTTACTCTATTACATGGTGTTCTTTGAGTACAAGGGATATGGTCTTAATGTCTTATCAACTTTATATTAATATCTGTTCTGAGATCAACCTAGTGGATATAATAAATAACTGGTGTAATACTAAATATAATGAGTTATGTACATTCATGGAAAAAATTCCTTTTACAGACCCCTTGTTCTGCCTCTGAGTGGCAGCAAAAGGATAAAATATCCCTACATGTGTGTGCTGTCAGTCAGCCTCCAAGATCTCCTGCCATCCCATCCAATGATCCTTACCTCTTAAACTTCGTACTTTTGTGTTGTCCCCTACTACACTGTACCAGGTCTGGCCTCTGGAATCAAAGAATACAGCAAAAGCAATGTTATGTCACCACCAATAGGAAGTCGTAAAAGAATGGTACTGCCACCGTGGGGTTTCTTTCCTGGGTCACTTTCTCTGGGGAAGCCAGCAGCCATGTTCTGAGAGCACTTGTGTAGCACAAGGAGAGAGAGGTGCACACGTCAAGGATGGAGACAGCTGCACAACAGCTGCTAGAAACTGAGGCCTGCAAGCAACAGCATGAGTGAACCTCAACGAGTTCCCCTAATTCTCAGTGACAGCTAATCTGGCCAACACCTCGATGGCGACCTCAACAGGGAATCTGAATCAGAATCACTTAGCTAAATGGCTGCTGGATCCTTGTCTAGGGTAACCGTGAGATAATGTCTAGTAGTTTAAGTTTCTCAATGTGGGGGTAAATTGGTAGCTAAGACAAACATCATCCCAATTATATTTGACTTGAGGTTACATAGACACCATAAAATGGGCACTTTATAACTTTGCCTTGATGTTAAGATAAATCTGTGTTACAGTTTGGATTTAGGGTCACATACACCATAATCCATCCAATCTAAACAAGACCACAAGACAAGAGGAGTGGAGTGGTAGAAAGAAGGTTCAGTTCTCCATTGGAGAAATCAGCTTGTGCTCCAGCTCTGTGACTTACTGCTTAGTTACCAATGGGGAACTTAATTTATCTGTGTTACATCATGGCCTCCACCCTAGAAAAAAAAAGGCATAATAATTTATTCCTTGCGTATATTTAAGATTAAATGAGTCAGTATGCATAGTAGAACTTTGTAAACTATAAGACTCCATGTAAATATATGGGACTTTAAAAATTATAATGCTTCTGTGGTTTTGCCGCAACAGGTCTGGTTTCTTCAATCCATTGGAGGAAGATCAGCCATTCTCTTTCTGAGGAGACTTTTGGCCTCTAGGGGACTTGAGTGCCAGGCACAAAAGTACTAGTCTCAAGCTTTTTGACTTACCCTGGCACATTCTAACCTTTTCAGGTCTCTAATCTTCTGCACTGAACTTGGTTTGCAGAGAAAGATATCAAAGAGTATTGACTGATTAACACAGAAGTTTTGACCTGCTTTATTTCCATCCTGGTACAGTTCACCCTCCTTAGGCAACCTGGTGGTCCCCTGCTCCTGAGAGGTCACCATACTGATGCCAGACTTAGTGTGAATCCCCCATTGGCATAGCACATTGCAGCCCAGAACTCCTGGACTCAAGCCGTCCTCTACCTCAGCCTCCTGAGTACTGGGACTACGGCCGTATACCTGAGTAAGCACTTTGAGGAAAACAATACGCAGTATAAGAACCATTGTTAAATTGCTATCATCTCATTTTGAAATCCTATGATAAACCATTGTTTCTATTGTCATTGTCATTTTGCTTTTATTATTGTTTTTAATTGTTTATTTGCTCCTTGATTTTTTTATTTTTTTCTTTTTAAAATAAAAAAAATAAAAACAAAGAGAATTGAAAACAGAACATGCCCTTCTAAGCGGTGAACTCAATACGGTTGCTTACAAATTGAGGAAAACTGTGTGCTTTGTATATGAGGCAGGGAAATGAATGGGTCTGCATATCATGAAAAAGGTTCCACATGCCTAATTCCTGAAAGAAATTATAAAAACAATGGAAAATCAATCCTCACTTTTAAGCTTCTAAATAGAAGCAATAAATCACTCCAGCTGGTTTTATCATGTATTAAAACAAACATTTTTATGTTAACTTTTGAATATAAATAGTTAACGTGCGGCATAACTATTTGAGCACATGAGGGGCCCCATGTAGAGCGGTGGTCCCATTAGATTATATCACCCAGAGATGTCACAGCCAGCATAGTTTAAGTGCTTTCTGAAATGTTTACACTATTAGAAAATCACCTAACAGTATATTTTTCAGACCACATCCAATTGTTTAGTGATACATGACTATACTCATAATTCACAATGTATTTTTATAAATGCTAAATTTAGTGCTAAAATATAACTTTTTGATAAAACTCTTTGTGACAAAATCATGACATTCTCTCATTACACAATAGCATTGGAGTTTTTCTAGGGGCTAGAATGTTAGAATTTTAATAAATCTGATAATCACCACCTCTACCTTTTCTCAAAAAGGTTAGATTTTAAGTAATCTATTCTAAGACTTTGGGGCAAGGTATGTTAAAAGTTCTGTAGTAGATACTGTCAGTGCCCAAATCCTATTTCCTCAAATACCACACAGTCGGAGGACTTCTTCATGTGAACCCCTGAAGCGCTCTGCCTGAAAGCTTCCTTTGAGTTCAAGGACATGAACATCCCTAACAGCCTAATCTCCAAAGGGCAGCAATTGGTTGATAAAACAGTCTTGCTCCCTCACCAGTCCGTCAAGACCACTCTGAGGAGTGCTGTTGCCTGGGAGACTGGAGCTCCTGTTGCCTACAAGCCTGTGCACTCCCACATCCTGCACTGGATTCCTTTCTCATCTGTCACACTTCTTGCTCTTCCAAAGAATCCCGTTTTCTTCCTAAATAAACTATATGGACTTGGATTACTGTCTCAAGAGTTTACTGTTGGGGAAAGATTTGACCTAAAATATTTTTTTAATTTTTCTAAAAATATTTCCATCCAGTTCCAAATTACACATTAAACTGATCTTCCTCAGTGACATTCCCTCGGGAAAATGTGCCTGCATGCCATTGTAGAAAAGTTTGTCACAGAGTTATTCAAGCCAGAACAATGTATCAGAACCACATTTTTCACAGACATCAGCTGCTGTATATTGAGGTGAAATGTGCTAAAGCAAAGATTTTTCAAAAGAAATAAAATACCCTTATTAAATGCATGTCTACCTTGGGTTACATAATAAAGAGTGCCTTTTATCCAGGTACCCTTCACAAATTAGTTTGTAATTTCACCAACTTCTCTTGGGTCTGGTAAGTCACCAACTACTTCTTCACAGACACACCTGGGTGAAGGAGGTGATGGCTGCCAGAAAAATTTGTCCCGTAGTTTGAGGGTGGGAGCTTGTAGCCCCACCCTCTAACCTGGAGATTGAGTCAATGACCAATGGATGGGAGTTTCATCTGTCAGTTAAACCCCCTAAAGGAGAGGTGATGATCACAGCAAGGCTTTTACCTTGCTCTGTACATCTCGTCCTTTACAATAAAGCAGCAAACACAATGAATGCTTCTTTGAGCTGTGGGAGACACTCTAGCAAATTACTGAACATTTCTTCTCTTTTGATAGCTATTGTTTCTCTGGCTGATTTAAGTCTGGTTACTAGTGCCTCAGGGATGGGAGAATCCAGATAGTGACTCTCTGGGGAGCTTCTGCCCCCTGCATTGCTCCCTGGGCTGGAAGGTCCACTATGCTTTCCTTCCTGCCTAATCCAAACCGGTTCTCTGTATCACTTAATGTGGTACCCAAGGAAGAGGAGGAACTGAACACTGTCTGAGTGAATGAAGGTTTAACTGGTCTGCAATTCTTCATAAACAAAAACTGTTTCACAAGTCAGAGCCGAAGTGGTCCTATTGCATCTTGTTCTGTTTTTCACTGGAGGAAAAACATCTGTTCCCCAACCCATTTAAACGGCATGTTATATACACTGAGACTGTAATTAAGTCACCCGCAGCCTTCTCCTCTTCTGGCCAACCACCATCATTTCCCTGATTCCTTCCGACTAAGCCTGAGTTTCCAACTCTTTAATCATTTCTGCTCTCTTCTAGATCCAAATGTCCCACTTACTTTTAAACTGTGGAGACTCAAATGGAAATCTATTGTAATGATACTGTAAAAGTTTGGCAAATTTCAGAGGAAACCATCTGTTTGGTCCTGTCTCATTATCTTCTGCTGCCTTTTCATTAAAGGATTCTCAGGAAAAGCTGTAAAATTTATTTTTAAAATTAATTCAACCATTTCTTTTCTGGTCTAGATTTTTGTATTTATGCACATACAATTTCTACACAAAAAAGGGTTCATAAATGGAAAGATTACAAACTCACAAATGTAAGTTTCTATAAAATATTTTGAATATGATTTTAGAGTCTGGATGCAGAATGACTGCTCATTTAGCATTTTTAATGCACATTTTTTTACCATATTTAAGCTATTTTCTAACTTAAAAATATTTGTGTTGTCTTTATTTGAACTTCTCCTATGCCTTTGGTATAGATCATTGAATAAGGATGAAAGTAATGGTTTTACACAACGCTTCCTGCATGCAAGGGAAGCGTTTCACATGTGTCATCTTATATTATCTTCATAACAGCCCAGTGAGCCCAGTATGCTAAGTACCAGTGGCATCCCCATTGTTTCAAATGAAGAAAATGAAGCAAAGAGAAGCTAAAAATTCAGAAATCCAGTAAATGAAAGTCACACTTGGGATTCGAACTGCACTAGCCTCATTATCTGTGTTTTTCTAGTGACATGCTCCCATATATTTACAAATATTGAGGCACACTGGCTGCTGTATAGCTTTATTCTTTTTGGTTACCCTTAATGTAGTTTTGTGTCTAAAGTTCATTTTTTTCAGTAAAGTTTGAGTGTCCTTTACTCAAGATGTTTGGAACACGAAATGTTGCAGATTTTCTTTTCTGGTTTTCATTTTTTTGAGGGGAACATATAGATATATAGATAGATAGATAGAAGACAGAGAGACAGAGAAACAGAGAGACAAAGAAAAAGACAGAGACAGAGAAAGATATATATATAGAAGAGAGAGAGAGAGAGAGAGAGAGAGAGAGAGAGAGAGAGAGAAGCACAGAGGAGAGAGCAGAGAGGGAGAAGGGAGAGAGGGAAAGAGAGGGAGAGGCAGAGGCAGAGGGAGATATATTAGGGAAGGGACTAAGCCTACACACAAAAATTATTTGTATTTCACGTATACCTTATACACATAGCCTGAAAATAGTTTTTATACTATGTTTTTGACAATTTTGTACGTGAAACAAAATTTCATAATGTGGAACTTCCTACTTGCAGTATGATGTCCATGATCAGGGTTTTGATTTTTGGAGCATTTTGGATTTTTGGCTTAGGGATCATCGACCTGTACAATAATTATAGCTCAGAGCTGATGCTGGTTTGATTACAGAACTGACTCATGATTATTTTCAGCTGGTAGACTTTCATTGCTTTTTTTACATTAAAACAGTTTTATTTAGTTTTTGCTCTGAGGTATGAACCATACAATTGATAAATATTGGTGAATTTAACTTCCTTATGGTCAAATATTGAGCTTGTCTTGCTGCCATGTATTACAAAGGTAACCTCTAGGAGCCCTGTACATTTGTCCCAGGTAGCTGTGATGTACATCTTGGGCCACCCACAAATACAGAGGTGCATTTGTTCTTCTCTCCCTAAATGTAATTCCTTTCAATCAGCTTTGCAGACCATGTGGCCCTGTTGTTACTGTGGAAGCCTTCCTATGGGCTTGCAGAAACTCTACTCCTTTGCAGAGAACACGGGAGACCTTTCCAAGAACACCCTTGGGAGTGTTTAATTGGTAGTGCTGAGTTGATGCTCTGGTAAACTAAATTCAACTGGAAGTGTTATTTAAATTTTTACTTACACTTTAGCAAGGCAATTATTTTTTCTAAAGAAAAATATGCTATTCTAGTTTATTTTATTTGAATTAATAAATTTGAAATAATATCAAGTGCTTAAAAAACTCAAACCCTCAAGTGCTGTTTATAATCATTTAAGAGGAAGGTTTGCGAAAACACGGAAGTCTCTCTCCAAATGTGCCTTTGTGCTTCCTGTCTGTACCCAGGACAGGAAACAGTCCCTACACACAAGCATTTTAGGAAATTTCTTCTTCACCCAGTTTCTACCATTAAAAAAAAAAGTTCTCTAGAACAAAGATGTTTCTTTTAAAATATTGTATATATATATATATATATATATATATATATATATATATGAAGAAATATTCAAGCATCAAATATCTCCTGGTATGCCGTAATTTTAAGAGATTCACAACAAAACATTAATATTTTCCTTTCAGGAAATTGAACACACTGTTAGGAGATGACATGGGCTTTTCATTCCATTTCATATTTCCTCAGTTTTTTGGTTAAAATCTTGATGTGTATTTCTTTACAAATAGTTATATGAGCAGTGAGGTCATTTTTCTTTTTATTATGTTAGAGAACAAACTTTTTTATATTAAAGAGAAAAATAAAAATAGCATAAAACAGAGTTTCAAAACAGTGTAGCAAGAGTTATAATAATGAGTACACTGTGTGCTGTGTTCATCTTGACTTGGTCTTCATAGCGTTATTGAGAATAACAGATATAGGCATGATATCTGTCCAAACAATATTAGCAAAAATCTTATTTTCAATGAACTAAGAGAGGGTAATTTGTTTTCATAAAATTTTCCAGGTTAAACAGAAATAGTCTTTAAAAATGCAAATTGCTTCTTTAACCATATCATTAAAGCTTAAATAATCAATGTATTTCAACAGTTGTCTGACTTTGAAAGGAAAAGTGCCTATTTTTAAATGGTAGCACTCCATGGCTGTAGCTTTGTTTTAAAATAAGGAAAAGAACTTAAATGAAGTTAAATAATTTATGTTTACACAGCTAATTAATGACTAAAGCACCAATTAGTACCCAGGTCTCTTAACTCCAGCCAGCACTTTTTGCAAGAAATTGTGTCTTCCCTACATGTTAATTATTTGTATTTTCAAAGTAATGTTTTAACTTGTGAATGTAAAAATTCAAATATATGCCACTGGTTTAATGGTACCATAAATCTAAGTATTATAATATGGGTGAAGGAGAAATATAGTGATTTCTATGTCAAATGATTTCAGCTAAGTGCTGGAAATAACACTCAGTTCAAAATAAAATGGTGCTCAGTTGGAGAAAACCTCATTTTTGAGGAATAAAGTACTCTAGATAAAAAATAAGGATCTAACCTAAAGATTTATAAGCTGCCATTCTTTGGGGTTGTAATGAGAACTTCTATTTATAGCTCATAAAAACACTTCAATTGCAAATATCTTCCAGTTTTTTAAAAGGCTTGTAGAGATACACGTGTTCCTATAAAAGCCTGATATGCAGTGTATGTTTCATTCCAGGATTTTGCAGTTATAAAAAAAAACTAATAATAGGCTAGAAAAAAGTAAGATGAATAAAATTACCAGCATTATTGCTGAAACCTAATTTAAAGGTAGGCCATATTAAAAATACACCTCAGTAGAGAAGTATGAAATTGTGGCTTTTTAAAAATTAGAATCAATATTGTTTCTAAAGAGAGGCTATTAATACTATTTATAAAAAAGCTTAGCTCAGCTCTTATAATTAGTGAACAGAGATCCAGGATCCTTATTGTGTCCTTTCTTTGTCTGTGGCTTGTGGAAACATGTGTACACACACACACACACACACACACACAGACAGACAGACACACACACAGGCACACACACAGCTCTGTGGATGGTTCTTCTCCATACAGAAGAGTTACCTAGCACAGAGCAGGCATTCAACAGTCAATAAATCAGTAATAATTGCAGCTTTCCCATCTCTACTCCAAACCCTTAATTTTGAAAAGTTGTAAGAAATTACTCCTATTCTTTCCTGTTCTATTTTTGAACTGGAAATACATGAACGAAATGAGCTAGCTACCTATTTATAGATGTCTGGAAGTTGAATTTTTGTGATGAAATAAATTCTCATTTTATCATTTTTTTTTTCCTGGAGATGATTGTCATTGTTAGATTTGCATTATTCTCACTTACTATGCCATTATGGGATGATAAATTATAAATTTATGTTTTTATTTTTTCATATGAAAATTTAACTGGTCTACACAACAGGCGGGGACAGGGATGACGAGTTTGAAGAAGAGCCTGGACAAGGAGGGGCCGGTGCGGAATCCATGGACTGTGGAAAGTCACTGCGCCCAGCAAGGAGGCCCGCAGGGAAGACGGGACTTGTACACAAGGCCAGCCTTCTCCCCAGGTAAAGGAAAACACACAAGTGACGACCCTGACAAGATAACAACCAAGTCGGAGCACTTTAACAAAACTGAGTGTGCCTACCACACGATTTAAGCAGAAAGTCTTTGAGCAAGACTTAAGCATATGGAAAATATTTTTAAAAGTGGGTACATATACTGGGACAGAAAGAATTTCTAGGGAAGCTAAGGATAGTTCTAGATTTCTTGTCATGTCTTGGGACTGTTAGGAACCAAAGGGAGTTTTCACTTTAAAAGAAAATGAAAGAGACAGACCTCATTAAAAGAATAATGTTAAATTAATTTTAGCTGCAAAATAGCATTGCTGTCATTTAAAGTAAAGGCAGAGCTGCCAGCATTGCTGCCACAGGTTCAGTTCATTACAGCTAGTGATGGACCCTGAGGACATGAGAGAGAGAAGACCTAAGTACCCACAGAGCATGTCCGGGAGTGATTAAAATTCACTGGTTCACGAGTCCTTCCAAACACTTTCTGGTCCATTCATTGAAACTATGGAAAAATTGGGAACTCACATTTCTAACTCTACAATGTGGAAAGCTTAAATTATAAAAAGATGGAAATGAAGGAAATGTTGAAAACAAGAAACACCAATTTAGTAATAGCTAATCTGAATTTATTGGTATTTTTTAATTTAAGAAAATGCAGAGGAGATAAAAGGATCAGAATTGTAATGAAGTTCCTATCATAATGTATCAATGGAAGGGAAAAAGGGGGCTTTCATAAAGCTTGTACAAATGAAGGGCAACACCATCATCCAGACTCTATTTATATCTTATTATAATAAATATTTGAGTTGCTCTTTACATAATGCATATGCTAATAAGAAGTCCTTAAAAAGTCAGTTGACCTCCTTGAACATGCCAATATCAAATGAATTGGAAACTATCTTTTAAACATTAGAATTGCTACATTTGGTGAATGCTTTCCATGATCCTAGCATTGTTTAAGGCAATTTACACTCAATTTCATTGAACTTTTCTAGGAGCTTCATGAAGAACTACTGCTTTCATACAGTAGCAGGGTAAAATGAGAGAGGGTTAGTAACTCATCCAAGGACACATTGACAGTAAATAGAGGAGCCATGGCTTAAATCTAAGTATGGATCTCTCTGATACAGAGCACATGGTCTTTCTGTTATGCCACACTCTGACATCTCCATCTGAATTAAGAAGATTTCATAGTTTAAGGAGGAAGAGAGAGTATTCTGAGGCATGGAAACCAAAGGCAGTGCTACTGGGGGCAGACAGCCAGAGGAGGAGAGGTAAGGTGGTGAGGCAGAAAATCAGGTGTTCAATGAATGATGATGTTGATGGGAAACAGGAAGGCATGCTTAGGAGAAGAAATGACAGGATAAGTAGGATTCTCCCTTGAGTGAAGTTCACAGAGGCCTGCGTGGATCCTTCCATGACTATGAAATAAAAAGAACCATATCCAGATGGTCATGATAGAGGACTCTTGTAGAAATGGAGGAAGGATTAAGACACACGGGTGGAGACATGGTCACTGACACTGCAGAGATAATGCATCCTTATTTTGATTTTTAGCTCATTATGAAAGATAGAAAAGTCATTTAAAGATTTATGATTTCAGAGGTTTGGGATACAATTACCTGTTTTGTCATTTTCTTCTGTTAATATTTAAAGCTGTCAGTGAGTGAGGGTGCTTGCCAGGACTGGTGTAGGGAGAGGCAGTGATGGTTCCTTATCTTTTCTAATGCATACTGAAGATCATGGTAGACCAGATATCAACATTACAATCTGAGCTTTTAGTATCATCTTCCTTTATTCTCATGATACACCAAAAGGAATTCAGAGAACTCAGGATGATGCTGGATATTCTAGGGGAAAAAAGATAATATACAAAGTAAGAGAAAATCTTAGGTACTTAGAAATTTTGATTAGTTATTCTTTTTTTAAATTTTTAAAATTTTTTAAAGAAGATAAAACAATACAACCAATCACAACAAACCAGTGTAAGAGATATATGACCTCAAAACATTACAAAATTAACAATAGTTACCATAGTGCCTTTAGATGGTTTCAAAATAGCTGCAGATACCTTCGGACATAGTAAAAACCAAACAGAACAGAATAGAATAGAAACAATACAAACAAAACAATGAATGCAATAAAGCATTTCAAACACGCTAATAGTAAACCCAAAATTGCTATCATAATATGTCTTGCTATCCTTGAAATAGCTTCTCCTGCCATCAGATTTAACATAATCAAACAAAACAAAAGAGGATAAAACCCAACCCAACAAAACAAATGGAAACAATATACGGTCTCGAAACAAGAACATAGGGAGTCAACAATGGATGCAACCCTCAGAAGGAGATCCCCTCTAGATGCCACACCATAGTGGCACCATATATCAGTACATATACTGATATATGAATCCATGATCAGACCACTGGCCCTAGACCTGCAGTGTTAGTGCAACACCAGAGCACCACAGGGGCATCCAATTGCATTTCACCTGGATAGCTATCATCACAGCCTGTGTTTCTCTGGATAAGCTGGTGGCTTGGAGGGAAGGTTGGTACTTCTTGCTTACCAGCTCATATGCCAGAAGGGGCTGGGCACTGGCTGTTCCCAGTCCTGCGGCGGCCTGCACATGGCGCGTGTTTACAGACTGGGTTTGTTTGCTGGTGCGGCCATTGTTTTCTCTTGATCAGAGCTATTCTTAAGTGGAAAGATTCTATCATGTAGTAGAGCTGTAGAAAGAAGTGGCCTAACATTGAACAGTAGATAATAATAAATGGAAAACCAAAGAAAAGCTATATTAAAACAAAAACAAAAACAAAAGCAACACCTATCTTAATGTGACTGAACAATGTATAAACTGTTTTAACACAGTTATAACTAAAAAACTAGCTAAGTTTCTTCAATTCACATTTCAAATCATTTTAGGATGAAATGTTTTTGGTCTCTCTCCCTAATGTATGGGTAGAAAATTCTATTTCTAAATAGATATATTTTTACTGTTTCTTATTAATGTAAAAATATAACACATGTTCTCTTTTCCAGAAGTTTAAAAAAATAAAAATTCTTGAAATGAAATTTGCAAACCACAGAACAATCTAAAGAAAAAGGAAACAATGTCATCACCCAAAGACAACAGACTTGGGTATTTCCTCCAGGGCTCTTTGCATGTCTCTGGGAAGGTGACAGGCTTCCATAGCACTCTTTCCAACAGCCAAAATCAACATATGTACTGTTCCTGTTGCTCCCTGGTACTCATGCTGCTAAGAAAATAGGAAATTCATGATCATGGCTGTGTAACCTTAAGTCTGCACTTATCCTAAAGACAAAAGAAATGATTCTATCCACTCTGCAAAGTGATAACCCCATGGCTAAAAAATCAGACAAAAGAACAAGATTCTTACATTATAGATAGCACATAAAATAACTTCAATTTTCCAATTTGATCTTTGTGGCTTAGCATATTCAAAGTTCATAAATGGCTTCCTGATGATCCAGCAGAAAACTCATCCATATTTAGGCCTGGGTCTCAGATTCTTGGTTTCATTATTGCTCTGGGGAAGATGCTCCACTAGACACTTTTCATACTTAAATCTAAAGATAGTCATGGATTTGGGCATGCGTCTCCTGTGTTAGACAGATTCTGAAGTAATTTCTCTTCTAAATCCTTTCTTAACTCAAACATTAAAGCTGCAAAGCCTCATTTTCAAAAATTATTTAGGAAGTATTGGTTTTACTGTTCCTTTTTTCAACATTATTATTATTTACCCCTCTTGGATTTGTGTTTCATTTACTGGAGTATGCTCACAAGTACTATCTTTTCAAATCTGAAAAATTTGAGGTTGGCTAGTTTTTGTGCAATACCTATTAACAGTGTCTCAGAACTGGTGTTTTATGAAATATATATATGGGGGAACAATGGCAGAAGTTTAATAAATTTATGTTGACTAAAAGTATTGAAGTCTCAAACCAAATTTGATTCTGTTATTAAGATCAAACTTCCTGACCAAAGAACCCCTGAGGTCCATTCATTCAAATGGACCTCACACAAAAGATTACTAGGAATGTATATTTATAGTATTCCAGTACATGGTATTTTATTTTTAATCCCCCTATGACATCATATTGTATTGCTGAATTATAGACAAATAAACAGAAGTGGGAAATTTACCCTGCTTTCCTAAGGTATTAAAATAGAAAATTCCTCAAATAAGATAGATTAAATAAAGCTGTGAGTTTGTTAGTATCCCTTTTACTCCATCCTCCCATTAAAGACAAATTAAATCAGAAGTATGTAAGATAAGAAAGTGCGTATCCTCTGCTTATGAACTATTAGACCACTGAGCCCAGTTTACTTCTGTTACCAACTTACAAAAAGTGAGAAAATAAAATCTGAATAAGAGTTAATGCTTAGGAAGAACTCAGGCCAGAACCCTAGGCCAGAGTAGCAACACTATTTGAAATAAGACCTTTAAAATACTAATTTTAAAGCTATAAGTGGTTAATTCTCATTTCTTTCTTCTGAGTTATTTGTACTCAGAATTCAAATTTTCCAAGCTGAAGTGTCTCAGGCATTTGAACAAACATAAAGATAATGTATTCTAGTCTGGAAATACAGAGTTAAAGTTAAATGACAAATCTCTTTTTGGGGACAAGTTAGATCCTGCTGGGTTTGGAGAATGAATATGACAGTCTTCACCTTCATATCCTGGAGGAACTCCATCATGGCCCTGGAATTCCCACTTGGGAACTTGAAACAAGCTTGATTTCATTCTCTGCAATGAACATATGGTGCATGTACAAATAGCTTCTAAGCCTTTTGATGTTCATTAAGAGGAAGGAGTGGGGGTCTGTTTCCTGGAGAAGTATGGGGCACTAGGGAGCATTAAAGAAAGAAACAATGGCAGAGGAAATGGCAGTCTTTTGCACTCATTATGTTTTTGTGAACAATGAATTTCGTAATTTTGGGGACTTTGAATGGAAATGTTGCAGGTTCCAGTCCTGTTTCTACCGCTGTCTTGGGGGAACATGCATAGTACCTCTACACTTAGATGCTCATTTGAAAACAACAAGTCAACATCCTACTTACTTCCCTTAGTCTTCTTATGAAGATAATAAAATTTCAGTGATTACATTCACTGGAAAAAAGTCTTGTGGAATAGCTTGAAAACTTATTAAAAGGCATGACTATCGTCATTTTTTCTGTCTTCCAATTTTGCACATTTATTTTGCTTTCTTAAAGATAGAGAATAATAGAAAAATGTAAAGAAGAAAATGATAGCCCTTAATAATTACATCAACTATAAATATATAACTTTTAACGCATATCCTTACAATCATATCAATATGTATATATGGTTTTGTCTCTGAAGTAAAATTTAAACGAGTGATTTTTGTTTATTAAACAGAGTTATTCTAATAGATGACTAGTGTGATTTTACTTTTAATAAAAACTTTCTTTTAGGGGCTGGGGATTTAACTCAGCAGCATAAGGGCCTGTCTAGCAAGTGTGAGGTCATGAGTTTGATCCCTGGTACCAAAAAACAAAACAAAACAAAACAAAACTTTCTTTTAAGCAAACTATCCTAATTTTCATTTTGTCTGACCTTGAAGTACAGAAATAGTTCAACACATTTTAAATTGCCTTTGTTCAAGTCAGATATTTTGCATGCATTAGCAAATGGGACATTCAAATCTTTGGATTCCAAAGTTTCAGAAAAAGAAATCATAGTACTCTAAACAATGCTTTCTTCATAAATTCACAAATAAACTATTCGAGTTTAGCTCCATTCAGTCAAAACCACACTTAAGTGTATGAACTCAGGACTTTCTGTACTGAATATGGTTGAACAATAAGTAACCTAGTAACTATCATCACCTATAACTTCCAACAAACTGTTAGAAAGAAAAAGTACAAGCCATGGTCCCTACACATAAAAAGAGATGATTCCTCATCCCCAAGAATTTGTAAGAGATTTTAGACAAGCTTGGCAGGAGAATTCTTCCATGTCACTTCTATGGTGACAAGTAATTAAATAATTCAAGAGGAAGAGTTACATACATTTCAAATGTTACTGGCTTTGACTTCCATTCCCCTCATGTTTGTGTTTAGAGCTCTGCATTGTTTCTAATTTCACCTCTACTTCTAAAAGTTATCAATCTTTTTTAAGGACATAAATTAAAGCAAGAAAAACTTTCTTTGACCCTATGTGGTACTCCATAGTGGCATGTACAGTGATCTAAGTTTTACGTCCACCTATTTCCCTCAAATCTCATTCTTCCCATTCTGCCCAGTCCTGGGCATATGGCCTCCCTGTTCAAAGTGACATTTCGCAGCTTCACATGCAAACTCGTGGAGTGTGAGCCTGTGATTAAGTTCTTACCATGAGAGCTCCTGGATATGAGCCTTAAAAAAACTGCTCATCCTAAACTTGCTCTTTAATCCTTGCACCTTGGATTTGCTGAGACCCAACTTTGCCCTTTGAGGTGGGGAAAATGACTGCAAGACGAGCCAGGAGCAAGACAGACAGCAACTGTGGCCCTAAATGGCTTTTAGGAGTGGAACCACCCACTGAGTCTGTGGTGCCCACTCCTATGGTTACACGAAGAAGGAGCATGCCTCCGTCTGATTTGAATATTGTCTCTTCTTTTAAAAAATAGTTTTCACACTTTTTAAAATTATCACTTTATGGGGTTGGGGATTTAGCTCAGCGGCATAAGCACCTGCCTTGCAAGCAGGCAGTCATGAGTTTGATCCTTGGTACCAATAAAAACGAAAAAGACAAAAAAAAAAAGTTATCACTTTATGCTTATAGTGGATACATAATAATTTCATTCATCATGGGGAGTTTGTACCTGTACCTAATAAATGTATTAGAATACATTGAAATACATAGAAATGTCAATTCTTTTTACTTCCCCACGCCTACCCCTTCCCACCCTCCTTCCCTCCATTTCTTGGTCTCCTTTCTGTCTTTTTTTAAAGCATCGTAGTGTGAAATCTTTTTTAGTCCTTTGGTTTCTAACCAGTAGAAAATTACTGATTTCATTTTACAAGTCAGGAAAAGTGAGCTTGGTGGAGGTAAATCATTAATGTTTGGGAATTTTTTCCCAGCCTCCCCGAGCCCCCAGGAGTGGGTATTTCCACTAAATCACAGTGAGCTCCTTTACAGTGCTGCAGAATAAAACTGAGTGTGCAAGCCTGATCACACTGGGCCACTGGAGGTCGCAAGTCAAACTCTCTTTAATCTTCTTGTTTCTGGATCTCAAATGAGCACCTTTTTGCCCGACAGTCCTCCTCAAAAGATTTGCTTTCACAGGACAGCCTGACCTCATGTAAGGAGTTTTAAAAGCACTTTTGAGGTTGCAGGTTACATGGCATTATCCCAGCTTATCTCTCCTGATGGGCAGCAAAGGAAGAAGGTAACTCTTTCCACTTGAATACCTCATCGGATTCTGTCCCCTAGGGAGTGCATTATTCTTTATATAAAGACATCAATCATCTTGTTCTACAAAGTCCAAATAAATATAATTAACACCAAATAGTTCTGCTGATCAAATAACACAGCCATAAAAAGGATAATCTTGACAAAATAAATGACTAGGGCCTCCTTGAAAAGTCAATAAGGCAAAAGCCCCGAGAGTAAATTAAGACGAATGGGAAACCAGCTGGAAGAAATCAAACAGGCAAAGCAGGTGGGTTGGCTTGTGTTTAGAAAGATGAAACACAGCGTGAGGCATTGCACATTTACACAAAAGCAAGATCCATAACCTCTGCAGGCTTTGAACTGAGCTCAATGCATGACTTATTTAAGAAGAGCTAGTAGCTGGGAAATGGTTGAACGAAGAGTGTCAAAGCCAATTCTGAAGATGTTTTCTTATGCTGCCTCTGTTTTTATTTGCTGTGAAGGTTGCCAAATAGCCAGGGGCAGATGGTTCTGCACCACATGTAATTCTAAGTGATGTGAGGGATGCATGATTGACTATGTCCCCGGAGTAATAGAAAAGGAGGAATTCTTGTAAAGATGGCCTCTGTTGTGTTGGATAGCAGTGAAGCTGGCAAGGGGTGAACAGACTTTCAATAAACTATTTCGTATTGGGACAAAAGCAGATACTGAGCCAAACAGCCCTGAATCACTCCAAACACATCTGTGGACATTCAAAAATCTCACAAACTGATCCACAGTGCCACCTTGAATACATGCTCAAACAAGATGATTTTGCATCCAGCAATCTCACCACCTTTTCCCAAAAAGCACATCTTGCTGTTGTGGAAGTAGATTTAGATTCATCTTGGTTGATTCCATTTTTGGCAGGTTCATTATGCCAAAAATAATCAAACTATTATTGGTTCTTTCTGTTTGGACCCCTTGAGAATGCTTCAGAAGTTGTATTCAAAGAGTATATACATAAAAATCAGTGCCAATAACCTCTGCCTAAAAGCCTCAGAATCAGCCTTTCCCCATTTCTCAATCAAAAAAGTTAACAATGGACAAAAGCTATCAAAGACAAAAATTTTCAGAATTACAGAATTCTTACATCCCACTGCAGGATAGGTAGAATTAGACTGGAAAATGAAGCTGAGACTCACAAATGTCAACTCCTTGCAACACAGAAAGCTGCCTAGGTGGAAGAAAGGAGAAAAATCCATAAACAGTTTTCCCCAGACCAACAACACTAGCACTGTACCAGAAAGAAAGGTGGGCAGTGGTCTCTCTTGCACAAGTATAGTGGTCAAAGAGCCTTCGGAGTGAGTCCACCAAACTTTCCTCATATACACTCATTTCCATGAATGTACCTCTCTATCTGCAAATTAATGTCCTCAGAAAAAAACTCATAAAGGAGGAGCTCATAAAGTTGTCAGATTCAGCAAATAAAAATACCTGACATGCTGCTCAGTTAAGTGTGAATTTCACATAAACTAAAAGTAATCATTAATATAATTATGCCCTAAATATTAAATGGGAATAAAATTATTTTTAGCATATGTCCTAAATGCTTATGAAACATACTTACAATAAAAATTATGTTATTTATCTGATAGTCAAACTTAAGAGGGCATCCTGTACTGAATCTGACAAGATGAAGAAAAGAGAATAATAGCATGATTGCATTGTCCCATGGAGATACAGTGCTTTAGGGTGAGGTAAAGACACAGAAGACTTTGCAATGATCTAACAGGATGTTACCATCTGTATTTATTAAAATTGTTCAGAAGATTATAGCCTGGAAAGGATAATATCTCAAATCTTCCTAATATAGGCAGTGCTACTCAATTCTTAAAAACTGAAATTGGTCCAGAAAGGTTATTCATTGGCCTGTGTTTTAGTTGACTTCTAGATAGATTCCAGCCTACAATGAAAATCATACAGAGAAATTCACACACTCGTCAGTTGAAAACAGTGAGTCTAGACAATTTGTTTCATTAATTAAGAATAAACACAGGATGAAATGGGGCAGAACTCAATGATAGAGCACTTGCCTAGCATGTGGGAGGCCATGGGTTCAATCTTTAGCACTGAAAAAAGCCACTAACAAAAAAGAATAAAGGAGGAAAATTAAAAAGAGGAATCTGCATTTTATATTTTGCGACATGGGAAAATGGTTACTATTCAATAAATCCACATAAAAAGGTATTGCTAATGCTTCCTGATATACTCAGTGATATGCAGAAGAATACAAACTTCCTGCAAGAAGACCTAGCAGAGATAAAGATGAACTAAGAAACCAGACAAGTGAGAAAGGTCAAGAGACTGATTCTGTAGTAGGACTTTTAGCATCTTCATTGGTGTCAGCAAAGGAATGAACAGATCACTACTACTGAATCAGTATTTAAACTTGCAAATGTCCTCTTAGGATCTGTAAATAAGTGAAAGATTAAAAATAATGAATTGATAATAGCCAGAAAGGACAGAGAACCCTGCAAGTCTCAAGAACAAACAATCCAAATTAATTAAAGCCGAAAAAAAGTACTAGGTTTGCCTTCTGCCATCACAATTGCCAAGAAAGAGTAGAGAAATATCCATAAAATTTGAATAAAAGTTGATTCCTCCAAGTTCCTATTTACCCAAATTATCTTCTTATGTAAAGAAATGAAGACATGAGGCTGTAAGATTATCACAGTACTGGCACAGGACTATGTTCAGTCCCCAACACTGCAGAAAAAAGGGATATTCTCATGTCTGAATAACATATGTGCTTCATTTCTTGAAAATAAATTTCGTTGAGACATTCACATGCTTAAGAAATTTACAAGGACAGGGAGTTCAAGATGGCTGAATAGTCCTCAGCTCTCACCTACTACTCCACAAAGACAAATAAAAAATAACAGATGGACATGGGTATCATAAGTGGAAGACTGTGGGAGAATACTGGAAGCAAGTTAGAGATGGGCCGGAACAATGCAGCCTTGAGAGAGAACTGGGATGACCATATAGAAAGAGACTCAACACACTCCAGCCTTTGCCACTTTGGCTGTGTGGCCAGTGGAGGGGGAGTCTCTCCTTCTCAGAGGTGAGGATGAAAAGGAGAGTTGCAGGACTCCATCAGCATGGATGTTGGAACCTGAAATCTGCACTGTAGTCCGCTTTTGGAAAGGATGTCATATCATCTCTCAGTAAAGCCCAGGCTGCTGTCCCTTGGACCCATCTTGTGAAGTTAGCTATCATGTGAATTTGAGCTGCCCTGGAAATCAGAAACCCCTGTATTTTTCCTTCTCAGGGGCCCCGCAGACATACCACTGTATTGGCTTAGGGGTAAGCAGAGTTCCTTCATCAACTCAGCAGTGACTGTTACCCAAGCCCACAGTCCAGGTGTTTTCATGGGGAAGGGAACATAGAACGACAGCCTTGAAAGATGAGAGATGAGGACATGGCTAGTGTAATGTGTACTCACGCCAGCATCAGGACTAGAACTTGATGTCCCCATGTGGCTGAGACTTCTGATGGAGGTTGGAACACCATGGTTCCCACTGCTGATCCATACATGGGCAAGCCTGAGCAGCTCCCTGGTTGCACCCTCTCCCTCAAGCATCTGTAGTAAAAAGGACAGAAAACTTTGCCCCGCTGCCAGCTGCCCTCCTACTCCCAGGCATGTGGGAGAGAGGCTGGGCCCCCAATCTCCACCTTGCCTGAGCATGCACTGCCACTGAAGCCACAGAGAGGAACATCATGGTTCCTGCTACTATCCTGTCTCAACAACACATGCTGCTGTCAGAACTGGGTGTGAGCATCACAGAAGGGTGCTGCGGTTTCCACTGCTACCTCTTCTCAGGCAGAGTCTGGGCCTGCACTATTGCCTGGTCAGGGGTCGGCTGCCAGTGCCCGGTGCCATTGCTGGCAGAGCCAATATCAACAGTACCTGAGGAAACCTCTGTTACCTATTACGGTTCCCATTTCCACTGTCAGGGCAGCCAAATAGTGAGAAGCTCACATCCACCACTGTCTGCACCATACCTGCCTGAGCTGCTGGAATGTGCACTCTTGCATGGCCTGCAGAAACAGTGTGTGTCTCCATCTCCATGATGGTTAGCACTGGGCTCGAAGTCACTAGTGACAGGCAAATAAGCCGTAGGGAGATGAGTTCGCTTGCTAGTGGAAAGAAAGCCAACATTGCACAATAAACTGGCATTGTAAGACACAGTTTTAGGAGAAAGCTGTTTAAGAAAGCCATCTCATAAAACTGCCAGAGCTACCTGAGCCTCCAGACACATGTATCTCATGCAGGATCACAATGAAAAACAAGGTGACATGATGTCTCCCAGCACAATAACTCCCTAGAAACGTATTCTAAGTAAATTCATAGAGAAGATGTGCCTAAAGAATTCAAAAGACTGATTATTAAAAAAAAAGTTCAGTGAGACCCAGGAGAACACAGATACAGTTAAAAATGAAATTAGGAAGACAGTGCATATGACTGAGAAATTCAGCAAAGAAATAGAGATTTGGAAAAAGAAATCTTGGAAATGAAGTCAAAACAAGTAAGAATTTTCAAAATTTAGTTGGAAGTCTCAATAAATCAAATGGTAGAAAAAATAGGTGAACTTGAAGAAAAGTCTTTTGAAATATCTCAAGCAGGTGGCAGAGAGCATTTAAAAGATCTTTAGGACATTATTAAGGGAACAGATGTCCACATTTTTGGAATAACAGAAGAAGAAGGATAAAGGATAGAAAACCAAAGGGAATGAAATCAACACAGCAATGTGATATCTGAATTTCTATGTTTATTTCAGCACTATTTACAATAGCTAAAATCCACAGTCAGCCTAGGTGCCCAACAACAGGTAAATTTAAAAAAATGTAGAATACATACAAAATTTACCATTAAGGCAAATGAAATCCTGTAATGTACAGCAAAATGAATGAAACTGGAGGGCATCAATTTAAATGAAAAAAGCCAAATTTACACAAGTTCCACATATTATTTTACATATTGAAAAGTTTGATATGGGTGTGGATATGTGAGAACCAGACAGAGGGAGATGGGATCTGATCAGTACACAATATATACACCCGTGGAAATGCCACAGTAGAAGACATGATTTATGTTAATCAAAAAGAAAAAATCATTTAAAAAATTAATCAAATTGATAACTCAATACCAGTTAAATCCTGAATTTAAAAGACCTGTGCATACCGTCGTCACCTGAGGAACATGATAGTTTGTGCTGGCTGAGAAGCACGGGCCATCGCAATGGCTGCCAAATGTGGGTGCTTCTGAAGACGACTGGGGGACTCATTTAAAACCACCTAAGTCAGCTTCCATATGAGATGGACTGAATCAGAAATTCAGGCCAGCAATGGAGGCGTGAGCATGAGACTTTGTAAACTGTACACAGGATTTGACTACGCAGCAAAGGTAGAGACCTGTAATTTAGAGATAGAGTGTGATGTCGGGTGTGGGTTTGAACTCATGCCTATGGCTTGTGGGTCAAGTTGTGAACATGGACAAATCAACCTAAATAAAATTCATTTATCACTTTAAAAACTGGGATAACATTTTGTCTCCTGTATTTTTCATTAGCAATAAATTATGAAACGCATGTAGTTCTTCACTAAGGGTTATATGGTTTGTAGCCAGAGGGACACAGAATTTGCAGGGAAAGGAAGTGTGCATATGGTGTTTTATTTGCTCTATTACCATAAATAAGAGTTTTGTAGTTAAGCAGCCTTTCCCCACAAATTGCTAACTTCTATGTAATTCTAAACATATTTCAGTTCCATGGAGAGCAGCAACTCATTTGGCAACCTTTAAAGGAATCTGAGATCTGACCACTGCCATTTCTTTTACTTCTAAGCCGATGTTCTCTTTACAAAATCTTGGGATTTTGCGTAGCCCTATCACTTCTGCCTCTATGGACTTGTGTGTGTCGCTCCCTGGTTTACAGACCTACAGTCTCTTGACTTACACCATACTTTTTTTTGACAACTCCAGCTATAACTGCCTTTCCATAATACCCATGTAAGCTGCCATATTGTCTAATATGGACTGGATGCACTTTAGTAGAGAACTACTTGTTATTTTGTATGAAATTGTCTCAAATGAACTTCAGTGTTCTGTGAGTGATGAAGGAAGAAGAGAGGATGGTGTGGGAAGAATATTTAACAGTGTATGAAAGAAATGTTCATGATATGGTGCTGACAGTACAAAGAAGGACACCAAATTAAACACAATATTGACTTGATTATGGAAAATCGAATGAGGCATAGTGGAAAAATAAACTAATGGGTTGGCAGGGGTAGGTCAGACTATGAGAAACTTTTGTTTTCTTTATATTTTCTTCTGTGAGCTGTATTTATTAGTTCTATAGTAACTTACAGTACTTCTATTTAGCAAAAAATCTGTGACACAAAGTAACACGAGAGAATCAAGTGTTTCAAAAGTGCATATTATAAAATTCCAAGAAAATATATAGAAATCATTATTATTCACAAAAGAGAGAATAAGAATTCACATAGGCACACAACATTTGTCAAATATTACCATTTGTCGAGGAAATTCAAATTAAGGCCATAATCAATTATCACTACATAGACCAGATTATTAAAAAGTCTGACAATACCCAGTGATGGCCAGAAAGTGTTTCTACCTGTATGTTCAATAGTAGTGTCAATGCCTACAACAGCAAAATAGTGGAATTAACCTATTAAACCTACAAAAACTGTTAAATTTTACTGTATCAGTACAAAACAGAGTGTTTCACAGCCACTGAAAGTTCTATGTTTAGAGAATTTTAAACAATAGGTATTATGGATATTTTAGATTGTAAAATTTTATTTATTTTTTATTAATACATTTTTATAGCATGTAATGATCATATTCCTCATGGGAAGAGAGGAAATCAACATAATACTTCTTTTTTTTTAATTTTTATTTTGAAAGTATACAACAGAACAAGTCAGAATAAAGCCAACTAAGATCGTACAGTGAAATTGGTACAGAACTTCACAGCAGGTTACCGGGATAACAGTAATAGGTATCACAGTATATTTTGTTATCTTTATAATAGTTTTCTTTCAATCCCGTATATCAAAATGAGATGAAATATAGAACACTATAGAACTTATCAAAACAGAATATTGAATAGAGCAGTATCATTAATCAGAAAAGAGCAAAAGAGTAATAAAAATATTTGCTTTCAAAGAAATGGTAGAAGGAAGTCCCCCTTATTTGCTATGGTCAACCTCCCAGGAGACGCTCAGATTTCTGGTTCCCATTTGCTAACGGGTGAGGCGGGGGGGGGGAGGGGGGAGAAGGAGGATAGGGGAAGTGGGATATTTGACTCTAGGCCATGCAGCAGTAGGTTCACTATTGCTAAGCAGGAAGGCAGAATGTTAATTGGTTTTCACAGTGTCCTAAGTTCCAACATGGCGTGGATCTCAGGAGACACTGCTGGTTCTCCCCCTGGAAGGGCTGCAGTCTGCCACCCTGCTTCCGCTTACCAGGGAGGGGAGGTGCTGGCTTGGCTTCCCAGAGTCCTCAGTTCCAACATGGCGTGGATCTCAGGAGACACTGCTGGTTCTCCCCGTGGAAGGGCTGCAGTCTGCCACCCTGCTTCCGCTTACCCAGGGAGGGGAGGTGCTGGCTTGGCTTCCCAGAGTCCTAAGTTCCAACATGGCCTGGATCTCAGGAGACACTGCTAGTTGTCCCCCTGGAAGGGCTGCAGTGGGCCACACTGCCGCCGCTTACCAGGGAGGGGAGCAACATTATACTTTTTGATTCTTCTTTTTTTTTATCCCTTCCACCCTCTGTCAATCTCTGTTCTTTTTCTACTTGCAAAAGAGCTTTTTCTCTATTTCCTATTATCTATCTTTTATTTGGTTCTTCATATTATGTAAGAGAAACCATGTTCTATTTATGCTTGTATGCATTATTTATTACTCTTAATCAGTGGTGCCTTTGGTTCATGAATTTAATTCTTTCCACATTTATGGTCTTGGGGTGCACTTATTTTCCTCCTACAGATGACTGAAGTCTATCCTTCAGGTAGAGTAGCTCTCCATTGTGTATAAATGCCACATTTCCTTTATCCATTCATCTGTTGATGGACATAGAACCCTCTTCCAAGATTTAGTTGCTGTGAATTGTTCTGCAAAAAACATGGCCATGCATGTGTCGCTGTAATATGATGTATTTCTCAGAAGTCGCCTAGAAGAAGAAAAGAGCTGTGTAAAATGAAACTTCTCATTTTAGTTTTTTGAGTAATATATATTCTGATCCCCATAATTATTGTGTTAGTTTACATGCCCAACAATATAAGTGTTCCTTTTACAATACTCTGCAGCCTTGACAGTGTTTGCTATTATTGAATTTCTTGATGATAGCCATTATTTTTAAAGTAAGGTCAAATTTCTGTGCATTTCCCCAATGGGCAGAGATGTTGAAGATGTTTTCATGTATTTTTAAAATTTTATTTAAGGATAAAAAGAAAAAAACAGAAAAAGGGTACAAGTTATACAGAATTTTAGAGAGAATAAACAGTAGGTAATCACTAGTTAATAGATTACATATTGTTATCTTCGAAATACTTGTTCAAATTACAAAATTAAAGCATATAAAGTGGACTTTCAAACAGTGAGACTGCAAACAGTTTTGTTCAATGATCCAACAAAACTCAGTAATATAGTTATCTATCTTATACACTTAAATATATATGCAGTTATATCTTTTAGAGAACTTTCTTTCCCTCTCTTTTGTACAATGACAATTACACATTTTGGGTTTTATTACTCCCACAGTTCTTACTACTTTTTTTTGAAGAGACTAAAACCAAATGTGACATAACAGAACAGAGTCAGTGAAATCAAAAGAATGAACATAGTAGATAATGTAAAAACAAAATACCAGGTGAACAACAATGGTTACCATACTGCCTCTTGCTATCTTAAAAAGAATTGCCTATATCATCAGTTATAATAAAATTGAACAAAACAGTGAAGAATAAAACCAAAACATTGGAGACATTACAGGACTTTAAAAGAAGATAATAGTCAACCAGAATGGGTGTCATAATGAATCTTATTGTCTTCACAGTTGTTGCCTATACGTTCGAACTTGGTACTATCAAGCAAAGCAGAATAGAGGAAAATCAGTCAAAACAAGATGGTGAGGGCAATACAGGGTTTCAAATCAAGTTAATAGGAAATCAAAGTGGGTTACTATAATGTATCCTGCTATTTTTATTTATTTCCCCCTTAATTAAAAAGATAAAAAAGTAAAAAAGTAAATAATTAAAAAAAGGAGATTGAGATAAAAGAGGGCATAACAACAAAATAGCGCAGGTCAAAACACAATCATTTAAACAAAATAGTGTTTCACCACAAGATATCCCAACATAAAAGTAGTTACCATAGTGTCTCTTTCCTTGCAATCTTTGAGTATAACTTTGTATACTGTAGCACCAAACATATCCAGACAATGTAAAACCATTCAAGAGAATGACATTATTACAGGGAATTTAGAACCAACTATCAGAAAATGAACAATGGTTTCTGTATAATCTCCTTGTCTAAAAGTTTTTGCTTATATTATCACATATAATAAAATCCAATAAAATACAACCTGTTAAGACCGATGGAGACAGAAGAATAAAAGCTTGATGGGACTTCAAAACAAGATGATACTAAATCAGCACTACCTATTATGATGTCTTGTTTTCTCCAAAATAGCTGTTCCTACCATCCAGTCTACTCTGCCTGATTTCTGTTGAGTTCTTTTTCTGTTGTTTGTTGTCAGTTTGTCTTCTTCATTTTGCTTTCTGCTCCATTCATTGTGACCTCTCTGCCACTGTTTCTGGGATGTTGGTATTTTCTTTTTTTAGAATATCCTGCAGTATTCTCTGTAGAGTTGAATTGGTGGTTGCAAATTCCCCTAGTTCCTCTTTATCCTGGAAGCACCTTGTTTTTCCATCAATTTCTAGGGACAGTTGTGCAGGATATATCAATCTTGGCTGGAGGTTATTATCTTTCAAAGCTTGAATTATTTCCCCCATGCTCTTCATGATTTGATGGTTTGTGCCGAGAAATCTGCTGTAATTCTGATGGGTGTTCCCTTGTAAGTGATCTGTTTCTTGTCTCTGATGGCTTTTAATATTCTGTTCTTATATTGGATTTCTGGAATTTTGATTATTATGTGCCTGGGTGTAGCTCTATTTGGGTTGTAGGTGGCTGGGGTCCTGTATGTCTCATACATCTGAGTATCTTTACCTTTTGCTAAATTAAGGAAATTCTCTTGGATTATATCTGTGAATAGCTTTTGTAGTCCATTTGTTTGTGTCCCTACTTCTTTTACGTTCTTAAGTTATAGATCCTCTTATCATCTTCTAGCTTTTGTATTATTGCTGGTTTTTTTTGTTATTTTAAAGAAGTTTTTCATTTCATGCTCCCATATTATAAATTTGCCCTCCAGTTCGGATAATCTATCCTTAGTTTCTTTCAAGCTGTTATGCCAGTTTTCGATAGAGTTTTTAGTTTCCTGGTAATCTCTTTGAACCTGCTTCACGTATTCTGTTTTCTCTATTTTCTCCATCAAACAATTCTCCCCTTTTTTTCTGTTCTTCCATTCCACCATCTGTTTTTTTCTTGGGTGGTGCTTAGCATTTCTCTAACTACTCTATTTATATCTTGCTTTATTTCATTAAATACTTCACATTTGAACTCATCTATGAGGCTCCGGAGATATCGCTTTATGTCTATTGGTGCCGTGTCTGATATTGCATGTTTTCTTTCCTCATTCTCCTTTGCATTCACCTTTCCTGGATCAGTGTTCTCAGGATTGGGGACTGAGGACCCTTTCTTGTTGCTTCCTCTACCCATATTTTTTGTTCCTTCTATACAAGCAAGTATAGGAGGCCCAGTTTTTTTTTTTTTTTTTTTTTTTTTTTTTGTCTGTTACAGTTTGTTTGAATTGTGCAGGCTAGGTGTTCCCGCCCCTTGCAGTGTACTAGGGAGACACAGACCTAGGCAGCCTCTGCTGGGCCCACCTCTCCAGGTCAACCTACTGAAGGCTTCACCGCTAGGGTGCACCTCCAGGTGCTGGGACCTGGTTTGGGCTAGCCTATTGGGGCTTAGTCAGCGCGTCACCCAGGCCAGGCACTCCCCACGAATCCCGCTTGAGAGGGAAATATGTGACTAAAGTCATTGTAGTGTCCTGTTCTGGCAAGTCTGCCCAGTCTCAGTATGTCCTTTCCTGGAGCCTCCTACTCTATGGAAGTGTTCCCATTCTGCTCACTCACTGCAGGTCAATGCAGGGCTCCCTGCCAGTCCTACTCTCAACTCAGTTTGCTGGTTTCCACTCTCAGAATTTTCGCTCGTGTCTCTCCCTGCTGTGCCGATTCAGATGCAGCAGTGGTAGCAGGAAATTCAAATTGAGGCTTCCAGTGGCTCAGGCTCCAGCTTCTGCACTGAGACCTTATCTGTTCCTGTTATAGCACCGGGATTGCGTTTCCAGTTGGTTTCTCTTAGTTTAGTTTGTTCCTGGTTTGGCAGGGTATAGATATTGCTTAGGACTCCTTGCACTGCACCATTGCTGGACTCTAAGCAGGGTATCTCAGAGAGCCTCCGTAGCTGCTGCTATCTATCCGCCATGTTCTCCCAGAAGTCCCGATGTTTTCATGTATTAATTAGCCATTCATACTTCTGGAAAGTGTCGATTCATCTTGGTTGCCCTTTTGTTGATTGGGTCTTTTAATGGGTCATCTCATTTTTAAAATTTCTTTGTGTATTCCAGATTTTAGTCTTTTGTCTAAGGAATAGCTGGTAAATTTGTTTTCAAATCCTATAGGTTGTTTCTTTACTCTGTTTATTATTTCTTTTACTGTGAAGAAGCTTTTTAATCTGAGGGATCCCTCACTAGTTCTTGGTATTCTTTCTTCTGTAATTTGGGTCCTGTTCAGAAAATCCTTGGCTACATATGTATCTTTACAAGTTTTGCCTATTTATCTTCTAGCAGATTGAATGTTTCTGGCTTAACATTTAGAACATTGGAAGATATATGAGTCCAGCTTCAATTTCTTCATGTAAATATCTAGTTTTCCCAGCACCATTTGTTAAAGAAGCTATTTTTCTTCCCATGTATGTTTTTGACCCTTTTGTCAAAGAACAGATATCTGAATGTGCCTGGCTTCATTTCTGCTTCCCCTATTCTGTTCCGTTGATCCATGTGTTTGTTTTTGTGTCAGTAGCATGCTGTTTTTATCACCACAGCTTTGTAAGATAATCAGAAGTCCAGGATTGTGATGCTTTCTGCTTTGCCTTTATTACCCAGGATGCTTTTCTATTCTGTCTCTTCAGGTTTCATAGGACTTTTAGGATTGTTTTTTCTAGCTCTGTGAGGAATATTTTGATTGGGGTTGTGTTAAATCTGTGTCAGTTTTTGGAAATATTGGTTCTGCGTATCCAGGGACAGGGGATATTGTTCCATTTTGTGATGCCCTCTTTGATCTAATTTTTAAATATACTGTAGTTTTTGCTGTACAAAGCTTTCATTTCCTTGTTCAGGTTAATTCCTAACTATTTACTTTTTGTTGATGTTATTGTGAACAGTACTGTTTTGCTGATTTCATTCTCAGTGAGTTCATTGCTGGTTTAGAGGAATGCTATAAAATTTTGTTTGTTGATTTTGTATCCTGCTACATTGCTCAATTTGGTTATTAATTCCAGAAATGTTTGTGGAATTCTGGAGGGTCTTCTATATAGAAGATCATATCATTTGTGAATAATGATAATTTGACTTCTTCCTTTCTTTTATATAACCATGTCTTTCTTTCTTTCTATTGTCTCTTTGCTCTGCCCAATATTTCAAGTACTATATTAAATGGGAGTGGTGATAACAGACAGCTTTTTATTATTCCTGATTTTAGAGGGAAGGCTTCCCTTATTAAATAATATGATGTTGGCAGTAGTCATATCATAAATGGCTTTTATCAGATCAAGGTATGGTACTTCTTTACCTACTTTCTTTAGGGCTTTTGTCATGAACAATATTAGATTTTGTCAAAGGTGTTTTTTGCATCTATTGATGGTACAGGCAATAGGAGGTAAAACCATTGGTGTCTTAACATGACTTAAGGTGATAGCAAAAAAAAATACTACTAGTTGTCACTATATTCATTGTTATTATACACTCATTGTAAATAATAATTTTTTAATTGAAAAATTTACCTCAAAAATAAAATTATGTCATAATATCCTTGATGGAAAAAAATTACTGTGAAATTGCCGCCCTTGAGTATGTGTGTTTTTAATATTCTCCATGACATATTAAGAAGTAAATCTAAAGTATAGCAGTAATAGTGGTCGTCTTAAGAGCAAACACTTATACTACTGAGTTGTGCATTGACCTGTTAGTTTTTCAGACTATGGAAGACTATTATTATTTGAATACCACTTTTACTCAGAAAGGTGGCTGGCCAAAAGCTATAGTTATACAGCTATAGTAATGTATTTTCTAAAAAGTAATCAAAGTGAGTCCTCTGCATCAAAGAAAACAATTATTGGTAGTTTTGTTATTGGTATAAAATCTGATATTTCTGATGAAAATTAGAATTATGGAAAACTCATTTTTCACACCCCAATTTAAAGATTTATCTGTATAAAGCAATTTTGATTAAATGTAATTTTAAAATTATTAGATGATGGAATGGGTTAACATTTGAAAGAGAAGCATAACTCAATGAATCAATACTTTCCAGAAGATCAGGGCATACAGTTACAAAGTAAAATATTCCAAAGTACAAGATCCAGTGTAGAAGAGATATCCATAGCAGTGAGTATGAAAAGTTCAACACTGTGTCAGGTTCACATTGCATGAAGGTGATGTTTAAACAGCTATTATTAAAATACTCCTTTTTCCAACCACATTTGTGGAGAAAGCAAGATTTTCTTTTTATATTTTAACCAAAACAACGTATTATCAGAAATTGAATGCAGAACTAGATTTGAAAATCTAGTTCATTCTCAATAAGCCACTGAGTTTAGAATCACTTCAGTTATTTTACTAGATGAATGAAGATTCTCATCAATTATTTGGTACCTACATTCAACCAAATAAGGAAAATCAGATTCTTAGAAAATCATGTCAATTAAATTAGTTTAATTAATCTTAAAAGCTGCTAATTTTGACAGATTGGAGAAACACTGCTTAACTGCATTTTTCACAAGTTATTTTACCATTATTGAACTCACTACCAAAAGTACAATGTATTATCACTGAATCAAAATTATGGTCAACAGCATATAATACAAACTAAAATTACAGTGGAGACACTTGTCCTTTCAAAAAATTTCATAGAAAAATCTTGAAAAAGAAAAATTTAAAGGACTCAAACTTCCTGATTCCAAAATTTACTACAAAGATACAGTAATCAAAACAGTGTAAAATTTCTGTAAATACAGATACATAGTTAAGTAGACCAGGATAGAAAACTCAGAAATATCCTCTTCTATGGCCTCATGATTTTTAACAAGGATGTCAAGATGATGAAATGGAAAAAGAACATAGTGCTAAGAAAAGTGGGTTTTCATATGCAAACAGGGGAAGCTGAACCCTTACCAGACAGAAAGAATAACTCAAAATGGATCAGAGGCCTAAACACAGAGGCTATGACAATAACAGAAAAATAGGGCAAAACTTTATGACTTTGGACATGGTAATGATTTTTTGAATATGATGTAAAAGGCACAGGTAACAAAATAAAAATTAGACAAACCAGACTCCATGAAACCAACAAGTTTTGTGTACTGAAGGCCACTATTGATAAGACAAAAAAAAAAAACAAACCAAAACAAACAAGATGTCTTAGTCCATTTTTGTTGCTATAACAAAACACCTGAGACTGGGTAATTTATAACAACAGAAATATGTTACTTTCATTTCTGGAGGCTAGGATACATAGGATCAGGGCTTATGTAGATTTGATATCTAATAAGAGCCCATTTCTCATAGATGACCTTGTCAAAATGTCTTCTCTTTCATGATGGAAGAGGTGGAAGAGCAAAAGGGACCAGTCTAGTTCTTCTTGGCATATTATTATAAAGACCTTAATCCAATTTATAAGGTAGAAGTTGTTATTACTTAATCACTTTCCAAAAGGCCCTTCCTCTCCATACTATCACATTGGTGATTAAATTTCTTTTTTTTTTCATTTTACCATGTTTAATTACAAGATGCCATGTTGAAGCAGAAAGGCACTTTAAAAAATCTAGAGAGGTACAAGTGATTAACTGAAAACTATGCAACATGTGCACTTGAGGACAGCTCCACCTCAGATTTGTCGTTTCAGGAAAATTTGTGAAGAAATATTGACATCAAACTTCTGTATTGATTATTTCTTCAGGTCTCCCTGGGATTTTTAGAGTAAACTTAGATCTAAACTGTCTGACCAGTGACACTTTTTCTATGTATTTAACAACAAATATGGATTGCTGTATTTCTCACATTGCTAATCCACACAGGATCTCTGCCCAGTGAGCTCTTTCAGATATGTAACAATCATCATGTGTTCTGAGAAGATTCCCATAACACATAAAATTTATCTCTATTGTGAGTTTCTTCATGTATTTCACTTACACTCTGGCTGCTGAAAGTGTCTCCACTTGCTTACATAGCCAGTGGTTCTTCCCAGTGTGAATTCTTTCATGTGTTTTGCAATGACTGTATGTGGTAAAAGCTTTGCTACATGGTTATATACATAGGGTTTCTTACCACTGTGAAGTCATTGATGTATTTTACAATATTCATGTGAGGTGAAAGCTTTTCTATATTCTTCACATACATAGGGTTTCTCTCCAGTGTGAATTCTCTCATGTTGCTTACAATATCCAGGTTGTGTGAAAGCTTTTCCACATAGCTTACATACATAGTGTTTCTCTCCAGTGTGAACTTTTTCGTGTGTTTGACAATGAATGTTACTGCTGAAAGCTTTCCCACATTTCTTACATATACACGATTTCTGCCCAGTGTGAAGTTTTTCATGGATTATACAATAAGTACGTGTGATGAAAGCTTTCTCACAGTGCTTACATTTATAATGTTTTTCTCCAGAGTGAAGACTTTCATTTACTTGACAATATGTACGTGTTGTAAAAGCTTTCCCACATTGCTTACATATGTGGGGTCTCTCTCCTCTGTGAATTCTTTCATGTTTCTTACAAATTCCTTGTGTGGTAAAATCTTTCTCGCATTGCTTATATAAATCAGGTTTCCCTCCATTGCAATATTTTTCATGGATCTGAACATGAAACATGGTGTGTTTCTGCTTCTTTCACACCCACATTACCTTCTGCAGTACAAAGGAATACTTCTTTAAACTGATTCCAAGATGTATGTCCATAGGATTTTCCTAGCTTGTCATTTCTTAAGTATCTCCAGTAAATTTTGCATTCTTTTTCAGCTTCCTGGTCATCCCCAAGTCTGCCTATAGCAGCCATGTTCCTAAAGGTTTCCCCCATCACATCGCTGTAGAGCTTCTTTTGGGATGAACTCATAAAAGTCCACTCCTCACTGTTTATAGATACAGAGGCTGGTAATGGTTTCACAGTATGAATAACATTGAACTGTATAGTTAAACATGATTAATGTGATTAATTCATTATGTACTCTAAAGATACTCTAATAAAAATGAAAAAAAAAATCTTACAAAACCTGAAAGCAGTGAAAAGCCTTATAGAAGTACAGTGGTTCCCCAACATGGTTCGTGGTTTAGCTTGTTATGTCTTTCTGCACTGACATACTTAGTGGTCTTACTCTTCATACTTGCAAGATGGCGGGTGCACCATCCATGCTCTAGGGAGGAAGGAGGCAGCTGTCAACCAGTTTTACATCTCATAGGCCGGGGGGATTGTCTCATGACCACTCAATGCTTAATAATAGCCTAAAAACTGAGTTTTTAAATTAGTCTGGTGTTTTAACTCTTACTGTGATACTAGATATTATGGTGGTAGCAAGCAGGGAAGAAGTAGACTTGAAATTCATGTGGGATAATCAGCTCAAGTGACAGTCACATCCCGTAGGCAAAGAGGAAGCACTAATAATGGCTCTCCTCCACTAAGGAAAAATGGCCGACCATGACCTGTCCCAGGAACAATTGAAGCAGGCATAGAATTCCTCCAGAGAGAAATGAATGGCAGCAGTATTGACACAGAGACCAAAGGTGATACTAACCTCGCAAACATATTCTGCTGAGAAGTAGACAGTAAAGACAGAATTTAAGAAGTTATATTTTGGCTCAGGGTTTCTGAGGTTTCAGTCAGTGGTTGTTTGCCCTGCCACTTGGGGCCTATGGTGAGGGCAAGCATCACAGCATGGAGCAAGGTGGAGGAAAGCCTCTCTCCTCCTGGGACCCGGGAGAAGATAAAGAGTGAGAAAGGGATTGGGACATGTATCCCTTGAGGACTCATCCCACGTGACCTGCATGTGCCACTAGACCCCACTTATAAAGCTTCCATCACATCCCAACAGCTCTTTATATTATGAAGCCATTAACTTGTGAGAACCATCTCTGAATACTGCTTTGTTGGGGACCAAGATTTTGTCACATAGACCTTTGGGGGACATTCCATTCCCAAACATAATATTAAGTATGTATATATGTATGTATCTTTATTTTATTTTGAAGAGGGTAAAACCAAAGAAAGTAAAACAGAATAAAACTTATCAAACAAACAAGTGTAAACGACACAGGACCTCAAAACAATATGAAGTCAACAATAGCTACTATAATGCCTCTTGTTGTCTTCAAAATATGTTCAGATAACCTCAGACATAGTAAAGACCAAGCAGAACAGAACAGAATACAACCAAGGGAAACAAAATAATGCATGCAATAAAGGATTTAGAAACAAGACAATAGTAAATCCAAAATGGCCACCACAACACATCCTGTTATCCTCAAAATAGCTGTTCATGCCATCTGACCCAACAAAATCAAACAACACAAAACAGAGTAAAACCCAACTCAGCAAAACAATGAATGACACAGGATTTCAAAACAAGACAATAGGGAAGCAACAATGGACCCCACACTTAGAAGGAGACCTTCCCGAGATGCCAGTCTGTGTGCCACCATCCTCTGAACAGACAACCAAACCACTGGCCTCAGATCTGCAAAGTCAGCGAAACACCAAAACACCACAAGCATCAAATTGCACTTCACCTTAGGTATGTATTTAAAAACAAGAAAAAAGTGAGTCAGCCTGTAATAATGCCTAGAGAAAAACTAATAGTTTAATTGCAGAACAGCAAACTTCACATTTCTATGACCCATAGCATGTGCGGAAGACAAGAGAGGAAGACCCAGTGATGCATGTCCGCTAATCCTCACTGGAAACACAAGTGGTCTCTGATTTAGAACGGTTTGATGTGACTATTTTTCCATTCTAGGATGAAAGTAATATGCATTTGCAGAAAAAGTAATTTGAATTGAGAATTATGGCCTCTTCCCAGATTAGTAATACTGGGGTACAATACTCTGTCCAAGCTGGGCAGTGGCCGAGAGATGCAGCTCCCAGCTGGCTGTGCAATTATAAGAGGAAATAGCCAACACTCAGTGGCATGCATGGGTCACAGATATTCAATGCATTTTCGCTTGATTTATTTTCAGTTTACAGTGGGTTTACTTGGGATGTAAACCCCTGTAACCCCTTGAGTGGGGGAATACTTGTAATCGTCTGATGATGCAAAGTCAGCAAGAAAGAATTCGTTCTTTCCTCACTTACTATTGATTGAGCATGACTGGGTCTTGCCCTGCACCACGCAGTTCTCATTTCAAGGAGCTCAACATCCTTGGGAAATTTGTTTATAACTTTATTTTCAAGAGGCAAGAGATACAAAATCCTATGTAAAATGATGTTAACATCAGAATCTGTCTTGATTCTGTAGACCTCGCAAACTCTAAAATACATTTTGTTCTAAAATTAGGGTATTAAATAGAAAATAAATGATTTAGGCACTTTTATTGGATATAAGCCTGGAGATAGTTTTCTTGAGGCCAAATCCTTCGAGATTATTTTAAAGCAGGAGAGAGAAAAGAGAGAATATGAGATGTAGTCAAAATATACAGTGAGTGTTCTTCAAAATTTATTACAGTGAGAGACATATTGTCAGTAATTCTGCTCAAAATAAACTCTGCCTCACTTTGAATACATTTATCCCATTGTGTTATCCACTTAGTGAAGCACTTCTGCAAGTTTCCTTTTCCTAGCGTCTTCATGGGGTGAATGAAAATATGGTAGGGCTGCTGCTGTGTCATCCAACAGAAAGGCAAGCTTGCCAATGCATTATGGGGTGTCCTCACCCCTTACTCTATCTGGGATCACGTGACCTCTGGCTCCTGCCCACAGTCAAAATAAACATGCGACTGAACGACATCACACAGCAGCACAACTGACACTCACTGAAGCAGACTTCTAGAAGTTAATCAGAAAGTGGCAAAAACATTTGGAAAACTATGTTTGAAGTGAATATGAATATTGAGGGAGGTTAATGGCAATGTATCTTTTAGTGTAATAATTTTTTAAAAAATTTAAACTTTCACCATATATTTCAATCACACCTCATAGATAAAAATGAGAATCAAATGGAATGCTTCATTCAACTTCTTAAAATTTCAATGGTAGAAAAGAAATTATACATATATATTTATCGCATTTTTATACATTGTTTTTCTTTGTATCTAATTTAAAACTTGTTTTACTGAAGCCCCAATTTATTTGAAGCAGCTGTGACTTCTTGATGTATTTTTTCTGGTTCAGAGTCCAGTGTTAGTTCCATATAAACCCGAGTACCCACTCAGATCTTTTTAACAGTTTACCAAGTTTAAGTAATCAAACCATAACATTTTTGTGGGTTTGACATTCTGAAGTTTTGCTTTCAACTCTGGTGCCAGATCTTTAATTTGGGGAGAAAGGAAACAGAAATTTCCAGGTAAAGGTGGCCATTAGGGGAAAACAGAAAAATAGATCCACTTTAGCCAGGCCTACATTAAAGTAAACAGCCTGAGTCACCCCAAAGAGACCCAGATAGTAGATCAACTATTGTCCTGTGTAACTGTGAGTTGGGCATTTTGGTACCTAGTCCCTTCCACTCTGCTTTGCTTAGCTTTTTTGTTCTTTGCTTAGCTTTTTTTCAGTCCTGAGGATGGAACTGAAGGGCATTCTACAAATAAGCTACATCCGCAGCCCTTTTTATTTTTTATTTCAAGACAGGATCTCACTAAGGTGCTCAGACTGGCCCCAGAGCTGTCAATCTTCCTGCTTCAGCCTCTCAAATGGCTGAGGCTACAGGTGTGTAGCACCATGCCCAGCTCATCCAGCCGTTTAAACAGTGGGATACAATTACACATGTGAACCTCTTTCTTATGAAACTCTTGTGATCGTTTCGGGAAAGAGAAAGATCAGTTTTTTATTGGAAGACTTTTAGGAATGATTTCTGTTTGGTTTTAAGATTAATCTGGTTTAATTTAATTCTGGATCCCATTCCACTAGTAAAATAATTACTTTTCTACCTGAAACTGTGTTTCCTTCCTTATTACTATTATCAAAATTCAGAGCTTTCCAATAAAATTTAAATTTATTTATTTTTTTCTCATTTGTAAACTTCAAGGTATTTATTGTAGATATCAAATGTTAGTATCATGAATACAGTTTTTGACTGTAAGGCAGAAAAGAAATGGAGGAAGCATAGAGCTGGATCACAGAAGACCCAACCTTTGTTCCAGTTCTGTCACCAGTCAGTACTTAATCCTCTTCAAACTCCCTATATTTATTTTTATATAGAAATTTATGAGATTCAGGCAAAATATCAGGTTTTCTCTATTTCCAAAATTCAATGAATCTCTTAATTATTAGAGAGAAGGATATATTTGGTTCAGAGTTAATGTTTCTAAATCTTTCCGGGCTGTCCAGCACACCAATGTTATTATATGATGGAGTATCCTATGGGTTACAAGCTCACCCACGTAACACACACAATTGGAATAATATTTGTTATCTCTTTAAGAATATCTAGGCAGATGTATTTACAGAGATTGGGGTTGAGTGTTTAATAAAAAAGCTTCTACTGAACAAAGAACAAGATTTATGCTTTCAAGATCTCCTCTAGAGCTTTCTGTAAATATATAACCTAGTAAATCTAAATTCAAAACACATTTAATAGTCATTAAAATTGTTTGACCATTACTGAGTCTCAAATAAGTTATACACTGCAGGTTAGAACAGTACATATTTTATTATGAATGCATAGCAATGATACCATCTCTTTTTATTAGCTTCATATCAAAATATAATGCTATCCAAGACCCTACTCGAGACATCTGTTCTATATTTGCTTTAGTATCACCAAGACTCAGGTTTCATAAAACCCACATCTAAAGATAAACTTGATTTTTAGGACTCTAATTTCCAACACTATGAAACAAGTTTCTCTTTATTTCATAATCTACAGTACTTGGATTATGGAAGCACACGATTTCCATTTTTAAAAATGTTTAGTTTTGTGGTTCTGTAGGTTTGAACCCAGAGCCTGACGCATTGTAGGCACACATGCTACCCCTGAGCTCCATTGCCAGCCCCTGAGGAAGTATATTTTTAAGGAAAAATTCGATACCACGTGGTTAGATAGTTCTTAATTTCAGAATATACATATGGGGACCATATCAGCATTTCCCCCTATATTTCTGACCATAAAGTGATTATGATTTTTCCTCCCCTTTGTAACACTCATTTTTTCCGGTAACTTTCCTAAGTTTTGGATTAAAATGGTATTCCTTGCCCAAAATCTTCTTAAATGATTATACTTTGTAACTGTCCTACATGGTATTATTTTTCTTTTCTACAGACTCATTCAAGAAACACGTCTGCCCACAAACACAGGTGCCATGCATCGCTTTCACACTCCTGTCTGTCTGTTAATATTGCTCCATTCCTTCTATTAGCTTTCTCAATAAACAACGAGTACCTTTTATGTTCTAGGCATTATGCTAGGTGTTATGGGCTAGTATTATGCTAGGTAAATGCTTTTGCCCTTAAGCAGAGTGCATCTAGTGGACAAAAGACATATTTCCAAATGTGACAGTGCCTTGTGATTGGTTGCTGTTAGTCTGGTAACACAAGCACAAAGACAAATCAGAGTAAGAAGGATGGCCAGGAAAAAAATCTTGCAAATTGTTAATAAGAATAAGAGTAGAGAGGGCTTGCCCTGTCAGACTTGAAACATGAAAAAAGTGAGACAGGGCATTTTCTACTCCTCAGGGAGCTTGGATGATTCTCCCCCACCTTACGCATCCCACACGATGGTTGACTATTTCAGCCTAGTGATTTTCTTTCTTACCACCACGTTCCTGGTCAGTATTAATAGTCAATAGCCAATAAGCCTTCTTACAGTTCCCAGACTTCTCATTTCCAAGATCCCCAGGTCTCCCACCACACACACACCACAGCTACCCTGGGCTTTCCCATCTCCTCATGTTACTCTGTTCCACACTCTCACACTGTTCCTAGTGCCTTTTTATTCTCACACTTCTCTCAGGTACTCACTTGCATTGTACTCTTGTTCTTTGTCTGCATCACTCAACGAACACTTTTATTCCTATCTCCTCTGTAACCTTCTGGTCTTTCTTGTCTCTTCTTGTTCTGTGAATGCCTAAGCCACAAGGCCCATGAATGCACCTACTGGAATCCAAGAGTGCCTGCTGTAAACCCTGATGAGAAACATAGGCAGTTAAGCTCAATTCACACGATTCCTTTCTTTCTTTTGCCAAAGGAGTGTGGCGTGGGTGTGGTGGCATGGCCGTGGTTTCCAATGCGGTCCAAACCCTTAATGCTTCTGTTACCCTTATTCCCATGCTCACCATAACTATTTTAAATCTCTACTATTGTCCTCCAGTATCTTTACTTGCTGTTTGAACTATTGGTTTCAACAAATTATGGAACTAGTTCACAAGAAAATGGTGAGCATTAGACTTGCGGTACTTTGACTTCTTTACCTCTCTCAGCCAATATTTGCACGTATCAAACTGTCTGCTGTGGTTTGGGTTCAAAGAAAGACATATCCATTTCCAATGATAGCTGTTCTCTCCACCTGCATTCTGGCCTTCATCTCATTCTTGACTTAGTCTACATTCTCTAGAGTTTTCTAGAGAATCAGAGTCAGCAGGATATATACATAGAGATATATAAGAGCAGACACATTTTGGGAATTGACACACAAGATTACAGAGGCTGAAGTCCCACGATCTGCCATCTGCAAGCTGGAGAATGAGGAAAGCCAAGTGTAACTCAGTCCAAGGTGAAAGGTCTGAGAACCCTAGAAGTAGGCCTGAGAACTGGGTGTCGAACAGTAGGGGTGTTGCTAGTACAAGTTCTAGAGTCTGAAAATCCAAGAATCAGGAGATATACCCATCTCCATTGGCAGATGATGGATGCCTTGGCTTGAGAAAAAAGTGGACTCCCTTTCCTCAGGATTTTGATCTATCTAGGTAGGACTTCATTGGATTGAATAAATTCATTGCTACTTTGGCTAAGGGTAAATCTTGTAACTCAACAGATTCAAATACTAATCCCTTCTGAAAACACAAACACTCCCAGAAATAGTGTTTTGGCAGTCATCAGAGCATCCTTTAACTCCAGCTGACCACTAAATTCAACATCATACTGTCATATGTTTAGTCATACAACTCATCAATTTCCTGTCTTCCCTACAGTCCACCTCACATTTTCACCGTAGTAATGCATTTAAGTTCCTCTCAGCTAGAAAGCTGAAATCCATCTGCTTCTCTCTATCTTCCCTTCACACCTACGTGTCCATAAAGAAAGTAGGGTGCACTTCTAGCCACCTCCACCTCCTCTCCTTCCACCCACACTTTATGAGCTATTTATTCTAGAATATCTGACACAGGTAAAAGAATATGAACATATAATATATAAATGATAATTAAAATGCCTTTACCCCACTGCTCAATTAAGAAATACATTATTAATAAGAATTTTAAAATAAATCAGTGCTACTCTTCCCAAAATAATCACTCTTCCTATAAAGGGAGCTACAATTCATTAACTTTTCATGTGTTACTTCCTAATTTATATATACCTAAATAATATATGATTTATTCTGACATGTTTTGATTTCATAAGAATTTCAACACATTACTGATATTCTTCTATGGTCCATTTTGCTGGTTATATTTTAGCTCCACATTATTTTTGCTAATTTATTTATATTTATTAAAGTAGGGGTTCGTAATGTATTGTATAATTAGAATATATCATAATTTGACTGTTTTCAGTTATTATTGCATGGAAATGCAAACCTCATAAGTCAAAATATTTGATTTTGATAGCTTAATACAGTTTAACTGATATAAACAATGCTGCTGAAAACACTCTTGTATATGTCTCCTTATGCCTGTGTGAAAATTAATCTGGAATAGAAGTGCAAGTCATAGTATTAGCTGTACGAGCATCTCTATATTTACAGTACCATGGGTGATGGTTAAGCTTAATTGTGTCTATTTGATTGGCTTGGGAACCATGCAGGGGATTGGTGGCACACACTCTGGGTGTCTATATGGGTCACAGAGGCATGACCTTGCTTACTATATCTGGTCTCCGAACCCTCCTTCTTTTGCACTGTTCCTCTGTTCTTCCCAGTTATGAACTAAGCATCACTGCTCTTCCATGTTCTCCCATGATGTTTTTGCCTTTGAGTTAGATGATTATGAACTGAATCCTCTGAAACCATGAGCCAAATTAAACATTCTTCTTTTAAATTATGGGTGCCAAGTATTTTTCCCAGCAATGGAAAAACTAATATACCATGTCAAATTGTTTTTCAAAATTATCCCAGTTTATATCCTTCTCATCAAAATATAAATATTCCAATTGTTTTGGGTTCTTAACATATAGAATTTTTCCTATAAGAATTACAAATCTAAGAATTCCATTTTTTAAATTTAAATTTCATTTTTTAAATTTTGTTTTCCTTATTAGTGATGAAGTTTAGTATCTCGTCCAATGTGACATTGATATTTGTGTGTTCTTTCTACTTATGATTTTTGCATTTTTCTATTTGAAATAATATAGCAAGAATTATTTGTAAGTTATGGATATTGGTTTTCAGTGATACACATATCTTCCCATTTGGGGCAGGTATTACTACTTGCAAAATTTTTTTTGGCTGTACTGGAGATTTAATCTAGCTATAACTTCAGTCTTTTTTAAAAATTTTTCCCCCTTTGTAGATGGTTTTATTCTGATGGGGAATGTAAAAGGAGTAACGGACAAATCAGATCAATAAATGAGGAGAAGCACAATATAAGCAAGCTTGGAAAACAAAAGATGATCATACAAACTTTGGGAAACTAGAGGAGAGGGCAGGAGAGAAAGAGTGAAGGCATAATCAAGATATTATAGAAGTGAAGCAGAAAGATTAGAGACAGTGTTCGCTCATGTGAAAATATCATAAAATCAAGAGAAATAGCTTAGGAAAGGGAGAAGGAAGATGAGCAGAACAGAGCAAAAAGAAAGGCAAAGCCCTAAATAAAATTTTAAAAAAGCAAAACAAAACAAAGAAAGAAAAAATAAATAAAATTCTTCCGGTATCCACAGTTGTGGTAGTATCCAGAGCAGCACAAAACTGCTGGGCAGTCCCCCAGGCCTGCAGTACCTGGGTGCGGTAAGTGGGGCAGATCTAGGCCTTCAGATGGGGAGGACTGGGGCCGGAGTCTTCAGCCAGTAACCATCTGTCTGTCCCTCGGCAGCTGTCCACTGCTTACCACTTTGGTCTCTGTGTCTCTCCCAGCTGAGGCTGCTCCCAGTCCTGTGCATTGTGGGCTCCTCCTGGTCTCTGCACAGCTCCGGTTTTCCGATTCAGTCTGAGCTAATTACAGGAGTTCCTAACTCAGCTGTTTTGATTAAAGATATAAATTTGGAAGTTGTCAGCATTGAAGTGATATTTAAAATCAGTATATTTGATTAGATTGTCCATGGGTGGACATAGATAAGAAAACCAAGAACTGAATCTTCAGTGGTCCATTATTAACAACGCATCACAGAAACAAAACCTGTGCTGTCTGAAATGATCCAGGAGTGAGGTAAAGAGGAACATAATCTGAATGATATCAAATAGTGTATTTATAAAAGTGAAATGCAAGACATTTTCCCAAAAAAATCAAACCTAGTTATCATGACTCATTTTGTACAAAGACTTGAAAGAAAAGGAAAATTAAAAATTAGTTCTAAAATCTGTAGCGATTAGATTGATGGCAATGTTGGCTGAAATAAATGCCAAAGAAAAATAATTTTTAAAAATCTGTGTACTGTGTGTTGGTGCACATCTATAATCCTACCTATTCGGGGAGCTGAGGCAAGAGGAACACCAGCTGGAGCACGGCCTGGATAAGTAGCAAGACTGACTTCAGAATTCTGCGCCCAGGATATAGCTCAGTTGTAGAGTGCTTGCCTGATATGCCAGAGGCCCTGGGTTCAATCTCAAAATGAGGGAAAAAAGGAATTAGGACCATGGTAGATGTAGTTATTTTTTTTTTTTTTTTTGTCTTTTTCATTTTTATCAGTACCGGGGATCGAACTCACGACCGCCTGCTTGCAAGGCAGGTGCTTATGCCGCTGAGCTAAACCTCCAGCCCCCGGTAGATGTAGTTATTAAAATTAAGTATGTTTCATGAAAAAGGCAAGTTCAAGAGCAGATGTTACAGAATTTAGAAAGATATGCCAACTTAAAAAAGTTAGCTAGCCAGAGATATAACTCAGAGGCACAAGTGCATGCCTGGCAAGCATGAGGACCTTGGTTCGATCCCTGGTACAAAAACAAAAGCAAACAAAAAACTCAGAAAAAAAGTTGGCTAACTTTTTTAGTGAGTTATGTTTACTAATAATGATGTGATCTGTAACATGAAATGTTTTTTTCTGAAGGCTCTGCTTGAGAAGAAGCAAAGATTCTACCATAAGAACCAAGAAAGAAGTAAGGCTCTTTAATTATATTAAAAATTCATATTTTAAAGTTCCAACTAAAGACTAAATACTACCTAAACAGTTTTAATTTAAAATACATGTGTGTATATTAATAAGACTATTAAATCATTAATATGAATCATGTTATAGTATCATGATTAATAATTAACCAGAATGAGAGACCTTTGTAGTTTATATTTCTATTTTTAAAAATTTTATTTAAAGAGAAAAAGAAAAAAAACAGAAAAAGGATACAAGTAATATAGGATTTAAAAAAATAATAAAGAGTAAGAAATCACTAGTTAATAGATTACATATTGTCATCTTAGAAATAGTTGTTCAAGTTACAAAATTAAAGCATACAAAGTGGACATTCAAACAGTGAGACTGAAAACAGTTCTGTTCAATGATCCAATAAAAACTCAGTAATATGGTTATCTATCTTATACACTTTAATATAAATGCAGTTGTATCCTTTAGAGCACTTTCTTTTTCTCTCTTTTTTACAATTACATATTTAGGGTTTTATTACCCTAATGGGTTTCCCACAGTTCTTATTACTTTTTTTGAAGAGAATAAAACCAAATGTGACATAACAAAACAGAGTTAGTCAAGTCAAAAGGATGGACATAGTACATGATGTAAAAACAGAATACAAGGTGATCAACAATGGTTACGATAATGCCTCTTGCTATCTTAAAAAGAATTGCCTATATCATCAACTGTAATAAAATTGAACAAAACAGTATAGAACAACACTAATAAAACTGAAACACTGGATATATTACAGGACTTCAAAAGAAGATAATAGTCAAACCAGAATGGACATCATAGTGAATATTATTGTTATCTTTTCTTACACTAGGAAAACTATTCAGTATTTATACATGTGGGTTTTATTTCACTTCTGAGGATGGTCTCAAGCTGCACCCATTTATTTATAAATATCTCAATGTGATCATTCTGTATAGCTGAGTAGTACTCCATTGTATAAAAATACCACAACTTTTTTATCCATTCCTCAGTTGATGGACACTTAAGTTGTTTCCAAAATCTGGCTGTTACAAACTGTGTGGCTATAAACATGGGTACACATATATCACTGTGGTATGATGTTTTCAGTTCTTCTGGGAATATGCCTAGAAGTAGAATAGCTGGAACAAATGGGACTTCAAATCCCAGCTTTTTAAAAAATCTCCAGACTGACCTCCACAATGGTTGCACTAGTCTACACTTCTCCCAACAGTTCAGGAGAGTTCCTTTTTCCCCACAGCCTCTCCAGCATTTGTTGTTGGTAGTTTTCTTGATCCTGGCCATTCTTTCAGGGGTGGGATGGAATCTCAGTGTGGTTTTAATTTGCATTTTTCTAATGAGTAATGATGATGAACATTTTTTCATGTGTTTATTTGCCATTTGTATTTCTTTATCTGAGAAGTGTGTATTCATCTCAGATGCCCATTTTTGGATTGGATCTTTGAATTTTGGGGGTCTGAGTTTTTAAAAATTATTTATATGTTTTAGACAGAAGTCCTTTGTCTGAGGGACAGTTCACTAAGAATTTTTCTCAATTTGTGGGTTTTCTTTTCACTATGCTGGAGATTTCTTTTGACATGCAGAAACTTTTTAATAAGAGCTGATCCCATTTATTGTTTTTGGGAAGTATTTCCTGTGTGGTTTGATTGCTGTTTATGAATTCTCTACCTACCCCTATGTCTTCAAGGTTTTCACCTATTTGTCTTCCAATAGATTTAGATTTCTGTTTTAATATTCAGATCTTTGATCCATTTAGATTTTAATTTAGTACATGGTGATAGGCATGGGTCTAGTTTTAGTTTTCAGCATATGGACAACCAGTTTTTCCAACACCATTTATTAAAGAGACTGTCATTCTTCTAGTGAGCATGTTTGGCCCCTTTATCAAAGATAAGGTGGTTGTGTGTGTTTGTAGTTGTGGTTGTATCTTCTAATCTATTCCATTGATCTTCAGCTCTGTTTTGATTCCAGGACCATGTTGATTTTACTACAGCTGCTTTGCAGTATAACTTCAAGTCAGGGATTGTGATGCCTCCTGCCTTGCTTTCACTGCTTAGAACTGTCTTTGCTATTTTTGGTCTCTTCTCACTCCAGATGAATTTTAGGAGTGATTTCTTTAGATCTATGAGGTAAGTTGATGGTATTTTTATTGGGATTGCATTGAATCTGTATAACAATTTTGAGAGAATGGTCATTTTTACAATATTTATTCTTCCTATCCATGAGCAAGGGATGTCTTTCCACTTTCTGAGATCCTCTTCAATTTCTTTTTTCAGTGTATTATAATTTTCCCAGAATAGGTCTTTCACTTCTTTCGTGAGAGTAATTCCTAAATATTTCATTTTTTTGGTTGCTAGTGTGAAGGGTGTGGCTTCTCTTATTTCTCTCCCTGTGATCTTGTTGTTAGTGTATAGGAATGCTATTGATTTTTGAGTATTGATTTTGTATCCAGCTACATTGCTGAATTTATTTATTATATCTGGGAACCTTACAATGGAGTTTTTGGGGTCTTCTATGTAGAGTATCATGTGATTTACAAATAATGATAATTTAACTTCTTCTTTTCCTATCTTTACCCCTTTTATTTCTCTCTCTTGTCTAATTGCTCTGGCTGGTATTTCCAGTACTATATTAAATAGGAGCGGTGATAAGGGACATCCTTGTCTTGTTCCTGATTTTAAAGTAAAGGCCTTCAATTTTTGGCCATTTAGTATAATACTGGCTCTTGGTTTGTCATAGATGGCAATTATTATATTGACGTAAAGACAATATATTCCAATTTTCTATAAGATTCTTATCATAAATGAATGTTGGACCTTATTGAAGGCTTTTTCTGCATCTATAGAAATGATCGTGTGATTCTTACTTTTGGTTTTATTGATATGGTGGATTACATTTATTGATTTACGTGTGTTGAACCATCCCTGCATGCCTGGGATGAATCCCACTTGGTCATGGTGTATAATCTTCTTGATGATTTGCTGCATTCTCTTTGCCAATATTTTATTGAGGACTTTTGCATCTATGTTCATTAGGGAGATTGTTCTGTTCTCTTTTTTAGTTGGGTCTTTCTCCATTTTTGATACTAGAGTATTATTTGCTTGCAGGAATGACTTGGAAGGATTGCTTCCCCTTCAGTTTCATTGAAGAGTTTGAGGAGTGTCGGCATTAAGTCTTCTTTGTACTTCTTGTAGAATTCTGCAGTGAATCAGTCTGGGCCTGGCTCTTCTTTGTAGGTAAGGACTTAATTATGTTTTCAATTTCATTAATAGAGATTGGGTTATTCAGCAGTCTTAAATCTTCTTGACCTAGCTTTGGTACTTCATGTGTTTCTAGGAATCTTTCTATTTCTTCTGTGTTATCAAACCTATGAGAGTAGAGGTTTACAAAATAGGTGTTGATGATCTTCTGTATTTCTACAGAGTCTGTAGTGATTACATCTTTTTCATTCCTTATTGCATGAATCTGATCTTTTTCCTCCCTTTTTAAAAATAAGGTTGGCTAGGGGCTTATCAATTTTATTTATTCTTTCAAAGACCCAACTCTTTGATTCATTGATTCCTTAGAATGTTTTCTTAGTCTCAATTGCATTAATTTCTGCTCTGATTTTTATAATTTCCTCTCTTCTTTTGGCTTTGGGCTTCACTTGCTCTTCTTTTTCTACATGTTTGAGGTGTAACATCAGGTTGTTTATTTGTATCCGTTCTGTTTTCCTGATGTGGGAACTCAGTGCAAAAATTTTCCTCTGAGGATGGCTTTCATTGCATCCCACAGATTCCGGTAAGTTATATTTGTATTTTCATTTGCTTGTATGCATTGTTTAATTTCTTCTTTCTTTCTTTTTTTTTTTTTATCAGTACTGGGGATCAAACTCATGACTGCCTGCTTGCAAGGCAGGCGCTTATGCCGCTGAGCTAAATCCCTAGCCCCCTAATTTCTTTTTTAATTTCCCCTGTAACCCACTATTACTCAAGAGTCAGTTATTCAGTTTCCAGGTGTTTGCGTGATTTTTGCAGCATCTTTTATCATTAATTTCTAATTTCATGGCGCTATGATCCGATAACATGCAAGGGATAATTTCAACTCTTTTGCATTTATTTAAATATGCTCTGTGAGCTAATATGTGGTCTATTTTAGAGAATGACCCATGTGCTGCCGAGAAGAATGTGTATTCTGATATTGTTGGATGGAACACTCTGTATATGTCCATCAAGTCCATTTGTTCACAGGTGTGATTCAGTTCTGTTATTTCTTTGCTGATTTTCTGTTTGGTTAATCTGTCCCTTGGTGTCAACGGTGTGGTAAAGTCTCCTGTTATAATTATGTTACTGCTAATTTGGTTTTTCATTTCTGTTAATACCAACTTTGTATAACTGGGTGCTCTGGAGTTTTGTGCATATATATTTAAGATTGTTATCTCTTCCTCTTGAAGTTTTCCCCTAAGCATATGTAATGACCTTCTGTATCTCTTCCGATCATTATTGGTTTGAAGTTCACATTGTTTGCAAACAGAATAGCTACCCCGCTTTTTTGAGGGGGTTCCTGTTGCATGAAATATTGTTTTCCATCCTTTGAGTTTCAGTATCCTTTTGGGTTAGATGGGTTTTTTTGTAGACAGCATATGGTTGGATTTTGTTCCTTGATCCATTCTGCCAGTCTGTTTCTTTTCATTGGTGCATTGACTCCATTTACATTAATGGTTATAACAGTTGTATGTTGGTTTATTGTTGACATATTATCTTTCTGCTGTTGCATCTTTATCTTTCTGTTGTGTTTAATTGTCTGCTTTGCTTGGTAGTTTTCTCCTAAGTGTATCTAAACTGTCTTTCAGTATTCTTTGTAGGGTTGGCTTGGTGATCATGTTCTTCAGCTGTTTTTTGTCATGGAAGTATATTTTATTTCACCATCGATTTTGAAGGACAGTTTTTCAGGGTACATCAGTCTAGGTTGGAAATCATTTTCCTTTAGGATCTGAAATGCCCTTTTTGACTTTGTTGTTTGTGCTGAGAAGTCTGCTGTGATTCTGACAGGTTTTCCTTCATAGGTGATCTGTTTTTTCTCTCTGACAGCTTTTAATATTCTATTCTTTTGTTGGATTTCTTGGATGATGATTGTTATATGTCTGGGTATAGTTTTATTTTGATTATGACTCTTTGGAGTTCTATATGCTTCAGTGATCCTGATATCAGTTTCCAATCTGATGTTTGGGAAATTTTCAGCTATTACTTCTCTAAATATCCTCTTGATATCCTTTATGTGTCCCCTTCTTTTTCATTTATCCCTATCAATCTTATATTGTTTTTCTTTGCATCATCTTGCAGCTGTTGAATTGTTATTTCCTGATTTCTTGTTATTTTTAGATCTTGCCTTTCCTGTTCACAAGCTGCAATCTTGTCTTCGAGGTCTAAAATTCTATCTTCACTTTCATAGAGGTAGTTTTCATAGCTTTCAATGGAATTTTTGATTCCCTGTATATCTCTTTGCATCTGCTTTATCTATTCTGTTTGTTTCTTATATTGTTCATCCAGGGATTCTACCTTTTTGTTTAGTTCCTCCAGTTTCTTAACTTAGATATGTTCAGCATCTCTTTCATTTATTTTATCATTTCGTCTTCTATCTGGGAGATTATTTCTAGCTTGAATTCCTTTAAAGCTTCCCAGAGTTGCTTCTTTATTTGAGTTGCTATTATGTCTGATATTTCAGGTGTATGGCATATATTTTCTTCTATGTACATAGCTCCTAAGGTTTTTTGGGATGGGCTGAAGGTTTGAGATTGTATTTTGGTCTTTCATTTTGTCATTTTCCTATATTTCTGTGTTTCAAGTGTTACTTCAAGGCTTCCCCAAGGCCTGTTGGAAATCCTCTTCTATGCCCTCAGCTCCTGGGATTTTGGCTGCCCAGTTCCCTGTTTTGAGAGAGGGTCACTGGGGGTGGGGCAGGCTGGCTCAAGACCTGCTGAGCTGGTCCAGTGCAACAGGAAGCTGTGAAATTCCCTCAATTTCAGTACTTTTTAATTTTTATTTTGAGGCAAGGTCTTGCTAAGATGCTACACTGCCTAGGCTGGGATTGAACTTAAAATCCTTGTCTCAGTCTTGTAGAGAGCTAGAATTACAAGTTTGTGCCCCATTTTATAATACCACTTAATGAATGAAACATCTTTATACCTAATTTTTCAACTTCTTTTCTTTTCTTTTCTTTCTTTTTTTTTTTTTTACTATTATTCTTCTTAAATACTTTTCTACTTTGTGGTCATAAATATATTTTCTTTTTTTTTTAATCTGAGAGTTTTGACTTTTATATGCATATGTTCTTTAATTCATTTAGAACAGATTTTTGTATGAGATGTAAAGTTGGTATCTATTTTTATTATTTATGAAAGCTGAACACTAATTGCCATGGCACCGTCTTCTGAATAGGGTGTTTTTGTGCACAAATTTTCAATGCCATGTCAGACGTATATCACGTTTCTTGATAAACTAGTCCATCTCTGAGTTCTTGCTTCCCTTCTGCTGGTCTATATGCCTGTTTATACACCAAAGAAACCGTGAATTTCTTTGGCCCATGCCTACAACCCAGAACTGTTATTAATTTGAATAACTTATAGCTTTGGGAATGCTATCAAAATAGTTGTATCTTCAGCAAGCAGTGAGACTTTTGTTTATTGTTTTCCTACCCTTTTATATTGTGTTTTTTCCTTTCTTTATGTGCTTTCTGTAATTCTCAGTTGAATATTTTTGTTCCTCTCTGTAAAGACAACAACTTTACCACATTACCAATGAAAATGATGTTTCCCATGAGGATTTTTGTATACATTTTTTTGCCAATTAGGAAAGTTCTCTTTTATTCTGAATTTTCTAAAATTTATCTAGTTGAATGAATATTGGCTTCCACTGGCAAAAAATGAGATGATTTTGTATTATGATCATTATTTTGTTAATTTATATTAACTTTTTAAAAATGTAACAAATATTTTACCTTTTTAATATAGTCAATTTAATAACTTGTTTGTGTTAGTGCTTAATACATTGCCGGACTTTGCTAATATATCTCATATTTAATTTTGGAATAAGGATGACTTCATAAAACAATTTAAGATTTTTTTTAATCTCTCAGTTTGTTAAGTTGAAATTATTTGCTCATTTATTGTTTAGAACTTGTAAAAATTTATTGCAGATTTTATCACAAGAAGATAGTGGTTTAATTTGTCAAATACAGTATCACACAAGGTTTGTTAATTTTTTGTAAAATGGAATTTTCTAAGAAAATAAGAAATTTCTAAGAAATTTGTCAAAATTGTCATTGTAATCTAAAGTAGTCCCTAATGCTCTTCTGTTTTCCTCATTTTTGCCTCTTTTGATATGGTTTCTTTTTACTTTGCCAAGAGTATCTGTATCTTTCCCTTTTTTTCTTGCTCAGTCTTGTCAGAGCCATTTGGATTTCATGTGTTTGTTTCAAAAAAACAGATGCAGTCTTATCAGTTCTTCTTATATCTTTATTTTCCAATTTGTTAATTTCTGACATTTATCTTTTCCTACTTTTTTGGTTAATCTTTCAATAGTTTTCTTAGTTTATTATATGCTTAATTTAATTTTTACCTTTTTCTGACATATTTTCAATTTCTATGAACTATTTCAATTGTCTTCTATATGCTTTCACATGTAGGATTCTGTAATTATTTAGTTCTAAAGCTTTCTAATGCCTTTTGGTTTCCAGTTTAATGTATATACATTCAAAATTTAGAAGTGTGCTTTTAAATTTCTAAACGTGAGCTTTCTCATAATCATTTTATTGGCAATTTTAAACATAACATTTTATGATCCTAGAACATGCCTATATATTTCACATGTTTAAATGAGTATTATAGTTATTACATGATCTGTATATATTTAGTCAATAAGCATCACATATTCTTTTTTTTTTGTACTGGGGATCAAACTCACAACCTCACACTTGCCAGGCAGGTGCTCATGCCACTGAGCTAAATCCCCAGCCCGCATCACGTATTCTTGAAAATGATATTTTGTTGTAAATTGTCTCATGTTTTGTTCTATTGCACTTATATCAAATATATTATTTGTGTTCTTAAAGTCTTCTATATTTTTCTAGGTTTTTTTCCTATTTTATCTATCAATTACCAAACAATATGCCTCGGATTTATTCAGTATAATTTATGAATCCTTCCAACTTTTCTATATATGTAATTTTGAACTGTGAAACTTGAAACGCAGTATTTTAGAATCTATTCTTCATTATGCAGTGATCTATCAAATAATTTTTATCTTAAATTTCATATGATCATAGTACAGCCATATTAATTTTTTTCCAAAAATGTGATTAGAAAAGCTTTTGTGTCATCTATTAGATTCCCAATATATTTTAATTCAGATTTTACCAGCTTCTGTGTCTTCAATTCATGCTAAATATAGTTTGTAATTAAACTGTCTCTCTCTATACCTCCTACGAGGGCTTTAGTTTGGTTTAATTTTGAGCATGACTTTTCTCATTTACTCACTGTTTGAACTGTATTTTATGTTTGTTTTTCTAACTTCTCAGTGGTGAACACTCCCTAAAGTGACCCATGAGTCACAGCCTTACATAATCTCTCCGTCTCTGGTGAGTGGAGCCTGTGCCTTGCTTCTAACCAAAGGAATCTGATAAAGGCTATAGATGTTAATCCCTTGCGTAGACTACCTTTATGGTAAATGCTGCCATTCCAGCAGTTATTTATGTGATGCAAGCTGGACAGAAGATTTTCCTTGCTGGCCTGAAAAGTAGCTGTCCTATTATGACAAGATCTATAGAACAGAGCTGCATTTGGGAACTAGGCAGCTTGTCACTGAAGTCTGTGTGCTCACTGCAGGAACTTCCAGAAAATTAACTTTGCTAAAAACCCAAATGACCTTGGAAGTAGATTCTCCCTCAGTGCTCCTACCTCAGGGAACAGTACAGCCTGCTTTGACCTTGGCTGCAATCCTGGGAAACCGGATCAGAAGACACAGTCACACTGTGCCTAGACTCATGACCCACATACATTTGAAGACGATACATATGTATTGCTTTAAACAACATGATGTGTGGTAATTTGTTATATATCAATAAAAATTAATATACTAGCAAGTTGAACTTTATTACTATTGTTTAGTAGAATTACTATTTGATTAATATGTTTAGATGTACTGACATTTGCCACTTTCTTTGCTTTTTCTTAAAGTTTTCTGAAAATAATTTTACATTTTTCATACATATGCTATATCTGTACACCTATAAATATATAGATATATCTATAATATCTATCTATCTGCCCACCTGTCTACCCTAGAGTAACTGTTTATGGGAACTTCTTTGATTTTTTTCTCTATCTAGAACATAATCCTTTTTCACAGTTCTAGCTAGGTAGCTATAAATATTTCATGAATTTAATATTATTTTACAGTGTTCTGGCTTGAAGCATGTTTGCTTAAAATCCAGCTATCATTTAGTTTCTTTGGAGGTAATCTATTTTTCTCTTTATGCTTTTTTAAAAGGTCTTTTTTATTTGTGTTCTATAGTTTGATGAAGATTGGGATTTGCTTTTTCTCCTCAACCTGAACAGCCCCGCTGTTTAGGAATTGTGTTCCCCGCTGCGCAAGGAATTCTGGAATTCCTTGAGCATTTTTCTCTTCCAAAATTATATCTCTGTCATTTCTAGTATTTCTTTCAGCAATTCTGCTTGGGTATATGTTTTATCTCATTTGAGTAATGCTCAATTATTTATGTCTCTCAGCTACATTTATATTCTAGCTGTTTTCTGTGCTTTTGGGAGGCTAATTAATTCTGACCTGTGTTTCAGTTTAATCTCTCTATAGTCATATCCAATAGACAAAGCAGCATAACTATTTTTAATTTTAATTATTGTATGTTCCCTTTCTAAATTTATAATTTTATTTTTCATTAAAACTGCTCAGTCATATTTATAGTCATTTGTTCTTATTTATATCTGATTTCTTTTTAAAAAACTTCATTTTTAAAAAACTTTTGAACACCAGTTTATATTGAAAATGTGACAGTTTCAATATGTAGATCTGTTCTTTTTAACACCCTTCTCTCCTCAGTCTTTCCACTTTCTGAAGCAGCTCTGGAACTTCTCTTCTGTGAGTGCCTTTAGTAGCACTGGTGTAGCTACCCTGATGTTCTGAATCAATTCAAAATGTTTGACTTTCATGATCATTTTGACTTTGGGGAAGAACCAGCACTCGTAAGGTACCAGATTTGATGAACAAGGTAGCTGAGGACACACCATAATATTTTTATAAACTTGTCTTTCTATCATATGGGAATTGATAACAACTTACATCATAGCTTTGACCATACCTCATAAACACAGTCATGAAAAAGGACTTCCAGAGATGCTCTAGAAAGCGGCAAAAGGGACGGAAGATGGAAGAGGTGTGCCTGAAGTAGGAGGAAATATAGCGAAGGAATTAATTGCACTATGTCTCTTGCTCTATTTTAAAGTGAGAGCAATAGGACAGACAGACGAGTGGGGATTTGCTAGGGTATGTGGCCCAAGCAATTAGGAAGCTCAGAAGTCAGGCTCTCTTTAAATAAGAAAACTGGGGAAGGTGTTGACTGGAAACACCCTGGAGACTGACACAGGACTGGTGTTCTGCTAGCCATCTGAATGCACTTAAAAGATTAACTCTCCTAAACACTGTAGCCTAGGACTGTTTGAGGACTGGCTCTGGCCTTGGAATTTTCAGGGGACATTTTATTGGTTTGTTCCTTCAATAAAAGTAATTTATTACCATTATTAGTAACTTCTAATTTTTTATCTGTTGCACAGATCTTTGCATGTCCCAGTACTCGAATTCGACTCTCCTATTGATGCAGACTTGAGTTTATTTAAGTCAAAACTGAAGCTCTAAATCATGGGAATTATTAGCAGATGATTCACTGCTTACAACTCTCTAAGGTGATTCTTCCCAGAACTTTTGGCCTCTGATGAGTCTCGTGCTTTCCCTTACTCTGTCCAAATCAGGCATGTATGAAAATATGTTTTCATTTTGTATCTACTACTTTTAGGTGCTTTGGGGTGAGATAGATTTCCAGGATATTTACTCTGCCAATATTGTTGGAAAAGGAAGTCTCTGTCTATGCTTTACTTTCCTGTAACCAAGTTTTGCCTCTAGCATTTTACAGAGTCTACTCTTGTTAAGGTCACCAGTGACATCCTAATTCCTAAGTAAAGCAAATATTCATCAGAACTTTTTTCCACTCTGCAGCTTTTGAAATGATTGTTCACTGATTCCATGAATCACTCTTCACCCGTTCATTATCTCAGATTACACAGGCATGCATGAACACACGCACACCAACACTGAGGATGCTATTTTCATACTGCAATTTATCCTAGGAAGATATACTAAAAATACTACTAAATCATAGAAATTTTTCTGATCCTTTTACTATCTCATGAAATATTGAATATGTAGTTCAATATCTCTATTTCCTATCTTGAGAGCTCTTCTCTGTCAGGTCTGCTCTGCTGTGTCTTTATTCTATCCATTATTGAAAATCTGACTCATTGATTACATCACTTCCTGCTTCACAGGTAACTCATTTGCATAGAATTATTAGTGAATAAATTTTCAGTGGCGACCTTTCAGTTTTATAAAGTCAACTTCAGAAGAGCTGCTGTTGAACTGACTCAGGGGGAAGGCTCTGGAGCCCTGAAGTCACTACCAGATCAAAGGTTGATTTTGAGGATGCAAGATCATCAGTGACTCTTTAGCAATGGCTAATAAAGAAAATATCTAACATGTGGAACCTAAAAGGTTGTGTTCATAAAATCCAAGAGTAGATTGGTTTTTCTCCAACCAAGGGTGGGGGAAAAGGGAAGGCACTGATCAATGGGTACAAAATTTCAGATATGTAGGATGAATAAGTTTTATACATCTAGTGTACAGCATAGTATACATTGAATAGTATCACCATGTGCACTTGAAATCTGCCAAAAGAGTAGGTCATAAAAATGATTGCCATCCACATAAACAAAGTGAGGAGGTAGGTATATTAACTTAGCTGATGTAGTGGTCCTTTCACTGTGCATATATATATTAAAATATTACATTGTCTATTAAAATACATACAATTTTTGTGAAAAGTATTTTTCATTTAAAAAGAAAATAGCTGGTTGCCTCCTGAATATCCCTATGAGAAATATCTCTGTATATTTTATAGTAAAATGTTCTTTGAGTTAAAATTTATAAATGATGCTCAAGTAATATTTGAGTGAAAATAGCTTTTTTTCCCCTAAACTAAGAAACAGAATGTCAGTGAACATGATCTGGATGAGGTAAAATAGGTTAGATACTAAGATCTGGATGTTTTATCTGAACCACGCAAAACCAGGGTGACATTTGTGCTGAGCAGGTTTACTCAGTTTCTCCTATTTTCTCTGTTACTATTAGACGTCTTCACTGGTTGCTTGTTCAGCCCTCCTCTGAGGAGTGTGTGGTCTCAGTCAGCATTTCTTTTTGTGCCACCTGATCTCCTAATGTGATGTTCTTGGCATCAGTCACCAAATACACCCAACATCTTCCACAAATGGGTTTAGCTCTGGTGTCCACCTGAGTGTAAGGTCGTTTCAGACACCTCTTTCTTACGTCCTCCTAAAGGTACCTGGAATTCAGTGTGGCAGAAACTCTCCTACGCTTCAGTCCTCGGTGTGTCATATTTTCTCATCAGCTATCTTCTTTAGCCTGCTCCATAAAATCAAGCAAAGCCTGCAATTGGCCAAGAGATAATCTCTCCTAATTAACTGTCAGTTGTAATTTAGCCCACAACTTCACTCTTTTGTGATGTGGTGACGTCCTATTCTTCAACTCTGAATAAGGAACTCAAAAATATTTTGTAACTTCTAAATTCCTCTTTACATTGAGACTCATCTCTGGTTTCATAGCTAAGTTTCTCGTGACTGATATTGCCAAAGGCTCATTTCAGCAAAATATTAATATATGTGAAATTACCTCCTTAGAAACATTCAGCGAAAGTAAATTTAATGCTAAAGACAGAAGCCAAGATTGATTCTACAATGAATATAGAAATGGACAAGAGAAAAAAAGTGAAATCAAACATTTGATTTCCCATAACATAGAGACAAACATCTCCCTTGCTTCCTGCCCCAGACTAAGGAAAGCAGACACCTCGGTCCCTACGATACCATAGTCAAAATGTAAATTATTTTTAAATCAGCAACAACAAAGAAGAACTTTCCAACACTCCTTTGGCAATTTCCTGCTTTAACCACCACCCTTTTATCACTCCAGTAAAGGATTCTCACACTTTTGAAAAAACTAAGTCAAAAGGTATTTCAAGACGCTTCTGTTGCTGAGGTCGCTCACACTCAGGTAAAAGTGGGGGAAACAAACCACTAAAACCCTGTTCTTGAGAAACAGAAGTAGAAAAGTTACGTATCTTTAAAAACAGAGATGTAGATGCATTGGGCAGGGAGTAGCCAACTCCATAAACTTCCTCTCATGATGAAGCAAAACGAAAGAGAGTTACTGCTACTACCTTAGCCAAGCCAGAATGTCTTTTTATAGCAACCGTGGAGGACAGCTTCAGGATTTCCAAGTGTTTAGATATTTTCAGCTTCAACCTCTTCAGCACCTGGGGCGACAGGAAGGGTGTGGAGAACTTCATACAGCACCCTGTGGGAAGGAAGCCGGGGCCACGCTTCAGGACTGCTTATCATTTCCCTGTTACCAAGACGGGCAGAACTTAGTGACCTTTGCTCCTAGTTTTATTTGAATTCCATGCAACAGCAAAACAACAAAATGCTCAGTTTTCTTTCTTCTTATTGCTTTCTTTCACTTCAAGCAAGAAGTAAAATGTGTTGGACTCTGGGTCCTGGAAAACCAATGATTTGCATTTATTCTTCTTACACATTTCTATAGTCTCCATTGCTTTAATATTCACTTCTGACTTTAGCATTAAATCCATCTTGAAAACTGAGCAATCTAGTGAGATGATTTCTGGATACACACATTAATATTTTAGTTAATGTCTTACATGTGTCTAAGGCAGGCCTTAGGGGAAAAATCACTTAAGCAGTAAATAGTACATATGAATCAGGAAGAAAGATATGCTCCTAAGAGTCTCTCCTCTACTCCACCTGCTGAGATGAATGTTGGCTTAGGCATCGGGGCTTCTACATCTTATTTCTATGTCTCTTGAGTTTTGTTGTGTAGGGGTTGAATATGAGAGAAATGGAGAGAGAAAGGGAGGGAGGGAAGAAACATGACAGAATACATGAGAGTAAGTTTCTAATAGTACATGGTGGCATGGCTTTTCCCTGAAAGGGCATAAGGCTACTGAACAGCAAAGCAGACTACCTGGCACCAAGCAGAAAGGAGGTACTGAGCTGGGAACATCAAGGACATGCTCAGGCCAAACTGAAGAAAGAAAGGTAATTGCTTTTCTGCAGGGATAATGATGAGAGTTACTTCTGCATCATAAGCAGAAGATCTCTGATACGTCTCAAGATACTTCAACAGAGAGGTAAACTGCTTTGCATTGCACTTTTTAGGTGTTAGACTGAGGGAGGCATGGATTCTTGTGGGCACCACGATGGGCAGGAGCCGAAATTCTGCCTTCCTGTGGCTCTGTGATTTTCATCATCCGATATGGACCCTAGTTATTTAAAAGACTCGGGTGTCACATCCATATTTAAGGGCCTTCCTGTGCAGAATTAAATAATTTAATTATTTTAACATAATGATAGGTTACGTTAGTTGTTATATTCATATTTATTATTACTGAGTAATTATAATGCCTAAGGAGTTATGTTAAGTGTTACACATGAGGTAATCTGATTAGTCTTCCTGCAGAGTCTGCTCTCTTTATTCCCATTTACCCCAAGGGACACTGAGCCACAGGGTTAATAATCTGGCCCAACCTACAGCAGCTAAATGACTAGGCCAGGCTTTGAATAAAAGTTTCCTGGTCTCTACCCCGAGATTTCATAATTTGTTTCTAAGGTTCTGCTTGCCATATACATATAACTCTGAAAATAAAACCACAGAGACCGTTTTAGATTTAGAATTTTAAAACACATTTAAATTCTCAAATGCACATTTAAGATAATAGATCCTAAAATCTCATATTTGAAATGACTGGGTTGGTTTTTCACTGGGATTATATTTCTCCTTTGGAGAAAATGATACTTTGGATCCTGTTACCAGAACTTTCTCCTAAAGAGATGTACCCAGAAAGAGATTAGACACTAAAAAATGTTTCATTTTTCCTTAAAGTTATTCCACACATCCCAAATTAGTTTGAAAATTTTATGTTAGAATTTTATTTATAATAATTTTATTTATATTCTTCTTTTCCATTATCTAAGAGATTCAAGAGACAACTCAAAACCTAATACTAAAATAGGCTCCTCATCACCAATCAGTTTTGAAAGTTGCATGTTGTGAAATGTTATGTCACTTACTATCAATACATAATAGATTGGCCAAAAAGAGACAGAAAGTTCCATTTCCGACTTCCCATTCCCATTGATAGGTCAAAGCGTCAAACTTTGGCTTATAACTCATAATAATAATCATATTCTTCCAGGTGTTCAGAAAGTGACTAGATTTGTGAAGGAAAAAGAGTGTTTCTTTTCTTTAGATCTTGAAGTTTCAATGACTGTATCTCTTTTTCCATTTATTCATGAATAAATAACCACATGCATACATATGCACCAAATTTTACTTCCTACAAAATGATGTATGTGTGTATACCTTCAAACACATATGCATCCATATACAATAATACATTGCCTTTAAAAATATATGTCAATATTCTTAACACTGTAAAGCCTTAACACTAAAGCTTATTTTTCTGAATTATAAGCTTCTAGCAAGGCTGGAAGTTTAAGGATGGGAAGTTTGGGAAAAGTCCTTCACCAGATGCCACACGCAGATGAAACTGTGCTTTGAACAATCGTCCTCCAAATATCTCCACCCTCACTGTTGACGGGGATTATTTGTGACACGTAATGAGAAGAAATAGTGATGCAATTTAGTCAAACTTTGAAAAGCAGGAAGGATATCTGCAGCCTCAAGGAACAGGTCAAGATGAGAGAAAACATGAGGACTACAAGCCATGTGTGTCCTCTTAGAGGAAACACGATGAGAGGAAATTTCATAGTCGCATCTATAATTAGATATCTAAATATAAGACACACAAGTAGAAATATGCCCAATTACAAGCAGGCAGCAATATCTGCTTTGCTTTTCATTGTACACTGAAACCCCCAACATATCGCTTGTCACTTGTGTGTGTACAATTCTACGTAACCTTAATCAACTGATCAACTTTCTTTCAAATGAAAATTATTTCTGACTCATAACTCTCTGCTATTTCTTCCAGGTATCCCGAGGAACTTTGAAGTGATAGTGCATTTATGTTGAATTGAGATGATGTTAGGCTCTCAACTAATTTGTCCGTGTACCTACAAGACAGAAAATCTACCAACCACCTAAGGCATTACCTCCCTCAGCGCAGCTTGTCTAGAAGAAATCCTAACCCTAAACTTTAGTCAGTCTCATCAGGATGGCTATATGAGACACAGGGACATTCTTATAACTCAGAATGTGTTTTTCTATAATTACTGTGCTGGTGGTAACTACAAACAGAGTGTCTCCCCAACTAACTCTGGTAATAGCTAAGTATCAAACACAGCTAGTCAAATTGGTGGTTTTCAGTCTATAGATAAATAAACAGGTAGTTTAAATTCTTCATTTTTTACTATTTTGGCACCATAATGATCCTGCCTTTAGCCTTAAACACTGCAAAATAGCCACTCTTAAAATGCTGTGATGACTGGCACTTATTAAACCATAGAAAAGAACATCTGTTATTTAAGAGAGTTAGAAGACTTTTAGAGATATTTTCATCATTGCATTGAAATATCTTAGTTGGAAGATGTCTATTTCAGTTGTCACATTTGCCCATAGACAAATACTATATTTCTAGCTACATTGCAGTAATTTTCAAGTGAGGCCTTGGAAGGAGAAAAAGAAATCATTTTTGGCTTGAGGGTTTTGTTTATTTTTAATTTTTTTCCTTTGCAATGTTGAGGACTGAATCTAGTGCCCTGTGCTTGCCAGTCAAGCACTCTGCTATGGTGTTATAGCTTCGGTCCCTCGAAATGACTGACTGCACTGATCCATGCTTGTCAATGCCATCTCTTTCCATATCCCCTCTTCTTACTGTCCCTCAGTGTCGGCTTCTGCTATTGCTAACTCCTATGCTGTTTGTAGTTCCATAATCTTGATTATTTTCTTGTGGTATGTCTAATTTTCAGACTAACGTTCAAGGTTTAAGAAATAGAAACTAGTGCTTCTTTTTAAAAATGCAAGGAAGAAGACATGAGATAGTATATGAATATTAGTGTTTGATAGGGAATATTACAAAAATCCACAACTGGGATCTCATCTTACTAAAAAAAGCTTTTGGATAGCAAAAGAAATGAACAATAAAGCGAAGAGGCAAGCCACAGCATGGAAAAAATTCTCCAACTATTCCTCAGACAAAGGACTAATATCTAGAATATATAGAGAACTAAAAAAAAAATCAGACACCCCAAATTTAAAGATCCAATCCAAAAATGGACGTCTGAAGTAAACAGATGTTTCTCAGATAAAGAAGTACAAACAGCAAGTAGATAAAAATGTTCATCACCACAATTCATATGAGAAATGCAAATTAAAACAATGCCAAGTGCCAGGGGGTTTAGCTCAGCAGCACAAGTGCCTGGCTGGCAAGTGTGAGGTCAAGAGTTTGATCTCTGGTACCAAAAAATAAAAATAAAAAATAAAAATAAATAAATCAACACTGAGATTTCATCTCACTCCAGAAAGAATGGCTATTTAAGAAATCTTCCAATAACAAATACTAGCAAGGATTTGGGAAAAATGGAACCCTTCTCCACTATTGGTGGGAGTGTAAATTGGCCCAACCAATATGGAAGTTAATATAGGGATTCTTCAAAAACTAAAACTAGAGGTTCCTCTTCTCCTTTTTGACATCTTCCCGAAAAAGTAAAAAACAACATACCACAGTGATATAGGCACGCTGATGTGTTTTATTAGGCATTTTTTATTTTAAAAACAAAATATGGAAATGATACAGAATTTTTAAAAAATAAGAAATTAACACTAGTTAATATCTTGCATATTGTTGTCTTAGAAGTAGTTCAGATTACAAGACTTAGGCGTGAAAAAATGATCAGATAATCAAACAATGAGAGCAAATCTTTTTGATAAACTTACAGAGATTAGTAGTGTATTCACTGTGTATTTATATAAACACACACATGTATGTATACTATATACATATAATCTGTTCCCTTTTTCTTTTTCTCCTTTTTCCTATTCCAGTTGTTGTTTCTTTTTGAATACTTTATTTCAGTTTCATTTTCACAATATCTATTGTACATTTTGTATCTTATAACTCTTTAAGTGTTTTTTTACACTAGGGAGGCAATACGATATTCACACATGTGAGTGATTTATTTCACTTTTAAGTATGGTTTCAAGTTGCATCCAGTTAACCATAAAAGCCTCAAGTTTTTCCTTCTATACAGCTGAATAATACTTCATTGTACAAAAATGCATCTTTTTTATCCATTCTGTGGTTGATGGGCATTTGGATTGTTTCCAAGATCTAGCGATTTACAAATTGTGCTACTATAAACATGGGTGCACATATATCACTGTGACATGACATTGTCAGTTCTTCTGAGGAAGTACCCAAAAAGGCTGACTGTACTGAATGGGACCTGCAATCATAGTTTTTTGAGGAATCTCCACACTGATTTCCACAGTGGTTGCACCAGTTTACACTCCCACCAACAATGGAGAAAGATTCCTTTTTCCCCTCAGTCCTGCTGGCATTTGTTATTGTTGATTTATTGATGGCAGCCATTATTTCTGGAGTGAAATGAAATCCTAATGCTGTTTTAATTTGCATTTCTCAAATGACCAGTGATGTCATTGAACATTTCTTCATATATTTATTGCATTTGTATTTTTTTAATCTGAGATGTACATGTTCACCTCACATGCCCAGTTTTGGGTCTTTAAACGTGGTGGCCTGATGTTTTTCAGTTGTTTATATGTTCTACATATAAGTTCTTTGTCTGAGGAACAGTTGGCAAAAAGTTGTTTCCTGTTCTGTGGGTTTTCTTTTCACTCTATTGGTGAGTTCTTTTGACATGCAAAAACTTTTTAATAAGATGAGATCCCAGTTGTTGATTCTTTGAAATAGTTCCCATGAAGATCATTTTCAGTTCATGAACTCTGCCTACCTCTAAGGCTTCAAGATTTTTACCTACCTTGTCTTCCAGCAGATTTAGTGTTTCTGTTTTAATATTTAGATCTTTGATCCATTTTGACTTTAGTGCATGGTGATAGGCATGGGTCTAATTTTAGTTTTTGGTATGTGGAAAGCCAATTTTTCCAGCACCATTTATTAAAGAGGTTATCTTTCTTCCAGTAAACATGTTTTGTCAAAGATAAGATAGCTGATTGTCTTTGTAGTTGTGCCTATTGTGATAAAATCAGCATGGTACTGGAAAAAAAAAAAAAAAAAAACCAGACCCAAGGAACAGATTAGAAGATACACTTTGATGGTTATAGCAGCACATTTTGTGATAGCTTAATCTTGGAAACAACCCATTCTCCTCAATGGTCTTTAAAAAACACAGTGGAGCACATTGCCATAAAGAAGGATAAACTTGAAACATGTCTAGGTAAATGGATGCACCTTGAGACCATACTCTTAAGGGAAATAAATTGAACACACATGTTTAAACATTGCATTGTTTCTCTTGTGTGAGAAACTGAAAAAGTAAATATAGACCAAAGTGAATGGTAGATACTAGGAAGAAAAGTGTTCAAATGAGAAAAGGAACATGGGGAGAAAGAAAGGAAAAAGAAGGAAAACCAGAAACAAAGCCTTTATAAATAAGAAAGGGGAGAAGGGTTGAAGAGAGGAAAGGGGAATGGAGGGAAAAGAAGAATCAAGATAGATTATGTACAGGTACAAATTCCCTAGAGTGAATGTGATCATTAGGTATATCAAAAATATACTGATAAAATTAATTAAAATGAAAATACAAAAGCAGTGCTTATAAAGTAACATTTGTTGGTGGAAAATTTGTATTATTTTTCTTTAGATGGTTCACAAAAAGTGGGAAATTATTATTCAAATATGTCATATGCATTTTAATTTTAAAACATTCAGACAGATAAGCTTATACTTGTAGCTGCACAAACAAAAGCGGGATAGAGATTCAAATACACCCTGCATTTAGAAAAAATAACCAACAATCTACAAAAGAAGAACCAATGACCCCTGTGTTGGATTTATAAAACACTCATTTCATATATTTTACAAAGAAAAATTATTGCATAACTTGTATAAGAAAGTTGATTCATGATGAATTTGTCTTATAATTTTGGCTTGGAACAATGCTTTTTAAAACATTTGAGATTTCTTAAATCTAAGATTAAAAGTAATGTAAATTTTTTATTTGCAGTTATAGGAAAATAGAAAGAAAAATAAGAATGTATTAGTGTTGGATGCTTTTGTGCTTATGCAACAGAAAGTTTGGCTGAAATGCTTTGGCAGATATTCAGTGCATAATACAGTGTAATAATTTATGGCATTTTGGAAGAAAAGTAAAGCTTTAAGATATTGTGGTTTTTGAACTTGGCTGAAGAGTTGTAGAATGAAATTGGCCCGTGTACTTTCACAGGAACTTGCACGATGAGGAACAGACTTTCTAAGGACTGTATGTGTGTAAGGAAGTGACAGGCAACTTACTACACTGAGTCCTAATGGTACCTTCTTGGTATCGCTACATTGAATCTTAAAAGGTAAATTTTTTAAAAGAGAAGGGTCCCCAGGATACCAAAAAAGGAACTTCCTGAATGTAGTTCAAGAAAGCCAGTCTTAAATTATTCTCTAATAGGGCTGCAATATAGCAATAATACATGCACATTGATAAGTACTTAGTACATACCTTCTATGTTGTGGCTTATCTGAAGAATACAAATGTGTTAGTAACAGACAAGCCAGCCGCTGCTTTTGTTCTCATGGTCTTCTAACAAGCACAGAGCCATAAAAATTCTATAAGGCCAGATGACTAAAGTGTTACAGAGGAGAGAGAGAGCCTATTGCACTGGGACATTTGGAGGATCAGGAAAAGGCTTTGCTGGCATTGCTCCCTATTCTTTATGAGAGAGAAACTGTTCCATTCTCTACAATCAAGATCAAAGCACTAATAAGTGAAACGGCAGTGTCCACTGGAGCCCTTTGGAAATAGGTGAGCTCTTACGATTGGTATGATGATAAAGGGTTGAATCTCCTAAAGAAGAAGTACAAATGCTCTAGTTCTGTATGTTAGAGCAGGCAAGAACTGTGGACTCATTACTAATTTATGCCTAGGCTTTCATCTTTTCTTTTTTGAGTGAATCCTATGAAAATAACCCTCAAAAAACCAAGCAGAGGTGGTCTCATATGCCACTGGCCGCTTGGAAAGGATTTTAGGATTTGGCATCCCAGCTGGTACTTCCTTACAAGCATTTTAAAAGAGCTTTTGAAATGAACCTCGAAAGTCATGAAAGATTTCAACTCATAGAAATAAGAAGAAAATTCTAGAAAAGGGATTATTGTCTATATGCAGTTGTTCAGATGAGTGGAGGAGGTCGGGTAGTCCTATTTAGCTTAAAGAAGGATAAATGAATGTTTTAAGTGAGAAAAATGCTGAAAAACTGTTGAGCTGATATTGCAAACCAGGATGAGAAAATTGTGTTAAAGTTAGCAGGATTTAGCTGTATTTAACATGTACAGTTATACATGTGACCAAGAGGTCTTTCATAGGTTCTAGAGAAAGATGACTTTTTCTCTTCAAACATCTGTTCCTTTGAAACTACTCTATGGACTCCTCTCTCCATTCCTGGATGGAATATTTGGTAGAACTCTTAGCTGATTTGGGTAATAAATAAGCAGTCTCATTTTCCAGGTATTAAAAATCTTAGCCTGGATAATATTACAGCTCAAAGTCATTGTCCACTTTGCGATTTCTGCTCATCATCAGCCTGGGGACCCGGCAGTGGAAAGTGGTGGAATCCTCCTTTTTCTCGGACCACCTCCTCCTTAACTCTCTGCTGCATTTTCTGGTAACCGGAGAAGGGTGCCAAGAAGAGGAGACAAAAGAGGTCTTACTGGACTCTGTAGTCATTGCACATGACAAAAGCTGACTGTCCTGTGGGGTACTTTTAAGACTCTTTAAATCTCAAATTCCTCTCAGTTCCCAAGCCTTTTACTGCCTGTCTGGAGCACCCTCAACTTCAGCACAGTCTCCCTTGTCTGCAGTTTCACAATTGTTGGTTTTAGTAACCACGGTGACCTGTAACCCTACAATATATATTTTAAAATTCCAGAAATATATAACTTTCACTATAGTATATTGCTATAATCATTTCCCTAAAATCATATATACTTATCATGCGTGAGATCCAGGTAGGATTTCAAAGGCCCTTCCTTTTCTGCAGTACAGTTAGTGATATTTAACATACTGAAATAAGAATACACAAGCACTGTTTCCTTAGTGCTCAGAGCAGAGACACCATCCTATGCCGTGAAGTCTTTAAAAAGCTCCTCTGTGCATGTAGGAAAACAGGTGAAAATTGCACAGAGCATCTTGATGATGTCGTCGAGGCAGTTGTGACATATTTCTTCCTCCAAAAGGGAGCTTGGGACTCTCCAGGAGTCCACTGACCGTACTTTAAGAACTGCTTGTCCAGGGTGAAGAAGGGATTGAGGTCTAGGGAGGTAGGAACGTGTTTAACACTCTCAGGTTATGAAAATACAGGATATAATGGACAAAAATTTTGAAAATCAACTATGTGATTTTAAATAAAAAGACACATATCTTGATAACTCTTTGGAGAAGCAAGGACTTCGGGTTTCAAAGGGGCAGAAGAAATTAAAGTTGAAATACCATCAAAAGCTAAAAAACTTAAACTCATATTTCTAGGAATAACTGAAATAGCCAAATCACCAAACAGTGATATTGTCTAAAGCCATTCCAACAGGTGTATTTTTACTACTTCTCTTATAGAATTATTTATTTAAAATAATAAAAATACTAAAATGTTCAATAAATTAATTGTGGCTAATTGAAATGGACTGATAAAAAAGAAAACACAAGCAGGCAATTTGTTTAATTATTGTTATTTGTATAATAACTAACGTGATGACAAAATACACACCTGTGAATTTAATAACCATAGATTTTTAAAAAAATTTCAGTGTGAATGGTATATGGTTCCTAAAGTGCTCTTGCAAGAACTCTTCTAGTAACCACGATTTTCAAAACTCTTCAAAAGTAATTTGGAAATGTGCATCATAGATCTTCAAATAATCATATCTTCTGATGCAAGAATATACTTATATTTTATATCTTAAAATCAGTAATAAAAAGTATTCCATGAAAGAAAAGTACAGGAATGGATAATTTGACTGCTAAATCTTACCAAACATATAGAGAAGAATTCATACTAACTCTTAACCTAAAAAAGTTGAAGCAGAGACTATTCTCTCAAACTCATTGTGGAAGGCCAGAACTATCTTGATTCCAAAATCTGACAAAGACCCACCAAGGAAAAGAAATCCTTGACCAAATCCCTGATGAACAGAGACACAAAAACCCTCAAAGTATAAACAAACCACCACTAACAACAGATTAAAAAGATGATTTGCTATGATCAGCTGAAGTTTATCTCAGGGGTGAAATGATGGTTCAACATAAGCAAGTCAGTAATATATCAACCGAAAGGAAGACAAATCCTACATCATAATAGCAGATGCAACAAAGGCACTAAAAATTCCAATATGCTTTCACTATTAAATCTTCTGGTACCACCAAAACATAGTCAACAAAACTAGACAAAGAGGTTACATCAAATGGAAGTTTCTGGATAGGAGGGAAATAATACAGTGAAGAAACTTACAGAATGACAAAGCTATTTGTCAACCAATCTCTGACAAAAGGGTTAAATTCTAGCATATGTGAGGAAATCTAAGAGCTCAATGGTAAAAAATAGCTCATTAAAATAAAATAGCAGTAGATCTAAATATACATTTCTCAAAAGATATATAAAAATGTTCAATATCAATAATCATTGGAGAAATGCAAGTCAAAACCACAATGAGATATTATCTCACTCAAAGAATGGTTATTATCGGAGATCTGACCATGGTGGGACTCAAGCAGCTTATTCACCTGCCCTCTTGGTAAGCACCCACGACATGGGCTAGGAAGAGAGCCATTACCTGTGAGCCTAGTGCCACATGGGCTGAAAATCAAGCACCCTTCTCCCTCCACCGCCCCCTGCCAGCTACTGGGGATAGATGTCTCAGCATCTCTTGGGAGGATGACCATATGCAATACAGCAAATATGGGGCATTTCTTTCTATCTTCTGTTTGAAGGCATAGGTTGTTTTCACTGTTTTGCTTTTTTATGTTTCTTTTGCTCAATTCAGTACTCTCAGTTGGTTTTATAATGTTCTATTTTTGGTTTGATTTTGCTATACCTAATTCACTGGACAACTATTGTGAAGTTAAGGAGATATACAGTAGAACCTATTACTACCATCCCAGTATCCTACTGTGAAATCCTGTAGCAATTTCACTGCATTGTCTTGAGTGGCTTTGTTCTGTCTTGTGCTGTTGCATTTTTACTACTCTCTAACTAAAGTTTTTAAAAAAAGAAAATAAAGAAAGGTTATTATTAAAAAGATGGGAGGGAAAAACAAGATGAGAGGAAAAGTGCAGGAAGGGATATGGTGAGAAGGAAACCCCTGCATACCATTGGTATATAAGTTAGTATAGTCATAAAAATTTGTCAAAAAGTTAAAAAAAAGAAAGTCACACATCCTTCATCAATCAAGTATATATATATATATATATATATATATATATATAATACTATCCAGATTATAGCCAGCATTTAGCAAATATTAGCTATGATTATTATTATTAAAAGATAAAAGATTAGATTTGTCGATTATAAATATATATTATATATAATATATATATAAATTCTGTGTAAATAAATGCTTTTACTTAATTAAAATGTGTAATTTTTACTTGATACATTTTGTACATTTTATAATGCATGTGTGTTAATTTAAAAGAGGGGAAATTACTGAAATATATGAAACAATTGAAAAAATGTGCAAGTGCAGCAAGTTCCCTGCACTCAGGAAGTGAGACTTCATTAGAGCCCAGTGAAGGACAGGAACGACTGAGCTGGGGCAGAAAGTGTGAATTACCAGCACGAAGGTAGGAAGGAACTGGTCTGGCAGAGGACCAGACTTGCTTACCAGCAAAGGCAGCTCTGGTGAGGGCCTGAGTGAACTGGGTTTGACAGGTGACGATCGGTGCCTGGGAAGATCTTGCCTTCTCAGACTAAGAAAACAGTGAAGGCAGAGGCAAACCTGAGAAAGGAATGGCTGCTGGCCAGTAAGTCAGTGGGAACAGCAGGAACATATGATACCGAAGGGCGTTTGGAATCCAACGTGGAAGACCTTAAATTACAAGTTGTAAGCTGACTATTCAGAAAGAGAGCTGGGTCCATTCGGGTTTTATCGTCCACCATCTATCCAGGAAAAAATAGATAAGGATTTCATGCTCACTGAAATATGTCTTCTACCTAAAGATATTAGACAAGACTACTGTCACCACTTCATTCTTCTCAGTGAATGAACTTCTCCGAGAACTCACACGTATAGCTAAGGCATTCGGGGGTTTGCCTCACCTAAAGTCTCCAACCTTCTCTCAATGAATTACTGAACAAAGAAATATGGGCACAGCTGGAACACACAGGAAGAGCCCTCTTACTCCAGCCAGTTCTATTTCTGCTCAGCTATGTCAAAAGTTGACTTAGTTTATCCTTAAACCCATCTAATTTTCAGATGTTATTAGCACTTCTTATGAAGAGTTTTAGATATTTAGCAATCATTTCTAAGTATCATATCCAGGCAAAATTAGTCTCAGGCCCAAGATTTATTTTTTCCTTGAGTACTTTTTGCATGTATATAACCAAAAAACAAGATCTAAATTTAGAACATACTGGATTTAAACGCATTAGATACTAGTTACAGTTTAAAGCAGCCCATTTGGAGACAGTTAAATTATTTGTTTTGCAGCTAATAAATATGCATAACAAGAAGTCCAGCTCACAGAGGATACTATATCAAAGAAACGTTGTAATAAATGTTCTGGCAAGCAATATTGGTTACTTTCCCTCAATAATAGCTTGACACAGACATGCTCATAAAGTATTTGTAACTTCAACTCATTTTGGACATTAAGAGTAGGAATTTTAAAAAACAGTTAACATAGGGATTGGCAAGTGTGTATAAATGAGGTATTTCCACTCCCTAGTAGGAGTGTTAATTAATTCCACATTTCTGCAGCATAATTTCAGAAGCATTAAGCAGTGTATTTCCTTTAACATACCCATCTTACTTCTATTAATTATTCTAAAAATATAATCCTGGATATGTACATCGATTTGGCCATGAAAAAGCTTACCATTATATAAGTATCATAATCCAATTTAGAAACCATGAAAATGTCTTGCAATTGCAGACCAATAAAAGCAATTTATGACACACAAACATATACATGCATAGCCACTGGGTATAGCCACTATACAATGTTCTGGGAAAATGTTTAGTAACATGGAAAAGCATTCAGCTCCAGTCAACAGGCCAACAGATACTTCCTGCGATTGTTATAAGCCTGAAAAGTAACAGGTGACATAGAAGGGGAAAGAAAAATGCTGGGTACACATCTGAATGGATTGCAGGTACTGTTAAAGAGTGTGAAGAGGAGAGAGCTGGGTAGGGTAAGAGCCCGGGGAATTGGGATGTGGGTGCTTCATCTATGCTGGTCAGGGAAGGCCTCTCGTCAGAGGTGACACTGGAATTGAATCTCGAACAAAGCAGCCACCTGCAGATCTGTAGAACATCTTTAAGCAGAAAAAAGTACAAAGGGCAGAGGACAGAAGCATGTTTACAATGTTTAGAAATACATATCTCAGAATGCTGGTAATGGCTACTTTCTATTTCAGGTTTACATGTAAGTATGCATTTTATTTAAAAATCTGTGATATTTTTCTAAAATTGACATGGATTCATTTTTAAAAGTAAAACTAAAAAAACAAGCTATAATGTTTACCTTTATAGTCAGTCCTACACTATTTGGCCTTCCCAAGATGATTGCATATAGTAACAAAGGTAGATCTTACTCTAGAAAGAAATTTTCTGGAAACTTTATGATTAGAAAAGTCTCCTTCATAAATTCTTTTTATCTTGACCTCTTGCCCCCCCTTTTTTTAAAGGAAGAAGGTGTTGGGAAATAATTAATTTGACCTAGATTAAAAATTCCATGGATACATAGGATAGTTTATTATTACACATTTACTAAAGAAATTAAGTCTAGGCTAATATAATGGGCCAGTCCATATCAGGGCATATTTATTTTGGCTTAAAGTCATATGAAACAAAACACAGTCCACTTAACTAACATTGAAAATCAAATGGGATAAGCACATACATCTCATTTAATTCTTTGTAGTAAAAAAAATTAAAAATCCTGTACTTTAGTTCTTTGAAACCTGCAGCACATTGTTATTTTCCCCTGTCTTCCTGCTCTGCATTAGCTCACTAAAATGTAGCTCTCTTTTCTAACTTTAACTTTGTGCCCACCGGCCACCTGTCACCATCCTTCTCTCTGTCTCACTACCCTCAGCCTCTGGTAATAACTGTTCTGCTATTAACATCTGTGACACAGTTACCCAGATGTGAGCATTATGCAATATATATGGGCATCACTGCATGATAAATATGTACAATTTTTTTTTTTTTGGGTACTGGGGAACAAACTCATAACCATGTGCTTGCTAAGCAGGTGCTTATTCCGCTGAGCTAAATCCCTGGCCCCAATATGCACAATTGTTACGTGCCAATTAAAAATTCAGAATCAAGTGGGAGGGAGCAATCTCTCACACACGACCTCCAGGAACAGAAATGTGCAAGTGCAGGTATGCTGTGTATGATCGTGTAATACAGGCTCCAAGCACCAGCAATCACTGATCATCACATTTCTTCCCAGAGAAATAAATGCTTTGGTCTTTGGTCCATTTTCTGATAAGAAGTTAATAAGTGATCCAGGAGAAAACATTGATTTGAAATCATGTTGCATAGCTATTTTCTTCTCACTTATGTCAATTTGATTTGGTTTCCAAACACTGACTGTTTGCTGTGGCACTGGAGAAAAATGATTAGAACCACACGGCAGGTTAATTCCCTAGTGACACAGAATGTCTACGGGAACAGGAGCTATTCTTTTGCACATAGTGTAAAGTTAGCAGTGCAGAAATTTTAACATAAAAAGTAGAGGTTTTGACCTCTACTGGGCTAAATTTTTGTGAGCAATATTATCATAAAATTGATTTTAAATATGTGTGGGTTTGGAGTAAGCACACCTTTGGGGATACAGAAGAGGTGTGGATGCTTTGGAGGAAAATCATGGGAAAGAAAATCATTTATTTGCAAGTGTTTTGCTTTAGTTTGGCTCTGCCTAAAAGCTCTGTATGACTTACCTGGTCTCTAATATTGTATTGGACTTTACCGTTTAGTGAAGAGAAGATTACGTATCAAAGGAGGTTCACTGGTAGAAATTTTAATTAAAATGGAAAGTTTGCAATAACATTTTTATTAAATATTTTTCTAGTCGTTTCTTTTAGATGCATTTCTTTTTTAAAAATTAACTGTCTGAAAATGTTACAAGTTTATGGATTAAAGAAGATAATAATGAAGACAAATCTTCAGTTTTTATATAGAACAAAGGATCTCACAAAGTGTTGGTGGGACAGATGATAAAGAACACTGTACTTTCTTGGATTACAATGTAAAGCAAATTATACATCAGACTAATTTACTGAATAATAGAAGAGATAGAATACTTGGTAGTGTCTCTAAGTGCTAAAAAGGACTTTTGAAGTTATTACAGTTTTAGACAAAAAATTGTTGCCTTTCAGAAAGTATGATAAAAATATGTCCAAGACATAATGGAAATAATAGTATTATTAAATGAGTTGATGATTTGGATCTATTTTCACACAATTTGCTGATAAAAAGTCAAGATTCCAAATTAGGTATAATTTACTTACCTATAGTATCTTTTGGAAGTAAACAAAAATATCCAAAAAATGTAACTAAAATGTTACTACAATAAAATACCTGAGCCAATTAACTTATAAAAAGTAAAGGTTTATTTAGTTCGTGATTCTGAAAGTTCCAGTTCCATATCAAGTTGTTGCATTGCTTTGGGCCTTGGATAAACACCATGGTAGGGAGCATGTGAGGGCAAAACACCTGGGTAACCCATGAGAAAGCAGAGAGAAACAGGTGGTTGGGGGTTGCACAATGTATTTTGCCCCCAGTGACCTAAGGACCTCCCACCAAGCCCCACCTTCCCAGGGTTCCACCACCTCCCAGTGGCCCCATCCTACGGACTAAGACAAACATTTGGGGGACCCTAGCTGCGCTCAAATTACAACAAAGACCAGAATAAGATAAGCACCTAATAGGAGTCCACCATCGCAAATTTTGCTGTGAGTTGTCAAACACCAATCATTTGAGAGTAACTACTAAAACAGTGAATTCTAACTTTTCTTTTTTTATCAGCTAAAAACCATATCTCTGTGATTTTACTCAACAAAGAGGCTCTGGATGATTGGACCCCGCCGCTGCACAACTAAGAGTTGTGTTCAGTTTTTTGACAGGCTGGCTGTGAAGGAAGACACAGGCAGGTCTATAATACACATCCCTAAGGGGCTGGGGATTTAGTTCAGCTGCATAAGTGCCTGCCTTGTAAGCAGGCAGTCGTGAGTTTGATCCCCAGTATCGATAAAAAGGAAAAAGACAAAACAAAAAAAACACATCCCTAAGTACACATGTCCCTGAGCAATGCGTCTTCTACGCCTCACTGAGGAAGAACCATTGTCAGAACCACCTGGAGCTGTGGGCTATTTATTATATGCGCTGCCAAAGTGAGCACGCTGTGGGGTACTTATAGCGGTTTTACATTTATACCATCTTTTCAGGCTGGCCTCTGAGCTGGAGCATTTAAAGTACAGAGGCCTGGGACTGGGGATTTAGCTCAGCGGCATAAACACCTGCCTTGCAAGCAGGTGGTCGTGAGTTTGATCCCTGGTACAGATAAAAAAAATAAATAAAGTACACAGGCCTAATGGGAATTTCCCTTAAGAACCTACATTCAAAGAGATGGTTTGCATGCTGCAAAATAATTTAGGTCTTGAAAGATGGTACAATGATATCTTAAATTCTCTAAAATACACAGATATATTTTTGTTTGTTTGTTTGTTTTTGGTACTGGGGATCAAACTCTAAAATACATCTTTAATAACGCAAGAGAAGCTTAAACCCAAACAAAATGTAACATTTTAAAAGTTGATAGTGTTCAAATTAACTATTTTAAACCACAAGTTGTAGATATTTTGGGGGCATTTCAATGTAATATATAGGAAACTACAGGGTATTTTTGAGTTATCTTAATTTGTTATCTTTAGAATTTGTTAAGGAACTAAGGGGAAACACAGATAAAATCGAAATATAAACAAAATCAGTGAAGTCTAGCAGTAAAATCAAAATAAATTGGCATTTAGAAGAAAACCGAAACAAAATGTTTTGATAAGTGAAGTACAGGAAGCTCAGATTTTAAAAGACAGTGAGTGACGAGATGTGCTAAACCACAGTCTGAGTGACAAACCTCACAGCTATGACTTGTGACCCCAGAAATGCATGATGAACCCTTGGAGAGGCTCTAAACTGAAGCAAACCCCAGGGAGGTTTTCCTTTGCATATATAAACATGTAATTCCAAGTTCTGGCATTCATCCCCTACCTGTGGCTCCTTTGTGCAGGTGAGGGACACGACCAGACTTTAAAGGCTGATGCTTTTATGAGTTTTCTTGCTGTAAATCCTAAAGTTCTAAGATCAGGTCAGTGTCACTCTTCATGTTTAACTCCTTACTCTCTGATTTAAATAATATTAATTATTCAGCTGGCTAAAGGTCCTTCTGTAAGCAATGAGCCTCTTTGCCTTTTTATGACTACTTATCATTGGCCCTTTAAAAATATTCATATTAATTCTTTATTCTCTGGGCAAGAGAAATAAATGTGCTAGACAATTTAGTATGTCACTGGCTTAAAGGCTTGACATATTTTCCCATGTTTAAAGTATTTGGTGACATATTACAATTTATAATTAATATAAATACATTGCAAAAGAAGATTCATCATACGCAGGGTAGTACTAGCTCCATTGAAAGAAACAAACAACTGTGGGCTAAATTTTAGGATTTATCTAAGACCTCAGACCTAAGACCATTTGCAACACAAACGGTAGTGCACTGTTTGTAGATACATTTCCAGGCAGCTCTCAGACTTGGTAGCTTTGAGTTGGTAGTAAGGACCTAGTGGTTCTTCAGAGGAACTTTGAGGTTGACTTCATATGGTTAAATGAGGTATATTTCTATGACTTTCCTTTTTGCTTTATCAAGTATACATAAAATATGTCCCTACAGGTGACTCTCACTGATTTTAATGGACATGAGACAAAGATTTGTCTTAAGTGCTTTTCATTGTAGAGCACACATCAGAAGAATCTCACGCCTATCACTAGGACTCGCCTCCCCACCGTTGGAGGAATGAGTTCCTTCTCTCTGTGTCTTTCAAAGCCTTCGCCGCACACTGCTTACTGGTCATGCGTGGCTGTAGAGGGCTTAGAACTTTAACTCTCCCTTAATACTTAGTTTTTAATTGGTCAGTCAGTGACAAATTTACCTACAACCTAGCATAAGGAGATCCATTACTTTTTGAAGTTGATCTCCCAAATCAAGAATTACTCTAAAAATGTTAGTGTATGTGCTGTTGAAGCAAGCACATTACACTATAATTTGAAACACAGTAATCAGGAAATTTACAAAGATGGCAATGAAGGGGAATGACGTATTTTAATGAACATACTGTTACAGTTATTTTCAATTTGGAAAATAATCTTGAATATTCTTAGAGATATTGAAGGACTGAAAGCATCAGCTTAGGAAATGCCTTTGTGTGGAACCTACATAAAAACCAAAGGGCTTTTAAATGGAAGTGACAACCAATTGAAAGATGTCACCAAAACCCTTGTGCCTTCTAAGGTTTTATTAACATGGTATTTTATTAAATTAAATTACATAATGGCAGGAGAAATAGTACATTTAGGGTTTAAACAGTAAAAAAAAAAAAGGCATTTTTCTGAACATATCTGAAGCTTGGAACTTTTCACAATTCACAGGAACACAACCTCTGTGGATTTCAAGGGCCCACTATATTCTTTTACATACTGTGAAATTGAATACCAGATGTTCTTATTGGTAAGTTTAGAACTGCACATTTTTATCCAGTCTTATTCGTTTAGCTGGTTTTCTATGTCAACTATTTACACAAATCCTTCTACACTGTAAAACATGCAGATCTGAGCTGCACAACATAGACCATTCACAGCCATGAGACTGCTGGAGTGGCCTCATATGCTGTGTTTACACCAGTCCACTTCTCCTACACATGTAAGTATTAAATGAAATGTATATATAACAAGGAAGAAACTTTCAATGAAAATTTAAAGTATGAAATGAAAGGGATTTACTAATAAATGCTTCAGAATTAAACATGGGCAAGAAATTTGTTGACTGGGAGTGGAAGCACACGCCTGCAATCTCAGCACTCAGGAGGATGAGGCAGGAGGATTGCTCCTAGTTTGAGGTCAGCCTGGGCTACAAAGTGAGTTCAAGGCCTAGCCTGACCCACACAGTGAAACTGTGTCTCAGAGAGAGAGAGAGAGAGAGAGAGAGAGAGAGAGAGAGAGAGAGAGATTTATTAATGATCAGGGAGGAAAATATTAATACACTACACTTTTCTTTCCAAGTGTCTCTGAGTTACGGACTAATAATATCTCACATCCCTTTGTAAAGAAAAGGGTTTTGATTAAATATGAAAAGACTAATTAACATTTAGTAGTTTTAAGTTAAAGTCTTAAGGTATGTATATATCTTGTTTTCAGGCCTCCCTGTTTTAACTAAGTTTTTCAATTAGCCAAGAGCTATTTCAATGAACTACTTCTCTGTTATCACAGATGGGATAGTTTAATATTTTATACACAGTGACAGAAGTTCACAAAATATGAGTCAGCTCAAAAAAATATACATTTTATGTAAAAGTATAAAATGAAATCCCAGGATTTAAGGAGAAAGAGGGGAAAGGGAAAGCCAGAATAATAAAGTCAGTTTTATTCAGTTCATAGGTTTGGGCCAAGGCAAAGACACAAAAAAATTGCAAAATTCATCATAACCAAATTGAGAAAGAAAGAAAGAGAGAAAAAAGCATAAATTATACAAAGGATAGACTTCCCTGATATTGAGAAAAATCTGATAAAAAGCAGGTCAATCTGGCAAGATTGTTTCATTACCAAAATTAGCAGGAATAATACATTTTTATAAAATGCTTTTAAAACCCACAGTTACAGTCATTATATAGCAATACTTCAGTGTAAATCTCTGAGATAACTGTATGCGAATTTGTTGGGGGTGGAGGACTGAAGGGTTTTCCTCCGTGAGGTACCCGGGGTGAAGAAAGCCCGCAACTTGACCTCAGTCACTGCAGCAGCAAATATCTTTATTGTTTGGCCCTTATATTTGCCATTATTAAGCATCACGTTCTCGTGTACTGATGTAACCGTGTAGCCCATGTGCGGTGGCCTATGCCAGGGCATCCTTACATATGTGTGTTTCATTGTGTGCAGTGGGGTCGCATCCCTAAGGGCTCTCAAATGCCTTGGGCTTTGACGCAACTCAAAGTGGCTCTCCCACATAACACTAACTCATTTAAAACTTTTTAAAATGTACTTTTCTTTTTGATTAGTATATGTGTGTAGTATATAATGTTTATATTTCTTGTAGGGAACAGATACATTGTACCTGGCATGTCTCAACATTTTTTTCCATCTGCTCCCCCCCCCTCCATCTCTTGATCCCCTTTCTCTTGGAGAAGACCTGTCTCCTTACTTCATACTATCTTTTACTCTATTTTGCTCTTTTTTATATTTTGGCATTCTCCCATAAGGAACCTTATGTTAGAATTGCCTGGAAAGCCTTCTCCGCATGTGCTTTTTGCCTTCACCCACCAAAATTCTGATTTAATCCATCTGGAGACCACCGTGGCTTGGTCTCTTTCTAAGTCACCCTAAGTTGAGGGCCAAGGGAGATAAAGGAAGCACTTCTTGAGTCTTGGCGATCAAAGAGGATTTGAGAATAATTATCCTGAGCTTCAGTGCACTGGGGGTGGGTGTGAGTGCGGAACAATCTGTTCTGCTGCTGCTTGGGCTGGTCCTGGATTTGTGAGCTCTGTGGGGAATGATGCAGCTCTCACATCCTCAGCTCTTACTTATGGTTTTGGCCAAAATACTAGGTTAACAAACAATTGTTTATTTACCACCTTATTCCTTTCACTCTTAGTCAGCTTCAAAGATTCTTCTAATTCTCCTTGCAGATAATGAGCCAACCCCAAAACTTAGTGATATAAAACACAGTGATTTCACTTAGCTCACAGATTCTTCAGGCCCAGAGTGTGGAGACAGCCTAGAAGGTATGGTTCATTTAGCTCCGTGCTGTAAGGGCTTTGGCTGAGAGGCTTTAATTAAATCATATTTAAATAAATGACCTGAATCATGATGGGCTGAATCACCTGGAGAGGTCTTTGCACATGTAACAGGCAGCGGCTGTAATATCCTTCACCCTGGCTCTCCAGCCTGCCTGCCCTCCTCCCCACTCAGCCTTAGAGTAGTTGGACTTCGTACCAAGCAGCCCAGGGCATGAGAGCAAATTTTTCATTTTTCCTAACATTCAGTCTTCCCATTTCCTTCTCCTCTCTGATCTAGTCTTGGATAGTCATTTTGCATCGCTTCTGCTGAACTCTGCTGGTTAAAACAGTCATAAAACTGCTCAAGAATCGAGAAAGACCTTACCCATATGTTTTAGACTCAAGAATAAAAAGTCATCTTTATGTCTCCCTCAAAGTACATAATGCTTATCTTAATGAAAACTATTAAATATTTGTTGAATGAACTAGAAAAACTATATAATCATCTTTATATTGTTTTGGGAGAAAAACAGAAATACATTCTTTAAAGTGACAGAAATACATTCTTTAAAGTGCATTTTGCTCAGCAAGAAACAAGTACAAGAGAGTGGGTCAGGGAGACTGGGCAAAATGACTTTCGAGACTACATCCCTGTGCCACGCTCCAGCCAGGCCAGATTTTCGCAGCTGGACAACACTGGCCATCAGTGAGATCTGAGTAAAAATAATGGTTCCATTCAAAATAATCAGTCTTACTAGATAATGACCTGAACCCAATGTTCTAAGTACTGCTATTTATAAATGGTTTTGATAAATAAAACAGAGTTCTCAGTTTTCTGAATAATGTTTTAGTTTTTCTTTGATTTTCAGGCATCATGTTTTAAATATTGGGCATTTCAGTAAACTTTTGGGGGGTTATTTCTGATCTCATTGCTGGGTTTGATATCAACGGGAAGTCCTACGTTTATCCTGGGACATGGGATTAAAATTATTCGTTCAGGGTTATCCAGATCTTTTTGTTTACTTAAACTGGTTTAGGTAATTCGTTGTCTCTGTAGTAATCTTTTACTAAATTGAGTTCAGTGTTTGTTTCAGCACTGTGGGGAGACAACGGTTTTCTACAGTTGACCAAGTCCTAATCCTCAGAACCGGTGAATGTTGAACTATACTGGCAGAGGAGACTTTGTACATGTAATTCAGGACTGAGATGGAGAACCAAACCTGCGTTTAAGCAAGCCTAACATCATAATTAGAGTCTTTATAAGTAAGGGCAGGAGATCAGTGTAATACACAAAAGCAAGAGATGGGGGCAGAACAAGGAAGCATCATGAGCCAGGAAATGTGGGTGGCCTCTAGAAGCTGACCTGGGCGAGGAAATAGATTCTGCTCACACCCCTGGAGAACCAGACAGCTAACGACTTGACCTTAGCGAAGGGAAACTGATTTTGATTTCCAGAACTAGAAAATAATAAACTTGTTATTGTAAGGCACTAAACGAAGGACGGTAATGTGTTACTGTAACACAAGGAAACTAACAGGCATCCTTTAAGACACACTGCTGGATAGTCCACTTGATTGCTGTGAATGCTGGATAATTAGATTCCTGCACTAAGTATCTGAGTTCAACGAACTGCTTGTCAAAATACAATCTGCAGTTGGCTTAAATTTCATTCATGACTTGAGGAAAAGTTGCATATGGCCATCTTCGAGCAAACAATGTGAAATTGAGAATTAATGATCATATAAAGAGTGGCTGGTCATTTTACCAAAGGATGTTTTGTTTATTAAAGGCAAACTTACTGTTTGAGTCTTAAAATTATGGCGTCCCACTAAAATGTTCCAAAAGTGAGCCAACTTTCAAAATTTCAATTTGCTTCTAAATTTTGGGAGCACATTTAGTTCATAAAGAAATGGAGTAAACAGAGAAATAACTTGAGCACTTCAAATTCATCCAACAATTCACTTTTCTTTAAGGCATGAAGAACTCTAAAATAGGCTTACTTCATTAGTATGATGCTTTTTCTTGGATTTCCCATTGGTACTCAAATAAACTGAGCGGTAAGTGTAAGGTAAATTACTTGCAGGTGCCAGATTAATGTCTGGCACATAGTAGGCATACAAGAAACAGTAGTTGAGTGTGGGTAGATGTGTGCAGCTGAAGAGCTGCAAATCATGATTATCAGAAGGTAGTGGGTGCCATCCCCAGCTGGGGACTCAGAGGACAGGTTTTTTTCCTTTTTTTCAAGGGAAGAGAGGGGAAGCGACCTCTTTACTCTGGCTCCTAGCCAGGGCCTCCAGCTATTAATATGACCTGCCATAAATAACTATCTAGATGGCATGTTTCGCTGCAGTCATGTCTTAACAACGTTAAAGACTCTCTAACAAGAATGAGGTTTTTTTTTTTTGTTTGTTTTGTTTTGTTTTGTCTTTTTGAGACAGGGTCTCGTTAGGCAGTTCAGGCTGGCCTTGAGCTCACTTTGTAGCTCAGGCTGGTCTCAAACTCACAACAATCCTCCTGCCTCAGCCTCCCAAGTGGTGGGATTACAGGCATGAGCCACCACCCCCGGCAAGAATGAATTTTGAAGTACTTAAAATATATGTTTTGTTTCAAAGTTCTCTTAATAGTGAGACGACAAATTTAAGAAACTAAGAACAAGTAGTTTGCTTTAGATCCTTTTTTCACAGTATTTAGGCAAATGTCTGCTAATTGCTTTTTTTTTTTTTTTTGGTCAATTGATTATCAGTAAAACATCTTACACTAACGCCACAGGGAGAAAAACTCCCTCAGTGTCACATAGTGCAAATTGTAAACTGATTCATTGTCACTGATCAATGCAAAATACCTCAGAATTTATTTGGCTGGCTTAGATGACTGAGAAACAGAGTGGAAAGTGGTGCAGGATGCTTGAATTTTGCCTAAAACCGAAGTCATCTCATTGTCCAGCTGAAGCAGCATGATCTCTAATCCAGGGATCTGCCAGAGGCCAAGGACAGCTCTGGTCTCACGTTTTCTTAATGTATAGTGATGATAATGGAGAAAAGTATTGATTCCTTCACATCGCCCATGACATCGGCAAAAACTACATATGGAATCTGGGATTTGTGCTTCACTAGTGTTTCATTTAAAAAGTATGATGGTCATCTATCAACAATGTCTCAAATTCATGATTTGAATAGAATGAGTTGCACCCAATAGATCTTTCTAACCTGATCCTGCTATGACCTCAAAATGCAGGGCTCTAAATTCACTTGCCTACCTAAAAGTGGAATTCTATGTTTTAAGCTAGTTGTCCTCTCCAGGATAGCATATATTATTTTTTTAAGTGGTCATTCTCAACTGGATGCCCTTGTGCTTCTTGGGGGACACATGACAATGTTTGGAGATATTTATGGCTGTCACACCTGGAGGTGGAGCCCTAGCATGTAGTAGGTACAGCCTAGAGATGCTGTTAAACACCCTACTATACTTAGAACAACCCTGCCCCCAGCAAGCGATGACTAATCCCAAAATGTCAACAGGGCCCAGAGTTGCAGACCCTTGAATGAGGATGTGCAGGATGAAATAACATAATGTGAGCTAGAAAAGGACCTGTCACTAGAGAAAGCCAGCAGTTGTGTTCCTCGGGAATGTTTTGCTAGTTGCCTAGCTGCAATTTTGTAATGTTGATTATTGCTTAAGAGGAAGCAAGGCAAGCTCTGATTGAGATACAGATGTGAACTTTCTTAACTACGAGACGTTGTTCTGTCAAGGATGCTTAGGAATATAATTTGTGCATTTATACAAACAGGACATATAAGTGATTTATCTTCTTAGTTTTACTTTGTTTCTGAAATAAACACAAGCCATTCTGTTTGCCTCAGGCATAGCAAAAGAATTCTCCTATGGGAATGTCTTACCCAGAGATAATAACTTACAGTGGAAAATTCTGATTACTTTTATGCTACAGCAGTGATGGTGAACCCATGGCAAGTGTGTTGTTTTTCTTTTAAGATGTCAACGTATGAGGGTTTTTGATTATTATTTAAGCTAAAATCTCACTATTCAGGTTTAATTGCAGTGTTGGTTGAGATAAAAAGTGGGTTTTGAGTTGCAGTTTGGACAGTCATCTCAAAAAGGTTTGCCATCACTGTGCTAAAGGCTTCTGTCCACACACCTGAACTAGGACTTTGCCTGCCAATGTTCAATATGGAGAAAAGAAGGTCAGTAGTTGCAGCAGTGTGTGGCAGCTTGTGAGAAATGCAGACACTCAGGACCAGCTGGACTACTTGAGTCAGACTACATTGTTACAAGATCCTTCAGGGAGTCCTGTGCTTATGAAGGTGTTTTCCCCATGGCAATAAGGGCCCTAGTTTTTGAGATTTTGTTTTTATGGAAAGATGTGAGCATTTATGATTCATGATGTGGCATTGGGAAAGTCGCTTTACCTCTTGTTTTTCAATATTCTCATTTGTTAAAAAGGGGGAAAGACAAGAGACCCTCTCAATTCTATAGGAACTATAGTGTTTTCTCCGGGATAACACAATCCATAATGGTGTGGGTTTTCTTGGTAGGTACACACTCAAGTAGAAGATCTGGCCAGCAGAAGCTATACCAGTGATGGCAAACTTTTTGAGAGAACCCACTTATTTATTGCAAAGTGCTAGCACTGCAAATAAACCAGAATCCTGAGGTTTTAGTTTAGAAGAAAACAACTCCTACATTAACATCTTCTATATTAAAAGAAAAACATGTCCCATAGGTTTAACGCCACTGTACTATACATACATGGGAGTCACATTCATAGTCATGGAATTCTTATGCAATCTACCATCAGCCTTAAAACTGAAACTGAGCAGGGTGTGCCTTCTGGTTGATGCTTGGGCCCACTCTGTCTCGCTAGTTGTCTGCACATTATGTATAAATTAACCTACTACCAAGAACCAGCCCAGCCTGTAAAAGCAGGCTTTGTCTGGGAGTGTCCATGTGGCCGCCTGTGTGCTCATCAAGAAATCTAGAAGCAGAGGTTTCCAAGCTACCTCCAGGCAATAACATCTGAAAACGAGGGTGAGTGGAGATTTTTAAGGCACAGCTCAGTGAGAGAAAAGGGTATCTATAATTTGCCTTATTTTAAGAACTACCCTTACAGAATGATTTGGGAAGATACTTTTATTCTTTTTCACTTGAGGCTTCATTAGTTTAATGGCTTCATTGTGCAACCCTTTCACAAAGCACACATATCAAAACATCACACTGTATGTTAAATGTACACAATTTGTCAATTATACCTCCAGAAAGACGAAAAAGACATCAATGGATCGACCAATATACAAGCATACAAAAATGTGACATCACATGTGACCTGATACACAAGTAAAATACTTGGTTACTTTTTTAAACAAAAGAATATACAAAATAGAAGAAGAGATTGCAAGAGCATAATTGCAAACCAAATACCATTACATTTCTGTTCCTATAATGTCCTGAGGAGTTCTCAAACGTACTTTTCCTTTGAAAAAGGAATAAAGTAGGAAAGTAAACTTTATGTTTATTATAAACCAAGGCGTGGAAATGTTTATTATTGTATAGCAGTGAAAACCACTCTCTGATCTAGAAATTATCATGATCTACCTATGCAAATCATGTAACATTTCTTTGGTATCTGACTCAAGCTCCACCGGAGCCCAGACAGCAAAGCTCAGCATTATTTCCATTCCATGTGCCAGTCAGAAACTCAGAGGGCTTGATCTTGAGTCTCTGGCAGCTGAGAGATGGTCCTGGATGCAGTGCCTGACTGGTGGCTCCTGTAGACCTGGAGCAGTTCCTCACTTGGGTGACTCTGCCTCACTGACACAAATCTGGCTGGCACTGCAACCCCTGCATATTCAGCCTTCTGCCTGGGCAGCATGGCCCTTGGTAGAAGGCTTCAAGCCATAGTGGTTAATCAGCTCCTTTAAAGCAATGGGGAAACTCTATGCATACCTCATAAAGAGCCTGTACCTCTCAAAACTATCTTGATGCTTTAGGGTAAGGGTGTAGACACAGATTTTACCTGAGTCATTTAAAGAGAGTTTAGGATCTGGCTGTTCCATTGTAATATACTCACAACATTGTAAAACCAGGGAACAGCAATAGCTACCATGACTACTGCTGACAGGAATTCGCAATGAGACAAAGAATGTTATAACATCCACCAGCCTCAGTTACATCTACTATCGTAGTTTCTAGAAATCAGGACTGTAAGCAGAATTATTTTTTTTCATTGCATATTTTTTGTTCTTTTTTGCCACATCATTCCAAAAAGAGGTGGCAGGGGAGTGGGGAGTTGAATTTGATTAGAACAACTATACATAAATTACTATAAACAAACAACTGCATGTCAAACAGCAGCAGAGAAAAGACAGCAGGAGGTTAACACAGGCTACTGAGAGGTGAAAATACAACACAGTTAGGCAGCCTGTTAAGAGCACTGCTGTGTTTGTACCTTGGTTTGGTTTTTAGCTTCCTGTTGTTCAAAATAAAAAGCTATTTACAGTCTGATATGGAGAAAACATGCCATTATCCTAGTTTTCACAATAGAAACAAAAGCATATGGATTTTTTCTGAGGGGCTTAAATATGATCTCTATGGTAAATAGTCATGTGTCTAACGGACTTTTTCTATTAACCCTGCATGAAAACTAAGATAAAACACCAAAACAAAATTCAGTGAAGTTCTGTAGATGGCTAAAATAAAATGGCTGACCTACAAAGAATCTTCTGATGGTCAAGTATGATCAAAAGAAAATATTAGAGAACATTTATACATGATACAGTAGAGGCCACACAGTGACTACTCCAGGTATGGAGATAAGGCTTATGCTTTCCCTAGTGAAAAGCTGGCCTGGACAATGGGGTAGAAGTCCGTAGGAACTGAGTCCCTCTATAGATGACCAAACAGCAGGTAAGTTTAGCATGGACACACGTCCCTTGTATGTTCCCAAGTTCATTACAAAATGAATTCTCTGACTCATAATAAAACCAAAGTGAAGAACCTGGGATCACATACCACAGATAAAACTTTCTAAAACTATTTTCCTTAGAACACAGGAACTACATCATGAGCTCTGAAAACGGTTCTGTTGTCAAGTTAGGAAAATGCTGCAACCAATGCCTTTGGAAAATTATGACGTACACTAATGCTCTGAAGATCTTTATTCAATGACCCTGGCTTTTGTATTGCTCAGTATCTGTCACTTATTTGATCACCAGCTCCACAGTGGATATCTTCTGTGACTTCAGAGTCTAACACTTCTTAAAAAGCAACTTGTTAGACTACATCTACAGATAGAGACTCAGTGTTCTATTGAGATAAAAATATGACTAAAAAGGTCACTCTGAAGAATGCAATGAAAAATAAACAGGAGATATCAGTTCTAAACTTGTGTACACCCCCAGCCAGAGTACCTCCAACAAGTGTAAAGTGGAATGAAGCCCTCCTCAATATCCAGAAGGGCTACCAAAAATGTATATATCTGTATCTATATCTACCTCTGTGTCCACATTTAAAATGCTTGGCAAACAGAAGATACTCAGAAGTGAAAGTTTCTTTCAACTCTATAAACTCTGGTGACTTAACTTTTGAGAAACATTTTTAAAAGCTGTAGTTTGCCACCGTAAGGCAAACAGAGCAGCCTATTATTCAAATGTTCTGACACTTTCATCTGGAACAGAACATCTCATAATTTTTAAATGTCCAATTTGAAGTTAAGGAATTTTCTTTGATATATACAAAAGTGTAGGAATAAACTTTGTTAAATGGCCTTTGTGAAAAGCATACATTATTTTCCCTGACAGGATGGAATTCTTGGAAGAGTAAAGATCAACTTTGAACATCGGAGGATACTGTGAATGCTCAGGTGAAATAACTTCACATCTCACTGAATCAAGGAGGAACCTCCTGCACAACTGGTATCGTTCTTAAATCTGGTTACACTTATGATACATATAAGGAGTACATTAGGAAGAAAGCATTATTTTATATTTTAGTTTCAATTTTAACTGATAACAGATTTAAAAGTAGGCATAATTCACCAATTGATCCATCAACACTGATCCTGTGTTTTTATCTACGACTGACACAGTTTAACATCAGCACTTCAAGGAAATTGTAAACGCTTGATGTATATAGTGAGGCCAAGAATTTGATTCTCGATTCCCATCACAGACCACCCTGAAATAATTTTAATGCACTCTTATCCAAGGTTTCTCTAGGTTTAGTTATCCATATTAAATGGAAAATTCCAGAAATAAACTTCCTAAGCTTTAAATAAACTTTATTACAGCACATTGCTAAAATTGTTGTATTCTATTATTAATTTCTTACCTAATCTAATTTACAACTTTTTCATAGGTATGTATGTACAAGCAAACAGCATGGAAGATTTAGTACATTACAATTTCAAGCATCCGTGGGAGTCTCGGAACATATCCTCTGTGGGAAAGGAGATTGCTCTATGTGAAACAGTCTGAACTTCCATGCCAGATGACTTGAGTCCAATATCTGAGGTTTCCAGTTTCTCACTGTGTGTGCTGAACAATCTTCTTGTATTCTTTTTTTACTTAAAACCTCACCTTATATTAGTGTTCAAAACTGATTCTAGCAAAGGATTTGAAATTGTACAGATAAAGCACTAAACAAATAAATGCTATAGTATTCAGAACAAAAGCGCATTCTGACAATTTTGGTAATATATTCTCACTGAATGGTCTTAGGTGCTATTGGCTGACGATATTCTACTTGGATTAAAAGTTTACTGTTTTTTTTTCCACCCACAAGCTCCTCAGATGCATAACTGCAATATCCCCAAATAGTTTTGTTAATATTAACACAGAAAACATACTTTAAGACATATAAATAATAATATTTGTGTAATGTCTGGTCCACTGCAGAGAAGCCATTTTTCTCCTAAGAATCAGGGAAGTTTGTAGGCTTATTTGAAAACACTGGACACCTTGAGGAGCCGTCTTCAAAACCACATGCATGGCTGTGAGCAGGGCGACTGACACGAGATGACCACCTGGACAGGCGAGGCTGTAATGTGCTCCTCTTCGCTTCTTTGCTGTGCCAAGGCAAAGCTGGAGCCCTTTAGACAGCATTCGGGTTCACCACACTAGGGGTCCCTTGCGGTCCCGATGCCACAGGTGGAAGCGGGCCAAGGTACTACCGAACCTTCCTGATTCCTCCCTGCAGAATGGCGTTTTCATAGCCGAGAAGTACACAGAAAGGCTTCTCATTTTTTATAAAAAGCTCTGTAACACCGTAGGATTGTTCTTAATGCTTCCCTTACTTTCTTAAAACCCTATAACCACCGTATTAGTTTTCCATGCCTGCTGTAATAAATTACCTCAAATATAGTGGGTTAAAACAGTGCAGATATATGGAGTGCTAGTTCTAAAATCAAAATATTAGTCAGGGCATTATTCCTTCTGAAACCAGGAGAGAATCAGCTTCAGTGCCCTTTTCTAGCTTTCAGAGACTGCCAGAAGGCCTTGACTTGGGACCCCTCAACATTAGCACCTTAGTACCTTTACACCCCCCTTTCCTGCTTTTGTTAACCTCTTTCTCTGACCCTCCTACTTTCCTCTTACAAAAGACGCTTGTGATTATGCTGGATCTTCTCAGATAATCCAGGGTAACTTTTTATGTTGTCAACTTTCCTGTACTGTAACAAAACTCCTGAGACCATCAATTTAAGAAGGCAGAGGGTTTGTTCTGAACAGCAGTTTCAGAGGTTGCACGCAGCTGTTGCTTGGCTCTGCTGTGACACAGTACCTCACAACAGAAGTGTGTGACGGAGGAGGTTTGCTCACCTCAAGGAATTAGAAAGCAAAGAGAAGGCAGGAGCTGGGGTCCCAATATCCCCGGCAAGGGCACTTCTCCACGGCCTGGCTTCCTTCTCCTAGGGCCCATCTCCTGAAGGAGCCCCACTTCCCACGGAGCTGCCTGCAGGCAACAAGGCTTCAACACAGCAGCTTTCTGTTACTTAGATTCCAAACTATTGTATCAATCCACATCCGTAATGTAACATCTCTCTTGCCTCCCAAAATTAACAGGTTCATAGGTTCTGGACATTAGAGTATATACATCTTTGGCAGGCTATTACTCTGTTTTAAAAATAGTTTCATCATTTTAAAGAGTATATTAATTATATTTGCCTCATGGGACTGAAATAGCCTGAATTAAGCCATGGGTAGAATGGCAGGCAGAAAAAGGCACTCACACAGCGTCTGTTAGACGATCTGTTCTTATTCACCAGCCGCAGATGTAGATCTGTGTCCACCACGACCAGCGGCCCCTTCGCCCCTTCGCCTGCTTCCTCATCTCTAAATGTGCAGCCTGAGTTTCCTCATCAGTTATTTTTCCCCTTAACTACTCTGCTTGCTGAAAGCAAGTCTAGCTTATACTGAAATAACACATTTATAAAACGGTAACATGATTTTAAAAAGAAAAGGCAGTCCATTTGAGCACAGCATGGTGGCACAGCCATACTCCCACACTCCGTGAGGGTGAGGCAGGAAGATCACAAGTTCAAACCCAGTCAGGACAATGAATCAAACCGCCCCCCCCAAATAAACACACACACACACACACACACACACACACACACACACAGGGATGGGAAGATGGCAAGATAGTTCACGGCAAAAAACCCTAGGCTCAACCCCTACAATCACCTAAAAAGGACAAAATTTTTTTTCTAGAAGTTAATTTCAGAAACATTATAATTTATGAAGTTATTAAAAGTATCTTTTTTAATATTCATGTAGAGACTGAAACACTGAGGGGAGAAGTTTATGAATTACTATATTCTTCATTACCACAGACTGCCTTCATCTAACGGTTGTAATACTATCCTGTAAGGGGTCATTCCCTTCTATACATCGGAAAGGAGAATTTACATAAGCAGGTTACTCACATGTGGCCATTATTTTATTACTATATGTATTATTATATACAATTTTGTTTAATAAGAATATGTATAAATCACACTTTAAAGACTCTATGCATGGGATATATAAGCAGTAACATTTTCAAGGAAAGAGAAAAGCTACAAAAACACTTAACTAAAATACATTAATAGTGAAAAACACTAGTGTGTGCATAGTAATGATTTAAAGCTTTTTACAACACAGAAATACTGGTAAATCTTCAGGTACTGCAAGAAAAACCTACCATAGGGAAAGGTCAAATCAGACGCACATCTCTGGGTGTGCACACCGCCTATGCATAAATCCCTTAACGTAGCAGTACTGTTTGTATTCTTTCTTTGGCACTTAGTAATACAGACAAAGGTATATTTAGTTTAATGTGATTATTATTTCAGATAAATTTTAGTTAGGTAAAATATAAAATATTGCTGTAAAAATTTTAATTTAAAATTGTGTAAGTGGTTGTCGTCATAGTCACAATTTTAAAATCCTGGTTTTTCAGCAGAACAATCCATCCAATAACATGTGGAATAACAAAAATGTCTTATATGAAGACTTTTAATGAAAAAATTAAATGTAAAGATAGAATATTAATCTAAACCACTGGCTTAAATTCCTAGTGATAACTCACTCTGAAACAAATTATGAAATGTTTTAGGCAAATCCTTTTTCAACACTTGAATTAATCCTAAAGATTTAAAATTTTGACTGAAAATGCACAGAACTGAGATATTTTGTCCAAGGTCATGTTTATGCATTTATTTTAAAAGGAAATAAAGATAAATGTATTTTTGTACTACTTTCTGAGATTCCATCATATTTTTGAATATACCAAAAGTGTGTATGTGTACTTCAAATGTTATATTTAAAGAAAAGAATAGCAGATAGTGGTACTTTTTCCTTTAAATTGTTTGAGGACAGTGAAGATGGTAAGGTGCTAATTTGACTTTAGAAAACCAATTCGAAGTTTTCTTTTTCTTGATATCAACTAAAAAGCAGTATGATTCACTATTTGACTTCTTAAAGTACACTGATAAAATATACAAAAAGCTCAAGTTATTTATTAGCATATATAAGGTATGGCTTACTCTTAAATGACACAGTATTTTACAAATCATTTTGTTCATTATGTCTGTACAATGCACTATTCTTTTTATTCTTTACAATACTTTGCACTGAACTATCTTCAACCTTAAAATTCCTCAAATGTGTTAAAAACAAAGTTTCTACTGTTTTAAAAATTGAAATTCATAGTCAATATGATGTATCATAAAGGGTTATAACTTTAAGACATTTTACATTTGATTTTAGCCCAAAGGCTGAGAAGCGATGCTCTAAGACATTTTAAAGAATATTTGTACAGGCTGAAATGAGTGCTTTGCCTGCTATAATTAAAAAGCTAGATACAAACCTGCTGCTTTTGGTTGCATTTAATGTAAGATTTCACATGGCAACATTCAACTACCATTGTGAAGATTTTAGTAAAGGTAAACAGTGGTACATCACTTTTGAAAACATTGTTGAAATTTAAGTACTACTGTCTTAATATCTGTATAATAATTAAGAAATAATTTAAAAGACGTTTTATTTTGGAATTTTTCAACATAAGGCACGTAGCAATATTTAAAGCACAGAAGCAACTAGATTACATAATAAATAATTATCCTATTAATATTTGTCCTTTACCTGAACAGTTGGTGAGTAGTGCAGTAAAAATGTGCCTGAATAAAAATGACTGAATTTAGGAAATACAAGTAATATTTGTGTGCAGAATGCTATTAATTTAAAAAAGGAAATGAATACTTTATATATAAAATATACATCTTACAGTGTTATAGGTAGGAAAAAATGTGAGGCACTTAGATTAACAGTGCAGGAGGAAAGCATTGAGAGGATCTTTTCATAAAAACACGAAACCATTTAATAGGTGAGAAAAAGCAGAGATGAAAAAGAGGGAGAGAAGTTAGTCTTTTACCTTTGTACTAATACACTGATGAGAATCTGTAAGTTCAACATTTAACGTATTTCATTTTTATTCTGACAGCAATAATTCACATGGTGAAAGTCTCTTGATTTCAAAGGTCTTAATGTTCTCCTGAGTAAGTTTTGCATGTCCTGTGGTACCCAGAGGATGTGAAATGTGTACTCTGGCAGCACATGTTCTGCTTTACCAAGGTCAGTCCGTGTAATGTTGAATTTTACAAAAGCCAAGGTTAAAATCTGGTTCGGAATCAACAGTGCAAACAACATGCACCACTGCCACCGTGTGAACTTGCTGTCAACCAACACTGACGTTTTTTTTAATTCTGTGATTCTTCACAAACTAATCAAAAATTAAAGTGAAAGCTGGGTTTGCCATTACAGGAATCCACTGGGTGTCAAGTCAGGGAAAGGTCTGGTTTCCACTGGGTGATGAAATGGCTGAAGATGTGTGGCAGCCTGAGTGTTATTTATGTCATTTAATCCCGCAGGGTACACGTCATTTAAAACTCCTCCATTCGGAAACTGAAAACAATAACAGCAATGCAACTGGTTAGGACAGACTTTCCAAAGTCAGAGCCACTAAATCACATGTTAATATATTTCAAATTCCTTTACTGCTGTTGAATTGCAAATTTTTTCAATAAAGGCATACTGAGAACATACTATGCATTGGTTGCATGTATCACCTTTTAGTTTGCCCATTAATTTGACAAAAAATTTTTGAAGATGGTACAGCTGAGTGACAGAAATGAGTCACTTCAGATTGTCTCTGGATCATACAGGTATCAACAAGTCAAAGAGAAGCAGTCATGAGTCCTATTAAACATTCTCTGCATAAGAAGGTTTGTCATGCCCAGCTTCATGTCAGCCAATTACTTGCTACTAATGAGCAAGATTATTACAGTGGATTACAGATGACCCAGGACTCTTCCAAAAATGACAAGTTCAGATTTTCTAAAATTTTAGAAATTTTTAAACTGGTATTCCTAAAACATTACATCATGAGTATGACTTCCTTAACCAATTCTTATTTGTAATATGATTTTAATTAACAAATAGCACTAAAAGCAAATTACCAAAAGCAAATGCTCTTTCTTGCCTCTTCCACTGAAACTAGTCTGGTTTTTGGAATTGTTACCAAAAAAAAAAACATAAAAAGGAAAGGAAGGAAAGAGGGAAGAAGGGAGGGAGGACAAAAGAGATACCCAGTTCTGTAGAGTTCTACCAATTACACAGCCTTAATATTGTAATATGTAACAAAACTGCGGAAACTTTTAAACGATTAAAATCACCCCATTAATTTCTTGAAACAAAATCTATTTTGCTAAAGGATGGGTAACATCTGGCTTTAGCAATCAGAAGAGTGATTACATGAAATACTCCAAACATACATCTGATGTACGATAAGTCACATCTGTGTCTTAGTGACCACAACTCTGTCAGGTCTCCAAACAAGAAATAATCTCATCTGGCCAGAGAATGGTGAGCTCACCACTCATAACACAGTGGGTGCTGGCTGTTCTCTTTACACTGTATAGAGCAGTGCTCAACTGAAATACATGAGCGACATTTTCAACTGCAACATTTCTAATAGTCACGGTCAAAAAGATTAAATTGACTTTAATAATATATTTCATTTAACCTAGTAAAGTAAAAGTTATTTCAACATGAAATCAATAAAAAGATGAGATTACTTGACCCTGGTTTTTCAAGCTATCTTTAAAATCTGGTGCTAGTTTACCTAGAGCATATCTTGATTTGCACTAGTTATAGTTCAAGTGTTCAAGAGCCACATATAGCTTATTCCATGGGGGAATATGTAGATCTATAGAACTATTATTTTTTATATTCACTCTAACAATATTGCAATTCAAGTTTTTAAAATGTTATTTTTAGCTGACATGTAATAGTTGTTCGTATTTATATGAACCTTATATGAATGTGACATATCAATATATGTACATAATTTAGGACAATTAGCATTCATCATTCCTTTGTGTTAATGACACATGAGGTCCTTTCTTCTATTTTTTTTTTTTAAGTCTTTTTCCTTTTTATCGGTACCGGGGATCAAACTCACGACTGCCTGCTTGCAAGGCAGGCGTTTACGCCGCTGAGCTAAATCCCCAGCCCCCTTTCTTCTATTTTGAAGTATACAATGAGTTATTAAGACACCTCAGTGCTGTAGGACACCAGAACTTATGCCTCTCATCCATTTATTTGTACTCAGTAATGGACTCTTTCTAACCTCCTGTGCCAGCTTCTGGTAATCCTACTCAACGCTACTTCGATGAAACCTGAATTTTTAACTTCCACATAAGACTGAGACTGTGTGGTGTCTTGTGCTTCTGTGCTTGACTTGTTTCATTTAGCACAGTGTCCCACAGCTTCATCCATGCTGTCACAGAGGGCAGGATTTCATCCTGTTTTATGGTTGAACAGTGTCCCATTTTGGATATATACCACATTTCTTTATTCTAAATGTTAAATTTTAATATACTTTAAGGATGTCAGGAATGAGAATGAGAAAAACATTTCTCATTACTTTCTATTAAAAGCTCATATATAATCAAACCAAATGTCTGAAATAAGTTGGAGTAATTAGCAATAAAGATTCAAGACACATTCTTAAATTACTATACTATACTCAAATACTCAGTAGAAAGAGGTCAATGAACTTAGACAAGATATTCACCAAAACTAAATTTAAATATACTAAAAATGAAATAAATTTTTCTAAAGGAAAGACAGAAATGCACTGCTGGCTTCACTGTCACTAAGATATTTTCAAGAATTTTTCATGAAGCTGCTTTGCTGTCATGAATTTTCTGCGATGCTTGTTAAACATCATGTATTTCTGGATGGCAATACCTACCAACTATTACCACTGTGTTAAACTTATTTTTTTTTCAGTAACATATTTAAAGAGTACTCGCTCATAAAAAGTTCTGCTCACATACTTAAATGAAAATATTAAACCTGACTACCATGATACAAAGTCACTTTTTAAGAACTTCAGAAATGAATGAACAAAATCCGCCTAGATTCTAGGGATAATCCAGAACAATAATGGCAGGCTTATGGCACATTTGTTATTGTGTTTTTTCTTTTAAGACAAAAGATGTTAATGCATGAGTTGCTTTTTCTAAGCTAAAACCTCACAATTCACATTTAAGTGCAGTGCTGGCACGTTGTGATAAATAACCAGATTTTGGGTAGCAGTACAGCACTTGGTCTCCAAAAGGCTCCTCATCACTGATTGAGGACAAAGCTATTTTAAGAAAGCACACTTACTTGTGACCGAGTCTGATTTCAAATACGAATGAAAAAGCTGAGTTTGGAGAAATTAGTTTAAAAAATTCAATTTTTGTAAGGCTTGAATTTTTAAGAAGTCATAACAATTTTTAAAGAATCATGAAAGATAAGTGAAACTATTCTAAACACACAATTAACTAATTTCATCCACTAATTTTGAGCATTTTACATTAAGGAAATTTTCATTCCTTTGGGTCTTGATTTTTTTCTCTTTTATGATCCAGGGAGATGAATCAATAACAAACTGAAAAAACTACAGGCTTATAAAACAATAGTCAGTGATATAACTGGCAATGCTATTCTATAATCACTGCAGATAACGAAATCAGTCACTGAGTCAAAAATTTCATAACTTACTTATTAGTGAGGTAAAAAGAGCCACTGAAAGCGTTTATTCAGCTCTATAAAATTCTTACCTTGTTTAAAAACACCTGTGGACCCGGAACTGCTGGATTGTACTGCATCTGATCCACATGGCTGTGCTGAGGTTCTGGTTGGCACTGATATGCTGACATGGTCCCAGCATAACACGTCTGGGGAGTTACTATAGAGGACTGTGGGTTTATTCCATGCCTTTGGTTTTCAGGAACTTGTAAACAACTGGCAAAACCTTCTAAATTTGAAGTTGTAGGGTAGAGGGATGGTTCGAAATTCTCTATGGGAAACTCCAACTGTGTTCCCTTAGAACGCTGGGGTAATAACGGCTGCTCACAGGGAGCAAAGTTCTGTGTGTAAGGCACAGTCTCCAGCTCAGATTTGTAGGGAAACTCTGGATTCGCCCCGTGTAAATCTGGAAACATATTATACTGTTGTAGGTCTTGTGGAGGACAACTGAAAGGCACAGATGAGCCAGCGCTCCAGTTTCCAAGCAGGCCATTAACTTGCATGTGTTTCATTTTCTGACACAGTTGTTGCTGTGGCTCCACCACTATGGGCTTCCCATGGAGCTGCAGCTGCTGCTGCTGTTCCAACCCTAGTTGTTCTTGTACCATACAGCTTGAATTCAGAGCAACAGCCTGTTGCTGCTGGTACTCTGAACTCAGGAATGGGGACTTACTTAAAGAATCTTGGACATATGTTAGTATTTCATCCCTTACGTCTATGTCTCTGAAGTCGACCTCACTGGAAGCATCAGTTCTGAAAAATTCCTCGTTCTGCATGCACTTGATATCTTCAAAATCAATGCCTAGGTTTTTCATAATGCTGTACAATTCACTATTTTTATTATCTGAAAAGGGGACTGTGTGACCTCCAGAAAGCATTGGGTTCATCTCTTGAGTCTGTCCAATTTGCTTATGTTTGAAGATATTGTCATTTCTCATTGGTGCAATACCATCTTGCCAATTACTGTATTCAATTAAATCATTAAAAAAATTTGTTTCAAAAGGTACAGTATTTGAAGCAGGGCAGTGATAAATAGACTCATCTTGCTGCATCATGGAAGCCAACAGGGAAGTGGGATGGGGAGAACCCTTCTCAGTTGACAGGGTAGCAGAACCTTGTCCATTAGTTGCGCTTTTAGTCTGTGTTGGTAAGGAATCCATCCCAGGGGGGAAAGATTTGCTGGTCTCATACAACACAGCTTCTCCAGTGGTAAACATAAAAGGCAATTTCACACCGCGCTTCCGTAAATGCTCTCTTCCTTCTTCATCTCTAAAATTTTGTACAAAAAAGTCTGCATATATTAGGAAGAGCTTTATAAACACTTTAAAATAAGATATTAAATAAAAAGAAATAGCAAATAAAATATATAGTAACTGAGTCCAACAGCAGGAAGCATAGTCTTTATTTCTGGCCTAAATTATTCTCATGACTCATGGTAGAAAATATAGACAAATACATTTAATGATCTAGAATTCTGATTTGTAACTTTTGTTAAAATTAATATGGTAGTAAATTCCATTCTTAGGATACATTCCTATCCTGACAATCTTCAGAAAAATACTTTCATGCTTTCTAAATTAAAAAAAAAAAACAATCTATAAGAACTTATGACTTTGATCAGAAGAGGGATGTGTAAATAAAACAGTAAAGCAAAGTTCTAGAAAATACGGGACAACTGGCATTATGAAAATGAAAACTTTCCACATATTTACAAAATAATTCATAAATCAAGTTAAAGCATGGAGAAAATTTTATATATTTATACTTTAGTATGAACATGCAAAAATGCCAGACAGGTGCTTATGCCACTGAGGTATATCCTAGCCTCTATTTTTTTTAATATGTAAATGCCAAATTTTGCATCACAGGCAACGGCTTCAATGAGCCTACAAAAGAGGCAAAAGGTAGACAACCAGGTAAGAAAACCAAACGATATTAACTGGAAATTCAGAAAAAAAAAATGTTTTAAAAGGATATAAAAAAAGTAACCTGTTTAATCAGTAATCAGAAAATGAACACTGCAACTGTTCTTAGTACCTCATTGAACACACATACAAAAGTATCTAAAGATATGAACACAATGAATAAACTAGGGCACTGACACTGATATTCAAAAAAGACCATGCTAACAAGAGAACAAGTATCTTCTATAGGAATATATGTAATAATTTCTCAGTATGGAGCATATACTAGATCACAAAATAAACTATCATATATTTCAAAGGAATATGAAATCCTTTCAAAGTACTAAAATTCGTTCAAAGAATGTTCTTTGACTACAATGGCATTAAGCTAAAAGTCAATTACAAAACAAATAGAAAAATCCGCTGACAGCAAAAAATTGAATAACACTGTATTTCTAAATAACTTGTGAATAAAAAAGAATAATTAAAATTAGAAAAAATATTTGCAATTGAAAGATAAAAATAAGATACCAAAATAAGGGCTGTAAATAAAGTAATACAAAGGAAAACTGATATGTATTTGCAAATATATATTGATAAAAAAACTGGAAAAGATAGCAAGTTATTTCTAAATAAAAGAAAAAATTAATAAAGAAAAAATAAATTAAATGGAAAATATGTACAACAAGAATCAGTAATCCAAAAGCTGTATCTTCAAAGACATTAATAAACTGATGGTCTTGCAATACTGATGAGGGGAGAGAGTTTGAATTTGTAAGTGTTCATACATAACTAAGTATCTACACACACAGATACATATACACTCATGTACTTATATGGGTATATATTTACATTCATCACATGCATGCGTTAGAAGACTCAATACTGTAAAGATGTTAATTCTCCCTCAAATGATCTAAAGTTTCAATATAATACCACTCAAAATTCCAACAGATATTTTGTTGGGAACAACTGATTTCTAAAATGTATATGGACATATAAAGGGTAAAAAAGAGCTGAGGTGCTTTTGAAGGAGGACAACAAAAAGCAAACAAACTAAATGAAGAATGTACTCAAATATCAAAACTTAGTATAAACATACAGTAATTAAGGCCATATAGATGGCACAAAACTAGACAACTAGACCAATGGAATCCGACTAAGAATGTCTAGAAGTAGAACCACAGTCAAAATCCTTTTATTCAAGGCCAGTGCAATAAACTGTCTTTTTAATAAATGTTACTGGTCAATCTGCTATATATAAAAGAATAAAAACTCAATCTTGAGCCTTATCTTAGAAGTCATATACAGACAGCAATTTTCCAGAGTGGCGGAAACTGCAAATATTTCACAAAGAACTCATTCCCAGAATACCTAAGAAAATCTTATTAATCACTACTGTGTTTAGAAAGCAGATACTAAACAAAGCATTATTATATTTTCTTTTTCAAAGGGTTGCTGGCCCAGGCCGGATACTGTAGCGGGTAAAGCCAGGGAGCTCCTATCTCCCCCCACCCCTGGAAATTACCTCTGGCGCCAAACTAAGACCAATGGTCTACCTGTACATCCCTAATGCCCCTTGGGTTCCACCCCAGGCCGAGGCTACTTATGTGCCTCACTCCATGTGTTCCGGGGAGAGATCACCGGCCCCCCGGGTGGAGATGCCATGCCCCGGGGGGTCGGGGGTGTCTCTCCCCGCATTCCCAAAATAAAGGTTACTTATATATTATACTTCTTATCTTTTCAGCCACCGCCGGCCAGTCCTTCCTCCTCTCCCCCCTCCATAGATCTATCACTTTTGTTTTATAGATGGTGATAACTTTTCATTTTTCTTCATAAATTCAGGATTAAAATTTTAGACTTCTCATTATCCTCTTTCTGTAGCTGTACATGTTAACTCCTCAATAAAGATTGTGCATTCTGTCTTTACAGTATCTCTTATCTATACCTCTTATTTCTATATATATTTTACTTTTCAATTTTCAGTTGCCTTGGTATGAGGTTTTTATATAAGGAGACTTATAAACCAAACTGTTATCAAAGAAATAAACAGGACACATTCCCAGTCTTCCTGCTTACGTTAGAGCTCGTTGAGTTGCAATGATATAATCCGGTCTTCCATTTTTATAAACTACACGTGCATTAGACTGCATCCAGATCCACCGGTTGTGTTTTGTAAGAAGCCTGAAAACTGTCATGCCACTTTCTCCAGTCTTAATCACTAAAATAAAAAATTAAGTTATCAAACTTAGAATCCATATATTTGAAAATTCTCTGAACTTCTGACAAATGTATTATATTTATCTCCCACCAATTATGATAAGTATCTTAACAACTTTTGATGGCATGGAAACAATTCTTCAGAGTTTTGATTTTGGTTTTTGTTTTTTCCATTTTGGACTGAATGCTTACAATGTTTAAAGGGAAGATTAGATACCAGTGAGAGGATCTGGGTTAATAGATGCAATATACAGACACTATTAACTCAGTTGGGAGGAAAAATTTTTTAAAAATTGCTTTACTTTTAAATAGGGAATGTGTTCCCACCCATTTGCAATGCTTTAAAATTTTAAAATTCACCTAATTTATGAATCAATGATACTATTCAAGAATTCTTAAGCAATACTTTTTGGACCCAAATGGTCATTTTCATAGTAATTAAACTATTACGTTCCTGTGTAGCAGCAAAGCTACTGTAATGAAACAGCATAGTACTGGCAAAAAACAAAACAAAACAAAGCACAACACCAGACCTGAGGATTAGTAAAGGAGATTAAAAGATGGAGAAACAACTCCAAACACACTCAGCCACGCTAGCTTTGAAAAAAGGAGTTGAACATCTTCACTGGAAGAAACAGCCTCTTTAAATAAATAGTGCAAGAAAAACTGGCTTTCCACATGCCAAAGATTAAAATTAGATCTTTATCTCTCACCAAACACTAAACTAAACTGAATTAGAACAAAGATCTAAGTATTAAAACAGAAACACTAAATCTACAGGAAGACAGGATACACACAACTCTTAAAGACACAGGCAAAGACTTTATGAACAAAATCCAGACTGCAAAGGAAATATTATAAAGAATCAACAACTGGGATCTCACCTTATTAAAAGGTTTTTGTATAGCAATAGGAGCAATCATCATAGTGAAAAGATGACTCACAGTAGGGAAAAACTTTGCCAGCTGTTCCTCAGACAAAGGACTAACTTCTAGGGTATATAAAGACTTTTAAAAAAATCAGACTCCCTAAATTTAAAGACCCAATCTAAAAATGGACATCTGAAATGAACACTTTTTAGATGAATAAATCGAAATAAAAAATATATGAAAAAAAATGTTCAAAGTCACTGGTCATTCAAGAAATGCAAATCAAAACAACGCTGAGATTCCATCTCACTCCAGAAAGAATGCTCTTACCAAGAAAACAACCAATAACAAATGCTGGCAGGGTTGTGGAGGAAAAGGACCCCTTCTTCACTGTTGGAAGGAGTGTAAACCGCTGCAACCACTGTAGATATCAGTATGCAGATTACTCAGAAAAATAAAGCTAAAAATGCATTCTACCCAATTATTCACCTTCTTGGTAGCCTTTTAAAAAATTAAAAGCATCATACCACAGTGATATGTGTACACTCACATTTATAGCAGTATAGTTTATAAGAGCTAAATCTTAGAAAGAGTCCAAATGACTATTAACTATGAAATGGAGAAAGGAGACGTGCTTTTTTTTTTTTAATACAATGGAGTATTACTCAGCCATAAAGACATTTCCAGGTAAATGGATGCACGGTGAGACCATACACTTGAATATACATGTTTAAATACCACACTGTTTCTCTGATGTGGGAAATCAAAAGGGTAAAGTAAGGATTAAAACATGTAGTAGATATTGTAAAATAGAAGAAAATGTTCAAATGGAAAAGGGGACAAGGGAAGGACAAGGGGAAAAGGAAGGAAGGGAAAAGAAATAGAAAAAATGGAAACAAAGCTTTTGTAAATAGGGAAGAGGGAAGAGAGGTTGAAGGGAGGGGAGGGGAATGGGAATAAAAGAAGAATCAAGATATATCATATACAGGTCAAATTCCCATGATAAATCTGATCATTATGTAAATCTAAAATGTACCAATAAAATTAATTTTTACAAAGTAAGGTCACTCTGAATATTCAAGATAGCATGACATAAAGTAAAAGTTTATCTAAATAGTTTCCTTAAACACTATACGTATGTAATAATTTGAAACCTACACCAGATATATGCCATTTGTCAGATGCAGTATTAGGATATGGAGTTAAAACTTACTTCGCATATGGTACTCAGCACAATGAAGCATATCCCCAGCATGAATGAACTGATACCCCGACCCTTTGGCGCACAGTTCTGCTTCAGTGTACCCTAAAACAATCTGCCCTCTGTTTTAAAAAAATTAAATAAGAATGAATTAAAAAAACCTGTTATAAGATAAATTCACTGGTTTATGCTAGTTTCTGCAATTTGACATTCAGAATTTCACATGAGTAGGTAGAAAAACCCATGTATGTAAATTGCTCTTTTTTGCTTATGGCTAAATTTTTAGCTTTTTTTTTCTGAACAAAGCATGGAAATTAGTATAGCTAAAAATGAATAAGTTCTAAGAGTCAACAAAATCTGTAGTGAAAGTCTAGAATGTATATACTCTATTTGTATTTTCCTGTTAAATAAGGAGAAAAGACAGATACGCTACAATATGATATATGAATGCTCAGTTTCACTCTTCTATGTAAATTTTAGAAAGTTTCTACATTTCTAGGGTTAAAATTCATAATAACAATGGTAATGTTAATAAGAATTATACAAAGTAAGATAAATTAATGTCATTACTAGAATAAACTTTGCAAGTATTCTAATAAATTTCAAAATAATGTGATGATTTGTGCATCTGATGAAATTAAACATGCTATAACAGCCAATATAATGAATATTAGAACTTACACTACACATTGTACAGAATAAAATACACATTTGACGCAATAAATGTTAACAAATTTCACTTACTTGGCATCACAACCAATAGGAGTAAAATCCAGTTTGTGTTTGGTTCTAAAAAGGAAATTTTTGGTTCGAAGTTCAAGTATGGATGGGGACTGCAGTGGAGTGGCGATGGCAAACAAAGCCAGCTGCGGAGGAAGGACTGACCCGTCCTTCCCTTTCTTGTTCTGACCGTGAAGATACTTTAACCTTCCTTGGAAATTCATTGCCTTAGAAACAAAAGTGTTCATTAAAACGAAGAATACAAATGACTTCTATTTTAAAAAATTTTCACCCTGACTATTTCCAGGACACTTCATACTGCATGGAAGTGTCTAAGATTGAAAAATGCTACTTCTTTTAACCCTCTCTCTGCAAAGGACGCAAAATTAAACTCACTCCCAAAAGTAAAATGTGAAATATTCTAAAGCAATTGGTAACAGGAGTGCTTGGACTATTTTCTGTGCTTGCAGTTATCCTACATTTTTATCCACCACACTCCTTGCACACCACGCCTGGATACACCTGGATGTATTCCATGAGTGAATGAATGAATGAATGAATGAATGAATGAATGAATGAATATGGATAAACCTTAATTTTCAAACATGCACGCACTGCATTCCATACCATGGTTATCTTTCCTACAGGAACAAAATATAATTTTATTAAAAATAGTAAAATGAGTCATTATGAAATCACATGAAGAACACAGAGCTGTATCAAAGATAAAGAATAATTCGGATGACAGAAGACAATTTAACATGATCAGTTTAGTTGCCTGAAACTGTATCAAGTAGCCTAAAGGAATGATTCTGACATCAGTCTGTCAGAAGCAAAAGGTACACAATATCCTCTTGCCCTAGAAATTTTACCGCAGAAATAAATGTTAACTGATTCTGAGCACTTCTACTAGGAAAAGTATCTCAAATCACAACTCTATCTGGGTCAGCAGAACTATCTCAGAAATAAACAAGAATTAAAAGTTCTGCTTGGAAATGCTTAATTTAAGATTTGATATTTTGCTTCAAATTCTCTATAATGTACAAAAGTAGTCTACATGCTCTGTATCCTCTTCTAATATACTTTGTGCAGTGAGCTATTAAGGATACAATTAGTGGAACAGAACAAGTCCACTCTGGGAATCCTGCCTCAGCCGCTCCCTGCAGTTACCCACTGCAGGCCTTCAGACTACGCATCAGGAAACATCCTCTCATCTCAGCTGAGGATTCCACACCATGAATACACAATCAGCCTTTTATACAGCATTATTCCGAACTTGTGGAAAAGGACATAATTTTCCTATCTAGCAGGCATTAAACCCCAAGATGGTAAACATCCTCCTGTTATAGAAGGACTAGATACTTCTCTACCATTGCTTTCAAAAAAGCCCTAAAAATACGTGGTTTATTTGTATCTATTTTTGATAGAATGCTCCAAATTACTTCAACCAGTTCTATTGCATCCTAAAGGAAAGAGTTTTCTAAGTTATGGAAAATATTAAACCCTAAAGTAACAATTTTTAAAAATCACCTTATCAAATTACTCAGTATGTTTTAAAAACTGAAATCAAATTTAACCAGAGAAAACTGGCTTCCATTAACTGTTCTTTTTTGCTTGTATGCCTTAGCAGTATCAACCAGTGTTGTGAGACTCTGAACCTTACCAGGAAGCCAGATGAATTATCCAGCAAACACCTTAGTCGGCATACGAAGCACCTCTCCATTAAAGGGGAGTTTTCTGGAGGAAGCCGCTCTGTGGTGTAAGAGACTCCTGGCTGTGGGAGGCCATGAGGTTCTGCAAACAAAAGCAACACAAACTAGAACTCCGTTTTGCTGTAAAATTAAATTTAAAATTATGTTAATTTAAAAACTGGAGTCTGTATTCTGAATTAAGAAATAGTTTTTAAAATGACTTAAAAAATAAAAAATTTACTGGACAAATTTTATCACACAGGACTTAATCTTTGTTCTTATTTAATTGAGCTATAACTCTCAACAATTTCCCTATTTTTTGTTGTTTTAACACTTTCCATATATTATTGAAAATGTTGCTTGCATTAAGAAATACTTTTCATACTTGCTTATGCTAGTTTACTTTTTATTTGAAACATTTTAATCAAACTAATTTATAAGCACTCCTGTTTCTATTTTATATATTCTACATATCTTTCATGATGGTAATAAGTTATTTTATAAAATATATTACCAAGTATGACAACATCGTTTGTGTTTAATTCCTCAATTGCTGTTGTTTACCAAATAGTCCTTAGATCATCAGATCTTGTGACCTGGCTCTAGCATATACTAATACTAATATTAATACTAATAGTAATACTTCTTGCTATTTATCCACCTTCAGTAAGAGTTCTAATCTCTAAAGGTTCCTCACTTTCTTTTATAGAAGCATGTTCAAAAATCACCAATGCTATGTTTCGTTAAACATTCTTACCAGGAATTGCTTGTCCAGAGTCTGAACACTGTGAAGGGTTGAATGCCCAATGGAGCTGACGCTGAAATTCAGCTCGATCTTCAGTGTGGATAAGTTCATACACACTCTGATGTATGACATCAGACTAAAGAAAAATGAAACAAGGAAATAAAATGAGAGCACTGATTAAAGAACTACACGCTTACTAAAGTAACTTCAGGACCTATCTAGGTCAGTGGGTGCCTGTTAGTGGTGATGAATGTAAAGGGAATGACCGGCAAAGCTCCCTTGGCATCCAAAATAGGAAAAGCTAGAAAAAGAAACTAGCAGTGAAACTGATAAGCCCAAAGCTTACGTACTGTCACTACCACATGAACGCAGTTGCTCAACAGGTGCCCTCCACGTTCGCTCATTCACTAAGTGTGCCACCGTAAGATCTGCTTACGCTTTTTATCCGCTTATTGAGCTGTAAGTCTTATCTCTTTCATCAGTCTCTCCAGGAACTCTCCGTACTCTTTGACTTCTCTACCCTTAGCAGTATCCACCTTGCACTTTCTCTACTGTGCCTAAATAGTGTTCTTTGTATGAACCATGACTGCAGGCAGACTCCATAGGAGTAAGGGATCATCCCTTTACCGTATTAGAATGCCCTCTCTCCTCACGCCTCTCAGTGTGACACAAAACACGTATTCTCTCATTCTCTCACATGTGCATGCACACACACATGCACACTTAGAAAAAAATTTCATGAGATACTTACCTTTGTGTGTGATGATATTGTGCATTCTATATTATTTTATTTCATTCCATCCTAAGCAACTAAAAAGAAAGTTTGATGGTGATCCACTATGTCAACTGCATTATTACCCACTAGTGAGTCACAAATGCAGTTTTGAAAATGGTGCCTTAATGTGCTGCCATGTCAGAAATGAATGTCTGCTTAAAGAATATCTAGCCCATGTGTATGCATGAGAGAAAAATAAACTTGAACATGGATAATTTCTTAGATTTCCTTAACTGATATAAGTTATAATAGCAAATCAGTGTCAATACAGTTACATAATTCACTGTTTCAAATAGGCTTTTCTATATTTCCTTTAAATTCAAAGAAATCTAAAATTTAGACTTTGTAGGAATAGCCAGATTCCATTACTTTTGTAATCAATTCTTAGGTCATCTTTTAGCATTAAATTATCTCTATGATACCTATTAAACTGCCAAAATTACAATTTCAAACATAATCTGAAAGATATACATTCCCTTTGTTATGCATAAAATATAGTCAAAACTAGTCCATTTAAGTTCCATATAGTGTTATGGAGACTGGCAACTTGAATCTGTATCACAGTGTCATACCGACACTACTATTCAGACCAGAAACCTTAGGAAACCATTAGGTATGCAAATTCCCAGCTATGCTCTGACCTAATGAGTCAAAGTATTTGGGCATGGAGCTCAGAGACTTCATCAAGTGTTTCAGGTGATTCGGAATGTGCATTACATGAGAAATAGATATATAAAAATAGCAAGTATTCAAGTGTACTGTACTTAGAATCAGATCTCAAATTCTAACATATATCTGTGTCCATAAAATATGCAAAATATAATTTCATTTATTCACCATTCATTCAATGCTGCCTAATAAGGCAAACATTTGTTCCCTGCAAAGTCTTCCTGCCTATTCCTATCAGAATGTTTATCCTCCTCTTATGGGCCCATATTCATCCATTTGAGCACTATGCATTCTTCAGGCCAGCTTTAATCTATTTCCTTTATTTTCCATAGGTCACCTGAAAGTTTCTTTTTTTCTTTCCTTTTTTTTTTGTTTTGAGACAGGATCTTGCTCTGTAGTTCAGGCTGGCCTTGAACTCACTATGTCGCTCTGGGTGGCCTCAAACTCATGGCAATCCTCCTGCCTCTGCCTCCTCAGAGCTGGATTATAGGTGTGCACCACCATACCTAGCCATCCACTTGGAAGTTTCTTACATGAAATTATCAACAAATAAAAAAAAATCATGACTCATAGACACATTTAATGAAACCATAGTGCTACAAATTATGAGTATTAGGAAAAGCATATTAGCTGCAAAGGAACGATTTTTTATTCTTTCAGGATATATGTATTTTTACCTTGTATTTCAAATATAAAGTCAATTCTGCCCCTAAACCGTAAGAGCATAAGTAGACAGTTCCTTTTCCAAAACTATTTTAAATGCTACATGAAAAATATATTTACTTGCTGAAAGCCCAGGTAATCTTGTATAGTTGAAGACACATAAAAGACCAAAGCATCTGTAGTGACAGCCAATACAAAGCCATTCAGAGCCTACAAGGATAAAAAATTATATTAGCAACAGAAATTAAAATTTTTACAACCACCAACTGTCAAGATTAAAAAGAACAGTTTTTATCTCTGAAAACTCTTCCTTTCAAAATGTTTAAAATTATTATACTTCATAAACAGACATGCCACACCTCTCTGGCTTCAGAAGAAATTTATTCCTATTTTCTAGACAGAAAAAACAGCTAAATTTAAAGCTCAAACACAGAAAATTTAATATAAAATTGATTCTTCTTTTATCTAATACTCCAGAGTTTGACTTTTAAATATATTATAGATATTTTTAAGTATAAACTATAAAAATCATCACTATAACCTATCATACTGCTTTTTAAGAGAAATATAGCAGGTAAAGATGCTAATTAGAGAAAAATTTAGATGGAAGAAAATATGTTTTTCTACAAAGACTTCAAGCACTGATGCAATCTGTAATTTGGATCTCTCAAACAATTATAGTTTATCCTTTACTGGAAAATAATACACATAAAACACATAGAATTCAAACATAATACATATATAAAATTATAGAGCAAATAAATCAGTTAAGACTAATAAAATCACAAATATATATTTATATTTGAGACAACCATTTTGTATGTGCTACTGCCATTTGTCTGTCTGTAGTAGGCTTCTCTGTCCGATGTCTGTCCGATGCAGTTTACCTTTATTTCATATTATTTCCTTTAGTTTGGAAGTTATGCCCCATTCTGCCATTTTTCTAGTTGGCTAGGCTAGTTCAATTTTAATTAATACTTCTGTTCTCTCCTTGGATAACAAAAATATTTTAGATCACTTTAAGTGTTTATAGTTACATATTTTAATTCTAAAATAAAATTCTGTTTCCTGCTTAAGTTCACTTTGGTACAGGATGTCATTCTTTGCTATGTGAGCATGGCTTAACCCTTCAGAGGCTCTTTCTCCCTAGAAGTGAAGAAATGGTACAGTTTAGTGTGAGAACCACAAGGTGTGCAGTCACATCTGGGCTGGACTCCTGTTTCTGTCCCTTACTAGCATGGTGGCTGAAGTGATTCACCCTTTCAAGCTTTAGAGTCACCATTTCAAAAACTGGAACTTTATTGGATGGATATAATGATGTATCTAACTTGGTACCTGGCATATGGTTGGCACTCAATTACTATAAGGTATGATAGTCTATGATTATGGGAATGAATAAAGATTGGTTTTCATGATCATGTCTTAGAATTATAAAAGGATATATTAATAATAATTAGCTCATGCAACACTTACCGAAGAGGACATATTCAAGCCCATATTCAAGAGTTGAGCTAACAAGCTGTTGCCCCTGGGCTTATGTTGCTCAGAGTTGGGTGGATACTCTCATTATGAGACACGTTAAGGAAAGTAACAGTAACTCTTCTCACTCTGATTCTCTCACCTTCACCACCACTGCTCCATGATATGCTTTTGATAACTTCATTATAAAGATTGTATCTATTATGTAGCAATTTTCTTCTAAAAGGTTTTATGTACTAAAGTTTTCTAATCCTCTACAAAACTCATATTGGGTACCATATTTCAGTTTTACAGATGAAGAAACTGAGGGAAACAACTGTACCAGTCACATAGGCAGAAGAAAGCTGTGCCGTGAGGTTAACTTGGTCTGGCTCAGAAGCCTTGTATTTAACCATCATGAACTGATGCCTTGCAAATACTTTTTTTAATTGCAAACTTTGCCTGGCTCTCATTAACTACAACTGATATATTATTAGATCTTTGTTTGCAGAAATAATACAATAATACCTGTCAATATTCTCAGGGTAAAAATTCCACATATTGGGAAGTTGAACATTCAGTGATAAACACAACTCAAATTTGATATTTTTAAATTTTGTGGGCAATAACAGTGTATGCCCAACACTGTACTGTTTCATCCTAAAAGTAATTTTTCTAGAGAGTACTAATAATTTATCATATTATTTTAGAGAACTTTTCCAAATAGGAAAACAAATGTAATACATCTAAAAACCTCACCAATACACTGGAAAACAAAAGGGTAATTCAGGTCATCGTATCAAATCCTTTTAGGCCAATGTTGTCAGAAACTTATAAAAAAGAATAGATGCGTAATATTTTTTCATATAGCTCAAATTATCATAAATACATATAAAAGCAATATCATTACTATACTGAATGATTTTCTTAGCAAATTAACAGAAAGAATATGATAACTACATAAAGATAGCATTCTTTTGGTTTTAGTCACAAATTACTACTCTCTGAAAACCATGTTGAGGTTCCTTACTATTTAATACTGTATATGAGAAATAAACCACAGCTCATGCAAAGCTGCCCTGGCTGTTGGACATGGAGCTACAGGATTTAACATTTTCCCCAGTGGTTTCCAGTATTGCTTTGGTCCACTTCCTTTTTATCCCCAATTCCTTCCTTTGGGGATGGAAATGTTTACCCAATGCCATTGTGTATTGTATTCAACTTTCTTTTTTATTTTTACAGGTGCTCATACCTAAGAGTTTACTTTGAGTCTCAGGAGACATTTTGGACTTGGTCTTTTAAGCAAAGATAGAACTTATAAGCTTGAAAATTCTTAAAGATGGACTAAATGAATAGTACATGAGATGAATATAAGCCTTTTGGGGACCAGAAGCAAAGTGTTATGGTTTAGATTTAAAATTTCCCTCCAAAGTCTCATGTGTTAGGAAGGTGACTGGATCATGGGGGTGCTGCACTCCTGGGTGGATTCATCACTGATTACTCAGTACTGCATGTGCTGTTAGAAGGGAGACATAGCAGAAGCAAGCCCCTGGGGCACCGACCTGGAATGGGAGGTGCTGTTCCTTTCTGACTTCTTCCTTCACCCCCAGTTTTTGGAATCCCCTGATATGAGTAGCTTTCCTCTGCCATGTCTTCCACATGGATGAGCATAATTTGGGGGGAGCTGACCACAGACTAAACACTAGAAACAGTCAGCCAAATTACACCTCTCCTCCTATAACCTGTGCATGTCTGGTTTCTGTCTCAGCAATGAAAAAGCTGATGAGTAGATTCTTCACAAAGAAACATGGTCCTTAGCAAATGAGAATATGCATTATTTCCTACTGAAGAAGTCTAAAAGTGGTCTCAATATAATTTTTAACATGAGGGTTCACTTTAACCATGCAAGGTTCTTCAATTTCCAGATAATTAAAAAATGTATATAATTCTAGCTTTGCATTCGCACTATTCTGTGACCTTGGCAAATGATATGCCTGTCTAAACATTTTAGAAAAATATCATTTGATCACAACAAACCAACTTAAGAACTGCTGGGCCAATCAATCCATATTTTCATTTGAATAAAGGATCTCATTATTAGCTTAATACACAGCCCAAAATGTGTCTAGTCACATTAAGCAGCAATTATTAGAATGCTTTCCTATGAACTCAATTAGAAACCTTTATGTTTTAGCTAAATATACAGAAAGACCCTACCTGGGAGTGGGAGAGAAATCATGCTTAGCTATATTCAAGTTATTTAGCAGAATGAAAGCATTTTAAATTTTGAAAAGTACAGAAACTTGGACACAATTAGAAAATTGTAAGAAGAATGTTATAAATTATTAGACTATATTCTACCACTAATCAATGGACTACCGGAGCTACTAAAACTTGTAGCAACTTTCTGTCACATTGCAAACTAAGGTCTTCCATTTGGTTCAATGGATGAAACTTGAAGTTAGCATGGAATGAGAGTGCATGTTGAAACACACATCTTGTTTTATCTCATTTCAACAAAATAAATATTAGAAAATGCAGAGTGAGAATGAAGCACAGTATTATTCTAAAAGAAATAAAACAAACTTTAAAAGATTTAAGATGCTTTCACAGACAAAACTCTCTAAGATCTAAACATACAATGTAGAATTGAAGTTGTTGAGAAAATCTATAGTACATGAATTAATATAGTTGCTAAAAAGAAATGTAAGTTATAAGACTACTGAAAAAGTTGATAAAAAATTTAAAATATTAAATAAATGCACCCATATTTTAATTGAGCTACATTCCAAAAAAACATACATAAACATAATGTCTTAAATACAACATGCAGTGCCTATAATCCCAGCACTTGGGAGGCTGAGGCAGGAGGACAGCTGTGAGTTCAAGACCAGCCTGGGCTACAAAGTGAGCTCAAGGCCAGCCTGAACTGCACAGTGAGACCCTGTCTCAAAAAGACAAAACAATAACATGCGGGGTGATGACGTAACCTCTAATGAATCCATTTCACATAATTTCATTTATCATACAATAGTGTATATCACTGTTCTAGTTCATGTGAAAATGGCACAAAACACTGGATAAGAACTACACTGGGAATTATTAAAAAATCAACTGATTAATCTTACATTTACAAACTGTTCTTATTTTAAGAAACTATATTAACTAAAATTTCCTTTTTTTTCTTCTTTGCACCAGGGATTGAACTCACAACCTCACACTTGCCAGGCAGGTGCTTATGCAGGCGAGCTAAATTCCTGGCCCAAGTATTTCCTTACTTTAAGAAACTGTTTTACTAAAATTTACCTGTAATAAAAATTCTCCTTCTTGCAAGTTCAAACGACTTCTGAACGGTGCTCCACAGTCATCCTGGCCCCCGTTTCTATCAGTGGGGGAAGATTTTAATGCAACTATAGAAAGAAAACAAAGACATGGTAGGTAGATTTTAAAATAAGCAATATTAAAGGGCTGTAACAGAAAATCACTGAGCACCAAATACAGAGAATAATCTGATACACTGGTGTCTACTGAAACTACAATGACTATATAAATAAGCCTTTGCCACTAATAACAAAACTGAAGCACATAATCAAGTTGTCAGTTGACACGCTGTTAAATAAAATTTTTCATGATTTCACCGTATGAATTTTACCATGTAATTTAGAAGTTTAAAAGAATCATGTGATGTTGAACGTAACCTACAACAATGATTTTAACATCTAAATATCAAGGAACTAGTGGTGGAAAGGAGAAACAACAACCATATGGCATATCAATGTATTTCTAAGAAATTTAGAATCCACTTAACTTTTGGGTTAAAAAAAAAAGTAAAGTTTTATGTTTGTGATAAAATTATAAATCAATTCTATGTTGAATGGTCCTACCCAATGTGTATGGTTTTCCATTTACTCATCTATGTTTTGTTCTGTTTGAAGTTGTTCCCAAAAAAAGACTTACTTATATAAAATGTTATTGACATTTTACGTTCAGCTTTTAGCTGCACATGCAGGCACACACGAAAGGAAGTATGAAGCGGTGGTGCCCACTGTTGGAGGCGGCATGCCGCACCGCTGTTTCCCATCTCTTCTCCCTGTGTGTACAGTGCGTGTGCGCACATACTCACATGTGCACGTGTGTGTTTAAAATGGGAGGCAGCACACCTAAACAGAAGTAATAATGACAGCTCCATTTACTTTAGCATTTTATTAAACACTTCAAGATATCTCAATGAAAAGCATGTGCTGCAAGCGTGTAACCCGAGCTACTCTGGATGGTAAGGCAGGAGGATGGAAAGTCTGAGACCAACCTGGGTAACTCTAGGAGACTCTGTCTGAAAAAAATGCTAAGTGCTGAGGATGTTGCTAAATGGCAGAGCATGGCTGGGTTGGATTCCCAGTACCTCAAAAACAAAACAAAAGAGAAAGAAAAAGAAAAAGAAAGAAAGAAACCACGTGATTAATGCTATCTGGTGATATATCTGACAGACATGGGTATAAAGCCTAGCTTTTCTGTTTACTAAGTGGGCTAAATGGGTACGTTTTTGAGCCTATTTCATAACATTCTCTGTATGGACTGGTAACTAAAAATAAAATCCATCCTGTTGTGCAGGGTAATATGAATATATTTGGAATTCCTAACATACAGCAGATCAATAGTTCAAATAAATGGTAGCTCTTATTACTAGCAGTGCTTCTGGAGCTTAATAACTGTGTCCTTACAAAGTATACTCTTTTAAATAAATACATATATATATATAATATATATTCCATTTTTAATCGATTCAATTTTTCTGATCTTTAATCTGTCACTTTTCATTTCATAAGAATAATCTGGCTCAGCAAAAAAGCAAGATGTACTAATAAACAGACTGTCTCTCAGTTTAAGGAACATATCACATAAACATTTTTCATGTTTGCAGCATATTTTCTGGTAAACCACCAGTGATGTGTCATATCAGAATCATGCCAAGTTCTTGACTTTGCAGAAGTTGGAAGCTATCTCTCTGAAAGAAGAGACCAGAAGTTTGGCCTCTGAAGGTAACAATTCCAAAAGGCCAGAGAACAGACTTCCTTGGGGCAAGAAAGAGTGAGGCAAATTTATCTACTGGTTTATAAAGACCAAAGAAAAGTTAAAACTTTTCTCACTGAAAGGTGGAGAATTACCTTACTCTTAGGTTCTTGCTGCTTTTTAATAGCTGAATTTGCAATGCAATAAAACCTCATGATGCCAAAGTGAAAGACACTTTGCAAATCTTTCCGAATGCTTAAATATAAAGCACAATTTAAGTGTAAAGCACCATTTGTACTGACTTACGATAAGAAAACAAAACCAACCCAAGACTCTTACATTATAAAATATACAAACTAAACCTAAAAATGGGCTAATTATCACACTCAAACTACAACCGCCTTAATAACCATTAGGGATCTTAAAATCAAATTTTAATCAGTGGAATTGATATCAGTTTCAATTAGAATCAACAACAAGGGAACACTTCTTAGCCACAAGAAGCTGAATAAGAGAAAGACCATCTCAGAGTAATTTATAATTTCTTTTCAGGCTTGCATTAAAGGTGTTAGACAATGTAATTAGACATTAGGTAGACCCTGCCTTTAAGTAGGGTCTATAAGCTCTGAAGATAAAGAAACAGAAAACAACATTCAAAAATACTGTGCCAGAATGGGATTTAATGAAGTATTATAGGAACTTAGATGCTAGAAAAAATAACGGAACAATTTATTTTATTTTCTAGGACTTTTATAACTAAAAATGCTGGAAGGGCAATATTTAACATGCATGACCGCTGCTTACGTGCACTTTGGGAATCATCACTGGAGGCTTCTATTTTTATGTTAGTCATCAGGAAAGGATTTAAGTAAATATTGTGCAAAGATGAGTTCAGGAAGGGTGGTCATTTCCCAATGTTATCTAAAAAATACTACTGTGATGCTTTACAAAACTTGTTTTATTCCCAGTTCGCCCCACCTAAACTATAATTTTTGGCCTTCAATCAAGATTTTTCTCTAGTTGCTGTTCTCATAAACACTAATTCCCTGTTCTTAAAATGGACTATAAGGTATATAAATACTATTCACTTTCATGTAGATATGGATGTATTAATTAGAAAGCAATGGAAAAGTACGGAGGTAACAGGAGACTGTCACAGAGCTACTCCCTAACATCAGAGTGACTTTAAATTATTTAGTAACAACACAGGATAACTATCACACTGTATGCCCAACACTTTTCTATATCTTATTTAATATCCATAATGGTCTTAAGAGATTGGCACTCTTGTTTCTTTCAATATATTAGGAAATGGAGACTTCTGAGTGTTAAGAAACTTCCTCAGGGACACAGCTTTAATGGTGGAGCCTGGCTGGATAAAAGCCCACATAGCGTGAAGTCCAGTGTACCGTGATTTAACTGCCTCCTACATTTCTCCCACTATGCTAACCAACGTTCACCATTAGTTTCTTCATCTTTAAATGAGGACAATGCCACCTCTTGAGACAAATTCTTGAGAGGAAAAAGTAACCTGCAGAATACCTGGGTAATGTCTGAAGGCAATCACTGACAATCAAGGATAGAGATAAACTCTATACTGAGTTAAACTCTGAAACCATTATGGAAAACTTACAATAACCTTAACAGCAGGAGTAAACTATTCATTATCTTTATGTGGAGAGCATTAATGAGAATTAATAAGACTTCTATGATGACTATTCCACATAGATTTGAAAGTACTTCATCACATGCATAATCACATGTTCAAGAGACTTTAAACATCACACCACTGGAATTAAGCACGTGACAGTTCACAGAAACAAAATGCAGCATCTGAAAATGGCATTGGGAAGCTACTTGGGAAGCATTTGCTGTACTGTTACAGATACTTAATAAAATCTTTCCCATTTGTAGAGCATGTACTACCTTCCACAGTGAAGAATATCAGCATAAAAACAGAAAAATGTTGATATTTAAACTGTTTCCTCACTGAGAGGCCTATGAAGTAATCACAAAATATAAGTGAGAGTTAATCTATTTCATGATGGACATTAAAGATTAAATATATCACAGTATTATGAAATGGTCATCTTCAGATGATTTGAGTCTTATTCCCGTATGTACTGACCAATATCTATGTTTCTTAAGAAAACACTTCCTTTTCTTTCTGTATCTAATCTCAGATTTTCATTTTTTCCTGATAAACCAAATATTTTCCCTCCAATGTCCATGTTTTGAATTGTCCAATACAGAAAAGTCATGATGAAGAAATACTGAATCATGGTTAACTATATTTTGTTTCAAAGTTTTATATTTAATAAAAAAAGGTGATGTGATAAATTACTCTAGAAAGATAAATTCCATTCTCACGCTGATATAAAGATGAGCACAAAGCAAAGACTTATTTAAAAATTCAACCAAATATATGAATTTTTACACAAGAAAGGATTAGGTAATGCAATAGTTCTTTTGTAAGGAAAACATCCTGTTTCATTTAGTCAGCTATGAATGAGTAAATGGGTACACATAATAATTACCACATAACATAGCAGTGTACCTAAAAGGAGTTTCTTCTACATACTGTGGAGTACAAGATACATACTTCAATACACTGGGGGTTTTTTGTAAATGAAGTGTTCTCTTTTTGAGGGAAGAAGGAAGGAAGGAACTGAAATTAAAATCAAATGCTAAATCCTGGAAAACAAAGCTTAGTTCTATAGAATTCAATAGATTCTAATAATACTGACAGATCTTTTTTTCCCTACAAATCTCTAAACATCAACGTAGGGTATATTCAGTTTATAATGAATACTACTTTCTAATACTACTTTCTATATTTGTGATTGTAGATTAAAGAACTAGTAGATACTTTAAAGCAAATTATCATCATGTTGAAAAAGTCCTTAGAAGTTAACCCTATTCTCATTCTCAAATGGAAAGTAACTTTTAGGCTGCCACTTAGCCTTCTTCCAGGTACACACAGAATATCCAATCCTCTGTAACTATGTGTTAGATCTCTGCACTAATGTGACCAATCAAAGCAATTAACAGCTCTTCAATGGGAGCCTGAGTTGCATTTTCTTCTCACATACCAGAACAGAATCCAAACCACACTTTGAATAGCAGAATGTAATCAATCACTTGGAACAGCAATTCTTAAACTTACAAGGCATCAAAAGCATCTAACGCTTATTAATTCTAATGCTGTATCCTCATTTCTTCAATTTCTGATTCAGAAGCTCCACAGTCTGCTTTGCTAACAATTCCTGTTGACACTGAAGACCAGGTGCCACCCTGAGAATCAGTGACTTAGAACATTCAGACCTAGGAAATAATTTTGCACTGTTCTGGATCTAGTTATCCTATATTTTAAAAAATTATTATTTCCATGCTTCAAGAACATACTTAGTAGTGTGAATATCTTTAGGAAGCAACTCTAAATATCAATTTTACAAAAACAGTAACTGACGCATGTAATTTAAGGCTGAAACCCGGGTGTAACAAAAAAGCATGCTCTGTTCTGTTCATACCCTTACCAAAGCAAGTTATGTATCTGTTCACTGAGCAAAGTATCTAGATTTGAGTATAATAAAAGAAAATATGGGATGTATATTACCATGTATTCTATCAAAAGATGAGGAAAAAGGGTTTATTAGCAAATTTCCATTTCTAAATCAAAATACAAAATTAACTCAACAAAGGGATTCTCAGATGACACTGAGTCCCTAAAGGCAGCCAGGTATATTCAACCACAACTGTGAAGCTCTGCACGGGATACAGCTCTGCGGCACAGCACCTGCATGGCAAGCGTGCGGCACTGAGTTTGGTTCCCGGAACCAAGACAACAACAACATATATCTCCATAAAAAGAAGTGAAATATTAAGATTATAAAGGTATTAATTACTATCTGTTTGACAAGAATTTTAATTGTAAGATTTCAAAGATACCTTATTGTGGGGATTATACTATTAACGTAAAATGGCAAGCAAGCATTATTACTGTCTACGTTGAAAAAACAGTAGGAATAGTGATGCTGAAGGTCTCATGGAAAGCCACAAAAAAGTTAGTTATCTTAACTGGCATCTGCATCTCTTGCCTGGCTGTCTTCTCATCACAAGACACAATCTCCCTTTTTATCATGGAGAAACAAACTACACACAACCAAGAATCCAGCTGCCAAGAAAACAGTGCATGAAACTGACAATAAAACGTATCCTCACATCATGTGAGAAAATTTCAGGCAAGGAAAAAGAAAAAGGAAAACATTTTGGATGGATAACTGAGGTTCATTAGGTGGACCAATCCGTCTCTCCCTGAACCACCCTCTGCTGACACCAGAATGGCTGCGGCTTCCACAGACAACCCAGGGCCAGAAACGATCTGTCTTAGGATGATTAATTTTCCAGTGGGACTTCAATCTCATTTCAGCTTATGTTTTCATACACAATTTTCTACTCTACCCTCTAAGAAGCTGCCCCACCAAATTAAGGCATCTTTAGTGAACTCAGTATCACTGTAGCATAGTTTCTTATTCCACATTTCCCGTGCCCATTTCATTCCTTCATTAAAACATCTTATACTTGACATTTTCTCTGTTACTCATGTGCTTCAGTTACACCATTTTATTCACTTTCATGTGTTAAAATATTAGTCCACTAGTATTACAATAACTCCAAAATTTAATTTCCATCTCTGACAAATAAATGAGTCTGAGCTACTTACTAAAATGTATTGATTAAAAAATCAAAAGGACCTACAGGCGAGATTAAAAAATATAACAAATATTGTGAAAAAATGATTACTGGTAATATATGTTTATAGGCTTTAAAGTGATTAATTTAAGATATATATATATATATATATATATATATATAGTTTTAAAAACACTATAATATAAAGCCTGGTCACAGGTTTCTATTAACCTGGTCACAACACCTCAAAAAAATTTATCTATAGATATTTAAGTGTCTGTATTTAAATTAAATTTAAAAAACTGTTGAAAGCTGGCTAACTTTAATATCATCCCACTGGTGGTCTTTCCTAAAAATTTTTCATGAAAAGCTACACGCTTAAATTTAGGACTAGCCAGACCTGTTTATGGCCAATTTAGAATTCTAGATTCATCTAACATTAATGACCAAAAACCTATTATGGTTAAGGTATATAGCACTGAGACAGTACCTTCCTAGCGTGCTTGAGGTCCTAGATTCAATCTCCAGCATTTGGAGGGAGTATTATTCACTAAATTTAAAAGATGAGACAAGATATACAATACACAATGAGCAATTTTAAGTTCTGTTTGAATCTCAGATATGTCGATATATATTTTTAAGTACCCGTTAAAGCAAACGGATAAAAGTTTCCTGTATAAAATTATATCACAAAGTATTCTAGTTATTCATGTAATCTAATAAATTATGTATTGAAAATTAGAATAGTTACAGGAAACAAATGTTTGATCCAAGAGGTCAGAATGTTCACTATAAAAGCCAGGATTCTAAATATTCACTTAATAGGAATGATCTGTTATTCTTTTTATTCATTCATGTTTAAATTACTTGAATTAAATTAAATCTAAAAGAATTACTAGATTAATACAGTTTTAGCTACAGAAGTTATCAATCTTACAAACAGACATTCAAGTTTTAGAATGGAATTTGGGAGAAAATATATAGCTAAATAATGAAGTAAGAGGGATAATGCTATGAATATATGATGGCTTCAAATGTACTGAACTGTTACGCAAATAAATCTACTTTAGACATTTCTAGAATTAAGAAACAATATTTGCTGGGATACTAAGGTTTCTATACATTACTTGGCAAATGACTATACTGTTGTATAATTTAAAAATTACAAGAAAGTTTATGAAATTATAAAATTCCCTGGATGAAAAGTTGGATAAATACATTAGACTTTATATGACATCGATCTTTAAGAGCACTTTAGTACTGTATTCATTTTTACTGCTTGTTCATACTTTTTAATGGCATATGTGTGTGTGTGTGTGTATATATATATATATATATATATATATATATATGTAATATTTCCAAGAAAAATGTTTTGCTTTCAAGGGTTACCACAACAAGACTGAAATGTACACAAATGCTCAAGCAGAGGATGAATAACCACAGCATCTGACTCTTTAAAACCAAATAAACTAGGAAACAAAGCACCTTCAAAAGACGACTTAGGAAAGAACAATTATAATTTTTAATTTAAAATAAAAGTTATTAAAGATGCATGACAAACAACGAGGTTAAAAAGTGTTAGATTATCACATCTAATAATTATATTGCTTTCCCACAGTATTTTAGAGTTCATGAATTTCAAATATTCTAATGTAAATAATTTTGAGGTTTGTAAAATGGGAAAATTTTAAGCACATTCTGTGAATCAAGGACTCAGATGTTTCTCTACCTCTGAATTTCTGAAATTAATAATCTAGATTTAGAAATTTAGTTTTGTATAGGTTAATAACAATCTACACAAAAATCACCTTTGTATTTGTCTATTTCTAAGTCTTTTTTTCCCACAAAATTATACATCTCAATTATGAAGCTGTCACAAACAGCCTGTAACTCAAAACAAAATGGAGGATACTAAGCATTCCTTGTGACTATAATGCTCCATTTTTAATGGTGCAATACAATAAATATTTTATGGAATTAATGAATGCTACATGATCTCTTACCCACTACTGTGGCAGAAATATTTTTCTACCTTTTTCTCTTCATGAGATATTTATGTCTTTTAAAGAGAAAGACAGTCATTCGCAATTCTCATTTCCCCCCAAGTTTCATTTTTGGACTGCTATTAAAAAATACAACATTTACATGCACATGAACATTTCAAAAAGTAATAAAGAAATGTAACTAAAAGTATTAATATATGTTGAAATTATTACTAATAAAATAATACCAGCCTGATTAAATTGGTCAATAAGTTCAGTGTTTACTGTTTGACAACTGTTAAAAGACAACAACATCAACCAATTTCAAAGATTAGGTTGTAATTGCCCAAATCCTAGTCCCTATAAATAAACTACCGGGGTTCACAGTCATTGAATGATTTAAATTTTGTAACATACCTTCCATCTCAGGAGAGTGTGATAACTGACCGCAGTACTCAGATCCTATCACACTAGTTCTAACTTTACCACACCCGAAAAGTGCCTGAAGTCCTGCTGAAGTACTTAAAATTTATGTTTTAGAATGTTTCAGTTAATTAGAAACAGATAAATATTAATGTTGTTCTTAAAATGTAGACATTGCTTTTTAGATAGTAATAGCAACATACTCATGTCTCCAAAGTTTAAGAAGATCCATCCAAGTTGGATTATTTAAACTTGCAATAAATAGATGTATTTTCTTGGAAAAATATCTATTGTTTTAGTAAAACTTGAGTTTCCTTTCTGAAAAGATTGTATGATTATTCGTTTATATTATTCTTTCCGCAGGAATTTACACACCCCCTGTTTGCATCCTGTTATTCATGGTGAGCTTCCCTTTACTTCGCTCTACAGCTTCCCTAGCAGTGGGACAGGGAGTCGAAGTGTCAGGAAAACCCTAAACACTGCAGCAAGTTCCAAGTCTCCCACTTCGCATACAGCATCTTTCAGTTCCCAAGGGTTACCCCCAACTTTTCTTCTCTGTGTGCTCTGAATACTGTGCTGTCATTCCAGACCTGTGATACTCTAGATGAGATGCTGGCATCTTTTTTAGTTTTAACTAATTTGTACCCCTTCACCTTCCCTCTAACTCTATATTCCTTCCTCTATAGTATAACCCGGGTAGTGCACAGGACATATGCATGGCACTAAAACCTAAGTAAACACATTTATCATCTTTCTAAAGTTTTGTTATGTTTGGGTTTTTTCTTTCAAAGGTGAAGCAAATAATTTTTTAAAACTAGTTAAAAGCACAACCAACCATGAAGACTCTAACACACCTGTTTAAATTCTAATTTCTGTATTTTTACAAAAAGCCTACTGAGTGAGCACGTAAGAGGCATGCCCTAGAATGTGCATTGAAACATGTTTTCCAGGTAGTCTCACACCCACCTGCAATCAGTCTGGAACAACTCGGAACCAGTAATGTAAAGATTTTAAAGTTAAAAATAACATAAACGATAAATGAGTAAGATCCTATTGTTGATAATAAGATCCTACTGTCAAATACCCTGGGCCACAATAAAAAGTAAACTAACATTAATGAAGTGCTAAGAGCTGGGGATTTAGCTCAGTAGTACTGTACCTGGCTGGCAAGCATGAGGTCCTGAGTTCAATTCCCAGTACAGGGGTTAAAAAAAAAAAAAAAAGAAAAGAAAAGCTCGTGTGATAATGAGGAGCTGAGAAAACACTTTTTAACAAGAATTCTATGATAACCTTTGTTACGCTGTTACATTCTTCAGAAGGTAGAGCTGGAATCTCCCTTATCTGAGGCACTGAATAACAGACTTCAAGTTAGATATGTATGTACACGCGTATTGTATAATATACCCATTATTATATAATATACCCATATTCATGTGTGCATGTCTGTATGTACATGTGTGCTCACACACATTATCTAGAAGGTAGAAATGGGAACTAGAAATGAGCATACGTAGCTGAAGCATAATTTCTAAATAGGTGATTATCAAAGAACGATACATAACTGTAAACTCTTTGATGACTAGAACCAGAAAATTATTTTAGCAGTAATCAAATTAGATTTTGCTTCCTAAATTTTTCTATATAGCAACAAATAAATTTTTTCTCACCTGTGGCTGATTTTTATAGTTCTACAACACAGAAACAACCATCTTTAATGTAAGTATTTTGTAAGTTATTGTAGAAAAATCAAACCCAATGTCATACCGTCAAAGAAGCTTTTGGCTCTCAGGTAACTGACACTGAGCCTAAGAACTGAAAGTTTGTCCAGCTTGTTAATAACATCTTGTGGAAAAGGCAGCAGACTGGCCAAACGGTCCAACTCAGTATTAAGTCGATCTCTATGTCGCTTGGAAGGATTTGACTTGATTCCTTCAGCTGGGATTGGCTTTACTCTGAAAAACAAACAAAAGATCATAAAAATTCTTTAAAAACATAAAGCAAAGATATCTACTGTACTATAACATCTCCCTAAATATTTTTGGAATATAACAAACTTTAAAAACTTACTTTAAGTTTGCGTAAGTCTTGCATAAATCTTCCTTTCGTATCTTAACTAAGTAAAACAAGAGGAGGGGTAAAATTTTTCCTAATGTTTTATTTAAAAAATTTATGAACTTATCATAGAAAAATCCTAAATATATGTTGGGAAATCGCTTACTTATATTTCATGCACATAGAGTAATTTGCAATTAACAAGTCTACTAGAATTTTTTCTCCCTCAAAAATAGCCATTACGAGATGAAGGAAAATAAATCTGCATCAAAGTATGTGAAAAGTAGGCCACCTCTGCTGTCTTCCACGAGAAGCATCTCAACATTTTTGTTGCAAATAAATAGAAACACCATCAATAAAGCTTATCTTCATTATTTCTAGTTTCCACTTTCATCTCACTAGCAAAGACTTCTTAGAGGCCTCTCATCACCTTATAAAGGTCCCCCTCGTTATCTGATATGGTCCTCAAACATTGAAACAAGTGCAGATTCAATTTTGTTGATATTTGTTAAATAACAGATATCAGAGGTTAACTCCAATTAATGGTAACTTTTGCTTTCTTGACTGGGTGCATTCTACTTAATTCCTAGCTTTCATTGTTTGTGTCAGAATGTTGAATAAGAAAGTCTGATAAAACCCCGTAACATTCACCTGAGAGAAGAGACTTATGGAAGGGAGACAACATGAATTCAGAAATGAGAAATTGGAAAACTTCATACAAGGGCCTTCACCGAGATTTAACTGCAGAAATCAATCACTTACAGCGAACTCACAAATCATCACAAGCCCTTGTCAAGACACAGAGAAAAACAAAAAAAAAAGTTTTAAGAATATGACTCTACACCTTTCCAGTGTATTCTTACCACAAAGACTTTTCTGATAAGCCCCATGGAATTTTGTAATACAAAGTAGAAATTAGCTTAGGTAAAAATGCTAGTAATTTGCTCTGCTTCTAGTTAATTTATATTTTCAATGACATCTGTAGAGAAAAAATAGTTCGTGTAAGAAAATAAAGTATATATGGAATTTTATTGTGCTTTTTACAGTGTCCCTAAGCAAGTGATTTCTTCAGGATTTAACTATTTCTGGAATTTTTTCTTACAGTTCATACTTTTTCTATTTAAAAAGGGTAACAAGCTGGTAAAGTGGTACATAGGTAAGTCAGTACTTTCTCCATACTATTTGTGTAATTGCATATTAAACAAAAAATTGTTAACTGTTTCCCTACCTACCTCTTCCTGCATTTATAATCAAGTTTAAGTCACACCTAATTGCTATCTTTCTGTGTAACTCTTTACTTGTTAATCACTAAGTTGCTACAAAATACTTATTTATACCTATCATATCCTACACAGCCCAGGAAAACACCCTGCTAGCACACCCAATCAGCACTGTGGGTGCTGAGCAGAAGTAACTGCATGACAGGTGACTTTACAGAAAAAGGAACATCTGAGAGGGATCTCAGAAGATAGGATTTTGTGGGGAAGCAAACTAGGGTGGACTGAACTATGAGAGGCCCCCTCACTGCACAGTGATGCCCAGGCTGAAAGAGAGAGGAGGGGCAAGAAGTTTGTCTTTCAACAAACACTCCGCACCTGTGACGATCTGCCAGGTGCAGAATACTTAGTAAGCAAAACATACAAAAGCTTCTGTTCTCATGGCGCTTCCCTCCCAGTGGGAGGATAGATGATAAACTTCGTTTTTCCAGCTGGTGAGTGTTCAGAAAAAGAAAGCAAGGAGCTAAGGAATGATGGGGATTCTGGGTCTAACAGCCAGGAAAAGTGTCTGGTGTGACGTTTCAGCACAGACAGGTACACAATGAACGGGTGTCACGTGGGGATAATCAACAGTTCAAAATGGAAGGAACTCTGACTTTCTCAAAGTCACAGTAGAAAACTGGACATTGGTATCTGGGAGTCATCCTAAGCTGTGAGGTGTGCTGGATGCTTCCCATGTTTCACCAAGTTGACTGGTTATGGGACACAGAGAAGGACTTGCTAAGGTTAAGCTTCTATCACCAGGAATTTCCTTCTGAAACATAAACCTATAGCATAACTTTAATCAAACCTTTCAGTAGCTTTGAAGTGTCCACATCTCCCAGTTTAATACCCAAAACTCTTCATGGTTTTTCTGGCCTCCACTCAACCCTCTGGCTTCGTTTCTTCTAGCTAAAAAACCTTCTTCTCCATTATACCTTAGCTAAGGAATTTCTATAGTCGTCAACATGTACGCCCTTCTTCTAGTCTCTGCTCACAACTTTCATGGTCCTGTCCTACCTCCCAACGGATTAGCTATTCTGGTCCACAAGTCTTCTGTATGTTATACACAAACGCCTTGTACAATCAGCCCACATTCCCACAGCCCAATCATTCCCACCTAAGGAATTTTTTGCACAAATAACTACACATAAAGTGGAACTAGGTATGTACAACCTAGTCTTGCACACTCTTCGTAGCTGTCCAATAAAATGATGATGAAACACTGGGGAGAAGATGGTAATAGAAACACTGAAGTAAGACACAGTGACACAACACGAGAAGTAACAGCACTTCCAGGTACTTCTCTCTAGGTGCTGCTGCCTCCCGGCTGTGCTGCTCTGTCCTACTCAGCCCTACGTGATATTCTCACATCTCTGTGATAGTCAGCCCTGCGTGATACTTTCAGGCTGTCTTCACACAATGCAGAACTGTCTATACTTCTTTAACAGATCACCATGCATCTTATTTAATATTTAGCATAATATTTTTAAAAGTATTAAGTACTCTAATCGCATACGCTTGCCTGTCACTCTTATTACAGTAAGTATAGGCATCTGCTATTCTCAGTGCCCAGCAGAGTGCTTGATACAGCTAGACTCTCAAATGTTTGCCAGCCACAAGTGTTGAAAGAAGAAATAAACAATTAGAGCCTGACTAAAGGCAGTAGTGGTAAGGACAGCAATGAAAGAGTGGCTTGAGGAAAGATTTAAACGTGACTCAGATGTTTGCTGAACTAAGTGGCCTTGGTACTGGAAGTAGAGAAAATGCTGAGTGGGGAAAGGCTGCAAATGATTTTGAGGTCTCTACCTTAGAAAAATAACTACATTTCCTAATGAGGCACATCAAACAACAGCAAAGTGGCTTGAATGACCCAAACCTAGGTACAGATCTGAGGTGCAGGCAGATGAGTAAAGAGGAGTAATGAAGACACACAAGAACAGAACCAAGGTAGATTATTCAGCGGTCACGGAAAAAGTCAAATGTACTTTCTTCAGGAAATTAAGAAATTATAAGGAATTATGAGCCAGGCCAAGGCTGAGAACCTCTTGACAGCATTTCACCTCCGTGTGTTCCAGTAGCACTAAAGCTTTGACAGTTTCAGACTGTGAAATCTAGAATAATGTATTTGGTCCACTTTGTCACTGGTTTTATGGAATTATTTTGGGAAAACTTTTCATACATACCTGTACATATGAAAGAGGCACAGATAACCACATAAAAAGAATAACTTTATACCAACTGCACTTATATTATGCCAGCATTTTTACTTTTATATTACCTTTGTGACAAAATACACTGAAAACCATTATGTAAATAAAAGGCTACATTTTAGTTATAAATTAACATCCCCATAAGATTGGATTTGGCAGCTCTGGAGTTCAGAAATCTCCCAAAATAGACTGTAAGATGTTAATGAGGCAAAGAAACAACTCACTCTTTTTTTAAACCTTAACCTCAAAAATCTTGTCCCAACCCGTAAGTCAGAACTGTTGTGAAATCAAGGCCCTAGCTGCCTGCAAGCCACATTTCTGTTCTTGAAGCGCTGTACATTGTAACGACTGATGGTAACAGGCCCAAGGACATGTCCAACGCCAGTCTGATGCTACTGTTAAAGCCTTCTTATGCTCCAATCTAAAATGTCTATCAGGCTCATCATCTGTGCCCCCTTTCTGAAGCAAAATGAAAAAAATATAACAATCCAGTTTAATCACAGGTGAATGTAACTGTAAGTGCATTACACAGTAATTATTATAAAAAGTGACACATGAAAATAGTTTCAGTAATCCTATGAAACTAAAATGACATTTCCGAACAAGTGATCACTTCTCCAGAGTACCGAGCTTGCTCTAACAGCATTTCCTCTGCCAATTTAACCCAACCCCACTGCTTCAGTCCATCTACCAATCACTCGCTTATCTTTATTTGTAGTTGCTGTACCTGAATGTCCTCATTCATGGTTTTTAGAACGTGGATCCTCCTTAACATCTACTGCACTACTACTCTCCATCTACCAGGCAGAAAGTATGAAGCATAATAGTACTTACAGAAGCTAATAAGCTGCCCCCAACAAACTCCACTTCCTGCCCTCAGCTTTAGTGCATACTTATTTCTGAATGAGAAGATTTAATATATGCAATCATAAACTAGGTGTTCACTACAGAACTGATGTATTTAGTACAAGTAAAGTCAAATTTTAACATCAGACTGAACACATGAATACTTTAATATTCTTAGATAAAGCAAAAAAAAAACTATAAAAATTTCTGAAAATTTTGGCTAGAAGTCACTTTGAATGAGTAAAACTTCTCCAGCCACTCTCTTTTGGCTAATCTCCAATTGTGTTGGATTCTTTCCTCGCTGCTTGTTAAATTTGAGGAATAATAAGGTATATACAGCATAATTTCCAACATAATATATTAATAGTAAAAACCAGGAAAATAAAATATGCTTTAGAAATCACTATTTTTTCCACAATCCTGAAAAAGTTATCATGAATGTTCTTCCTTTCCTATCCTACACATATACATACACACTTTTAAGAGTTATCCCTGAATCCCATCTAAGTAAACCCACTATATCAGAAGCATTAAAACACATTTGGAAAAATGTGAAGTGGTCAATTGTTAAGCTAGTTTCAAACATCTGCGATGTGCACAGCATGCAAAAGGCCCAATAGTTACAAAGACAAATGCTAGTCCTCATCTGTGGTGCTTACTTTTCCTAGTAGAAGCAAATATACTCTATAAACAGTAAATCAAGCATAATGTATTGCTCAACAGCATAGGTGTTATAAAGGTGATGCTCAAGAGAGTTTATAGAGATGTGGGGATGTAAATCAGGTCTCAGGAGAAGGTCCAGTTTCAGGAGAAGATCCTACAGAGAGCTGTAGAGTGACCCTGCTCTTCCAGAAAATCATGCTGAAATAATGAAAACAAAAAGAAACATAAACTCTCTTTCCAATCAACCAAAGAAACAGCGAAACCCAAATGTAAGTAAATGTGAAGCTTGAAAATAGGCAGAAAAGAAACAGAGGTCAATGGTACCAGAACCAGAAGGAAAATGGAAACATAGCATAGCACTTTGTTTGGCAGTAAATAATATTTATATCGTCAAAAATCATGAAATATCAAAAATGTATTTATTTTTTTTTTCTTTTTTGGTACCAGGCATTGAGCTCATGACCTCATGCTTGTCAGGCAGGCACTTATGCCACTAAGCTAAATCCCAGCCCTAAAAGTGTATTTAATTTGAAATTGTGAAGATAAAGAAAAGTGAAAAAATATTAAGGAAAGATGAAAGACTGCTAAAATTCTCAAGTATCACAATAAGCCACCAAAAACCTAAATTTAAGAGGGTACTATAGGCCTATTAACTATTATTAAATATGCATATAATTATTTTATAGTAATTCATTTGAAATAATATTCAGTAAAAAAAACTAAAGGATAAAGTTAAAACCTGGCTACAAATATAAAGCAAAGTAAATCAATATACAAAGGACACTTCAAGTAGAAAATCTGTAAACCTACGTATTCCTACTATCACACACAACCACAATCCAAATTCAGTTGCATTCTTCACCCTTTTAACTTATAAAATTGTTAACATTTTAAAGCAGGAATGGGAGGATATAGGCATATCTACAAGTGCCAATGGCAATGCAATTAGTAAATTTCTTATATTGTAATTTGACACTATCAACAGTAAATCTGACTCAACCTTAAGTGTATATATCACTATCCCAAAATCCCAGTTACAGAAATTTTTCCTAAGGAAATAACTAATAATATACACACTTTACATATATCAAGGGCATTTTGCAAAATACCAAAAGGCTGGAAATAATGGAATTTTCCCTTAAAGAAAAGAGCAAAATCAACTATGGAATAAATCCCCATGCAGATATTACCACAGTATTTTAAAGCGGAAGGTAGGCAGCAAGTCAGTACGACAGAGGAAAAGACTTTTAGGGGAAAGACATGAATACAAGAGTAAGATGAACATGGGAAATAGTAATTTATTTTCGGCCATAAACGGCAAAGTCCAGGAAACCCTTAATACTGGTGTACCATAAGGTTCACTGAACCTGTTCACGTACAACCATGAAGTTGGTAAACACATAAACCTTGGAGCTAAAAGGCCGAGGATCTAATATTCAAATTCAGGAATTCATTTGCTGCCTCATCAATTTTGGATCTAAACCTCAGGTTGCTGCCTATAAAACAATATTGTTTTCTTAGAACTACTGAAAAAGTGAAAAAACGGGGGCATGTAGAGCACTGTGCTCCACGTTTATATCAGAATGTGGGCAATAGACAGAAGTTAAATCGAACCACTATGCAAAAAAATAATTTGAGAGAAATAGGCCAGTAGAGAAGCACTGTACTGTTGTTAAAGATGCCCGTGCTCTGTATTTCTAAGTAACTGTCTTAACAAATGCATGAACAAGCATGTAGCACTAACCAGAGAAATGTCCCGCTGAGAACATATTCATACATATACTGCCTCTTACTGTTTCACAGGAGAACTGATTGTTCTGGCTAACACAAGCTACAGGTATTTAAAATGCAACACATGCTTCAATCTTAATTACATCTTTAGCAGCTTTTACACTTTATAAAATCATTTTTCTGCAAGTTTTAGTTGTGGTAGTGGCAGTGCTGTAACAGACTGTCCTGCTTTATTTGTATGTCAAGAAACTTGACCAGATCTACAACCATAAGCAAACTATGTATCTTTTATTTTAGAGGGCTCTCAACTTACAGCAAACCGTTTCTTCTTTTTGTCACTTAATGTTACCTATAACTATACATTGTCACTTATTTCTTTTCATATTTCCAACGTGCAAGAACATCCATAGCCAAAATGTGTAAGCTCTCTGAACAAAACTATCTTAGAGGAAAATAGAGAAGTAACTATGTAACAGAAAAGATTGTACTATTTTATTTCAGGAACTATTCAGAAAATGGCATTTATTATCTACTTTAAATAAACCATTTAATGTGTATCATAGAGGTAATAAAATTTCCTGTGTATACTATATGAATGAAGTTTATTCTGTTCAAATAAAACACAATTTAGCAAGAAAATACTCAAGTTTCACTGTATGTTAATATTACTGGTGAGTCAATAAAGTACAAGCTTTCACACTGAAACTGAGGATCACCTGATGCTAGAAGTTTCTTCCAGTCCTGAAGACTCCTAACGGCTAGCCTGTCGCCACTAATGCTGGTATCATTTTTAGATGCAGATGTCATTTATACAATGTTCAGAACTAATGTTCTAGAAATACTGGAAATTGAAATATCATTGTAACTTCTTCTTTAACAAAACTTTAAACTTTAAAAATATACTCAAAGTTATCATCACTAGAGAAAAACACACTAATTCCACAGTGCAGTTTTAAACATTCTACATGAGATGAAATAATAAAATACACAGAGATGTTTTCATTTCCAAAAAGAATAAAACAAGAACAGGTTTTAAATAAAAATATCTGTTTTCTTTCTGAGTAGGTTTACCTAGCATGGAACTACATTCTAAGAATTAAAACATATTCTAGCTTTTTTTTTCAATTTCTTCTGGAAGGAAAAAAATAGGTCAGATGTAACATTGCTTAAAATCTTTTAATTTGCTAATTTTGATTACTTTAAGGAGAAATGAAACTTTTTTTAGTCCGCTAAATATTTTAGTGAGATTAAATTTAACAATTCTCAATGTAAGTACTTCCTCTTACAATTTGCAATGTGAGACTAGCCACTAGAGGGAGTTTACTTTGTTTCATAAACTCAATTGAAGACTGACTAGAAGAGCTTCAGGTGAAAATTATGTCACCAACTTCACTCTAAGAATTTACGGAATTGTATATATAAATAGCCACCTTATTTTTAACCAGTTCTACAACTATGCTACAAAACATTTTCTCTACACATAGAATAAAAATGGCTCTCACTTAATAGGGTCAAAGTTAAATAGACTGGGGTAACATTTTCAGCTCAAAGAAGATGTAGTTTTTCCCAGTGTTTGTTTTAGACCTCGTCAGCCACCTACTAGCAGTTTAATTTAAAAAATGCATATTAGACATATAATTAAATATAATGGCAGCATTCTTGCAGTGTGATTAACTTTGATTAACTGTGTGTTTCAGGTAAAAATGGCTCACGTAAACACTTTCACTTGTTAATGTAAATGCCAGCACTAGGCTTTTCTTGCATCAAGTTGGTGACATTTAAGGCATTCGTTTAATTAGAAGCAACTGCTGGTAGTCAATAAGGAGCTGATAAATGTCCTCAGTGATTGAAGTGCAGGGCAGTGAGGAACATACACTCTATTAAAGCCTAAGGGAGTACATTAAAATATAAAAGGAACCTCTTACACAAAACAAAAATGCAAAAAGAGCTTTCATAAAACATTAACCAGAAGGCAAAACTGTTACACTTTACAATTAAGACATTTAATTTTGTTTATAAAACAATGCACATCCCCTTTCAAGGGCATGTTGACTAAAACTCAACATCTGAAAAACCCACCAACGCTTCAAATTTTCAGACTTATGTACATAAACCCATGATACCCATATTATATATCGAAGTAGACAGCTGTATCAATAAATACATGGAACAGGCATTTGGGGTGCCTCCCGTTTTAATTATCAAAGGAAAAATTAAATTAGATACACCTTTTAATAGAAGAAACCATTCTACCAAAAAGAAAAAAAAATAGCATTGTAAACCTGCCTCAGAATTGACAGGAGAATACTGACTCAGCAATATTCCTGTCTGAAACACTACACCATAAAACTTCCAAATTTCGGCCAGTGTATTCGTATCTTCCGTTAGTGCTCATTTAAAAGTCTAAATCTGAAGAATAATGATAAGGGAAATTCTTAAAGGAAACAAATTTCCGAACAATGAAAAAACCAGTTTCAAATGCTGTACAAGTCTTAAACTGTTCTTTCTCTGGTTTCAGATAGTGACGGTTAAAGTTTAAGCAAAATGCCCACTTCTGAGTTCCTATAAATAACCATTTCTGTGTTCTTAAAGTTATTTATAAAAATCTGAAAAATACTGCTGAGGTAAAAAGAACTTAATGATCAAGAATAATCAATCAATACAGTCAACTCACAAGAGGAGATGTGTCGGCTTTTCCCCCTTGGGGAAAAAATATTCTAACGTACTTTCCAACTCACACAGACAGACGACCGAAGCAAATCCAAATTTGTAATCACTATTAGACTTGACCTAATTTTGAAGTGTGTGGGGGTGGGGTGGGGATTACAGGTAGATACTAAGAATGAAACCTCTCTCAATAAATGCAGTTCTAAATCTTTTATTTTACAGACTTTAAAACCACCCCCAAAAAGGAGAAGAAGAAAGCGTCCTCAAAAGGCGCGGGGGACACCAAGCCGCCACTGCGCTCCGCCTGTTCCCGTCCCGTCTGCGCCCCGAGGTGACAGCTCCCGGGCAGGGGCGCGCCGGGCGCTGCAAATCGACTGCGGAGGGCTGAAGTGCAAGAAACAGAGAGGCCGACGCGGCGAGGAGGGAGCCGGGACCTCGAGGGCTCGGCCCTGCCCGGGGACGGCAGCCTGGGCCCGGCGAGCTCCCGCCTCAGCGGAGCGCGAAGCCCGTCCCCTCACCTGACCCGGCCACACGGAGAGGAAAGGGATTTGCGCCAGGCTCAGAGTACTAATCTACCAGCACCACAGGGCAGGCGGGTCAGGGAAGTCCGCAGACGCGGACCCAAGAAGCGCAGAGTGAGCTGCCACGGCCGGGGGCCTCTGGCGGGGCACGCAGCCCCGCACGGGAAGCGCCCCGCGCGGCGAAGCCCGGTGCGGGGCGCGCAGGGGCGGGCAGGGGCGGGTGCGCGGCGGACACTCACGTTTTCTGCACCGGCTTCCGCCGCTTGCGGCTGGCGTAGGTGATGTTGGCGCCGCCGCTGTTCATGGTGCCGCCCCGCCGCGTCCCGCGTCCCCGCGCGCAGGTGAGAGCCGCCGGGCCGGCGCGGGGCGGAGCGCAGCGGCCGCGCGAGGAGGCGCAGGTGCGGGCCCCGCCGGGGCCGGGGGAGGAGCCCGCGCGTCCGCCTGCTCGGGTCCCGGCCGGGGTCGCGCAAGGTGGCGCCGCGCCCCGTGACCGTCAGCGCCACCGCGGCCGCGGCCCCTGGGGTGAGGGAGGCGCCGGGGCTGCGCGATCCCGGGGCCCGCGGAGCTCGGGCGCGGGTCGCCGGTCCTCGCTGCCACTGGCTTGTGTGCGGTCGCGGGGCGCCGTGTCCGAGCCGGCTCGTCCCGGGCACGCTGTCCCCGCCAGACGTCGAGCGGACTCTCCGGGCGGGCGCCGCCTCCTTCGCCGCGCGCACCGGCCGAATAGCAGAAGCGCCTGCGACCCCTCACCGGCCCCGCTCCGCCCTGATCCCTCCGAGCCCCGCCTCACCTGCTTGGTCCCGCCCCTCCCCGCCCCGCCTTCCTCTGGACCCCACCCTCATCCCAGCACGTGATGACGTAGGACGTAATGGAGCTCTCGGGTAGCCATCTTTGTGAGGTCCAAAGAAGCGTTTTTGTGGACTTTTTTCTTGGTGGCCCCATTCCAAGATTGGAAGGAACCTGGGAGCGTTTCGAGTATGAGGATTTTGGAATACTGAGTAATCTGGTGTGACTGGTGGAACTACAGAGGAGCTGGAATAAGTTGTCTGGTAGAGCTAAAGAGCAAGAAAAGGAACAAATCATAATCAGCAAAGTGACATTCATGCCTTGGAAAAGTCACCCTGGGAGGAAGTCGAAAACTGGAATACAGGAGACCAAGACTGGATTTAGGTAGAGTAGTTAGAAACTTGATGCAAGTCCAGATGAAAGTCTAGGGTGATAAGATAAGAGAAAATATAGACGATGACAGAAAAGAAGAAAGGAATAGAAAGAACAATGAAAAAACCAGTTCCAAGAGTTCTGACTCTTCCTGTAGTATTAACTAGCATAGTGAAATACTGTGCGGAGAAGTATGTTTGCTAGTAGAGGCAAAGGTCACTCAGATTAAGACAAAGACGCCTAGATACATCATACACATTCCCACATCTTGAAATATTTAAGACATTAAATCTCATGAGTTTGCAACCTAAAGTTCAGTGTATCAAAAAAAAATGCATGCATCATATTTTTCAGCTAAACTCTCTGTAGGCATACTAACATCCTTCAGACCATTCTTCAGGTCAATTTAGGAATCATTTTAAACTCCTTTATCACTATATATATATATATAATTTTGCAAACTGTTGAATTTTGTTCTTTGAAATATCCATAATTTGTACTCTTCCACCTGATCTCAAGAAGTAAGAGACATTGTCCAGTTCAAATGCCACATCATTCAGGGTTCCTTAGTTTATTATACTATCAACCTGTCCGTATGTTAATCCATTCAAACTCACACAGCCTATGTGCCAGAAATCAAGCTAAATTGGAGAAGCATTGGCAAAAAAAAAAAAAAAAAAAAAAAAAAAACAGATATACACCATACTGTCGGACATGAAGAACATAAAGAATACCGTAAATATTTTAGTGGGAAAGTATATGATTCTGAGTTATGTTGTAGAGCATAATTGTTACCTGGTCTTGTAGGTGTGTTCCCCGAGACAGTGATGGGGTTGAGACTTGAATAGGGTTATCTAGGAGAAAAGCCTTCTCAGGAGGGAGCGAATCGATAGCAATTAGGAGCCTGGCACGTCTAAAGGACTAAAGGAAGCTCAGTGTGTGCAGAGGCAAGGGGAAATAATCAAATTTTTGTTTCACAAAATGTCTGCAGGGTGTGGGACAAGTGAAAAGGGAAGAAGTAGAGTGAAGTGAGTGGAGATGAGCTTCCCTAAGAAACTTGTAGTCGACCAGTCGAGGGATAAAAATTGCCTCTACCAGAGTGTAAGTGATAGTGGAGTTAGAGAAAAGTAAATAGATTTGATAGCTATGTGGGAGCAGTTAGAAGGAAGACTGTAAGGCAGGGAGGAAGGTATGTATATCAAGTGTAATAATGATTTTCTGGACTGTGTATCTTCCTGGATAGTTATGTAATAACATACATTGACTGATAGGGATAGAAAGTATCAATTAGACTCATACTCCTTATATTTGAGGTATATTGGAGACATCCAAGAGAAGTCAAATAGGTCAACTCAAGAACTATAAACTAGAGACATAAATTCACATGTCATTTGCATTTAAAGAAAGAAGAAGATGGAAATGTCATGTAGAGCATAAATATACAAGGAAAAGGCCACTGGGACTGGGTCCTAAACAACCGAAGAGTTCCATATTACAACTCTATTTCTAATGGCTGGATGGCCTTTGTGGTCCTGTAAAACAGACTGGAGAGAGTCCCCAGAACAGTAACAGGAGAAAAGGTGACTGTGGTGTCACGGAGGACAGTGAACAGAAATGTTTGGCATAGTTAAAAATATTGAGTGGTGTTCAGGGGCTTAAATAGAATGAGGAAGGGAAATGTGATTTCTGGCTTCTTATCACAGGGTCACCGATGATTTCAGTCAGCCCCTGGAGCCATGGATCTTCAAGTCCCAATGAGGTCTATACAGACCTGAGTTTCAGATACAGGAGTCGTGCCTGCAAGCAAGTAAGTCTTTTTCATAGTCTGCTGCAGAAGTGCCCTATGGTACATAGGGAGAATGAAATTTTATTTTGTTTTAGAACCAGCCGTGGTGCTGAAAATCTCTAATCTCAGCTACGGAGGAGGCTGGCACAAGAGGATCATGAATTTGAGGCAGGCTGGGGAATTCATTGAAAACCCGTTATGATGGTGATGATGATGAAGATGATGATCATAATATATTTTGGCTTGTTTCAGTTTTTTAGTGAACAATACTTTGGGCAAGAGAAAAGATGAGAGAGATTGACTATGAGAAAGAGGGAGTAATGAAGGAACAATAGATAATAATGATAGTAAAAATGGGATAAAATGAGTACCAAAGTATAAATGGGAGATTCAGATACACTAGATTAGATAAGAGCAGAAACAGCTCTTCAAGTGTTTTGCAATTCAAAGTGCTCCACAGCTTCTCATGGATGCTATAAAAAATGCAGAATCTCTGGGTGTTCTTAAGAGTCAGAATCTGAATTTAATGAGTTCTCTATGGTGAGGCAACTGTATATAAAGTTTGAAAAGCAGTGTTGTACAATAGCTATGGGAAAAGACCTTGAGTTGCAGCAGGCTAATATACTTTGGATCAGAAGTGGGAAGATGTGATGCAGAGGATATTTTAGCTACAAAGGGTTAGATGTAAGTTGCAGTTGATAGTTTTTGCTTTCCTTTAATTTGAGAAGAGCATAAAATAAAAACTATCTTGAAATAGTAATAAGAAGGTGGACATCAACCCTAAATCCTAGATGTTTGACAAGAGATAATACTTACATGCCATTTAGAAGAGCTTATAGGAAGTAATATCTTCAGAGAGAACCAGCTTTCACTTTAAGGCAAACAAAAACAAGAACAGCAAATGCCCACAGAAGACTGTGATCTCCCAAGAAGACAATACCTGTAGAGAAGTTTGCTTTCTATGGATTAGCAGTTCCAGCAGCATAGAGTCAATTCTATCTTACTTCTCTTCCAGTTTTTTTTTTATCTCTGTATATGGATACAGAAGCATTCTATCCAAAATGTATAAAGTATAAAGAATAATTTCTTACTAGCAAAATACTTTGAGTAAAAAAGTACATCAAAGCATAACTTATTGATTGCTAAATTCATAGCTCCTCTTCTATAGACTTTGTAAATGTACTAAATCCAGTGAGCCAATCTTAACTTAGTGATTTTTTAAAAAGTCAACACTTTTTAAGTTTTCTTAACTGTTTAGCACAATAATTATCTTATTTTCACTTTTTGCACTTTTACTATCTGGCTTTGCAACAGCTTTCATTATCTAGAAGTCATATCAGCTATATATTCTACTATATAGTCTTAGTTTAGTAATAAATCCTTGACATAATGGTTAAATAAAAATACAATATCAATCATATTTCCAGAATTTGTTTTTGTAGTGACACTATGAATTTCTCTTAACATTTCTGTTAGTATGTTAATAAAGCCAGCCTTTAGTTTAAAGCTATTTTTTTAAAAAAGCAAGCTAACACTTGCTAGAAACTTATATTCTACTTCTAATTACCACTGTAAAACATGGTTTTCAAAAGTGTGGTTTGTGGCCACCCACTAAGATTTTTAAGTTTTCTATAATCAATTTTAGTTGAAAACTTGGGGTTTTTTAAATAATTATTTTAAGAGTCAGTGAGTTTTCACCTTACCTCAGAAAAAATGGCCAACAGCAAGAAATATAATAACAACATGCTTATTAGACTTCAGGGGGAAAAATCTTTCTGCGATGGTGTTAGGAATATAAACTAATCACTATGGAAATAAGTATGAAGACTCATGCGCTCATAGGTGGAGCTTTTATATTATAAAGTGATTGGATCATGGGTATGTGATACCGGATTGGTCCACTGATGGGTTTATGCTGGGTGTGATGGTGGGAGGGGAAGCCTAGTGGGAAGAGGTAGGACACTGTGGGTGTAGACTCCATTGAGCACTGACTGCTTCCTGTCTGCTATGCCACTGACTGTTTCTTCTCTGCCATTTCCCTCTGCCGTGCTGCCCTGTGTTGAAACCAGCCAAGTATAAACTGAAACCTCTACAAACTGTAAGTTAAAATAAATAATCCTTTGCTCCTTTAACTTGTGGGTATCAAGTATTGTGTCCCATAATTGAGAAAGTAATTAAGACAACCATCTTAGAATATTTAAAATTTCCAAGGCCAACACAGACATCAGTTGGACACCATGCAGACCACTCACTAACTTAAGGTAGTTCAGAATTTTGACATGAAGTTGTGTTCCATTATTTTTGATGGCACGTATCTTGTAAGGCTGCATTTTATAAGTTGCTGTGATAAAATACAAGAACCAGGAGACTATTACTATGTAACAATAAATGAAAATGGTAGTTGTCAATCTGATTTGAAGGTTTGAAAAATAGTAAAGTGCCCAATAGAGGTACACATTCCATTAATAATGAAATTTTAATAATTAAAATAAGTATTATTTTAAAATAGCTACTAGTGACTGGGGATATGACTCAGCAGCACAAGTGCCTGCCTGGCAAGCACAAGGTCCTGAGCTCGATCTTGTACCCCCCCAAAATAGCTACTATGTTCTTAGGATAGATTACATAAATTTAGAATTCAGTTGATAAATAGAAATTTTAGATATTTCCTTTAGTGTATAAGCCATTAAAAAATTGCTGAGTCTTTGAGAATAAATTTGGGAATCTTACAGAGCTAAACCCTTCATTTACCAGGTGAGGAAACTTTAGACCCAAGAATGTAACGCCTAGAATCTAGTTCTTACGTTTTCTTAGTCAGTCTAAAATATACAATTTATCCTATGAACTATTTTAACTCATTTCTTAAAATGAATCCATTTACACATCACTTGCTTTACATCTTAGCACTGAAAAATCTTAATGACATAAATATATAAGTGGTGTTTCCAAAATGTTTAAGGTCATTTTTCCTGGAGATATTCTACAAGAATAGCAGAGTCAAAAGCCATCTTAGTCACATGTTCATGGCTGAGACATAACACCCAAGACCCGCAGTTTAAAGGAGAAAAGGCTTATTTTGGCTACGTTTGCAATCCACAGTCAGGTGGCTCCAAGACAGAAATGGCATGGCAGAGAGACATGGTAGAAGGAAAGTTGCTCATGTCATGACAAGCAGGAAGCAGAGAAGGATGGGAGGAATGGGGAAAGCTAATACACTCTCTCAGGCCTTGCCCTTGGAGCTGTGACACAGCTCTAAGCAGGCGCTACTTCCTAATAGCAAGTCCTCTGTGGCACCTGCGTAAGCCAATCACCTCCCTGTAAGCCCCACCTTTGACCACATAAGGCTTTGTGGGGACATTCCATAGCTAAACCACAACAGAAGCTACAAGAAGTAAATAACAGCTGTTGAAGAATTTCATAAATATATTTTGGATTGTTTCTCGTTTTAACCTTGACAGGAGAGCTACAATAAAATATAGGAATAACTTGATATTAGTCAAAATTGCTTGGTATTTTAGAAGGATAATGATTTATTATAAAATGTCAAGATTTTTAACATAAAGGAACATTGTCTATAAAAATGTTATCAAGCATTAAGTTTGGATTCTGATTTGCTTTTATGGTCTTATTCTCATAAATGTGAAATCTGATTATGGGAAGTTTAATGGAAAGCTTTGTGTATCATATGCTAGATTCATATTTAGTAAACATTTTATTTATAAATATAGTTTTTGTGCAAAACTAGAGCTACATATTTAAGATCTCTATAACAATATGTATTATCTGTACTTTATAATATAGAAGAAACTGAAACAAAAATCAAATACTTATTTTAAATAGTATTTGATTTTTTTCAAAGCAAACCCAAAACAATTCAATTTGGTTTTTTTCAAAGCTTAAGAAATGAAAATTTATAATTTAAATTTACTAATCTTTAAGAGTAGCACATTTGTATTTATATTATATTCTCAAACAATGTGTTCTTTCCTAAACAGGTATAACTTGAATCGGTGTGTACACAGTGTTTCTCCACATTTGTTTTACAGTATCACGCCTAGGGAGCTTTCAAAAAATACTAATGCCTAGATTCCCCTGCCAGAAATTCTGATTTAATTTGTCTAAGTAATGGCGTAGGAACTGTGAATTTTAGGGTGAGTGTGGTTATGTTGGAGAAGATCGTTAGTTTCAAGAAATGCATGCCACACATTTAGGTTGTGGTGTATATATTTATAAGCACAACTGTGGAGGGTATGTAAGTATTTATCTAGTCTTTCAAGGTTTCCATATGCTGAAATTTTTCACATGAAAAGAAAAAAAAAGGAAACAAAAGCAATCATTTACTCACATTTAAAATCCAGAGATGCAGTAATTATTTGAAGTCTGAAAGTTGTATCATTAGGAGGTAAGGTCACATCTGATATATACATCTAGCTTTTGTATAACATAAAGCATAGGAACTTGCTCTAATTCTTGATATAAGAAACAGATTGAAGTTAAATGATGCTGAAAGTTTCTATATTCTCATGCTTAAAACAAAATTACAATCCCATATCCTCATTTTGAAACATTCATGGATAGAAGAACTTTAGTGTAGTTAGTTATGCAATTGAAAAACTTAACTAGTTTATGCTAATCACAAATTATTCGTTTTACTGTAATCAGTTATATCTACAAAAACACTAACGGTTTCTAATTATTTACTTTTTTACTTATTAGTAATACATTGGAAATTTCTCCTTATCTGCTTCTTTCTATATAGTCACTAATTTTTATAAGACTTGTAGTGAATAAGTAGTAAAGATTTCTAAGGTTCATTTACTAAAATAATAGGTCTTTTCAAATCTTGCAAAAAAATTAGTAACTTGTGCAACATGTAAAATATTTTCATATTAATTAATATAATACTCTGCAAAACAAGTGCAAATACAGTAATATCCTTAGGACATTCCTCTATAAAATTTTCTACTAAGCATCAGAAATATCTGCCATCATTGCTTTGAAGCCTTATAATGTTTTCATTCATTAATTGGAAAGGTTTTATTCTGGGCTGTTTGATTTTATTGTCTGTGATGGTTTGAACAGCTATTTCGGATAAAACAAGACATCATAATAGCTAGTGTTGATTTAATATCATCTTGTTTTGAAGTCCCATCAAGCTTTTGTTCTTCTGTCTCCATCGGTCTTAAAAGGTTGTATCTTATTGGATTTTATTATATGTGATAATATAAACAAAAACTTTTATAGACAAGGAGATAATATAGAAACCATTGTTCGTTTTCTGTTAATTGGTTCTAAATACCCTATAATACTGTCATTCTCTTGAATGGTTTTACATTGTCTTGATATGTTTGATGCTACAGTATACGAAGTTATACTCAAATATTTCAAGGAAAGAGACACTATGGTAACTCCTTTTATGTCGGGATATCTTGTGGTGAAACACTATGTTGATTAAATTGTTATATTCTGACCTGTGCTGTTTTGTTGTTATGTCCTCTTTTATCTCAATCTCCTTTTTTTATTATTTATTTTTTTTATTTCTATCTTTTTAATTAAGGGAAAAAATAAATAAAAAATAGCAGGATATATTATAGTAACCCACTTTGATTTCCTATTAACTTGATTTGAAATCCCGTATTGCTCTCACCATCTTGTTTTGACTTATTTTACTCTATTCTGTTTTGCTTGATAGTACCAAGTTTGAGAGTATAGGCAACACCTTTGAAGACAATAAGATTCATTATGATAACCATTCTGGTTTGACTATTATATTCTTTTGAAGTCCTGTAATGTCTCCAGTGTTTTGGTTTTATTGGTTTTGTTCTTTACTGTTTTGTTCAATATAATTATAACTCATGATACAGCCAATTCTTTTTAAGATCGCAAGAGGCATTATGGTAACCATTGTTGATCACCTTGTATTCTGTTTTTACATCATGTACTATGTCCATCCTTTTGATTTGACTGACTCTATTCTGTTATGTCACATTTGGTTTTATTCTCTTCAAAAAAAAGTAATAAGAACTGTGGGAGTAATAAAACCCAAAATGTGTAATTGTCATTGTAAAAAAGAGAGGAAAAAAAAGTGCTCTAAAGGATATAACTGCATATATATTTAAGTGTATAAGATAGATAACCATATTACTGAGTTTTTGTTGGATCGTTGAACAGAACTGTTTGCAGTCTCACTGTTTGAATGTCTACTTTGTATGCTTTAATTTTGTAACTTGAACAACTATTTCTAAGATGACACTATGTAATCTATTAACTAGTGATTTCCTACTATTTATTTTTTTTGAAATTCTGTATTATTTGTATGCTTTTTCTGTTTTTTTTCTCCTTAAATAAAATTTTTAAAAAAGAAAAAAAAATATCTACCATCACCTGATCAGCAAGTTGATAATGATGGATATCTGCTTGCACATTTAACCAAGGGGATGTCGCTAAGGGCAGGGTGTATTATAAAACAACATGTTCTCCACCCTTCCGTCCAAAACGAGCTGTAAGGATTTCCCTTGTAAGATTTTAAACTTTAGTTGAGTGGCTTCCTGTTTGATTATAGATGGAATTCTCATCTGCCTTTACAGAGGCAAGAAGTGGAAATGAGTTAAGAAGATTTCAGTTCACCCCCAATTTTCAGATAAATCTCGTATTTTTTTTTCATTAATTACTTTGGGTTTAACCCACTGTGCTTATCCAAGCCCATATATAAAGAATTACATAGGGCTGGAGGTGTAGCTCAGTGATAGAGTGCTTGCCTGACTTTCACGAGGCAGTAGGTTTGATCTTCCACAGGATAAAAAATAATTAATTAACAAAAGATCCACATAAATTAAATGTGTTTTAGAAGAAAAACTTGTAAATCGAATAATTATTTTTTGAATATGTTGGCATTTAATTATCAGGTAGTTGGTTTTATAATGCAAACCATCTGAACATAAATTGTAGAAGCTAAAGTTCTCAAATATTTCATTTTTTAGATATTTCTATTCTATTTTCTAATATTATTTACTTATTTATTCAACACATTTTGTTAGTGATCGTATTTTGTGCCAATCTTTATGTGACTTTCTGAAGCAAATTGCCACCAGAGAAAAAAGTCACCATATACCAATTTAGTTAAAAACGCCAATATGAATCCTACTAGATTGCTTTGACTGTGTATGGAAAAGATATGAAGGATGTAAAATGCAAACTTTTACTCTGTTGGATCATTGAACAGAACTGTTTGCAGTCTCACTGTTTGAATGTCCACTTTATATGCTTTAATTTTGTAACTTGAACAACTATTTCTAAGATGACAATATGTAATCTATTAACTAGTGATTTCCTGCTGTTTATTTTTTTTGAAATTCTTTTTTTGTTACTCTTGAAAGGCTCAGATTTTAAAATTAGCCAGCAGAATGAAGGGGAAAATGGAGGGAGATCAGTACAGAATAACACCATACTCCAGACCATTTTGTTTTAATGATAGAATTTGTCTATTGCAGGATATAAAAGTATTGAAATTCTGATAGAATCTCCTCATCTATAAATATGCCCTACATGGAATATTAAAAGAAACAGCATTACCTACAACAGATACACTGTAAGAGTCAGTTTGTTCATACTCAAGGTATTAACCATTTGTAACATAGGTTGTGGTTTTTGGACACACAGACTCTCATTCTTTATTACTAAATATCATTACTGTTAGCCACTCTAAAAGAAAGCATTTTTTCAGCAGTAACAAGAAATAGTACTTAATAGATTGTAAATCAATACCTATTTCTTCATATTTTAACATTCTTTTAAAGAGGAGAAAAATATAGACAATATCACTCAAAGATGATTGGCTCCTCAATCTAGGTACCAGCCTGTTTACATTTTGTTGGTAAACTATCCACTTCAGTAAGTGACGGATACAATAATGACGACTGTGGTCATCAGCAAAAGAAGTGACTTAAATCAGTAATTTCTGAGTTTTGTGTTACTCCTTTCCACGGCATCATGCTCAGAAAAACAGATGGGTGGCAGGATAAGTATTTGCTTCTCCATGTTTGCTACATTCTTGTTAAGGTGTTGTCAAACAAGAAAGAACAAATACAGATGGAATTTCAGATATTATATTTTTAATTAGCTATTAGAATCACCTATACCTCCCTTTTTGGGAGGACACTGATTTATAACAGATTGCTTCAAAGCAGTTGTTTTACTAAAAAAAGTATGCAGACACAAACACACAGATATAATCACATATATGCAAAATCATATATGTATGTATCTACTTATATAATAGTCATCATCATAAAGTTTTTGCTTCTATTGATTTTTATCTTATGGTTGTGATTTTTTTTCTTATACACCACTTGGGACAATTGAGATAGTGACCTATTTTCTTTGCTTTTCTGCTTTTTTTCTTCTTTTTCTTTTTTTTTGTGGGCAGTGAGTACTGAGCATCCAACTCAGGACATCATGCATGCCAGGCAGGCACTGTACCACTGAGCTAAATTCCTGGCCTAGTGACCTGTTTTCAAAGTGATACTTTCTAGTCCATTTTCCAAGTAATAGCACAAACTTAACTGAAAAATTCATGATATGGTACATAATTTTCATTATTTTTCTTTTTTCTAATTTAAATGAGCTTAAAAGTTAAGTTGAGCTCAATATTTGAATTCCCTATATGTCATGTGATATCTCTCTGTATTTAAAAGTACGTGTATTATAAAAACATGCGTACAAAGCTTGTAATATCTTTCAGGAGTGACAATCTTTGTTCTTCATAAAATGTGACATCCAATAAGAAAAAGGTTTCTATTTTTCTAAAGTGCTAATACTTTTTCCAGTTAGACTCTAAAACTTATTTTTGAAATAATCACAAAATTTCTTTCACTATTTTGCATGCTGAGAACTTTTGACTTAAAAATGTCCAAGATATTAAAAACCAAAAATTCTGTATCCCTAATCAATATGTAGAAAAATTCATCTTATTGATAAAACTTAATATACTCAAGATTCAAGTAACTTGATCTTTGTTATTTGATATGCTGTTTATTTTGTTTCTCAATGCCATTAATATAAAACTACTAGACTTTCTTCTAAAAGTTTTGGGCAACAACAGTAATTTGCTAAAACTAAGTGGAGTGGCTTTATCTGCTCTTCTTCTATACCTTTATATGAATTTAATCACCTTTTATAAGTATAACCTAGCATTGTTACTTAAACCTAAAAGAGAACTGTATCCAGTAATTTACATTTCTAAAGTATGAACTTTTCTACTTAGATCATTGAATAAATATATTCCCCAAAATATATCTGAAATGAAAATTATCATTTATTTGAACATAAATGACATATTACAAATGCATTAAAACTTCCGTTTATCCAAATATTTTATTTACATATTCTGCCTTTCCCATTCAATATTAAGGAACAAATCTAGAAATATTTGCTTAAATGGGCTTCTGTTCTACTTTTCTTTTATGCATGAATAAAATTCAAGAGGATTAGATATTCCTAATATTTCCTTTTTAAACGTTTCTTGGCATATAGTCCAAAAACACAAGTTAAAATAGAAGGCACAATATTGCACATTTGTAGCTTTATCCAGCAGAAAGAAAACTACTAATTCAGTCTCTAAAAATGTTCTTTTTCTTATTTTAATAAGGTTTGTGTTGTGCTGACATTAAATGGATTAAGCAGCAAGCCTGCTGAGAAAAATACTCAGAGGTATTAAACCCTAGCAGTGTTGGTTTAACTGTAAGTACTGTAAAATAAGATTAAGCCTGAGTTTTGGAAGAAGAACGAGGTTTGACATGAGACTAAAAGGTAACAATATTCACAGATGCCTGAATTAATGCTTCAGTGAAAAATATAATTAGCACAAGATTTGAAAATGTGTCTCCTTTGGCAAAGTCTTCACGGAGTAATCAGTGCTGTAGACTGATGTAGTGGAAAGAGCGCTGGGCAAGTGGCCAACATCTTTGAATTTAAGTTTGCTCCTCCAACACTTGCAAGTACAGTGACCTTGGCTACGAAGATTTCAAAATCTGTGACTCTCAATATGACGGACAGGGGAGAATTGATAACCACTCTCACCCCTTTAGGGTGTGCGTATCCGTCCTGCAGAGGCTAGAAGGCTACCAGCTGCATTTCTCAGGGTTCCGCGCTCATAGACTTTCAAATGCAAATTTGTTTCAGCCACTTCAAGGCAGTTGTTAAAAGAGTTAGAAGCAAAAGTGAAGTGGCTGTCAACTTCCTGTAGTGCCCACTGTCTTTTGCTGAGTGAAGCTACTATGCCTGATTCTTGTAAGTGCTGGCATGCAAATCTTAGCTGCAGGAGCTTGAGGAGCTGTATTAGGATGGCAGCGTTGGTGGCTCCTAGATCCTGTCATTGTGGCTGGAGTGGTGTGTTTTTCAGTAAATACTGTAGTGACTTCTGGACTTCTCACCATTCTGAGTAAAGCAGAAATAGTAGTTCACCTAATAGCCAATTGTACATATTCTAGATACATTCCTGGAAGCCCAGCCTAGATTCCGTACCTATAGCCTTTCTAATTATTTTGTAAGCTTTTAATTCCCTACAGTAAATCTCTGTCTACTTAAAATACCTGGAGCTTATTTTACTTGCTACTGAGCCACAGTTGACATATATGCACAGTTTATTCTTATCGTGCAAGGTCTTTGAGAGGTCCAAACAACTATATTTAATATTGTGTTTTCTTGTGAGCAAACAATAATGATGTGAGAAACAGATATCAGAATTACCTCATAGAATTTGTTGTTATTAATTTTACTCAGGTATCCTAGGTTAAAAGACTCTTTGTGAAGTATTTGTTCTATTGGGCAAATAAGCCAAAAGAAACAATTTGCTGTATTTAAAAAAAATTAGATATTACAAAGTTTCAAGAATGCCCATGAATTTGCAGGATATGTTTCTTGTAACCGAAATGGATAGTTCTCACTTTAATTTTATATTTTACTATTGGTACTTTTTCACGATGACAGCAATTAGAAGCAATGTGATTAATTCTGTATTTCTATTAAGATTTTCAGCAGATTTGGAAAATTTTTGCTGTGTTCTTTTCTACCTCAAACTGTATTTGTTCCCCTTTTCTCCCATCAATTTATTTTTGGCAGCATTCGGCATTGCATCTATGGAGCCAACAGACTGTTTAGCTTTGTAGCTGCTCCATGACCAGCCATCACTGAGGTGCCCAGAGCTCTTCCAGTTAGTTACTCGTGACTTGACTCACAGCTTTCTTGTTTTGTCTGGTGCCTGCCTCTTGTGCCCATTTCCGTTTGTAGTTTCTTCTGTGTCCTCAAAATGAGCCTTTCATTTTCCACTTCTCCTAAAATGGCTCATCCCATTTTTTTTTCTCCAAAAGATTCTCTTAAACACCCCCATATGTATCTACTGTATCTATATCTATAATCTACATTAGTTTATAGACATGTTTCTATATCTATATAAATTTCTTAGTTTTGGTATCTGATGACTTAAATTTATTTGAACCACAGTAGATGAGTCAAGTACCAGGGATCAAACTCACGACTGCCTGCTTGCAAGGCAGGTGTTTCTGCCACTGAGCTAAATCCCCAGCCCCCAATTTTCTGATGATTTCTTGATATGCCCAATGTGTACTTCTCCCCCGGTCATCACATTGCACGCATCTTACAAGATCCATCTTGCAAATTACTTGCTTGTGCCATATCTTCTTCATATGAACTTAAATTTTTGTTGTGTTGTTTATGACATTTTCATTGATAATTCATGTTTCCCATGTAATCGAAAAATCTTCTGATAAAATATTAATCAATATGTGCTGAATAGACTTAAATTTATACTCTCAACATTATGTAACTTAAATATTTTATTCTTGAAATTAAACATCCTAAAAATTGCATTTTTATTATTTTATCATGTGGTGTCATTCCCAAGTTTTCCCAACTACTGTGTCTCCTTTTCAGTTGTCAGTGGCAACTTAGATACATTATTGTAACACACAAAGAAGACATTTTCTTTTTTTATTGATATTTCATGCACACGTTGAAGTTAGAACTTTCAGTAACTATACAGTGTAATATTCACTTCATTTTATATGGGCATAAAGGAAACAGTTACTTGGTAAACATCTGAGTACCTGCAGTGCGCAGATAGTGTGCTAATACTAGGGATCACATAAAGAATAAGACACAGCTCTTGCTTTGCAAAGAAGTTAGAGGAAATGGAATGAATGGTCCCCATTAAATGTAAGGATTCTATGGTTATGATAAGGACAAGGTAGTGTGAAAGCATCTAAAGAGAATGCCGTATCTACCATCCTCAAGAAATAATAAACTACTTCCTGAAGAGAAAGCATTGGGCCAGCCAACAAGGCTTATGCATGCCTGTTATGGTTTCTCTCTAGATGTCCCCCACCCCACCAAAGCCTCATGTGCTCATGGGTGGGACTTTGGGGAAGTGGCTGGATCACAGGTGTGTGATACAGGAGCATGGGTGTGTGATACTGAATGAGTTGAATGATGGGTTTATGGCTGGGTAGGATGTCGGAATATGAGCCCTGGTGGGAAGAGGTGGATCACTGGGGGCATGACCCTGAAGTACATATCCTTCCTACTCCCTTGATCCTCCTCTGCTTTCCAGTGCCATAGCATGGACTGTGTCTCCTCTACCAAGTCCCCCTTCCATGCTTCCCTGCCTCAGAGCCAGCCAACTATGGACTGAAACCTCTACAAACTGCAAAGCAAAATAAAACTTCCCTTCAAGTTGTGGGTGTCAGATATTGAGAAAGTAACTGGGATGATGTCAGAGGAAACCTGGAGAAAGTCGGAAAACAGTGAAAGAAAGTCTTCATCAGCAATTTTAAAGATATAAAAATTATTTACTGCCTTAAGTTTTCCTGCTGGGATATTTAATTCTGATTCAGATTTCATGTGATTTTTAACTCATACTTTAAAAGCTCACAAAGCTAACTCAAACCAAAATATTATGCTCAGAAATTTTTTGAAACAATCTTTTCAGAAACAATTACGATTTCTAAAACATTTGGGAGGGAGCATTATTTTCTTTATGGTTTAGGGAAGATTCCTAAAAGCTTTATAGAGAACAAGCTCTCAGGAAGAGGGAAGAGGAAGCAAGACAAACTAAAGGAAGGAGCTAAGCAGGAGCTTGGGCGCAGCTGGCACCTGGCCGGTGACTGTGGAGCCAGAGTGGCCGCATAGACTTGGTCCTGCAAATCCCAAGGCGAGAAGGCTGGTGGGGTCAGGGAGGGGAGGCAGAATCCCCGCTAAATGCTGTGACTTCCACCTGGCAGAGGAAAGTTTTCAAGAGTATGGGGCAGTGATTCTTATTTCTTGACTGAGGGATGGGGAGCCACTGGGAGACACCAATAAGACCCTTCAAATCATATTCTGTACATGTAAGGGACTTCGAGTTCCACTCAGAAACACTCACTCAAATGTCTACTATATCTTCATGTAGCATGAGACTTATTTGGGTTTGCTTATTTGTAGGACAGTTAAATCACTTAGAAAATAAAGAAATGGCTACAAATATCCAGCCAGGTCTGAGTCTTGGTTAAAATGATGACGTTTCTATTGAGCTTGATTATATGCTGGTCACCTGCCAAAATTTACATTCGCTTTTAGATTGTAGAGGAGGGATCCCCTGTGAACTGTATTATAGTTGTTATCATTGATTTTTACACAAAGCTTTAATGCATAACCTTCTATTTTTCCTCCTATGATTTTTCTTATCTTTTAAATCTTCTGTTTTTTTCTCTTTTCGTGTCTTTCCTTCCCCACTTTTCTATCCTCCTGTTCTTTCCACTTGCCTTCCTTCTCTCTGATCACTTTCTTTTCCCAATATTGTGAACTACGTGTTTTAGAAGAGCCAAGTTAAAACCAGACACGCAGAAGAAACAAATTGTTTCAGGAAATTGGATATGCTTTTATTTATTTATTTTTCTCACTTTTCATGCCATAAAGCTTGTGAACCATTTTATAATTGAAGTCTTCTTTGAATTTTAGCCTTTGGCATTTACCTGCAAATTATCCCTCAGGAAGCTGCATAATACTTACTGTGTTGCCTCATTATTAAACTTTGATGAATTTGTTCTTCAAAAGCTTACTCTTGAAAAACATTCGTCCCTTAGGAATTCTACAACCCAGGGAAGAGAATTTCCTAAAACTGTTGTGCCATATAAACATACCTTTGTATTGCATCAACCTGTTATCAAAACAAAAATCCATACCATGTTTTGTTTTGGACAATGATACATTAAGCATTTAGTGGAGCATGCATATTGTTCAGGGATGCAGAACCTGAAATGATTAGCTCCATATACTTCTTGTTGCATAAGTGACTTACACAGTATTTTGTACTACTGTTTCAAACTAAATGCTCATCATTACTTAGTGCACCTGTAAAAAGATTGTAAGCCACCAAAATTTATTTCTAGTAATGTTAACTTTTTGTTACAGGAAGTGGCTACATTAGTAATGCTATGATTTTCTGACATAATTATTGTGGTTGGCTTGTATTTTTAAATTCTTTTCTGTGATTTAACAACTAACGTATTAGTCATACTGTAATTTAGTAATTACCTCATTCATTTGTTAAATAGGATGTCATGTGTATTTGTAATCATAATTATACTGAACAAAACATCTTGATTTATCCACATTAGCACCAATTGTACTAGTCAGGAAAAGGTGAGTGAAGTGGACCATCATATTCCTTCTCTGTCATTAGCCTTATAATAAGTTTTTGCATCCATTGTATTGGCGCATAGGTATACTCCCAGAACTCTGGGAAGCTGAGGCAGAAGGATCACAAATTGTAATTTCAAGCCCTGTCTGGGTAATTTATCAATTAGTGAAACCCTGTCTCAACAGGTAAAAAACTTGAGGCTGGGGATTTAGTTCTACAACATAAGCACCTGCCTGGCAAGTGTGAGGTCATGAGATCAATCCCCAGTACAAAAAGAAAAGTTAAAAAAAACTATAATAAAATTAAGGGCTGGGGATGTACCTCAGTGTGGAGGCCCTGGGTTCAATCCCCAGTACTGGAAAAAAAAAGCAGGTAAAAACGTTTTAACTCATTTGCATTTACTCTCTCTATATTTATATATCTTAACTATTTTTTTAGTTCTCAAACATCAATAAAAACGATTTTTGTATAGTCCTTTCTTAAAAAATGAATATTTGTGTTTATTGAACATATTTTATGTGCATTTTACTTACATTTTTTTCATTGTTACAACATTGTATGACAGACTGAAAATAATGAAATGAAATTTATGTGCCATAAAATTTTCATTTAAAGTGGATAGTTTAGTAGTTTTTAGTTCCTGAGGTTATAAAACTACCAACACTGTTCAATTCCAGAATATTTTCATTATGCTTAAAAGAACCCCATAGTAAATGGCAATCACTCCACATTCCACCTTCTGCCAGCTCTTAGAAACTGCTACTCTACTTCCTGCCACAGTGGAGTCACCTGTTTGAGAAATTTCATATAAATGGAATCATAGAACATATGCCTTTTGTGATTAGCTTCTTTCAATTATTATAATGCTTTTAAAGTTCATCTGTGTCTTATCAGGTGTCAGTACTTCATTGCTATATATGGCTGAATAATAGTTCAGTATGTGGATATATCACGTTTTAAAAATTCATCCAGCTATCCATTGATGGACAATGGAGTTGTTCCTATTTGGGGCTATTATGAATAGCGTTTATTTAAGTACATATATAAGTTTGAATGTTTATGTACAAGTTTTTGGACAGCCTTGTAACTTCATTTCCTGTATACATATGTTTAAGAAAGAAATTATTGGGTTATATGGCAGGTGTATTTTTAATTTCCTGAGAACTGCAAATCTGTTTTGCAAGAGGCTGCACCATTTTATATTACCACCAGCAATGGTTCAAATTTCTTGGAAATTCCAACCTTGTTAACATTTGTTATTTCATTTTAGTGATATTAAGTGGTAATTCATTATAGTTTCGGTTTTTCATTTCTCTAATGACTTGATCTAAGGATCCTCTCATATGTTTACCATCCATCTTTATACCTTGTTTGGATAAATATTCAAATTCCTTGCCAGTTTTTAAATTGGGTTATTTTATTTTTTACCAGTATTTTCTTACATTTGTGAGTCAAATCTTTAACTTCTTGATAATGTTTTATGATGCATAAAAATTTTTAATTTTAAGGAAGTCCAATTTGTCTAGTTTTTCATTTATTTCTTGTGCTTTTGTAGTTTCTCATATGTAAATAAACGATTGGCAGATCTTGTCATAAAGTTTTGTCTCTGTCTTTTCTTCAAAGCATTTTATAGTTCTAGTTATTATATTTAGATATTTTATCAACTTTGTGTTAAGTTTTGTAAATTTTGTCAGATAAAGGCACAATTTAATTCTCATGTATCTAGATATCAAATCGGCCTAGTGCTTTTGTTGAAAAGACAATGGTTTTTACACTCACATTGAAGTGCAGTGGCACCTTCTCTCCAATATTAACCATTGTCGGATTCTTTTCAAGCAGATTGTCACTTGTCCTCATGAGTTTTCCAAGGCCTTTCTTGCCTTTTATTATAACTTCTGAAATCTTTGTTTTCTCCTAGTCCTTTGGGGTGCTACTGATTGAACCTAGGAATGCACATATACTCGAAAGAACTATATCACTGAGCTACATCTATCACCTTTATAATAATGCCATTTCTTGCACACAACTTTTTTTTTTGTACAATATTGGGAACCAAACTCAGCACCTTGTGCCTGCCAGGTAGGTGTTGGGCTGCTGAGCTATTTCCCTAGCCCCACAATAATTTTTATACCAAGCAACCAAATTAAGAAATATCTTATTCATATCCTGCACATCAACTTACCCTTCTCAGTTTCTTTTTTTCTTTTTTTTTTCCTTTCTTAGTTTCTCAGAGAATCAAAGTTAAAACAACCTTGTGGAAAATCATGTAAAAACTGTAAGTAAAATATATAATGGTGAAGCACGTAACATTCAAATCACATGTCTAAGGAAAATGGTCATATCAGAGATACGTTCTGTGGATGTTTCCTCTCTACATAAAAGTACCCAACATCAAAGGCAGAGACAAAGTGAATACTATGCATTATACAACAATTTATCAAATTCCACTATATATTTCAGGCACGGCACTAGCATTACTCTTACTAGGGAATTTTCTAGGAATATAGAAAGATCAGTAAACAAATTATTATGTCCAAACCCCATAGTAGTGCATAAGTAGACAAAAGAATAGGGAGCAACTGGTTTTGCCTGTAAGTTACTTAGAGGATGACATTTGTAGTGGTTAGTGTGAAGTGTGTAGGTGATTGGCTCTAGGATCTGCCTCAGGGATTAGAGGGATTAGGGGGGCACACTTACAGATGTGTCTGAGTGGGTCATGGAGGTATGGCCTTGGGGCCATCATGGGTCCCTGGTCACTTCTTCTTTCAAATGGATCCCCCATTTTGCTTTCTGGCTTCTGTGCCCTGCTATGACATCTACCGTGTTTCTGCCAGAGGACCATGTACTAAACCTCCTAAAACAATGAGCCAATTACATTTCTTATCCTTTAAACTGTGCATATTGTGTCCTAGTGATGAGAAAGCTGACTAACACACCATTCAATAGAAAATATCTTAGAAAAAATTAAAACTTTTCTAAGAAAACATGATGGAAGTTCAAATGATTGCCTGTTCTCCTAGAAGGCAGTCAATGAGAGAAACATGAGAAGAGATCATAATATTTACAAAGAAAGCACCACAGTTTGGTGTTACCAGATGTGGAAAGGAGGAAGAGCGGGTTATGAGAGCAAATGAAGACTGAGAGGAAGGTTGAGGTCAATTATGAGCTAAAACTATGGACTTAATCATCAAGGCCACTGGAAATCAGAGATGGCAGTTAAATAGGAGATGATCCTTACCTTACTGTACATATTATTGCAATGACCTGCCTCCAACTTTGAACTGCTATTATAAGAGAGGCAGAACACCACAGTGATCAAACTAGGGTCCTAGAGCCAGACAAAATCAAGTGAGAGTCAGTCTTCTCAGCTAAATAGTTAGGCTATTGAACTATGATAGTGGCTAAGTAGATTGTATAATGTCTTAGAACCTCAGTTTCTGTATCTTCAAACCTCACAGGTTTCTTGTGAAAATGAAAGAATATAGGTAAAATTTCCAGAACAGTTCTTTGGACATATTATAAGCTTCATAAATGATTGTTACATCAAAATGCCTTTGAAAGAATAGGCTATCTTATCCCTCCAGTGCCAAGTACAGTGAGGTGACTTTCAGTAAATATTTTGAGATTACATAAAATGTTTAAATGAGCATCCCAGTAGCATTTAGAAATAATATAAAAGTGAGGCTGAATGTGTTAGCTGTTGCCTATGAATCACGGTATCATTCAAATATAAATGGAAAATGAAGCTTTGACAATTGTAGAGATTGGACATACATAGTAGATAATAAAAAGAGGATATTGCTCAAAAGTACTTTAGAAGGCAATTTTTAATGGAGCATTTGGAAGCAGTTTTTCATGTTCATTATTTTGGAGCCTGCAATCTTTAAAAAATTACTAAAACTACATCATTTCCCACGGAAAACACTCACACATACAAATGTATTACGTTCAATTTTAGGGACTTATAGACACTATAAACTCATTTTATTTAAGAAAAGATCAAATAATACGAATAAAATACTAATCTTTGAAGGAGATGATAAGGGGCAAAATATACTGGAATGTATATAAACTTGGACCGTATCTATGGTAAATATCAAAGAACTAAGGATTATCGCTGGTGAACTGGAATAGGAAATCCAAGACAATGATTGTTGAGATTTGGATGGTGAGCTTTATTTTTCCATATAACTTAGATCAAACCAAGTATCTGGCAGCCTTAAATTGGATAAGGAAAAATTCTCCTTCAGCGATGACAACTTTATGGTCAAACATTATATGAATTTCCTCCAAGTATATTACTCAGATTCTGGGAGGAGACATCGACCCAAGCATATTGTATCCATATTGCTTTTCAAATGTATGTTTCTCATCATTATTAAAATGGCAGTCATACAGAATATCCAGTAAATAATGTTTTCTAATTCTCAAGTTTATGACAAATCTTACTTAGGCACAGAGTTATATAGATATAGTGATAGAAAAACCTCCCGAAGATCTTTTTATTTTTTTCTCATTTAAAGATGGTTTCCACATCTCATAGCCTCACTCTTTTTGTCCCTTTAAAAAAGACATGGAAAGGAAGAATAAAAGGATGTAGAGTTACGTCTTCTAACTATGACCTGTTGATAAGGAAAGGATATTCTCATTGATTAGATGTCACTCATCTCTTTGGGTGCTAAAATGTTTTAATAATTAACCAATTTAATCCACTGTAAGAAGTGTGGATTCACTCACCATATTTTTGGTAGCAATGTCATCATAAGGACTGAAATTGTACCTGATTATTTTTTGTTCTGCTCCTTAACACATCTAAAACTAATTGGTCTATAGAACTGAATTTGGGGTGGAAGCATAGAGACAGGCTTGTGTATGTATTTTGTATATTTCAATAATTGTAGAATCATTTATTTATTTACTTATTGACACAAAGTCTGGCCATGTGGCACAGGCTCGAACTCACATTGATCCTCCTGCCTGAGCCTTTCAAGTGCTGGGATCACAGGTATATGCCACTATGCCTGGCTAGAATTGTTGATTGCAAATCTACTGTGTCATAGGGAATGTTTTGGGTGTCATGAAAATAAAGTTCACTTTAATACTTTCCTTTTTTACTAAAGCTCCTACTTAATCTGTGAAGTCAGCATGTAAATGTTTCTAATGCACAGAAAAAGGTTTGGTTCCCCTAGAGCTGGGGTGATACATGATGATGTTATGGAGATGTCAAAGAATAAAGTGATACCTGATAAAGTAATTGAAAGATGAAATCCAAATTTAACTAAAAAGTAGGAAAGGAAAAGATAAGATAAAGGAAAGGCAGGATGGTGCAAATAAGTATGGTGAGTTCCTTGAATAGGAAATATTGTATGGTGTAGAAGAGTGGAAGAAAGGATCAACAGGCTGTATGCTACATTTCATGAGTTTTGCAGTAGCTGCTTGAAAGCTGTGCTTGCCTGTTGATAGTTGTGTAACCATGTGAGAGTTTGGTTGTGGTTTGGTCTGCCTTGAGCTTGTGGTTGAAAAGAGACAAACTTGACATTATTTTCTTTTTGGTATCAAAGATTGAACCCAGGGCCTTTGTTTGTACTGACTTACATCCCTAGCTCATTTTATTTGTTATTTTGAGACAGGGTCACAGGGTCTTACTAAATATCTGAGTTGACCAGGCTGTGCTCATACTGGCAATCCTGCCTCAGCCACCAAGAGGGCTGGGACTGATTACAGGTGTATGCCACCACACCCAGCTATTTCCCTTCCTTCCTGCCTCTTTCTTTCTTTCTCTTTTGCTTTCTTTAACATCTTTAATTATCCTGGAGGAACAATGGTAAATTAAATTAGAAAAATGTATTGAAAACAGAGCACAAAGATCCATCAAGTTGTGGCAAAATGTTTTAGTGTCTTTGAGCTCCATGGTTTACGTTGAGTAGTTGTCAATAGCATGATGTATACAAACTATATTTGGTAGAAAAACTCATAAAACTACAGAAATAATTAGAAAAGAGCAAAAATAGTTGGGAGGTTATTATAATCAAAAAATGAAGACCAGAACTGAAGGCAAGCAAAAAAAAAAAAAAAAAAAAAAAAAAAGAAAGAAAGAAAAGAAATGGTTAATTTGACTAATATTTTATAGGTAAAATAAATAGGATTCAGTGCTGACTTGTGGAGGGAGCTATTTTCTAGGATAGGTCTCATATTTATATTGGTGGTGTCTTTTTATTGATTAAATTAACATTGGTGCCAATAACGAGGTAGAGAATTCAGGAGTTCAATTATATGTGTAGGCAGGACGGATTTAATGTTAGAATTATACTGTGTACAATGTTTGCTGAACATCAAAAATAGCCAATGGACATTTAGAAAACAATTCTGAATGCTAAAGGAGAGAGAGAAAAGAGAGACAGGGCACTCGAATCATATGGTAAGTAAACTTAAAAATATTGATTATAATAAAAGATGCACTGTATTAACTTCCCTTAAAATTCTGCTCCTTGCTTTGAAAACAGTTATCCCCCCCATTTAGCCCATCCACCTATCCTATCCCACACTTTCTGAAGCAGGTCTGGAAGTCCTCTTTCACAAGTGTCGTTATGAGGTGTGGTCAAAACTACAATGAATGCTGCCACTGAGTGCCATCCAAAGAAAAGGCAGGTTTGTAAAGCCATTGCTGTGTTTCCTCACCCACCATTCAAAGTGATGTGGCACCACGCAACCTCTGTCTCTTCTCCAAAGTCAAAATGATCATAAAAGGTAAGCATTTTGGGTCAATTCAGAACATCGAGACAGCCACAACAGAGAAACTAAAGGCACTCACAGAAGAGGACTCCCCTAAACCCCAGAGCTTCTTTAGTGTCTAATACCAGGCAGTAAATGTATTTGAAGCAAGGTATGTCTTTTGAAGGGGATTAATGGTAATGTGTCTTTTACTGTAACAAATTTTATTTAAATGTTCACTCTACATTTCGATCAAACTTTGTGTACTTTGGGGTCATTCATATTTGTAAATTGTGTATTCAAAGTGTGTGCTTCTGGAATCATTTTCGATTTAATTTTTTTCAGATTTTGGGTTTTATTAACATACATTATGAAATATCATGACATCATAAGTCTCAAATCTAAACATGAAAGTCATGTATACACATAGAAGATAATTATATATGATTTTTTAATAACTGTGTGTATGAAACAAAGTTTGTTTCTGGCAGCTAAAGGGACTGAAGGGCTTTTTCTCTAGAGAATGCTGAATAAATTGTGTGTTGTGTCCCCTGTGTTTTGACTGCAAGTCATCGTGTGAAGTCAGGTGTAGAATGTTCCACTTTTGTGGCATTTTGTCAACACTCAAAAATTTTCAGATTGCGGCACCTTTCAACTTTCAGATTTTTGGATAAGGAATTAGTCACCTGGAGCTGGTAGTTAATTGTAACTTACATAAAGATGCAGTAAAGACGCTAGTTAGTCTTTAGACAAGTATCTACTCGGTGGCTTTACCTTGTATCATCACAATGGATCAGTGTTTTGTTTCCAGCTTTGAAATATCAGAAAATTTGCTTCCCCAAAGTTTTTCAAATTCCTTGGAATAAATAATTTCACTATGCTAGATACTTGCATCCTTTATTTAAGGTATTATCCCCCCCCTTAAAAAGCCTCTCTATTGTAAGCAATGTTTTTGGAAAAAAAAATGCACTAAGCAATACTTTCTAAGGAGGTGTTAGACATCTTTGCAAAGGAAGAATAAAAACCAAGTATTTAAGACAAAAGAAGATAGAACTGGGCCAGTTCTGGATGAATTCAGGTTGTGATCACCCAGTGGAGGTGGGCCTCCCAGGAGCAGTCAGGGATCAGCAGAACCTATTTAGGAGCCACTAACCTGCATACAGGTGCACCATCTCCCCCTACTTCCAACACCCCCTTACCGGGAATTAAAATGCTCAGGTTTTCCTTTTCCAGTGCTTCCCTCTCCACAGCTGAGCTGGAGTGAACTTGGACCAACTTGTGAATCAATCATGCGCATCTCTTCTCAACCTTCTGTTTGGTTATGTCATGTTGGTGGCTTGAAATAGGCCCTAGTGGGTGTATGTACACCATAAACGTCAACAAATGCTGTACTACAAAGTACAGCCTCCCCTCTCTCCCGCTCCTCACCTGTTAGATGTTTACCTACCGACCACTCTTTCCCTTGTTTCCTTCTTCCCTGTCTCCCTTTCCCCATCTAGCTTTCCCTCTCCAAGTAACAAATTTGTATCTTTGTGTCCACTGATTTGACAACATAGAATCATTTTTTTTTACTTTGGGCAATATTATTAATAATATTATTATTATTACAATAATATTATTGTAATCAATGATGGCTTCTCTTTTTGATTTTTGACCAGGTGAACCAGATTTAAATATTAATATCTTTTTAACTCTTTTATTAAAGGTGTTCCACACATTTCCTGCATTTTTTTTCCTGAACGAGAGAGAATTTCTTTTCCACTCCTATCTTGTTCCACAAAGAAGAAACAGCATCTGAGTAGCACTTCCAGCCCTACCTCTTTAGCAGTCTAAAGGAAAGTTGGAAAAAGAGTTACACAGCAGTGTGTAGTATCTACTGATTCGTGTTCGCAACTAACTGACTGATAGAAAATCCTCTTTTATCCTGTTTCTCTGCTTTGAACCCATGAGAACCTTCACTTCTGGGAGGGTTTATTCTGCAGACTTAAAGCTTAGCTCTTAGGGTATCACAAAACCAAACTGGAGGAGGGGATAGGAGGGAACAGCATTTGGAAGGTGAACACATTCTGAATACAGCATAAACAAATTTAAATTTTTAGATATCCTCTAAGTCCATTAAGTTTCACATACTGAAAAATTAGCTCAAATCCACCTCCTCTTGTAAGCCTTCCCTAAGCAATCTAGCCAAAAGCTGGCTCTTATTTTCGTGCTATTAAAGCAATTGTTGAAATCACTCACCAGGCACACATCATACACTATTTAAATTATGCATGCATATATCTTATCCCCTAAGTAGAAATGTATCCAGTCTTTCCTTTCCTGCCACTTGAAGGTATGTTAGTAACTACTAAGTGTGGCTGTGTCAAGAGACACTAAAGAATGGGATAGGGAAGGAGACTTTTTACCACACATTTCGTACTATGTATGTCTCTGCAACTTTGTAAAACTTTTTTTAATTCCATAGTTAAAAAGTATTCTTAGACATCTGAGCCAAGAAAAAAAATGAGGAACTCTGTGAGTCTTCCAATTAAGTGAATCATTTATCACAGTACAAATGCAGACTGTGGTCAGTCTGCAGCCTAAATATGATCACAATGTGGCAGACAAGTAAAAGTTGAGCTACGTGGGTTGACTCAGAGCTGAAAGGTGCCCAAGACTGGACCACTTCTCCTTCTTCCTCCCTGGGGAGCATAAAGTATGTGTTACTGTTCTGAGCAAAGTGAAGTAACAGTCAGAGCTAAAGTTTGTGTCTTCTTATATATTTTCTTGTGTAAGATCTCTTTATAATTTTTTTCTGTTCTGTTTTCTGTAATTATCTGAAGTTAGCATACCTGTACTTAGAGTAGCAACTGTCTCAAAGGTAGTAAATTGATTGCATATACACTAATCAATTACTGTTCTTGCACTTTGATGAAAATAGATTCAGTTACAGTTTCCATAGTAGTGTATAACTTTTCTATTCTTTCTCTGCAAGGCACACATTCAAGGGCAACTAAGAAATGATGTAAGGCAAGTGGACTTCTGTACATCACTAACAGGCTCTGGTAGAATATAGAATCAGGAAGGGAAATACAATAAATGAATTTATAGACTTAAAATACAAGTTGTTTGTTGTTTAATTAATTCTAAAATAAAATTAATGTATAGGAAATTGTATGTTTTTTAAAAATATAATTGGAGAAAAATGTTTGCCCGTACTAACTCTACACCCAAAACAAACAGTTGACATATATAGCCCAAAGCAAATAAAACTGATGACTGATACATCTGTTTAAGACTATGGATTATGACTGGAAGACACCTGGATAGTGCTTTGTTAGAGCAGCTTTTAAATACAGTAGTTGTGCTTTCCATCCTAACATTGCAACACAGGGATAGCCGTGTCCATGGAGAGCATGAGCTCAGGAAATTATGTCATGTCTCAAAGTGAGACTCCGAAAGAATACCTCAGTGATGTTGGACTAAATATACACAGCTGTAAAGTGCATCTGAAAGACAACAACTCTGGAACTGTCCAATTCTCTTTAAATTTATCTGTAATTCTGCAGTATGTATTGATTTATAAGTAGAAAAATAGCATATAAAAAATCTCTTTTGCCTTAAAGAATACTAAATTCAACAATTTTGACTTCACATTAAAGTCGAAGGCTTACAAGATAAGCAAGATCTCTGGACAATTAGTAGACCTTTCATGGGAAAAAACAAGAATGCCAGAGCTTAATTAGACATGATTTACCATGATGGGTTATTCCTTAGACACGTCGCCATTGGTCCATGTGACTGCATGAAAGTCCTGCCTCGAGGGAAACCTCTCAGTCCTCAGCAAACCAAGAGAGCCAGTCTCTCTAAATCATATGCCTAGAGACCTCAAATAGTTCATTTTTCTTTCTGGAAACCTCGAGTCTATAGTTCCCATTTTACAACTTGCATTACATTAGTGGGTTTTCTGTATATGCCACATTTCCTTCTGACCATCTGAGGTCAATGTAATTATAACTCTACTCTATAGTGAAAAAACTGACAGTTTAACTGGCCGCAGGTGTCAGAGCTAAGACAGATTCCAGAGTCCACATCCTTAAGGACTTTGCACTAGACCCAGAAATAAATTAAAGAAATCATCAGTGTATTCATTAGTGTGTCTGCTTTCCTTTACTGGAAAGACAGACAAGGCTGTGACTTCCATTGTCAGATGGAAAGAGTACTTCAAATACAGAATACTCTAGCTTGACTTGCATTCAAAAGAATGTGACCATATGTAAACTATCATTTTGTGTTATGTGGCCCATTGTGAAACTGTAATAAACATCATTTTAAGCTATTTTACAAAGGGAAGAAAAAGATTATTAGAAATATATTTTAAGATTAATCTTTTGTTTTGTTTATTTTAGGATCTGGGGCTCTCAGAGGCTTTACATTCCTGTAATTTTGGGACGAGTTTGTTTCAGTCCCTGTGATGAATTAAGTAATGGTCAACTTGTAACATCCAACTGAACTGAATCAGTGTGGTGCTGGGTGTGGAAGGCCACCTGAGGATTGTTGCCGACAGCCTAAAACCAGAACTGGAAGGGAAGATGGTGTGCTGATGATTCTCCTAGAGAATCTTTTCACACTGTTTTTCCTGATACGAATTCTGTTGTTCTCATCAGCAGAGGATTTCAGGTTCTCAGCTGTCACTGAGGATGGCTGCAATCTTCTTCAGTCGCTCTGGTCCTCACCTCGAGCGTCACTTCCTGCCTCCAGTGCATATTCCTAAGCCTGCTGGCGCAGATCCTTCATCCCACTGGTGCAGACTTTCTAGCTTCCACTGCTGACCTTTGGGTCTTTTAATGCTGATGCTTGATACAGATTTGCATAAGACATTATTTTGGGCTCTAGATTTCCAGCTGGACTCCTGCAGGACATTGCCATGGGATCCAGACCTTCACATGGATTCTTTGGGTCTCTAGTGTGTGATCTGCACGCTTCTACATTTAACTCTCTGGGTGAATATTATAATATTATCCTATAAACTATGTGTCCTGTGTTAAATCTATTCCCCTGTCAACCCTGACTACAACAATCCCCTAGTTCAAATCTTGCCTTTGCTGGGGTCAATGACCATTATCTTTTTTCTTTAAATGTGTTTTTTTCTTCACATGCTGAGACCATTTGTGATCCCATGTGTCTTCCTGTGACAATCTGTTTAATGTTGATGTGTCTCATTAGACTGAGTCACAAGTGTTGAGTCAGAAGTGAAAAATACAGCTGCTGAGAATTAAGACACAAAAGAACTTTAGGTGAAAGTTAATACAATAAAACAGGTTCTAATGTAAAACTAGTTGTGTTATTGTTACAACTAACGTTTATTGGATTCTTATTGTACGCAAAACACTGTATAAAATGCTTCATAAGAATTTAATCCTCATACTTTGAAGCAGGAGTTATTATTGGCAACATTTTACGTATGAGGAAATGACTCTCTGAAAGGTCAAATAACGTTATTGTGCCTGTACTGCCAAAAGGTAGCAGAACTGAGCTGGCAATGTCCATACCACCACCTGCACAGAGCACAGTTCTTCCCTCATCAGGAGACTCCTCAAACTTCTTTGCAATTACTGCTTCTCATTCAATGAAGGCAGAGTCAGTTGTCTGTCTTACTAAAAATTCCAGGCTTAGCACTGAACTAAGTACCTGGTGTTTGATAGTAGTAACCCAACAGTGTTCAACAAATGAATAAATCCTTGAATCAAGGAATCAGAAACGTAGTGAAACAACAAGATTTAAAAATTAGGGAGGAAAGATAACCGCTTGCTCACATTCTTCCAGGGTTACAACACGGATGCCTCTTCTCTGACGTGGATAACCACACTTGGCTTTTCAGAGAGGCTGCGGAATGATACGTACACTTGGCCTGGACGAAGCAAGCCTCTGTGAGAAGAGCAGCCAAGTGCTCTCTGTTGTTAGAAGCAGAATCTAGGAATGACAACGAGATATTATGAATTAGTGTTTCTGAGGAGCGAGGATGACCTTGGCTGGAGGACATTCTTAAATAAACTCTCACTGGGGTGGGATGGTTTTCCTCCACCTCCTTTATTTCTCTCTGTGTTCCTCCCAACCCACATGAGAACAAAGGATAAAGCACAGCTGGATTAGGATGTCCTGGTTCCACCCTTCCACCTTTTTGTAAGAGAACACAGCCTTCATTGCTTGATACTAATTTATTAGATATTTATTAAAGCAAGTAGAGCTGCTTAATATATTCAGCAATGCTTCATATGTTTATGCAAGTGCAAATTGGCACTGAGGACTTTTTGTACACACGATTTATAAACAGGTTTGTCTGGAAGAAGATTAAATAGGGGATGATGGAGGCTGATTGGGTGGGTAGAACTGAGAGGCAGCAAGAGCCATAGAAATAAAGACTGAGCACTAAGAAAACAATAAATCATCATATAATTTCCTGAAATATATACTCCTTCAAATATTATAAAATGTATAATCCTTCAAATATACCTTTTAAAGTAGGAGTAAAACTCAGTGCAGGTTAGTAACCCTCACAGAAAAACAACAGGGATAAAGTATAATTCAGTGGCGGTGACAGAGTTTGTTATTTAAAATTACAGAAGTCAAACAATGAAGGAGTTCGAGCAGGGTAATGGTTAAATTTGTTTCTTAGGACAAAGGAATCATGAGGGAGAAGATTAGAAAGACATCTAAATTCCACAAGAAAAAAAAATCCCTGATATGCAGAATTTTGGCACATGGAAGGCAGCCAAAAAGCTGATTAAGCAGCAAGAGGTAAAGTTGAGAGAGGAGGTGAGCATGCGCTGCTGGTTTAAGGATGTTGGGTATATAAAGAAGAAAGAAATATAATGGTGGGAAATGTTAAGGGCACTAGGTTAACAAAATAAAACAAGGTAGTGATATAATGAAGAAGGGTCTAATCTTCCTACTTCTAAACTCCTCCCTCAGAGTAAATTAGTGGCTTTGGGAAGCTCATTAACCCTGGGAGGGCACCAGGGTATTGTTCCATGCACTGTAGCTGCAGCCTGGATAAAGCATAGAGGCTATTATTCACAGCCTTAGGAAAAGCACTTCCTGCCTCGTCTGAAAGACTCCCTAGGAAATAAAGATACCATTGTAAGAGACAGAAGCAGCAGTGTCTGCTTTCTAGGGGAATCTGTTTAAAAACAACTGCTAAATCCTTTAGCAGAAAGTTAATCTGCCAATTTCAAGTTTTAAACCACTGGGGAATTCTTGTACCATCTTTGTGTCTCACTTTCTCCATTTCTAAACTACTTTGGGGTTGATGATCTATAAGGAAATTTTTATCCCTCAAACTCTAAGTTCTCTTGATTCTTTTCTTCTGAGATCAGAAGTGAGGAAAGGTAACCTCAATTCAAAATGCCATGAATGATGCAAGTGAGAACTGTATTTCTGCTTATATTCTACTCTTCAGTTTAAAAAATATGTTTTATAACTCTTAAAACTTCTTATGTTCCTGAGGAATGATAAAAGTATGAAAATGTATACAAAATAATCAGTTATTGGCATTTTGTATATCATGTGGCTCCTAGGATTCTTATAAATATAGTTATTATTGGTAACATCAGAAAATTAATAATAAACTCATCATAATAATGTTATTTCCTTTGACCTAATTAACTTTTAAAAACAGGATGCACATTATGGAAATGGTATTTCTCATCTGTAGATTTCTGACTTTCAGATTTACTTGGAAGGGTGTGAGAATTGTACTGCCCTCTAGTACACTGTATTATGTAAACCTCCACGGATACATATTCAGTAATTAATTGTTGGAGCCTAAAATATGGCATGTTTCAATTAGTTTCAGCACACATTTGTTGAGAATCTACCACTGTAGACTTTGGAGACTTCAAAATGAAAGTAAAAGCTAAGTGTCTCATGGGTGACAGAAATTACCTTATTTATAATAATTACTGTCCTGTGCTTTAAAATGCACTTTTGGCATCATTCTTTTTTGTCCTTAACATTTGTCTTGTGAAGTAAGCAGTGTATCTCAGTTTCCTGCTTTAAGATAATGAAATCAAGGAAAAGAGGAGAAAATGACTTGTTACAAGTCAAAGTTAATAACGTAGTGAGTAAAATCTGAATCTTCCAATTAAAAACATCAGTCGTCTAGGCTGGGACTGCAGCCCAGTGGTAGAACACACTGAGTTCATTTCCCAGCACCAGGGTGAAAAGCCCTTTATATATGAAGGAAGCAGAAGCAGGCTGCAAAATATTTGTGAACGCTTTGCTGTTGAGATATTGGGGATGAGCTTGGAAGTTTGTATGTGTATGGAACCGTTTTAGCAGGAAACAAGGTGATCAGATAATTAAAAGTTTAATAATAGCCAGTAGCAAAATAGAAAAGTTATAAAAATGTAGTGTAATAAATGTTATATGAATGTAATCTCTCTCTTAAAATATTTTATTGTCCTGCACGCACTCATCTTGTTGTGATGATGTGAGATGATACAGCACCTTTCTGACAAGGTGAAGACCCATGGTGTAGGACCCATGGTGTAGCCCTGGGCTGCTATCTCAGGAGTATTTGAACTTAAGCACTGTGGCTGCTGCTAAAGGAGGATTTGACCAGAGGAAAGAGGGGTCAAAGCTGTGCTTTTGGAAAAGAGCCCTGATGACTAATTGCTGCCCTGGTGAGAGCAGCAAGAGAATGGGAGTGAGTGGGTGGCTCGCACTACAGGATCCAGAAGGATGACAGAGACAGCTCTGAACAGCACAGATGCAGCGGAACAGGGAAGAGGGGTTATTTTAGGCATCCTTTAACAGAAATGGGACTAGTTTTGGATCTATTGAGTCTAGCTCAGGCTAGTCAGGGTTCACTTTCTAAACTCTAAAGAAAATATTTCATCTTTCAAAAAATTTTATTGTACCAGGTAAGGAACATGAAAGTTTCTTCCTCTTGCTAGATCTACCTAGTAATTTCAATTAAGTATACTGGGTCAGGATATGACATCAGCCTGTTGGCTTGGTTTCTTGCATTTGAGTCTCATCACATGATACTGATTCTTTCAAACCAGAAATGATGGGAGCAATATCAGCACGATGGTACAGTAGGAGACAGGAGTCTTCCTACCTCCACAAAAACACAGTAGTCAACTTCACCAATGAGAACAACTCTGAAAGGGCTCAAGAATACAATTTAGAAGAACTTTGGCAGAATTAAAAGCAATGTCTAACAGCATAGAATCAATTGCTGGGGAAATTCAAATACCTGAGACATTTAGATATGGCAGAGATCAAAAAAGGGCAGGGACAATTAGTGTCAGCCACCCTGCAGGTCCCGATGAGATACCCCTCAGCCTGCTTTACAGAGGTCTCTGGCAGCCTTTGGCACTGAGGACCTCCACAGCCAGAGCAACTGACTCACTTTTCATAGCAGGGGTTTTTCTAGCATTCATCAGTACAGAGTCCATGGCCTGCTCCAGTGAGTACCCTGAATTTTTAATCACAGAGGCAGCCAACAACCACTGGGACAATGGACCTCTCAGGAGCGGGCAATTCTTCTGTTCCCTCCACTGCCTGCCCAAGAAGTCAGTGTTGTGCCACTCCTGGCCTGGGGCCTCCACTCTCATTAGCCATGTGCATGCCCTGCATCCTAGAATTGTGCTAGGATGTCCACTTTTGCTCATGCTTGCGCTCTAGAATCTCATTGTATAGCCACACAGCATCCACATGCTGCAGACACTGGTGCTACTGCTGCTGGTACTCAGTGGCTCTCAGACTTTGGAGGTACTGTTATTTCACATATACCCATACTGTAGAGTCCACAAACTGCTCCCCCCCCCCCCAGCACCTGGACTACAGATATCAGAGCCACTGCTGCAGCAGGAGCATCCCATACCAACATGTAGCAGTAGCTGTGTACAAGCTATGGGTCCCGGATCCTTGGTCACTCTGTAAGCATCTATACCCAGGAGCCCTGAGGTACTACCACAGCATGGATGGCTGCATCCTAAGCCCTGGAGCCTGGTTGTTTTATGCAAACCGGGTCACTCTGTATAGTTGCTTTCCAGACCCGAGCTCCAATCCCAGGACAGAAAGTCATGCTGCAGGAAAAATGAATGCATTTCTAGGAACATACAACTTTCTTTCCAAGAATAATTCATGAGGAAACAGGAAATTGGAACAGACTAATAAATAAGGAGTCCAAATTCAAAGTTAAAAGTCTCCCAACAAATAAAAGACCTAGACCAGATGGCTTCACAAGAGAATTACATATTAAAAGAACAATTAATATCAGTCTTTTCCAAACTCTTCCAAAAACTTGAAAATGGAAGAACACTTCCAAACATATTTTGTAAGGCCAACATTACTCTGATACCTAAAGTAGACAAGAGAAAATGAGAAAAGAAAATTATAGTCCAATATTCCTGGAGAAAATAGAGGCAAAAACCTTTAGAAAAATACTAGCAAACAATTAAATAGCATATTAAAAAGATGTTCAACATTATTATTTATCAGAGAAAAGCAAATCTAAACCACAGCAAGACTTCACCTCACCCTGGTTAGGATGGATGTTACTGGAAACAAAAAGATAATAAATGTTGACAAAGAAACCAGAAAGAACACATACACAGTTGGTAGGGATGTAAATTGGAGCAGACAATATGGAAGAGTGTGAAGGTTCCTCAAAAACTTCCATGCAATCTAGCAATTTCACTTCTAAATATACCCACAAAGGAAATAAAATCACTCTCTTGAAGAAGCATCTGCATGCCTGTGTTCACAGCAGCAGTGTTCACTTGGGCCACTTTATATCTTGGATACTTTAGCCAGACACCAACAACTAAACAAATGTCTCTCAAAAGAAAGAGACTTGAGAGGGAGAGCATTCTCCTTTCTTTGCTCTGGAGAAAAGACCTAATACAACTCTTTCATTCAAATTCATAAAACTTCTTTTGTTTAGTATTTTGGGAGGTAGAGAGTTGAATTGATTTCTAGGTCTCTATTACTGTTTAATGAATCACAACCAATGTATTGGTGTAAACAAAAGATATTTGCTATTGTTTAATACCCTAGGTTAGAAACTCAATGCAAATTTTCCTAGACTAGGATTATGTTACCAGCAGCACTGCATTCCATCTGGCATTACTCAGGGAGGACACATTGCCGCAGCTCCTCTGATTTCTAGGGTGTGTTCACATGACCTGGTTCCTTTTCTCCACTATTAAAGCCAGTAACGGTAGCATCTTAGCCCATTGCTGTTGTTATAACAAAACATCATAGACTAATTTATAAACTGTAGAAATTTATTTCCCATAGTTCATGAAAGCAAGTAGTCTGAAATCAAGTTGCCAGTGTTGTCTGGTGAGAGACTATGCCTCTTTTCAAAGTTACTACCTACGGCTGTCTCTTCAAATGACAGAAGGGGACAAAAGGGGATAAATGCTAAGTCCTTACCTGGCAGTGGAGATGGAAGGCCAGGCACCTCTGAAGCTTCATTCATAAGAGGATTAATCCTATTCATGGGGGCTCTGCCCAAGGGCTGTCTTTTGTAAGAGACACTAATCCCCACAATGGGAATTAAACTTTCTTGACTTGAACTTTGTTTTTCTTAAAAGCTGTATTTTTAAAAAATTTTTTTAGTTTTTATTTTAAAGAGAAAAAACAAACAGTGATGCCAAATTTCAAAATAATAGGGAGTTAGCAATTGTTAATATATTGTTATCTTCAAATTAATTATTCAGATGACAAGATATAGGCATGAAAAATTAATCAGACACTATAAGCACAAGCCGTTCTTTTCATGAACTAATAGAAATTACTAGTATAATTATCTTAGCTATGACATAAACACATGATAGATATATGATATATGTATGTATATATTTTCTCTTTCTTCTTTTTAAGGATATGAACATTCACACTGTTACAGGCATGTCAAATGCTTTCCATGTTGCATCTTTCTGGCCTTTCATCCATCCTCAGGTCTTGCTCACCAGATAACCAGGCAAGTTTCCCTGCTTTGAAGAATTGTAACTGGATTAGGTCTGTAAAAATAATACAAGATAAATTCCCCTATCTTAAATCCAGATGATAACCTTAATATTATCTACAAGTTTAAATTACCTTCTGCCATAGATGGCGTGACATTACATGACGTGACATAACAACACAACATTACAGGTTCCAAGGATTAGGATCTCAATAGGTGGCTTTTTTTCTTTTGGTCTCTTACATTATATTAAACACAAAATACTAATAGTCAGGAAAACACAGATTCTCCAATAAAATATGGATATATGTACATACAAAAAGGAAATTCATATTGAAGACATAGATCAAGAACCAAGTTGATAAATGAAAAAAAAATTTAAAAAGAGGGGTTGGCAAAATATTTTCCCACAAGGTGACCATGACTGTTTCTAGCAATTTTATGTGTAGTTCAGAAAGAAAGAAGGTGTGCTCACTGTTCACAGTTCACTGATGTTTTTGTGTGTTACCTGAGACAGTCTAGATTGGCTTGTCTCCATCTCGATGCCCTGCCTTTTGAACAGATACACTTGAAAACAAGTAAAGACTGGACTTGGTCTTGTGGGCCAAGTTACCAGCAATCCATACTCTTGGATGACTGCAGATTTCTCCCCAGCTTTAGGAACGATGAAAAATTGCCCAGGGTCTCCTCAACTATTTAACCTGAAAAGCTCTCTGCTCTGTTTTGTTTCCTAAGAGAGTTTAGCCAGGAGAATTTGGCTATCATGGGCCAGTGTCCTAGGCACAACATTGGCGCTTTCTGCAAATAAAGGGTCTATAAACCTTATGAGAGCCATGTCTGAGGACCTGGGTGGCCCTAGATTCCCTCAGGTGGAGTGTTAATGGGATGAAGATACACCTCAAGCTTTGACCTCGAGCACAGGGGCTGAGACTGAGTCCTTCATGCTACTCACTTACATCGAGTTCTGCTTGTCATGAATGAATTCCACCCCACTGTGCACAGCAAGCTTAAACTGAAAACATTCCAGCTGGGTGATGCTGTACAGGCAAAGATGAATATGAACTAACACAATGTCTAGCACTAGCGAAGGGACCTAGAGGTCCCCGAGCACAAGTTTATTGCTGTATTGTGAAGAGATGTGCTCTTTCTAGCAAAAGAAACAGGGCAAATAAACCAGCAAGATAAACAATGGAAAGAGGTATAACTGGCTGAATAACACCTCTGACTTGGGTTCTTCAAAGCTGTGGGTAGTTTTTCTTTTCAATTCTCAAAATCCAAAAAGAGTCCTCTTCCCGGCCAATAGGACCTTTCCATATCACGTCTACTCTTTTAAATGTTGCTTCCATTGATGATTATGAAAAGATTTTCTGTCTTTATTCTATTAAAAGCACTTTCCTTTCTAAAGAGAAAAAACTGTTCCTTTAATCTTTGTCAGGGCATTTCCTGCTAAATTATGCTCATCAAACTGTTTACTAAGTCGTGTATTAGATTCATAATTTACATCTATGTTTCATTCCAACTGCTAACACTGTCTTATAATGAGTAACCTGGGATAAAATTGACTTCCAGATTTTCAGACTTGTTTTAGCTACTGTAACCATCACAAGCAGATTTATTCATCCTAATTTGACTGATATTCCCAAAGATACCGCTCCAAGTTTAATGGATGTCTTGAAATTAAACTTGATTTTCCCATATCATGAGACAGTTGAAGGCAAAACATTTATATGGTTATTCATAGTTATCATTATATCTGCTAATTGATAAGATAGAATAATGTGAAAATGACAAATATCTAGAAGCTGACAAAAATAGGGAAAATTTGAGGAAAAGAATTGTTAGGGAAGAGTATCAGGGATGCTTGTCAGATGGCTCTTCCTTGACTGGCTTGAAGTTTATATTCATTCAAAAGATTTTTACTGAAACTACAAAGTCAGGGATTAGAATACATGGTGGAATGTCAATAGCACAGGCAGAGATTATTCTAGAGATACCCTATTTACTGATAAGTAGTTGTTGATACAGTAACAAGAAAAAAATGGTGGGAATGGAAAGGTTTTGCAAAGGAAATGACTAGTCAAGATTTTGTGGGTTTAAAAATATAATATTTGCATTGATACAGAACCATTTTACGCCTACGCCCTCTTTCTAATGATACATAATCTTATGTCAAGGCTAAATATCAGTCAGTAGGATCAAAATGTCTAGACTAAACTGATATTCTGAAGGTTCTTGGACGAATGACTCATTTAGGTACGAAACCACATACACAAAACAATCATGCTACAAAGTCTAAGGTGATAATCTGGTATTTCTCGACATTTACACTCAGAAATGAGTAACCACAGAAGGGCAAATTGCTATACATGGTAATCTGATAAGGTAGTGAAGGCACATGTTAAAATGAGTTTGTGCCTATCTCTTCCAGTTCAAATATCCTTTCCCACTGATATGACTGGTACTTAGAGTCAAAACTGTGTCTTCTATTTTTAAAATGATGAAATTACATTGTTGAATTTTTGGCCCACCTTCTCGGAAGCATTCAGCTTATAATTATAAGAACAATTTTTTCCCTTTCCAAAAAATGATTTAAAACTTTTAAAAACACCTAGATTGCAACCAACTCAACTAATGGAGTTCAGAAAACATTAATGAAACATGCATATATGTTAACATCCATGGGCTCATGTCACAATTAAAAACTCAGTAATAAGTGCAATCAAATAACATCAGAATTTTTTTTAACTTTACAGACAACACTAAGCAATATTCTAACAATAAGAGAAATATGGGTCGTATTTATTTTCTAGCACCTCGAAGGTAAACATTTGTATTACAGTCATCATTATGAACAGAAGTGGCCATGAGGAGAATAAATGAACACAGCTGAGCTAGGATCTTTGATTCAAAACTTTCACAAACCCAGTTAGGTTCTACCTTTAAGATGCAGAAATCAATATAAACTATTCAATAATTAAAAGCAAACATGTTAGTAGAACATTAGAAAACTAAGAAATCTAGCATTAACTACCCACATAGAATATGTAAACATGAAAAAACTAATGAAAAGAAAGAGCATTCAGAGTTAAGCAGTTCAACTAGCTTCAGAAAACTTTAAAAAGCACAGAAAGAAAAACTTTAAAAAGCACAGAAGTATTATATAAATACTACTCCTGTAAGAAAAAGTATAGCATTCCAGGAGCCTAGGTATAAGTAGTTTTTGAGAAATGTAGTTAGCTTGTGCTTTTTTTTTTTTACATATTCTTTTGAATAGCCATTTCATTGTCAGACTTGGGAGTTTAGGCTTAATCAGAAAAGTTGCAGCAGAAAGGTGAGAGAAGGGAAAATATTCCCAAATGCAATGTGCAGACAGACAACAGTTATGAAAGCTAGATGTCTTTAAAAAGATTTTCTACACTCTTTTGTTTTTGCCTTTAAAATACTTCGAGACTGACATAGCAAGACTGATCAAAAGTTTTGTGGGAAAGGAATTCTAGTCAAAAGGAAGAAGGAAAATCTTGCCTTTTTGGTACTAATAGTTGATGGATAGAAAAGGTAGGAATAAGTAGAAATCCAGACATATGGAACATCTGGAATAAGCTGAGTGACAGATTGGAATCCAGTCCTTGAGTTCAGAGGTCAGAGCTGAAAGCCAGTGTACATGAGCTGCTGGAGGCTGATGGAGAGCCTGGGTCAGCAGGCAGGTGGCGGAGCTCCAACAAAGTCCAGAGGATCCAGACCTGAGCTCCGTCAGCTCACACTTCTTCACGGGTGCCTGAACACTGGAAATGCCTCAGGTACCCTACTGCCACCAGGTGCAGGCCGCAGGTCAGGACGGCTGTGTCATGACAGAAGCCCGTGACTCTCTTGGAGATTTTCCATGGTGTCAGGTAAGCTACCTACTCCCAACCACAAAAGCCATTTAGGTAAATGGTCATTATCACCAATATGATAAAAGCCATCTATGACAAGCCAACAGCCAGCATCATACTGAACGGACAAAAACTGAAAGCATTTGCTCTAAAATCAGGAATAAGACAAGGGTGCCCACTGTCACATCTCATATTCAATATAGTTCTGGAAACATTAGCTAGAATAGTTAGACAAAAGAAAGAAAGATAGGAAAGCAAAAAGTTAAATTATCATTAATTAGAAATGACAAGATGTTTTACACAGAAGACCTAAAAAACTCCACAAAAAGACTTCTAGATTTAATAATCAAATTCAGTCATGATACAAAGCTGGATACAAAGTAGAAGCTCAAAAATCAATAGCTTTCCTGTACACAGTAAGAAGCCCATTGAGAGGGAAACTTGGGAAACAACACTTTTTATAATAGCATCAAAAAAATATTTAGGAATCAATCCAACAAAGGAAATCAAAGAGCTTTACATTGAAAACTATGGTACTCTGAAAAAGGAGATCAGGGAAGATATCAGAAAATGGAAAGATATCCCTTGTTCTTGGGTAGGAAGAACTAACATAGTGAAAGTGGCTATACTCCCAAAATTGTTACACACATTTAAGGAAATCCCTATCAAATACTAATACCATACCTCACAGAATTAGAGAAAGCAATCTTAAAACTTATTTGGAACCAAAGGAGACAGATAGCAAAGCCAATTCTGAGCAACAAAATCAAGGGACACCACAATCGCTGACTTAAAATTATACTATAAAGCTACTATGATAAAAACACTCTATTACTGGGATGGTAACTTCTTAATAAAAGGAACTGAAAAAACTTGCTTTCATATATAGAAGACAAAAATTAAATCCATAAAACCACGCACTAAACTAAAATCAAAATAGATTAAAGATCTGAATATCAAAACAGAAATACTAAATATGCTGGGAGATAGAATAAGTAGAACTCATGAAGGCATAAATAAGTATAGGCAAAGCATTTATGAACAAAACCCAGACTGCAAGAAAAATATTACAAAGAATCAACAACCAGGATTTTATCTTATCACAACAAAAGAAATTACCAACAGAGTGAAGAGACAATCCACAGAATGGGAAAAAATTTTTCCGGCTGTTACTCAGACAAAGGACTAACATTTGGAATATATAAAGAACTTAAAAAGTCAGATCCCTGAATTTAAAGACCCAACCCAAAAATGGACATCTGAAATGAATAGACCCTTCTAGATGAAGTAGAAATGACAAATACTTATAAGGAGAAATGTTCAACATCACTGGTCATTCAACAGATGCAATTTAAAACAATGCTGAGATCCCATTTCACTCCCGAAAGAATGGCTATTATCGAGAAAACAACAAGTAACCAATGCCAGAAGAGATGGGGAAAAAGGAACCCTTCTCCACCTTTGTTGGGATTGTAGATTGGTATAACTGCTGTGTATATTAGTATGGAGATTTCTCAGAAAACTAAAAGTAGAGGTTCCATTTGACCCAACTAGTCCCTTATTGGTATCTTCCTGAAAGAGTTAAAAACATCACAGCATAGCAATGTATGCATGTTTATAGCCCTGTTTATAGCAGCATCGTTTGCAATAGCTAAATCTTGGAAACTGCCCAAATGCCAATCAACTGATGAATGGATAAAGAAGATATGTTTTTTTTAATACAATGAAATACTACTCAGCCATAAAGAAAGGTAAACTTGAGACATTTCTAGGTAGATGGACACACCTTGAGATCATATTCTTAAGTGAACTAAGTTGAAGACACATGTAAATATCACATTGTTTCGCTGGTATGAGAAACCAAAACTGTAAATAGGGATTAGAATGTGGACTAGATATTATGAAACAGGAAGAAAATGCTCAATTGTAAAAGGAACAAGGAAGGGAAAAGGGGAAAAGGAAGGACAGGAAAAGAAAAATCAATGAGAAGAAAAGGAACAAATGGAAACAAACCTTTGTAAATAAAGAGGGGTGAGGCCAGGTATGGTGTGCATTCCTGTATCCCAGCACTTAGGAAGCTGAGGCAGGAGGATCGCCAAGAGTTCAAGGCCAGCCTAGGCTGCAAAAGTGAGTTCAAGGCTAGGCTGAAGCTACATAGTAAAACCATGTTTCAAAAAGACAAAAAGGATACATAATATATAAAATATATTACATATAAATATAAATATTGTAAAAATATATATCAAAGGAGGGGAAGAGGGCTTGAAGGGAGGGTAAGGAAATGGAAAAAAGAGGAATTGAGATATGTACAGGTATAAAGTCCCTGTGATGAAAGTAACCATTATATATATATATTTAAAATGTACCAATAAACTTAATTTTAAAAGTCATTTAGGAAAAATATTTGGGATAGAGCCTTTTAGGAGCTGTTCATTTACCCATGACTCACATAGTAGATTTAATTTTTTAATCATCTAAATTTTAGAATCACTTTCCACCCTTCTTTCCTTTTTCTTTCCTCTGTGACTTCTCTGTTGCACTTCTTGAAGACAGTCTGATTATTACAGAGATCTGAAAAAGGTTCATCTTCTTCCCAGTTCTGAGGGAGAACATGAGCAAATATACAATTTTATAACATGCAGTTCTCTAGAATTCTCTGATCTGCTGGAAACAAAGATTATCTTTATCCGTTTCCTTCTTAAGAAACTCCTCCCTGGGCCCCATGACACAGGCCTTCCTTTGTCCTTTCCTTATCTATCTAGGATGCCTTTCTTCCCTTCTCTTTGTCCACATCTCAAGCTCAATTTTGGCTACCACATATTGATTCATTCTATTTATGTCTGAGTACATGGGAGATAGATACATAGACACCTTTGCCAAACCATTTTATTTTACAGATAATTGTGTTATAATCAATTCATTTTATTGCCTACAATTTTGCATTTAATAATGATTCTCACTTTGCTCTGAAGGGCACTTACGTGTATATGACTCTATCTACAAATTTCAAGAACAGGAAGTGTCTTCAATAGGGTGTTGCTTAATAATCTACATATAATATTTGCTAATAAATTGAACTTCTTTGATTAGGGTAAGAGGATGAAAGAGATAAAAAGTAAGAAATTATACTTGTTTTTAAATAAGAAACAAAGGTCTACCACTAATAGTGGAGATACAGGAAGAAGGAAACTGGGATGTCTCCATAACAGGGAAGACTCAGATAGGAGATGACAAGTGAGCTGAACCTTGCAGGATGGGCAGATCTCAGGAAATAGTCTGAGCAGACAGAAGGCATTTCTGCAATGTTATTTCCTACCTCTCTGTTTTACTAATAGTAATTGACTATAATACCAACCGAATTCTCTTAACTGCAATGTAACTATATCAACATTCCCAACAACCCATGTGATGTGACATTTGCAGCAAAAATAGCTTTGCTGCACAGTATACTGGTATACCAAGCACTGTGCAACGGAGGACTCTCCTAGCCTTCTGTCCTTATTTTTCTACTTATATAGCTTTTTCTAGTATCAGTATAATTTTAGCAAAAATCTACATTTTTAGCCCAGATTTCTCTTCTAACCCACTACCTCCAAGGATCCAATGACCTTTAGATTTCCATTTGAAATTCCCACAAGCACCTCACCTCACACCCAACTCTTATAAACTGCTCGTCTTTTCCTGTCCCTTCTCCCTGGCTTTCACTCTAAGTCATGGGTTAGGAGTTACGAAAAGGAAGCCAAAGATGAGAATGTACTTTACAAAACATGAAACAATAAAATAACTTTCCTGAACTAAAAACTTGCACATCAGACAATCTATGAACTTAAAATGCAAAATTCAATAGATTCCAGAACATTAACTGAGATAGACAACTATAACTGTAATAAAACTCAGGTCATTTTTGTCATCCCAAATCAAAACGCTCTACCTACCACCACCTCATAATCTCCTGCCCCGATCTAAGCAATTACTGAGCCACTTTCCATCCCCATAGACTTTCTCTCTCTGCAAAACATGAAATTTTCCTCCATGCATGTGCATTGTTCTTATAATTACTCAAGTAGAATGTCTTTGACAGATTCATATTTCTTAGCTCTCAATTTTACATGCTGATAAAATAAGACCTTAAAATTTCATTTGACATTCTGTCTGCAATCTCCAGATTAGGATAATTAATTTATATGGCTTTCCAAGCACTAACCATTTTGCATTTCAATGAGACTATTACAGAAAATAATTTGATAAATATGGTCTAGGCATGAGCTTTGTCTATCTGTGTGTTGACAGTAAATTGAAATCATGGTTTCAATGCTGACACAGATGCTATTAGTAAAAACATTAGGTACAAATCAGTCCCCTGAAAAGACTTTTATGCTGCATTTTAGATAGCAGAGCTGTATGTTTACAACGTATTTTACTAAACAGGAATAGCATCAAATACATTCAGAAGAGATGGTGACTGTTGTTGATGCTGACGATTCCCAACATTTGTCATGACTTCTGATGTTTTAAATGACTTTTCTTCCCCACATGAAGCAGTTCTTACAAGCTGTAAAGAGCACTCCAGATATGTGTTGACTCACAGAAAGAATGACTTGATTCTAAAGATTTTTAAAATTTATTTTTGAAACATTTTTATCTTTTAAATTAGCAGATAGAAAACTTATTCACCATATACAACATTTGTTGATATATGTAGATGTTTTGGAATAGTTAAATATAGCTAATTACCAAACACATCTCCTTACATAGTTAAGATTTTTGTGTAAAGTCTTTAAATTTTAAACCATGGGGTAACTTTTGGCCTGTGATGAGGAGACTGTTCAGAATCCTGATTTTAAATGCCTTATTAGAGAGCCTGAATTGGTGCTGGAAAGATAAAGTTAGGTTTATGAACAACTCAAGAGAGATTATTGGTGAATTAATATTAAGACCTTACATCATCTCCTTTTGCATTTGTGCTTCGAAAGCTGCCCTTAGGCCCTGAACTTCTCCGCTCTGATTATGAACAGTGAATATGTTCAGCGTGGAATGTTGAAAAAATTCTCACCAAACAAGTGCAGCAGTTTTATTCAGAACTAGCTAAAGGGCACAACACAGTTAAAGAGAAAATGAACCACACTCATTTGCTGTCATCAAAAATGAGGAAATGGCTTTAGGCAGTAGCTGAAGAGTCCTTTTGAACTTGAGAAGTTCACTGACTTGGCAATGAGGAGAATCTTGTTTGTCTTGCTCATTGTAAAGAACTATTTATCCTCAGATAATTCCAGTAAGAAAGACACAAGGGGAAAACCACAAATCTCATTTTTTTTCTAAGCATTTCTCATAAATATCATTTCCAAAATGTGGTCTTGACATTTTACATAGATCTTAATATGCACTGAATCTTTCCATTTAAAATAGATTATTTCTTTAACATAATAATGCAAATAAGATAAAAATACAATAATTTCATAATAAAATCAAAATGGAAAAAATGAGTCCCATTTTATGGCATGGCAACTAGGCTGTCATGGAACAAAAATTAGCACTTTAATATGCTTATTACACTAAAATTTTTAATGCAACTCTTCATATTAATCCAATTTAAAACCTAATGATTTATTAATCCTCTCTATTCCCACCTAAATAAACCACCATAACCTTTCATCTGGGTACATGAATGTCTCAGCCACCCAAAGAGCTGATCTGTACCTAACAGCCTGGACATTTATTTTTGAACAACTTCAGATCTTTTCCTCATGTGCTCACATGCTTTTACTGGTTTTGCATCTCGCTCACCCCTGAAATGGATGGAACCAACCTGGCCCCTGTCCCTGTGCGGCTCCTTTCTGCCTCACTTCCCTTTCTGAACTCTGCTTCAGCTGCTCTGGTCTCCCTGCTGCTTTGAGAAAAAAATCAGGCTTTCAGCCTCTCAGGATCTTTGTGCTCATTCTCCTCCCTACCTACAGTATCTCATGGTACCCGAACCCTCACCGGCAGCACTCCGCCCAGACAACTCTCACTGTCTCAGTGGTCCTTCTAGGACCAGAACATCTGAAAGAACAACCCGCTTTTCCTACCATCTATAGGAAGGCAGACTTTCCAACACGGGAAAGGGGGTTAGAGGAAGGGGAAGCCCTGAAGATGAGGGGTGCAGGGGGAGGGAGGATTACAAATGAACAAGATGTGATATACACACAGCAACTCCCCCAAATAAATGTAGCTATGATGTATTACCAATACCTGCTACTTAAAATATTTTAAACAAGCAACCAAATTAAACAGCAACTCTCCCTTTCCCCCAAGCACTTTCATTTTTTTTCAAGTCCTCTATCTTTTCTTTTTTCTTCAGTAAAATTCACTGTCTGGCACTTTCTGTGCTTACTTGCTTTTAATATTTTTTATTTACTTTTTTTATGTTTATACTCAGTCGAAAATAAAATACATAAAGAAAAGATTTCTGTTTTTTCACTGTTCTACTCCTAGGACCTAAAACATTTCCTGGAGCATAGTGAACACTCAATATATTTGAGCAATGGATAGGCTAAAACCAACAGTAAGAAACAGGCTACATGGAAATTCATGATACTAAATTAATACAGCCCAGAATGATGTAGTTTTGACTGATCTACTAATATTTTTCCATTTACTTCCAGAGATAAATATATTGCTGGGTATGGGGGGAAGGTACCAAGGTGTAACTAAACACAAAGAGCATAAGAATCCTATTAAATTCACAATTATTCACTGTCCATTTGGTATAGTTCTATGAATTTTAACAAATGTATAGATTCATGAAAAATACAGTACATAAGTTTCACTGCCCCCCAAGATCTTCCTCATGTCCTCCCTTTATTCTCAGGTTCTCCTGCCACTCTTTTTGCCCTGGAAAGCATTTATTTGTCCTCCATCAATCCAGTTTTTTATTTTGTTTAGGTTGGTTTGATTTTTTAAGAATGGCATATAATCATATATTACTCAACTTTTGGACTTTTTTCTACTTAATTTAATGCCTTTGAGTGTCAACCACGTTGCTGCATGATCATTTTTCTTCAGTACCGAGCAATATTCCATTGTGTGCATAAACACCTCGCCCAATGAAACACCTCGCCCTTTTGCTGATGCTAATTTGAGAAATTATGGAAACAGCTGGTATAAATATTCACAGCCAGGTTTTGGTGTAAGCGTAGGATTTCAATGCTCTACAGTGAAAATATAGGAGTGGAATTACTGAGTGACAGACCAATACAAATTTAACTCAGTAAGGGACTTCTAAATGATTTTGCAGAGATGAGCAGCACTTCACATTCCTAACAGCAACATGCAGGCTGCTTCAGATCTTCACCAGCACTTGGTGTTGCTAGTGACTTTTATTGAAGCTGTTTTAGTGTGTGCATCAGTGAATCACTATGACCTCATTTGCATTCTCCAGTGACTAGTGATGCTGAACATCATTAGCTTTGCTTTGGTCCAAATATCCAGGTACGTAAAGTCTGGTAATGTTTTCCCATCATTTTAAATTGAATTTTCTTAGTCTTGGTTTTTAAGAGTCACTTTTATCATTCTGTATGGAAGTGCCAGTCAGATATATGATTAGTGTGTATTTTCTTTTAGTTGGTAATGTGACTCTTCATTCTCTTAAGCAATTCTTGTCAAGGATTCAAAGGTAATGTAGTGGGAAAAGATAGTCTTTCCCCAACATGGTTCTGGAATAATTGAGATCCATATATGAAAAGAGTAATTCATATACCTCACCATACACAAAAATTAATTTTGAATAGATTATAGAGCTGTTTGAAAACTGTAAAACTTCTTCAAGGGTACATGGGACAAAATCTTTGCGATTTTCATTTAGACAAAGATGTCTTAGATGCAACACTAAAAACACACTCCATGCAGAGAAAAATGTGATAACCTGGACTTCATAAACATTTTAGAAGTCTGCTAATCCAAAGACACTGGGCAAGGAGCTAAAAGCCGAGAAGCTGGAAAGAAGCAGAAGATACAGCAGGGAAATAGGAGTGGAGAGTAGGACCCAGGATTGGATGCGCTGGGAGCCGAGCAAAACAACTGTGTCAAGGAAGAAGTGACCAGCTGAGTCAGACCTGCTAATGGGCATCGTTTTATTTGAGATTGGGAATGAGGTCCTAGCTGTAGTCACCAGCGTCTTCCCAGGCTTGATTCAGCTTTCTGCCACTCAAGAGTTACAGACCCGCCCAGTCCATCTTCTGGAGAGCTGGACTTGATCTTGTTGTCCTAGGCTTTCTACGCAGCGTGTGAGGACTGGGTTTTGGCCTCTGAGCACGTATGCATCAATCACTATTATGTCTAAATTCATTCATTGAGTCATGTACTAATTACTGAGGGATTTCTCTGTGCCTCGCCTTGAGTATACAACAGTGATTTAGACAGGCCCGCTGCCTGCTTCTCTTGTGTTCACGAGTGATGGGCCTTGTCCCTCACCATATGGAAGGTAAAGAATAGGGATGATGGCAAATACTCATCAGCCATCTGTTAAATCCACCAGGGTTCCCCGTATCACAAAAAGACAATGACCAGTTCATCACCGGCCCTATCCAGGGACTATGCTTGGAATTATTTTGTTGTCATTGGCAGCGATATTCTGTCCATTAGAAACTCATACTGTAGATGTGAGCCTCGGTATAGTGAACACTGGATGTCTGAACACTTTCTTTTGCTTCTATGTGTGTGTGTGTGTGGGGGGGTGCGTGTGTGAATTTCTTATCTTTCTCAAGTTAAAGTTGCAACATGCCTTAATTCTATTCTTAGTTCCCAAGTATCTCATTTTTTGATTCCTATTTATAATAAATAAGCTAAATATAAACTTAAGAGGTAACAAAAATATTAACCATGATTAACCAGGGTGAATCTGCCACATACTGTATATAGAGTTTGTATAACCTAAATGTTTGAGCCAGGGATATAGCTCAGTGCCTGTCTGATAAGTGTGAGGTTGTGAGTTCGATTCCCAATACCTAAAACTAAATAAATTAATAAATGTTTGCAGGTTTGGCTTGCTCCAGGAAATTAAGAACTTAAAAAAATTGGTGAACAATGATACATAAAGATTAGAGTTTGAGGCCAGCCTAGACTTTATGGTAAGTTGGTATCTCAAAAATAAATAAAAATAAAAATTGGCACTAGAGATGAAAAAAATATTTTTGAACAATATTAACTTATATCCTATTACTATAAAGGTGACTCTATTAGATTTTTAATAAAGAAATGGTACATTTTTCATGGATGAGAGAGAATATAAGATTGTGAAAAGCACAGATTGTGTATGTAAACCCTTGTGTATGTAAACCCTTCTAGTTCATCTGTCTAGCAACTGGGTTAACTTGAGTAAGTGATTTGACCTCTTTCTGCCTCCATTTTCTTTTTTTTAAAATATTTTGTAGAAAGAATATTTATTTTTTTATAATTTTATTTATATTTTTTTGCTTACTTTAAATGTCATTATGTATGTTAAATAAATTAATACATACAATATATGTGTGTCTACACAAAATATGTGGAGAGAGTGAAGAAGGAAATGAATTAAAGCAAGAGAGTACACTCAAATGCCTGGACCTTGGAGTTAGACTTTTGGGGTGCATCTTGGTTTTGCTACTTAGCATCTGTATGACCTCGGGCAGTTTAACCCACTCATTCCTCCAGGAAAGCAGAACTCATATTTAGAGTATACATTCTTCATGAGATTGCTGTGAGATAGAGCAGGAAAGACAACTGTGCATGCAATGAATTCTCATTTTAATTTTATGACAGATTGTGATATTTTTGCAAAAATATAAATGAAATCTAGATTTGGGGCTATGAACCAAATAAACAGAGCCCAATCATTATTTACATTGTATTCAAAAACCGAAATAAGAAACAAAGGGAAACAATGGAATGCCATAAATTAAGTACCCTGATTCTAATAATTCAAAATGAGCTTTGAACCTTGAAGAATTTTCCAGCAATAGTTAAGTTCAACAAGAATAGCAAATATATATATGCTGTCTGAATGGTTTTAAATTTATCAAAGTGAATGGTGCTTGTCAGGGTCTGATTCACTTGCCGTTAGATAGATTTACCTATTAGAGAGAGGATGCTAAATCCATCAGCACTTTTGAACTGGTAGCTATTTCAGTTCATACATTTGAGGAAGATATCCAGATGGCTGTGTAGTGGGCTGAAAAGAGGTAGCTATTAGTAAGGAGGTAGAAAAAATGTACTGTTTTTGAAGCTCTGGGATGAGCTTGCCTGAGAAACCACGGAAGTCTGTCTACAAACAGTTGCCAAGCTGCCAAACAAAAAGTGCAAAGGCCAGGACCATTGAACATTTACAGAACCGGATTACGAGTGCTACATGTTCCATGAGTAACAACCACCACAACAAAGGACAATCTAATGTGTAAAGAGCATGGAAAGGGCTGTTACAACCGCATTAGTCCTTTCTGTGACACCTGCTTATCTTGATGATATCTGTCAAAAGGGTACCACCTTCTCAACTGATGCAGCACCAGATTCCAGGAGGTACCTCAGTATTTTTAAATCAAAATCCTTGACCTACTTGGGCTCATCTAAACCTCATTTCATTATAACAGAAAGAAAGATAATGCTTTTTTCTGTGTTAATTTCTATGCCAGTGTTTTTTATATACCTACTATAAAACTAGTAAGTTGAGAGGCAGATAGGCTAAGGTTTCAGTTTAAACAAAGATCTTTTGAAAGAAAAAAGTCTACTTCGATTAGTAAATGGACAATAGAGGAGTATGAGGAAGTGTTTACATTAAGGAAGTTAAGATTTTTTTAAACCACACATAGAAGTTTCCTGTGACACCATGGCAACCTTTCTTCTCAAAACACCATTTAGCAATGATTATAGGATGTGATTGTGCCTCAGATAATTTGTTTTCACACTCAAAATTCAACTGAACATAAAGAAAATCACAGTCTTCAACTCTGATGGAAACAGTTGCATGCTAACCTGGGCAGTCATTATCTTGAATGTAATTTAAGGGAGTAAAAGGTTTTATTCAAGTAGAAATTTTAAAATAAGTCTAAATGCGATAAAAAAAATCTGTATTTACTAACCAAAAATAAAAGACAGGGGTTTTTGTTTAAATATAAACTCATAGAAGTATGAATCTCAATCAACTTCTACCATTCAAGATGCAAAAAAAATATTTCATGGGCATGGTGAATTATTTCCAAAATATTCATTTTTCATTCCAAAACAATGTCACATCAGTAACTCAGGTGTCATTTATTTAACCAATTCTAGTGCAACGTACTAAAGATAAAGATAAATTGAGTTCAAAGTGGGAAATAAGCAGACCAATGTAGCTTTATAGCCAAAGTGAAAAAGCAAATGTCCAGTCCTAACAAAACATGGATGTTTCTGGGCCTTCACAAACTTTTGAACTCCCCCTCAGCTTGCCAAATTTAGTTAAATTTTCATTAAAATGTAAATTTGACTTATTTTAGAATGAACAGGAGAATTAACCCAATCACTTTGAAGCAGACAGAAAGTATTGTGTGTAACATTTTGTTAGGTCTGTATCGCTAGGGAACAGATATTGTTCTGCCCTATGAGTTCATCTAGCCTATCCATTATATTTCCTGGTGGTGTTATGCAGCGGTCTGACAGAAAATTCTTAATACTTGCAGTGGAAAGGTCACGGAGTTACGGGGTTAGCAACGTTAGACTCATAGCTAATCATCTTTAGAAGTGTATGTGAAAAGTAAGAGAAACAGAAAGTTTGTATACTGCAAAAATAAAGTTTTTGCTCTCTTAACATCTTTTGAGCTGAAAGGTAACCTGCGAGATGTAGAAGTAAACTGTCTGCAAAACTGCATTTGGGTGAAACACCTTGGTTATATTAGCAGAATTCTGTGTTAAGGTAGTGTAAGAGAGGATATGAGTGTGCACAAATATTTTTGTTAGAAGCAGCAAAACCTGCCAACAATATGAATCCCACGCTTGAATTTCACACCATCTGACCAACTCTTCCTTTCCCAGGCACTGAGAAATATTTCCTATCAGTCCAGTAGAGACTTCCTTACCAAGAAAGAGCTTTGTAAGGGCTACAAAAGGAAAATTTTAATCTTTTAAAAAAAATCAGTGAAATGAATTGTACTGGACCATGAGCATTAGTAGCAATATTTTTCTAGAATCCAGGAATAAGATGTTAAAATTCAGTTTTGTTTTCAAGTGATTCTGATTCTCAATCTCAAAAGAATGTAATGGATTTTGAGAAGAATAGAGACAATTCAACCTGTGGCATTTGCTCCAAGGAACAGTGCTTGCATCTGTGTTCGCAGAAATAACACATTGTACATTTTCAATCAGTGGTCAAGTAGAATAGTTGTTCCAGGCTTACTGGTTTATTTGTTTTCGGGGAATAAATATTCTAACACCTCTAAATAATTAGGCAATAAAAAAGGTAATAAAACCATAGCATATTGTTACAGAAGAAAGTGAAATTAATAATACCAGCAAAGTTTGAAAAAGTATGCTTAGAATTGATTAAAAATATCTACTAATTGCATCCCAAGTATAATTAAAGGAAATCTTATCATTTCAAATGCACTTATTAGAAAATTGGGAAGTGTCAAACCTGGCATTGTAGTTCAGTGGTAGAGTACTTGTCTCACTGTGCAAGGTTAAATCTCTCCAGGACTATCTGAAATAAAGAAAGAAAATTAATTAGAAAGATTCAAAATAAACTAGGCATGGTGGCACACACCTATAATCCTGGCAGTCAAAAGGCTGTGACAAGAGGATTGCTATGAATTTGAGACCTGGATTCAAAAGCAGACTGAAATGCATAGTGAGACCCTGTCTCAAAAACAAACACACAAATAAACAAGCAAAAGAAAAGATTCAAAATAAAAGGTTCTAAGCAATCAATCCAATAGTCTAAAAAATATAAATCTAAGAAAGAGATAAAGGAAGTATGGTAAATATGCTGGGTATGGTGGAGTACTTCTGTAATTCCAACAATGGGGAGACTGAGGCAGAAAGATCACAATATTGAGGTCTATTTCAACTAAACAAATAGTTTAAGATCAGCTTGAACTACACGGCAAAACTGTGTGTGTGTGTGTGTGTGTGTGTGTGTGTGTGTGTATTTGTGTGCATATACAATGAATGAAAAATGAATAACTTTCATGATTTGAAAATAGAACCACTCACTAAAATGTATATAACATAAATCAGCCTTTGAAAATTATGATAAAAATGTGGCACAAATTTATAAAAGTAAGAAACAGAAAACACTATGTAGGACATTTAAAACTCACTAAAATTATCCATAAAAAAGAACCGAAAAACCTAAATAGATGAAAATTTTTTAAAAATTCAAGCATGGTGGCACACACCTGTCATCTCACTGTAATCCCAGCACTCTGAGAGGCTGAAGCAGAAGATCAGAAATTTGCATCCAGGCTGAGCAGTTCAGAGATATAGTGAGATGCTGTCTCAAAATAAAAAACACAGAAAGGGCTGGGGTTGCAGCTCAGAGCAAACGCCCTTGGGTCAATCTCTAGTACTACCAAAAAGTAAAAAATAAAAAGTAGTCAGCATTCAAATTGCAATAAAACTATAATTTGTCCTCTTCCAACACCTAACAAAAGCTTAAGGCTCAGATTATAGTTTTAAGAAAACTTGACATATAAAATTTATCTTAAAACAGGCTGACTATGGTTATAAAATATTTCAATAAAGCAACACATTGAACCAGGAATTTACTATAAAACTAATACAGCAAAACCAAGTGAAGATTTGGCTTGGGAATGTAGATTTAGCTCTGTATCGGAAATCTTTCAATGGAATTCCCCCCATTAATGCATTAAAGGAAGAGAAGCTAGTTAATCAGCTTACTCAAATTTCAAAACAGTATCCTAAGAAAATTAAACATGTTCACAGCAATAATAAATACAGTTTCACAATGAAAATCCTACTTCTCCTTCATAAAAAAGGAAGGGACTTCCTTGACTCTTTAAATGGATCTATTTGAGAGCAGCAGTATCCTGAATGGTGAAATTAGGGACAAGCCATTGACAGGAGGGAGACAATTGTTCAACCCTGAGCTCAAGTGCTTGAACAGTGTAATAAGACAAGAAAACATCTCCAACATTAGAAAGGGAAAATCAACCTGTCACAATTGTTGGGTAATAAAATAAAAATTATCACATAAGCTCAAATCAATACAACTTAAAATTAATAAAGGGATTCAACTGAGATGCCCCAATAAACTTCGGCTTTTATTCATATTAGTAACAACCAAGTAGAAAGCAAAATACAACACGAAGTCTATCATACTAGCCATACTCATATCAAATATTTAGAAATAGTCCTAATAAGATTTTTCAGAGGGGCACTAAAAATTCAAATAGGAATATCACTCTGTTCATCAATAGAAAGGCTCAGTACGTTTTTTAAAATAGTACTGTGGATCAATCCCAAGACCTTTACACTAAACTATATCTCTAGTCTCTTTAAAAAAAATTTTTTTTTGTCTTTTTCCTTTTTATCGGTACCAGGGATCAAACTCACAACTGCCTGCTTGCAAGGCAAGTGCTTATGCCACTGAGCTAAATCCCCATCCCCTTCTTTTAAAATTTTGAAACAGGTTCTTACTAAGTTGCCCAAGCCAGACCTGTTACAGCCGCACAGAACACTGAGGGAACAAGAAAGCTCTTGCCTGACTGAAGTTTCAGAATATATATATACATATATATGTGTGTATATATATATATATAGTGTATATATATTCAGTATATATTATATATATATACTATACATTATATATATATATATTCAGTATATATAGTATATATTCTATATCTATTGTATATATACTATGTATACACAATATATATAGTATATAATAGTATAGTGTATATACATATACTATATAAAATATATGCTTTATAGTATATATATATCTGTTGTCTTCAAAATAATCTATAAATCTAGATTATTAATAAAGATGGGAGGTTATCTTATTGAACCTGTTCTAAAATTCATAAGAAAGGGAATTTGTAAAAAAAATAAAGTGAATTTACTAAAGAAAACAAAGAAAAAGTGACTCCTTCTAATACACATTTGTCTTAGCTTTCCCACTGCTAGACATAATATCTGACACTCACAGTCTAAGGAGAAGAGATCTAATTGGTCCATATTTTATTCCAAGATTGGTGGATCCAAGGCAGGGGACAGACATGAAGATGCAAAGCTGCTCAATTCATGGCAGCCAGGAAGCACAGCAGGGGAACAGTGACAAACAGGAACAGATTCCTAGGTCAGTCTCCATTACAAAAAGATAAATAAATAAGCAGAATTTTAAAATCCCAGTGCTTCCAAGCATGCAGGAAAATAAGATTGTTTCACCTTATACTGGAAGACAGTTTGGCAATATGTTTACATGGTCCTTAGGAAGTATTCATATATTTTGTGCCAATAATTCTATCAGAAGTTTATTACAAGAAAATAATTGTGGATATGAACACAAATACTCACAAAACCTGGCATAATTTAGAGCAACCAAAATATTACAAACTAAGCTAATGTTAGAGATGTGATATGGAGTAATGATAATAAGCAGAGGTTCAAAATTAGACTAAGTTTATACCCTGTCCACTACTTAGTAGCTGCGTGATCTTGAGCAAATTACCAACTCTGTCCTTGTTTAATTTTCACACATACAAAATAAATAACAATAGAACAACTCTTAAAGGGAAATTAAAGACTAAGTAAGTTAAAATATATTAAATGCCTCAAAAAATAACTAAAATATAGTAAATGGTCAATAAATATTAGATAATACTATTAACATTCAGGAGCAGCAGGACAATATAAACAGTCAACGAAAGCAAGCTGAGGATAAATACTTAAGTAAAATACTGCCACGTTCTGATAAAATTAGTAATCTACAAAGTAAGTTACATAACAGGGGCCACCTCAGCACCTCGCTCTGACTTAGCACACTCAAGATGTGGGCTCAATACTCCCCAACAAGCAAGTGAATCAATGATTTACAGAAAAAGAAGTGCAACTGGCCAGTAAATGTATTCAAAAATATTTCACGTTATGTTTTTTGAACACTGTGCATTGGAACAACAACAAAAAGGCCAGATAAAATGCAGTGTGCAACAGGGGTTTGAGGATGGGTACATTCCTAGTCAACTATGTACAAGACAAGAACTTGGGAAATTAATTTTATTGAGTACCTATTGCGACAAAATATCTGTAACATGTTCAGAATTTCTTTACACTTTCTTTGGAGACATTTGCCTAGGTGCCAAGAGACTGTGCAGGTTTTGGCTGCACCTCTGTCTCTCAATAGCAAAGAATTTGGAAATGAACTAAATGTCTACACAGAGAGTAGTCAATAGAGGACTGTGGTGTGGGATATATAACACAACAATTGAAAGAGGATGTTTTGGTCTCATGGTAGGTACATTGTACCATTTCTGTAAAACAGAATGACTAAACAACATTATGTATTTTCTTTGTTATTATTTTTATAAATATGTAGAACAGAGCCTAGAGAGTTTCAGATTTATCTGATGAGAATGACTACCTTTATAAAGAATATTTGGTTTAGGGTTAGTATTAAAGTGAATTGATATTTTTCAATGCTTGGGAATTTTTCTGCCATTATTTCTGTGAACAGGTTTTTTTTTAATGCCATTTGCACTATCTCCTGCATTCTCATCAACACCAACCAATCTTACATTGTTCTTTGTATCACATGGTAGAAGTTGGTAGAAATTCAGCACTAGAACAGAACATTAAAAGTTGTTAAAGAAAAGAAACCAATCACCTATAAAGGAAAGCCCATCAGAATCACAGTAGACTTCTCAATACAAACTCTTAAGTCAAGGAGAGTTTGGAACAAAGTATTTCAAGCCCTGAAAGCAAACAACTTCCAACCCAGATTGATGTGCCCTGCAAAACTGTCTTTCGAGATAAATGGAGAAATGTTGGGAGCCACGGCCGAGCCCGGTCGCCTTACTTGGCGGACGTGAGGCCTGTAGGAAAGAGCAAAGCCTGAGCTAGATTACCCCTCCCATCGAGTGTGCTAAGATGGCGCTTATCTCCTGCTTCCTGCTTGGTAAACAACCCGCCCTGTAAGATCTCCTGCTTCCTGCTTGGTAAACAACCCGCCCTGTAAGATAGTCTGCCTAGCAACAACTGATGTTAGCCCGCATCGCGCGCTTTGAACTGATTGGCCACTGTAACCCTATAAAAGTGAGTGCCTCTCCCGCCACGAAAGAAGCAGAAGAAGCACGCAAGGAGCCGCGGGGAGCGGACCAACAGAGGCTTCGGCCGGGAGGATTCCCGGGGCAGGCTGTACGGAGAAGGAAAATAAAAGAAAAGGTTGTCCACTGCCAGACTTTGTTGTGTGTCCTTCCTGCCGGCCGGGAGTGACACCGACATCTGGTGGCCCGTACGGGGACTGATCACCCCCGAGACGTGGCAGTGGACAACGCTCCAACGCAGAGCTGCAAGACAGGTGAGTAGAGGATAAACCTGGGCCCTGGGTGGCGCGCACCTACAGGGTTTGTAGACTCCTCTCAGGCTCACGCGTAAGTGGCGGATTCCTTGGGCCTCACGCGGTGAGTAACATATTAAAAAATGGGAAACATGCTAGGTAGCGGCACTAAGAGTGAGGGTGGTTGCGGGGAAAGCTCTCAAGAGCTTACAAAAATACGCAGGGTATTTGAGCAGGCCCAGTCAGGGAGCTCCCGAGAGGGGTCCGTCAAGGGGAACAAAGATGCTAAGGAGGAGGACGGGGCTCAAGCCTCGGAGTCGTCTGACTCCGAGGACAAGGGAAGGTTGAATGGTGAGGAGGCCAAAGAGACCAGCTGTCAGGGGCCTAAGTCGCTTGATGGGGAGACGCAAGGCTCTTTCGCTGCGTTGCGCCGCGAATTGCGCTCCGCTCAGCTAGGCTTACGAAAAAGCAGAGAGCTTCTGAGCGCCCCCTGGCAGGGGAGGGAGACAGAACCTTCTGCTCCGCCCTGGAACTCGTTCCCGGAAGCGGTCCCTCGCCGCGATGCCGCCGCATGGGAACTCCCCCCTCTTCCGTCAGTACAGGAAATAACGCACAGGCCGCCATTTTCTGTTCAGCCACGGCCACCATCTTACGATGCTCCGCCACCGGCGGGACGTTATTTCCACAGACAGCTGTGGCATGGGGGTCGTGTGTCTAATGAAGACCACCCGTTCCCAGGGATAGATAGCGGCCCCTATGGGATATATCCTGTACAGATGGCCATGGCTCAGGGACGTAATGTGTGGGAACCCTTTGAAATAAAGCAGATTAGAGAACTTAAAAATGCAGTTACAACCTTTGGGCCGACTGCGCCTTACACCATTGCCATGCTGGAGAACCTGTCTTCTGGGCCCCTCACCCCCGCGGACTGGACTCAGCTGGCAAAGGCGTGTCTGCCCTTGGGTAGTTACCTGGATTGGCGAGCCTGGTACGCCGAGTTCGCTGCCGAACAGGCGGAAAGAAACGCTAACCGAGGGAACCGGGGATGGAATAGAGACATGCTTATGGGGGAAGGCCAACACGCTGATGATCAGACTCAGTTCCCTGGTGCAGTTTATGAGCAGATCAATACCATTGGGCTTCGCGCCTGGAAGCAGGTGAGTGGTGCCGGAACGGCATCCTTGTGCCTTTCTAAAATAGTCCAGGGCACAACAGAGCCATTCGTTGATTTTGTGGCTCGGATGCAAGATGCCGCCGATAAGATCTTTTCCGATAGGGAAGTGGCTCAACCGCTGGTTAGGCAGTTGATTTTCGAACAATGCACAAAGGAATGTAAGGCAGCAATAGCCCCACATAAGAATAAGGATCTTAACGCCTGGATCAGAATATGCAGAGAAATAGGGGGGCCGCTTTCTAATTCGGGAGTTGCAGCTCTTCTGGCTGCGGCAGTGCAACAAAGGGGACCTCGCGGGCCTAGAGAGGAACATAAAGCCAAGGGGTGCTTCAGCTGCGGAGACCCAGGTCAGAACAGACACCATAAGGTCTTCACCACCCACATAAGAGCACATACATCCCTGCCAAGGCCTATGGCACAGGGGAATGCGGCTGCTGACACTGCCACTCGCCCGTTATGGATTTTTACCTTACTAACACCAATCGAGCGAGCCCATGCCTTCCATGATAAGTTTCATGTCAATGCCAGGACACTAGCAAACCATTTCCATGTTCCCAGAGCAGATGCACGAGATATCGTGCGACTATGTGACTCCTGTGCCACATACAAACCTGCCATACCGATGGGAGTAAACCCTCGAGGTTTGATCCCTGGTGATGTTTGGCAGATGGACATCACACATATACAGGAATTTGGGACTCTTAAATATGTTCATGTTTCCACAGACACCTGTTCTCACGTCATATTTGCAACAGCAGAAACAGGTGAAAAAGTGTCTAATGTGATCAATCATTGCCTGGCGGCTTGGGCCGCATGGGGCAAACCAAAAATATTAAAAACTGATAATGGACCAGCCTATATAGGCAAAGCCTTCAATGAGTTCTGCAAAATGATGGAGGTTCAATTAAAACATGGTATCCCATACAATCCCCAAGGTCAAGGAATCATTGAGAGGGCTCATAGAAGCCTCAAAGAAATTTTACAAAAACAAAAAGGGGGAGTAGGCCAAGGCCTGGCCCCAAAGGCACGATTATCCATGGCACTATTCACACACAATTTTTTAAATTTAAATAATGATAATTGCTCCCCAGCTATGGAGCACTGCAACCCTTCCTCCAACCATAAAGGGTGGGTTAAATGGAAAGATGTCCTAACAGGACAATGGATGGGCCCGGATCCGGTAATCAGCTGGAGCCGAGGCGCGGTTTGTGTTTTCCCACACTAACCGGGACGAGAACCACTGTGGGTACCGGAGAGACTGACACGGGCAACAAAGCCCTCGATTGAAGATCAGACCTGCCCTACCGGAGATCCATCACAGACCAACCAACAAGATGAATAGAAATAGCGGTAGCCCAAAATGGACAAAAAGATCCTCAGGCATATGCATGGCTCGCTCGCCTAGCCTACGACCGAGTCTAGGGGCGGTGAGCTTCCCACACTCCTCCTCTAAAAAATTATGACATAGCTGGGTAGGAGAGTCAATGACGGGTAAGAGCGTACTCCCCCGGTGCGACTCAACCTAAGCCAGGCCCTACCCCATCCTGCACGTAAGCCGCTGGACTGTTAGATGCTGCCCAGGTCTAAATTTCTCTCCGAGGGGATTTCTTTACGGAGAGGAAATGAGTGCAAGCTTATGTGCATCCAGGTTCCGTCCAGTTTGTGCCTGGCCCTAGAAAAAGGACGAGGGCCTCAGGGCCTTGGCAGACCATGGGACGGCCAACCAGGGTCTAAGCCAAGGACCTACGGTGGGCCTACGCATAGGGCATAAGCCTCTGCACCCAGTCCAGGAAGGGCTACGATGCGCACATTCATAAAAAATAAAAAAGGGGGAGATGTTGGGAGCCGCGGCCGAGCCCGGTCGCCTTACTTGGCGGACGTGAGGCCTGTAGGAAAGAGCAAAGCCTGAGCTAGATTACCCCTCCCATCGAGTGTGCTAAGATGGCGCTTATCTCTTGCTTCCTGCTTGGTAAACAACCCGCCCTGTAAGATCTCCTGCTTCCTGCTTGGTAAACAACCCGCCCTGTAAGATAGTCTGCCTAGCAACAACTGATGTTAGCCCGCATCGCGCGCTTTGAACTGATTGGCCACTGTAACCCTATAAAAGTGAGTGCCTCTCCCGCCACGAAAGAAGCAGAAGAAGCACGCAAGGAGCCGCGGGGAGCGGACCAACAGAGGCTTCGGCCGGGAGGATTCCCGGGGCAGGCTGTACGGAGAAGGAAAATAAAAGAAAAGGTTGTCCACTGCCAGACTTTGTTGTGTGTCCTTCCTGCCGGCCGGGAGTGACACCGACAGAGAAAAATTTCATTGACCTTGCTTGCAACATTCAAATGTTAAATGAAAAGGCTGTATGTATTAGCATTCTCTTTCCTAATACATAATACCTAACACTCATGATTTAAAGAAGGAAAAGTTTAATTTGGCCATGATTTCAGGGTTTCAGTCCATCGTCAACTGGCACCAAAGCAGAAATGTCATGGTAGAAGAGTGTGTGGAATAAACATTCCCAGTTCACTGCACCCAATGAAGCAGAGCAGAGGAACAGCACCCAGAGGAACAGGAAAGGGGCTGAGTATAGTATTCTAGGCCACGGCTCCAGGACCCATCCAGACACAGCCAGGAGCTCGCTTTTACTAATCTGCGGAGCACTTCTTAATCTAAAGAAGTTGACGTATCAGGGCTAAAATGGTCACAATGAATAAAAACAAATAAGTGATAAGTAGGTTGATTGTCAGTAACGAAAATAAACATTAGGGGAAAACACTGATTGGTCCGCTATGAAATGTCCACAAAAGAAGTGACAAACATGAAGCACACAGTGTGGTACTATAAGTCAAACAGCTGTCTGATTTGACAACAATAAAGGAAGAGTGAGTTTGTATTACCAGTGCAACTGGAATCCCACAGAATCAAGGCAGGTATAACCTACTCCATATTTTAGTAAAGTGAATTATTTCCAAATATTTGAAAGGATAAATTATTTCATTTAGAAATGGCTAACTGAAATAAGTGTAATTTAGATTACACATCCAAATGTTTAAACCATGCTATTTCTGTATTATTGCCTGGGGCAAACTCTATCCAAAATCTTCTTTGTAGTTTAAATATATAATGTTAATCTACAGTTCATATTTTTTCAAGTGTGTAAGTGCCTAAATCAATTCTAGGATTTTTTCTGCTCAAAAATATTCAAAAGTTAGCCACGCAGGATTTCAGCAAGAGCTGTACTAGTCCAAGGTCACTGGATTGGCCCTAAGAAAACAGTGTTCCTAAAATAAACACATGGTGCAATCTTGCACACAATTTTAGTACTCCATGCTTTTATCTTTTAAACTGTGGTTGGTCATTTTATGTATGCTTTAACTCTAATAAGACTCCTGTTTTAATCTCCCTACTTTCTGACACAAAGACAAACAGAGATGGCTATCATCAAAAAATCATCCAATCACAAATTCTGGCAGGGCTGTGGGGATAAAAGAATCCTTCTCCACTGATGGTGAGAGAATCCTTCTCCACTGATGGTGAGAGTGTAGACTGGTATAACCACTGTGGAAATCAGTGTGGAGCTACCTCAAAAAAAACCAGGACTGGAGGACCCATACAAAGCAGCTATTCCCCTTCTGGGTATTTTTCCAGAACTGAAAACATCATACCATATGATGTATGTGCACCCATGTTTATTGCAGAACAATTTGTAATAGCTAAATCTTGGAAACAATCCAAATGTACATCAACTTAGGAATGGATGAAAAAGATGTGGTATTTTTGAACAATGAAGTACTACTCAGCCAGAAAGAATAAACTTGCTACTTTTATAGGTAAATGGATGCAAATAGAGACCATACTTATAAGTAAAATCAGATTTGCATGTGTAAACATTGTATTGTCTCCCTACTGTAAAAACCTGCAAGAGTAATATGATCCAAAATGTGCAGTAGATATTGTGAAAAGGAAAGAAACTGCTCAAAAGGAAAGAACAACTTGGAGGGGGGAAAGGAGAAAAGAAAGAAGATATATACATATATATACACACATACAACAACTAAGATAATTATATTACTCTTTCTATTAATTTGTTGAAAGGAACAGCTAGTGCTATATTGCTTGGTCAGTTTTGCATGCCTATGGCTGGCAATCTGAGCAAATATTTTGAAGATAATATGCAATATAATAATCTTTGTTAATTTCCTATCATCTTGTTGGAAATTCTGTATTATTTTTACTTTTCTCTTTAAAATTAAAAAAAAGGCAAATAGAAAAATAAAAAATAATTTTTATTTGTATCATATTTTATTAAAATTGATATCAGTGAGTATTTTTAAAAGGTAGTTACTACTGCTGGATTTAGTGAGAAGAGTCTTCTTAAGTACTGTGGATGAGAGAGCAGTTTGACCATGTGTCTAGAACCTTCACAATTATTCAAAAATTTTCTGTTACTGGGATGTATATTAAGAACCAGTAACTAAAAACCATTACCATCCTATGATGTTTGTTGTATACTACAGACCAATGAAAAGTCCAGTAATAAGGTATCTTTAATTAAATAAACCATGAAACAGACATGTATGATAGGTTATCATTTACTCAGTAACATGTTTCTCAGAATTAATTCATGCTGTGAGGAGATGTTTTTATTTGGTGACAGAGACAAGATACAGAATTGTATTCATAACTAGAAAGCATATGCAGGCATAGATATTGTATACACATATAATACAAATTCCTTTATTTATGTTCATATGTGTATTCGGAAGGGAAGAAATAATTGTAAAGTGACTCCTGTGTTAAAAGTAACATGTTTTAGCCAGATGCGGTGGTGGTGTAGGCCAGTGACCCCAGCATTCTAGGGGCTGAGGGAGGTGGGAACCCAACCTGGGCAAATTAGTGATTTGGTGTAATCCTGTCCAAAGAAAGAAAGTCAGAAGGAAAGAAAAAAGAGAAAGAAAGATTAACTTTACAAAGCCATTGTCCATCCTTCAACCTAACACATTCTTGGACATTATTATTACTATCGTGTGAACTCTCATTATTGTGTAAAGTGAAAAATAAAAGAAAAATCAAGAGTAGTCTAATCATCATTACGGCAAATTTCCCATCTTGGGTTCCCAGCAGAAGTTTCTTTAGATCAGCCTGTTATTACTTGATTGGATGTGGGTAGAATCCTCTTATTTAAACCTTGGCCACTGACGAGCCTTTATTTGCAAAGTTTTTTTCTTGTGGTTGGCATCGGAGGAGGTTACGAATATTCTGAGCTTCTGAAACTCAGCCCGTCTGTCACTGCCCCAGCGAAGGTGGTTTTGAAGTCTGTGAGTTCTGTCTGGTCTTGAAAAACAGATTGTAACCTACCCGCCTAAATCTGAGAGTTGGAAGGCAAGACAGAAGGAAGAGAGCCAAATTTGATGTTGATAGTTATGAAAAACCTGTTATCAAATGAGTGAATGAGCCAGGAATGTCCCGCCATGATCCTGGCATCAGTGTGGGCTCAGCTGGGACCTGAATCATGACCATCAATTCTGCTGTTACCACTGTCAGCTCCGCTGCAGCATCTGTCTACCAGAACAGGGCTAAGGTCTCAACAGTCCCCCTTTCTTCCAAAGCGAGTCAGGAACTTATCTCTTAATGATGCAATATTGGAAGTCAAAACTTCTCTGTTCAAATTGTTTAGATCACTACCTTATTTTCTGAACAATTGTACCTGTTAAACATGCTCATTTCCATCTGAATTCAACACTGCTACACCTCTGCTGCTGTGTGTGCGTACACGCACGTGTGTGTAAACTGAATCTGTTGCCCCCTTTAACCTCATTTCACAAAGACTCAATAACCACAAACATTTTTTTTAAAAATATGCTTCTGGAATAAACAGTAACATTACCATAAGATTTTGGGATTGTGAATGAATTTTATTTTAAATTTCTTTTTTCCAACAATTTTTATAATGAGTAGTGTTTTGCTTCTCCTAAAAAGACACATCAAGTCATATAAAACCACATAAATCTTGGATCGTGTTTGAGCATTGTCTATGTTATTTGAACTACATTTGAACCACATCAAAAAATTTACTGAAACAAAAAAATGTATTTAAAATGAGAAAAAAATCCAAACTGAGAAGTGTTGGTGATTGGCCTCTTTCTGATTAATTTTTTTAAACTCTGCTTTTTATAATAAAGTTTTTGCCGAGTTCTGAGCTGTGGTTTACAAGGTTCCTCTTAGCAAACCTCTGATTCAGCCTTCAGTCTCAGCTTTTTCTTCTCCCCCAACTCACTCCATCCCTCCACCAAAAGTTCCTTTCTCACCAGAGCTCAGGCCAGGATTGCTTTCTCTAAAAATTGCCGTTTTTCAGTTTGACTGGCTTTGTGTGGTCTTTCAAAGTGTCTATTCTGTTCTAATTGTCCTAGATTAGAAGCAGAGAGTGAAGTCACCTTTATCTTCCCAGAATAGTTGATCACATCACCTGTTCATTCCTTCCACAGCAGCCATAAAATCTTAATTGTTTGTCTCTACTTGGTTATTTTCTGCGATCTTACACCAGTAGGTCAGAGCTGTGTAGAGGATGGGGTTTTCTAGAACACTTCCTGGTACATGAGAATATTCAGTGTAATTTTACAGACTGAATGATTAACTGGATTCTATATCATTTTTCGACCTTGCTGGTTTTCTTGTGGCATGGCTTCTAACATGTTGTCCTGTTTGGCAATGATTAATTGACATTTCAATGATATCAAATAAATGTCAACCCTTGCTTTTATTCCATGTGACAATCAACAATGCTTTCATTGAAGAAAAAAGTAGGGACTGTGTTCTTTTCATATAATTACAAATTTGTGCATACAATGATATTTCAAATTCTAGCTGGAATGGAATTGAAAGTCCTGAATATTATGAATAAAGCTACATCTGTACAATGTCCAATCTGATTTTACAAACTAAGTATGTTTGGAAAGATTGTGGAGACTATGAAGTGATTTTAGAGGCTCATACCATAAATATCTTAGAACTGGTCTCAAAAACTGACCCCCTAAAACCACTAAATTTTATTACATTTCCCACTCTACCAAATGTGTAGCATATGCTTAATCTTAAAAGATTCGAGTAGTAATAAGAGCAAGCATTATATAAAGTACTTTATAAAGCATTATATAAAGTACTTACTGAGTTCCAGGTACTGTGTTCTAAATGCTTTCTGAATATCTAATCCTTGTGCAACCCTAGAGAAGCAGTTTTTACTATCATCTTTATTTTACAAATAAGGAAACCAAAGCATAGAGAAAGCACATAGATAGCAAGAAAGTCTTCACAGCACCTATCTATGCTTCCTTTGTTAATTTCACTGACTTATTTCAGAAAATGAGTTTTTTTCTTCCCTAGGAAGATTGTTAATATGGTTTGAATGTGTCCTCCAAAGTTCAAGCATTGGAAATTCACTACAAGACATAACAGTGTGGAAAGGCCAGGCCTTTGTGATTAGGACAACAGGTTGTGTTGTTTTTGACGCACTGGTTTTGTTAAATAAGCAAGTTCGGTGTTACCTTGTTTTCTTTCATCAATGTGATATCTTCCATGGGTTATGATGCAGCAAGAAGGTCCTTAAGACTCCTGATGGACTTTCCAGCCTCCAGAACTGTGAGCCAAGTAGATTTGTGTTCATTATCAATTTGCTAGCCTGGGATATTCTATTATAGCATCTCTAAATGGATTAAGTCATCCCAGCCACAAGGCTAGATAAAGCCAGGATTTAAGCACAGTCTGGCTTTAGAAGAGCTCACCTAATTCCTTGTGCTGTAGTGTTTGTCTAAAATACCTGTAATGGATGAGACATTTAGATAAGCTGAGTTTGTTATCATTTACACACAGACAGCTATGACACAAATTAAAGGATACTGGAATTTGATTCAAAAATTTTGAGATAAAATTCTTAGCTTTGTCTCTGAAACTATTTCTAATATTGCTAGTTTCTTTGAGTTTAAAATGGAGATACAAATCTTTAATTATTGTGTCTTTGTGAGCATTAACTAACTAAATGATTCAAGCATGTTGCTGAAAACCTTAAAGAACTTTGTGAATACTCACAGTGTAAGTAGTGGTGGCCTATTTACAGATCTCTTTATTTCCTCTAAAATAATGGAGCTCATGAGGTATTTAAGTAAGGATATCAAATACTCAGCATGTTAATAACAAATCAGAAGTAGGGATTCTCCTACTATATTTTATATTCAATTATTCAACAAATTTATCGGATGTGGTAAATGGTAAAGAGCAGCAAGAGGAGATATGGTCACTGCTCTTAGAAGTCTTTGGTAGAAGAGGAAGTAGGATATATATCACCAAAATCAGAGAGAATCATGGCATGTGCTGTGGGGGAGGAAAAAGATCTATGAATTCAGAGAAAGCAGTTCTGAGGGAAAGAAATCAGGAAAAAAGGCTTTCAATTTATGAATAGCAGCATTTAAAAGGAAAAATATGTACTAGGAAATCAGATTCTAAGTGATTCAGTTTCGGATTTTCATTAAACAACTAATCTTTTAACATACTATTTGATAAATAAAGGAAGGAAAGTGGTTCTTGAACTCAGGGCTTAGGAGTTTGGGGAAGAATTAATTTGGCTCTGTCTCTACAATACCACTAAGCCAAAACACACATAAACTAGCAACTAACTAACAACTGTGCTCTATAATGATCATATAAAAATGAATAAGTAAATACAAAATCCTATATGAATATTCACAAGGAAGCATTAAATTCTACCTATGGAAGGCAGAGGAAGAATCAGGTAATATTACAAAAGAAGATCGGTGAGCAGAGTCTTGAATGAAGGCTAAGCAAACAATTTCTGAGTAGACAGAGGAGGAAGGAAATACGGCCGAAGGAAAGGAGATAACATGACCTTGCATTTTGGATGTTTCTCCTATCTTGTTTTAGAGAATCATGAAATTGGGAACCTTGTCGAGCAAAGGGGTAATTTTCAACGCTGTAAATTTTCTTTAAAAAAACAAAAATGATCTCTCCTGTGTCTTTCTAACTGTATTTTTAAAACATCAGTAGACTTGGCACCAAGAACTTCTACATTGTCACTTATCTCATGAGCAGTTGAACTGACTCAGCCTCACACGCTAATCCATTTCCTCCGAGGATGTCCCCTGAGGCAGACACTTGAGTGGTGCATTGAAGTAGAGGAGGAGTAGGTTTTAAGTGGTGCGAGGTGAGGATAGGGGAAAACTCTGAAGTTTAAAACTGGCGTCATTTAAATTCCAAACACATACAACTGTAGATATAATAATGAACTCACCTCATTGTACCATCATGCATAGTATTTTAAAATAAACTTGAGGCAACATTTCTTCATCCATAGATATGCTAATAGATACTCTAAAAGTAAAAAGACTCATATCAAAAATACAATCAAGTATCTTCAAAATATAAGAACTTGAACCAGTTAATTTTGGAACACATTTGAGCCTGAGAACATAGTTTTGTTTGGTTGATGTGCTGAGAGACATTTGGCATGGTGATGAAAGAGTTTGGTGACACTCACATAATGGAGACACCAATACTATCACAGATAATGTTGCCAAGACTTTAAAAGGAGGTAAATAATTGAAAAGTGAGTCGCTAGGGAGCACTTGAGTATAGGCCATCGTCATAGTAAAGGCAAGAAGATCTAGGACAGCTGGAGTAATCAAGACGTATATTTGTGAGCAGAATGAGATCTAGGCTTGGTGTTGAAGGGGGCAGAATTTAAGTAGGTGGGGAGAGAGAATTCACGTGAAGGAAATAGTATGAATGATTGCATGGGGTTTGAGTGGTACAAAGATTCACCTCACAGGAAGGAAGGCAGTGGTGGCAAATAACTTCTCAAAGGTGAAAGAGCTTGCAAAATACAAGCAAGAGCTCAGGACTTGAATTTCATTCACCATTTTAGTAACTATTGATTGGGTGTGTACAATGTGCCAGACTTCATGCTGGGGGATTTACAGACACAGAGACCTTTCAGACAGGCTTCTGCTCTGAGTAATGGGCAAAACTACCAAAATCATTATGCTTTTTTCAATAAACCTTTATGGAACATATTCTGTGGACCAAGTACCATGCTGCAGATATCATGGAAACTTGTAAGTCTCAAGAAGCTATTGATTCTTTCAAAGAGTTTTGGTTGGGATGCTCCCATCATGATAAATATTTTCAGGAGTTATTTTTCTTTCTGTACATAGAATGTACTAAAGGACAGTCTGAGCCAAGAAGACAAAGAAAGCAATTAATCTTAAAAGAAGATAACAGCAATATGTATGAAAATAAAGGGATTTTATAGCAGACATAGTAGTGGAAAAATAGAAAACCTGAAGGTGGGCGTGTTTCAGGTGTGAGGTTGTATCACTTCTCTTTTCAGGTGTCTGAAAATTTACTATGACTAACACTGAGATGTACAGATATCACCTTTCTTGAATGTTTAGAAAAATTTAGCTTAAACGTGGAAATGTCCTGAAACATCTTGCTGGGAACATCACATTTCTTTGTCAAAAGGGGACTTCCCCTTTGCTGATATCTTACTGTTCCTCCTCAAATATGAGTGGCATCTTAATAAAGAAATTACAGGGGGATTTTGCTGCAATCTTAAGTCCAGTGGAGCATTCATGTTTATTAAATGATTGACCAAATTGACCAAAGACCTTATGTTCTTTAAAGTGTTTACATGGACTCACCAAACATTGCACAAATAAAAAAAAACAACTGGTAAGTTATTTCCAAGGCTGGAAACAAAAATCCTCAAATGATTCACTGATGATTCAGATTTCTGTGTATGGCTTCTACTCTATTTGTTGCCAAGGGAACTCAGGACTGACTTCCTACCACACCACAACTATAAAAAGTACCAGCAAAAGCCACAAAATAATAACTTCTCTACTTTTCTCTTTTATTAAAAATGGCTAACGGACCAAATGTCAGCTACAGAAGATTTAGGTTTTTTCTCAGAGCCATGAAATATTGAGAGATCACATCATTCAGTGCTTTTACCTCTACAGTTTACCGCATGCAGGACATTTTATATTCAGTACCTAAGATGCTAACATGGTTTTTTCTTCATACAATATACTTTTGCAGTGATATCAATGGCCTGAAAAAACAGTGTTGACCTCAAGTCAGGGTAAGGACCCATCGTACCACATATGGCTCCACACAAAATTCAAAAAGCACTTGCCTGCATCACTAAATTGTGACAAGGGAAGCATTTGAGGTTTTTCTGATTGTTCCAAGAACTGTAAATGGAACCGACGTAAATGCTTGTTTCTTAGGCAATTGCTACAGAGCCTTTGCAACGGGCTTGTCAACTAAGAGCTATGAGATAAGAGCTCACTCCATCCGCTGTTTCTTTCTTGCAGGATGGAACCCAAGCCTCTGAGAAGTCCCCTTCTCTAAGAGTGAAGATAAAGGACGCTAGTGAAAGAGGAGTCTTATTTTGAAACAAGATTTATCAGTGCACTTCTTATGTAAGATCCTAGGTAACAGCAGTATGTGGCTTTCTGTAAAGGAAGCCAGAGATAGTGTGGGGAGCTGTGACTTTATGTCAGTGACTTAGACCTGGCCCAGCAAAAGCTATTTGAACTGGATTGAGAGTTCTAAAGCAGGAGCCACATGCACGAAAATGGAGAAGCCAGGGCACGCTAAGGAGGCTAAAATAGAAGTGGCACAATGGAGCCTGCTACAAGAGAAAAATCAGGGAATGAATAAAATCCAGGCTGAGATGTAATTAGGGAGCATAGCAGTGTCTTTGAACAAGCATCTGATACCAAGTTGTTTTTGCATAGTATACTACCAAGTAATCTTGATGTAAAGTCATTTGCACATTGAAACATTTGTACACTGAAATATTTATATATTGCACATTTGTACAATGAAAATAACCTCTATTCTCTCATATTGGTGAAAATAGTCTGCAAAAAAGAAGAAAAAGAATTCATGTATGGCAGGCAAAGGTGGAATTTCTACTTGGAGTTCCCACCCAATTGCCGAACAGTGGGCCTCGAAAAAGCCTGGGTTTTCACAAAGCTGGAGTCTAACAGAAAACCCAATTAAGGGTGAGGGATGGAACAAAGGTTTCAGGAAATGCATCTTACCTGTGTAGTGCTACTAAACACTGCCAAATGGCTTTCTGTTCTCAAGTAGGGTCTGCCTCACTGTTAGCAGTTGGCTTCTGGAGCATCTTCTTACTGGATGTTTCACGACCAACATTCTTGCATATGTGACAGTTAAGACTCAGGAGGTCTCAGAGAGATGGTAAAGATCTAGCTGGGATCTCAGTTTTAGAACATGATGGCTTGCTTTTCCTTGCTCCTGCATGATTTCTTCTGCTGGAAGTTCAGTCAGTGACAATGGGGTAGCCCAAAACAGCACATTGCACCCCGCAGATGGCATCAGTGGTGCATAAGCAGGAAGCCCAGTAGCATCAGAAGAACTAAGTCAACGTTGGTAATTTTGTACAGACTCGGAAAAACAAACTGTCACTGGAGCTAAAGCCCATAAAAGTTGGCCAGAAATGATTAGCACAACCTAAACCAGACACTTCCCTGCTAACAGAGGATCTGGAAATAGAACTGAGGATCTCCTAAAACATTAACTAAAATGTCCCAAATGTGACCATTTTTCAAGAACCAGGAAAACCTGAACAAAGAAAGACAAGAAACTGAGACTAACAACAAGATAATTTCAATGTTAGAGTATCTGGCAAGATTTTTAAAGAAGCTGTCATAAAGTCTTATCACAAATCAGTTATAAATTCTCTTGAAATAGACAAAAATAGAAAATATTAGCACAAAAATAGAAAATATTAGTGCAGAAATAGAAGCTATGGGGGAGACCTGAGTTAGCTCCAATAACACCATTCTCAGACTGACTTCCGTAACTCTGGTTGTATTTCAGTTCTTCCTCATTAGACATGATATCAACAGTTCAGGGTAGGAACAGCTCTGAGACAAACACAAGTATGTAGAGGCTCTTAAGTTTCCTTAAATCTAATCTGTATTTCACCCTGATTCTATCTTCCCCAATTTGCCTGAGTAAATGTAACTCTCCAGGACAGGTCAGTGGTTCACCAGCCCTGGGCTATGTCATTCTTTTAGGGATTGTCTAATCCAGTCTGATATGTCACCGTCAACATTATCACCTCAACACTGAGGTTGCAGAAGGCAGGCCGTCCTTCTGTAGGAAGCTCCGGGCTTTACTGTCTTCAAGCCAGTATCTAGTTTCAAGATAGATAGTGTATCTTTGTATCACTTATACCAGATAGAAGCAGAAATGACAGTTGACAGCTGATGGTCAAGATTTAGAGTTTAAAAAGGCTACCTTGAATGTCTATCCCAAACTCTAATTCTGCTTGCAGTGGGTGAAGTGGGCTTTATTCTTAGAACATTTTAAATTCACATCTGTTATACAACAAATATCCAGAACCGACAGGTAGACACCCAAGAATATTAGCAGGATTTCCAAGCACTAGCAAATGCATCTTGCCCAGAGAGATCTCTGGGATAAGACATTTTCAACCTTGCAAATGTATTTACAAATGATCAAGGCAAAATGAGTAATGAGACCTGCCTCTCTAGATTGGTAGGATTACGTGAGGTAGCATGTTAGTTATGATGATGAAACCAGAGAAAGGATGCTATTTTACAAGACTTGGGAGTAAAGGAGCATAACCTCCCAAAATAGCCAGAAAAGTCTGAGCTAAAGGGGTATTAGACAGAACTCGTCACATGCGAGTGGAGAAGAAAGTATCTGCTTTAAAGTTTCTTTCTCTTTGAAGTAGTAGATGTTTAAAACTGAGTTATTGCGTTTGAACTTATGATTCTAATCAAACCTCTTTAAATTTTTGTTATAATTTTTGAATTCAACATTTAAGCTGCCTCGTTTGATTAAGTTCAGTGTGAGGAAACTTCTCCTTACAAAGATTTTTCTTTGATAAACAATGTGACTCTTATACTGGCCTATAATCATGTGTTTACCAAGATAGATAAAGTCTCCAAGAGTCTGCATTTAGAGATGACTTTCAAGAGTGCAAAGTGTGCTCTTCCTGGCACTTCACATAAAGGCAGAATGGCAATTTACCTGGATGGCTCAGTGTGTAAACCATTTTCCTCTTATTCCTTCATGGTTTACTGTCTTCACTTCCCCTCTCTGAAGTCCACTAGTAGCTAAAGAATATTAATAACCAGATATTTTTTCAGTTAGTGGATTTTCCACTTTCACAGGAAACTTGCATCTCAGCACAATTTCAAAATGACTCCTTGAGGGGATTCATTTCTGATATTTGAAGGTAGGTGCCTGTGAAATTTGAAATCTGAAATATTACAGATTCAATTTTGGCAATAAATATTTCCCTATAATAGTTTACATACAGTAAGCATGAAATAAAATGATTTAGGAATGAAATGTATAGTTCTAAGTACACAAGAATACTAAAATTTTAAACGTTATGTTAAATTTATAGGCACATTCTTTGCTTGCTAGAAACATCTATTATTAGCTGGAATGGTTAAGATTATTTAAGTGGAGAGAGAATGAATTTTGGTTGTGTTTCAGTTTGCTGTGTGACATTGAGCAAGTTACTTAGTCTCTTTAAATCTAAGTGGTTTTGAAGAGAATTAGACATGAAATATATTGAGCATGACAACTTTAACTAATGGTTATTAATAATGGAAACCTAATTAAAACATCCAGATTTTTTTTTTGTCTTTTTGAGTCAGGGTCGCAGTAGGCAGTTCAGGCTGGCTTTGAACTCACTGTGTAGTCCAGGCTGGTCTCAAACTGCAATGATCCTCCTGCCTCAGCCTCCTAAGTGCTGGAATTATAGGCGCATGCCACCACCCAGGTCCAAACCTGTTTTCAAAACTACTTCTTGAACCTATTTGAGAGTTTGTTGAGGTACTTTATTTTGAAGTATATTTATATATTCTTGATGTTATCCAAGTATTGCATAGTTATGAAATATAATGGAACAATGATTAAAAATATGAGACAGAGAACACTATATTAATTTTAAAACCAAAGAGTTTCTTTTCTGGCTATATTTTGTCATTAATGTTTACTTTTACTGCATTACAGTCAGAAACTATAGACAACAGGATATTATGCTTCTTGGAACATATTAAAGCTTTCTTTGATTGTAAATATGCATGCTATCAGGAAAGTGATGTCCCTGAAGAATTACTATAAATTCATTGGGGAATTTGAAACATAATATTGGGAAGTAGTACTAACAACTGACTAGTTCCTGGAGCAGTTTCCAAAGGTGCAGACATGTTCCTGTCCTAGTTTCCATTGGTTGCTTCTTTTTCTGGGTCTTGTCCTCAGGTGATCTCTTTGACAACAGGTGGTTGGAAGGATCCTGCTATCTCACTCACTTAAAAACAAGACATGAAATCTGAAAGCACTTGTGCTGGCCTTTCTGCCGCATCGGACCCTGACTTCCTGCCATCCCCAGCTGCCTGTTATCTTCTCACCAGCAATCTCTGTCCTTCGTACTCATGTCAGTTCAAGGGGCCTTCCTTCCTCCTGTCACCCTTTGGGGCTCTATCTACGGGGCTGAGTTTGGGAGGAGGCCTGCATCCTCCTGTTAAGAACGGAAAGGCTTGAAATCTTGACCCAGATGATTTTTCCCAGAGGCTACACCAGTCCTTGTGAGAAAGCCTGCTGATCTTCTGAGAAAAATTCTATGAGAAGTTTTGAGTTATAATCTTCCTGTTAAAGAACCATTTACTCTCAGGATATTTTATGCGAATTGTAAAGATGTTTAAAATAACCCCTCAAAATTATTGGGAAATAAGTTAAAAGATTTTAAAACTCAATCTGTTTAATTCTCTTCAGGCCTAGTGACCTTGCCACCTGTAGGATGCAGAGTAGTTTTTTAAGCACACGTTGAAATACGTTCTGTGGAAAAGCAAACTGGGGTGATCATGACCTGGGGGTGCTGGAGGGGAGAGGGAGGAGAAATGATAGGTCGAGTCGGGGTAATCTCAGAGGAATAGCTACGTGATGTTGGAATGCACAGCACTGGTTCAATATATGTGTGTGTTACTGACCACGACCACTGCTCTGATAAGCAGGATCGTGGTAACCACATGAAGTGGCTAACCAGGCACAAAAGCACAAACACACTGTGACACTGCTTATGGAAGGGATCTAAAATAGCCACCCTCACAGAAGTAGAGAGTAGCATGGTGGTTGCCAGGAGCTAAGACTTAGCAGCACTATATAACATATTCTAACCTGTAGTTAGAATAGTGCACTGGATACATAAAAGCCTGCTAATATGTTAGAGCGGATGCTGAGCGCTTACCACAAATTAGTAATAAACTGCGGGAGGTGATGAATGTAGAGTGCGGTGATGATCTCACGGGTGTATGCTAACCTCTAAATTTATTAAATCAAGGGCTTTAAGTATATGTAGTTCTTTGTACATAGTGTACATATGTATCAGGCATAGCTCAATAAAGTATTTATTTTTTTAAATAGAGAAGGCTAAAATGGTTAGATCAAAAGAGGGTAAATTTCCTCCATCCCTTTGTTAATAGGAAACATGCACTCCTAGTAACATAGGAGAATGTTCAAAGTAGAAAACGAAAAGAGATGGAAGGTTAGAGGCTGATTACTGTTGTGTCCAGTGATGGCTGAGACATGCGCTACAGTTCTGTAAGGTGTAACAAGATGGCAAAGCCTTGCAGCAGGTAAGTTAGCGTAAATACTAGGAATAAAGCTTTGAGGACGTCAGTTACCTAACTGTGGGAGGCCATCGAGTAGACAAAACTTTCAACATTGACTACTTTATTTTAAAATCAGATTTTATAAGGATTAATAAGACTCATTTAATAAATGTAATAATACGTCACACAAATATTCACTAAGTCTCTTGCACAAACACTGTCATGGCATCTACAAGGTCAGAGTTTAAAGACTGAAGGAGAAATTTTATATAATTTAGAAGGAATACTAATAGGCCCAAACTGTATTAAACCGTTCCCATTAGTCTTTGCAGCTCAGATTCTGACCGTAGTGCTTTCCAAAGAAGAGCACTGAGCTAAGAAGTCCACAGGTTTGCTAAGCTCCTGGATCAGAATGGATTATTGGGCTTCCATAAGAATGTCAATGATCCTGTCAAGGGGGAGGTTCTGAGTTTGATTCTCAACAACAACAACAACAAAAGGAATGCCAGTGATGCTTTCCAAATTGTACCAAATGAGAAAGCCGAATGCTTATAAATGTACATGCATGTATAGATATGTTAATACAAAACTAATTTTACAATATTGTAACCCTATCATGAATGCTATCTGAAAATTCATTATTTTCATCTGAGACATTGTGAGCAGTTCTTTCCAGATAGATACAAACCATGGCCACGCCTAATTTTATTTGCCACCATTACTGAAAATGTAAGTTGTACATAGTCTTTCAACTGATTTTTAAGAAATGTTCGGACATAGCTGTCATGATTTGCCTCAGTCAAGTTTCTGGTAGTGGAAATGCTGAGGCAAATGTTTCTAGATCTGGAAACCTTTTGTAAATTCCCTTTCAGAACGGTTGCATCAACCAGGGGTCTCATCAGCACCACACACTTTTAAAGTGCTCCTTGTAAGTATCTACATATTTTGTAATACCATCTAGCTAATCTCGTGATAATTCTCTGTAGCCTGGTAGAAAGAATTTCTTTGCCTGTTAATGAAAATGCTATGATTATGACATTTCCAGAAGTCAATAATCAAATTAATTATGTAATCTCACGTTGTACAAGAGGAGCCAATTCATTATAACCTTTCAGAAGGCTCTCAGAACTCTTAGGATACATTTCTGGTTGGTTTTTTTCTTTTCCAGAGGATAAATTATGAAAATTATTAAAAGCCAGTAGATCTCTGGAATTGTTTTCAGGTTTGTTTACATATGACAGGCAGATGTCATAGGTCACCATATCAGATTAACACTTGCAATGAATCAAAAGTCACGTAAGAGAATTGAAAGAAATAAAAAATAAAAATACTATCTTCAGGGCTAAAGTATAAGTACTGTCTTGGCAACACTATATTTCTAGATGTGTGAGCTGCATCACAAGACTTTTAAAAATTTAGGAGTATGTTAATTGTGACTGTAGATTCTTAAAATCAGAAATTGCTCTAAAACTATTTAGCTTCAAAGATATTCAGATCCTTTATAGTTTTTTGCCTTTGGTATGAGAAATGCAAAAGAAGAAGAATCAGAAAACCCAGTCATTCACAATTAAGTTCTTCTATGCATACTATATTACTTGGAGAAGAGGGAGGTAGGACTGTAACAATACTTTCAATGATACCTCTTCACATTGTATGTGATTCTTCTCATGTAATCATATTATAACTGCACTATAAACTATAGTCCATCCCTCTCCCCTTTTGTAGATATTACTGCTGATACTGAGTTGTGTCCTGTACAGCTCCCACTTAAATTACTTTAAAAAACAGCTGTTAAGATATAATTCATAAAGACTATGCATTTTGTGATTCTTAGTATACTTACAGAGTTGTGTAAATACTATAGCAATCAATTTTAGGATACTTTTTATCTAAGAAAAAACCCTCTATCTAACATAACATAGCAGTAGCTACATTTTTTGCATGGCACTAACTCAAAACCCATCCCTAGGCTACCTCTATCTACAGTTTATCCCTTTGAATTTGCTAGTTTGTACATTTCATTATAAATGAAATTATATTTAGCCTTTGTAACTGTTTTCTTTCACTTCACACAATATTTTCAAGGTTCATTCATGCCATGTATCCATCACATTTTGTTTATCTCATTATGAATTCATGCAGAATTGTGAGGATTTTACTGTTTGACTAGTGTAAATACTGCTGCTAATGATATTCATAAGCATGTTTTTGTGTGGGCATGGTTTCTTTTATATCATGTATCTGTCTAGGACATAATTCCTGGGTCATAAGGTAACTGAATATTTAACATTTAATGAACTAACATTTTCCTAATGTAACTGGACCCTTCTATATTCTCACCAAGTCTGAGGGTGAGATTTTTATCACCAGTTACTGCCTACTCTTTTGATTATGGCCATCCTAATGGTTACTGGTATCTCATTGTGGTCTCTTTGCATTTGCTTGAAAGCTAATGATATGTAATCTTGTGTTTGTTTACCATTTGTGTGTCTTCTCTAGGGAAAATATTTTTTCAGATTCTTTGTCCATCTTTAAAATTTAGTTGTCTTTGCTATTATTAAAAAGGAAGATTTTCATATATATTCTAAAGGTAAGTTTCTTATGATTTGCAAAACTTTTTCCAGTTCTGTGTGTTACCCTTCACCTTCTGGATAATGTCCTTGGTCTATGCTAATTTTTATTTATGTGTGCTGCTAACATCACTTCTTAAAAAGGCTGTTTCTCCATTGAAGCATCTTGACATCTTGTTTCTCAACTCTTAACTCTTCCTGTCCATTTGTTTTCATGATTTTATTATTACTTATATTTGTAAATTTCTTGGGTTTACTGATAATGAGTTACACATAAGACAAAGTGCTAAGTTTGTAACGAGTATTTAAATAGTTCACTGATCGATCTTGATTGATTGGTTGATCAAAAGGATTGAAAATGCCACGGGGCTAAATGAAAAAAGCCAGGAAATATTAGAAAGGTAAAGGAGTAAATTTCGGTTTTCCTTATGATATCTCAGCTAACAATTTTGAGAATCCTGAAATACTTAAGTAATATTTGGAAAATATTTCAAATTAATAATCTATGTCACTTCTAAATCACTACATTCAAATATACAACTGTAATAGACTTAATATTTGCCATTTTGAAAAATTCTTTTAGTTCTAAATTTCCTTTATCAACTTTTTTCACTTGAATTCTTTTTAATATAATATATAGAATTAATTATGCTTTCCTATATTATACTCTTATTTTGTATGTTCACTAATTAAATAGCCAATTGAAAGTTTATACTGATTAAGTATCACATTAAGCCAAATAAACTGCCTATAAACATCAGTCCAAATAAAAAAACTAGTTGAAAACAGTCTATCTCTTTTTTCCTGTTAAATACATCTTTTCAGACATTATATTCCTGTTGCCAAATTCAGAGAATTTGAGCAGTAGAGAAAATACAAAAAACAAAACAAAACAGGCTTCCGCCTGACCTACAAACATGAAACCTTTAAAAAAAAAGTTCTGTTTTTCTGCCATTAAATGATTATTAAGTTAATCTAATCTAAGACTTATTTTTTAGTTAAGGTTTGCAAATAAGTCTCTAAAAATGCAAATTATATAATTGGCTATTGGATTTTTCCTGTCCTTTTCCTTCATCTTATTAATCTTGCAAGAAATGTCATATATGTCTTTCACAACATTAAATTTAAGTGGAGATGTTCCCGAGTAAAAAGAACAAAACTCCACAGAAGGATTTAACAGGATTGTTACGGAAAGATTTTGCAGGAAGATTGAAAAATTGAGATTTCTATTTTGTTATTTTTACTAGGTGATTATGAAAGTTAAAACTTTGGTTTTAATTCTTACATAACATTTTTAAAGGTTAAAAATATGCAAAATTGCCTTTCTGCAAAATTTTACAGGTTAAAAAATCACAAGTACAGAAACATACTGTATAGTTATAAGTCCAGATGTAAAGCCTGAATTGGTGTAGTTATAATTTCTACTTATAAATTATATTTTGCTTCTTTAAAAAAATTATCTGTAGAGGCAAATGAGCAAATTATACTGAGATATTTGACCTATATTAGGAAATATAAATAAAAATAAAATCAATGGCATAAATATTTGTGAGTTTTATTTAAAAATAGATTTGCAATGCATCACATAATTCTTTGGTTAACAATAATTCAGCTGCCTTTTCAAGCAGATTAAGTGTATCAAGTAACATCAACATCAGAGCAAAGCCAGAAGCTGATGAAGATCTTCTCCAGGGTAACTGAACCTTCTAGATAGCAGACATAACAGTGGGATTTAGGAAAGATTAAACTCTTTGTACTTTGCCAAAAGCAATAATTAAAACAAATGGAATTTGCTTATATAAACAGTCATCATTTCTTTTCAACAAAAAAGTTTGTCATTTACTAGTGTCAAAGGGCTAATCTTCTAAGAAGACTGAATTTGTACCATTTCCTTATTTATTTTTTTTAAAGGAAGATTCCTAAAATAACAATCAAGAGGAGCTACACTATGTAGCTACACTGTGTATAGCGACAGTAGTGCACTCCAGCTACTGCCAAACTCCTGGAAGCTTCAGTGCAGGCAGCTTCAACCTACTGCTGGCTTCTAAGTCTCTAACCATGAGTAGGATTTATCAGCTTGTTCTAGTATTTCTGTACCAATTTTAAGGCTTTAGAAGAATAGTGAATATGCTGTCATCTTTAAAAGAAAATCCCTGTTTTTAATGTAAAGAAATAAAAAAGACCAATGAAGGTTTTTAAAAATTATAGTTGTTAATTTTTGAAGTGGGACACTCCCCTCTCTTTTTGTACTGGGAATCGAACTCAAGACCTCACCCATTCCGGGCAGGCACAGTGCTGCTAAGCTTTACCCCTGGCCCTGACACTGCCTGCTTAATTGACAGCAGAAACTTGTCTTAGGCCCTGGATATCTAGAAATTAGAAAGATTTTCATCCCAGATGTTATGATGACTGTAAGCTCCAAGACATAGACTCTAAGTGATATTGGAGAGGAGAGGAAAAATATTGACTCTAATATGAAACATAGGTTACCTTTTTTTGATTTTACTTTATTTTATATTTTTTGTCTTTTTCGAGACAAGGTCTCATTATGCAGTTCAGGCTGGGCTTGAGCTCACTTTAAAGCCCAGGATGGTCTCCAACTCACCGCAATCTTTTTACCTCTGCCTCCCAAGTGCTGGGACAGTGTGCGCCACCACATCCAGTTTGAAACATAGGTGATTAAGGGATAAGGAAGAGTTCAATGTATCATATGTGGCAAATTTCAAAATAAAGTTGATACTGTATTTAATTTATTTGGTGGTAGGAAGAAATCAAGGCTCAATAAGTTTTATGGTTTCCTTGAAAACCAATATTAGTAACTTAAAAAGTCATAATAGAGTCTGTTGTTTAACTTCTAGGCAAATGTTTTTCTCCTTCCTTTTCCAAATATATGTTAAAACATTTGAAAGAATAACTTGCAGTAAACAGTACAGGCAGTCTTCATATGCAAGAAGATGTATTCAATTTCACATCTTGAGATATTGATGTATCAATTGCTTTCCAAAGAGACTCACAAAAACCCAGAAGAACAACAACATATAGTGTTGGGAAGACTAGGTGAAACAGTAGGTTTTTTCATGCATTATTGGTCAAATTCTAATATGGCACAAGCTCTACAGAGAATTTAATAGACCTAATACATGGATACATTTATACTTTAAGCCAGCAATACCTCTATCAGTCTATTTTACAAACATGCCCACAGATGTTTAAAAAGATATATGACTAAAATTGTAAGTTTTCCTCCTATTTCAAAAAATAAACTAGAAAGAATCCAATATAGAATGACCTGAACAAATTAAAGTGTCAGTCATTTGACAGAGTAAAATACAACACTAAATAAGAATCAGGAACATCTCTGTACTAGTACTCAGAGATTTTTTTGAAAAGATAGTGTCTAATGAACACAGCACATACACAGCATAATATAAATGGTACTGTCTTCTGTACAATAAAGAGAGAAATGTGTATGCTGAAAAAGAACATTGGAAAGATGAATAAAAAACTAATAGAAATGAGTAATTACAGAGCACAAAAAGGAGGAATCAAGTGTAAAGGCCAGGAAATGCATCTCTACATTCATTTTCAAATTAAAGATTTGACTTTCATTCCATGCACTGCTCTTTATTAAAAAAGATTTTTTAAAAACCCAGAATTTTAAAAATTGGAAACCTATCAAAGTAATTTATTATTTGATAGCATAATTACAAAGAGAAAGGATTTTACACCACAGGCGTTTGTGCATCTTTAAGGAACTTTCTGTAGGAAGAAAAAGAATTATAAAAATGAAATATTCATTATTAGTTATCATTATCAGTGATGGTGTTACCACTTTACAGAATCTTAGGAAGCTTTATTCTTAAGGATCAACAAAGTCAATAAAAATGCCTTTAAAAATGGAATACAATTTAGAGATTAAGCTACGTAGGCAGTGAAAGAACTAAGGATCCAAGAAAAGTTGGTGAGGTAACTTAGACTTCAGGGATGACAGGAAACTGTCCTGCTCTTAGGGCAGAGGGACAAAAAGCAAAGATGCCAAAGTTCAGAAGACCGGGTCACTTGTTGGCAGCTGAAACCAAACAGCCTGTTCTGGAGAACCGGAAAGAGAAGGGAGAAGCAGCCAAGCCTGCAGGGCTAAGAGTGGCTAACAGGGTCCACCAAGGTGACAGAGGACAGGTACCACGTGCCTTCCTACTTGATCTGGGGACAGACAGAGTATATACACTCTAGTATATAGAGGGGGTTCATTTAGTGGTATTTGGCAACAGCGTTTACCGTATCTTTTATCACACTTCCTAAAGGTACTGGTGAAAGAAGCCTTCTAGAACTACTTCAGAAAGTGGCAAGTGTGATGAGACACGTGTGTACAACACATGGGAGAGTATTTGGAAGGGGGTTAATGACAGTGTGCCTTTGGATATAATTATTTTATTTAAAACCAAACCATATTTTTGATCAGTCATCATATCTGTGTATATATCTATCTATCTATCTATCTACGTCTATCATCTGTATTTTTCTATCAGAATGACATTTTGGTCTCTGTTATTCTTTTTCAGTAAAAGGAACCACAACTCTTGGAGGATAATCCACAATCAATGTAAACATTATATATCGTAAACATGAATGAAAAGTAATAATAATAACAAGAATGAAAATGGGGAAAAGGAATTTAGAGATGGAAAGAGGGAAATAGGTGGGATCAGAAAAGGGACTTAAGAAGACTCAAGCTGTGTGGTGTGTATGTATCCACTCCCTAAGATGAATGTAAGCTTCATGTACTTCAAACACATACTAGTAAAATATAAAAAATAAAATAAAATCCTTCAATACAGAATTAAATAAAAAGACTAAAATGCATTTTATTATTTGAGTTGGATATTAAAGCCAATCTTGTCTTAGAAATTAATAATTTTTAAGTTACATATTTATCTTAATCTTTTCGATAGAGAACTCATTTTCCTCATATACAAATTAACCCAATTAATGAGACAACAACAGCAGATAATTAATATGGGAGAATGTGGAATTAGAGCAACCAGACTTTTGCATTAAGTGATTTACTCAAGAATTCTCATTCAGTGTTGAAATATGGTAAATGGTTGAAGGACAACTGAATCTCTGGGATTGCAACAGTTAGTTGCAACAGTTAGTGCAACAGTTAGTTGCACTACCAGATTACTCTTTGATTATTCAGTGGAAAAATAAAAGAGTACCATGGATAGTTCAGATGGTGGCCATGTAATTCAGCTGCCAGATTTAGGGGCTTCAAACTGTAGGGCAGGAGAGGACTCTGCCTCTCACTGAGGTGTGAATCCACATCACACTGGGCCTGATGCACTCTGGCTGAGGATGGATAATTTGAATACTGAGCTTCTGAGTTTCACCATTTAAGAAAGTTGAGGGTTACATGTAATATGCACTAAAAATCCATCAAATAAGTCCAGAGATTTGCTCTCTCCAATGATGATATGAAAAGAATCCAGAATATTCTAGATTAAGTGCAGTGTAATGAACATAACACATGAGACACAATGCCTGATCCTAAATTAGATCTATTTTGAACAAAGCAGGAGAAAATGGTAGAAATTTAATTTTGATTGGTTCTAAAGTGAAATTAAGAAATTATGATTTTCCAAGGCATAAAATGGTTACATTGGCTGTAAATATGTTTATGTTAAAGAAATAGATACTGATAGGAATATAATGCAAAGTCTTCAATCCTTTAAATTCTTTTGCATAAAAAAGTTTAAGTAAAGAGCTATTATAATCCTCTATCTTGTTCTTTAATTTATGTAGTAATATGATAAAATAACATCACCTGTATTTTTACTCCTATTTTTAAAATAGCTCTTCCTGAAAATTTCAGGATAACTAAACTTCTTTTACCATATTTCTAAAGCCAAAGATTGTTTTTATAACCTGAAGTTCTTGAGTTCTTCAGTGAAACTCAAAGTACTTTAGAAATGTGTATGTGTATGTGTGTGTGTGTGTGTATTAGAATGTATTTATCTCAAATGGGTTTTGTGGCTTTCAGATTGTCAGAGGGACAGGAAATTCAAACATGTTAATATCTGGGTGTGGTGGTGTATGTTTGTAATCCTAGCACTCAAGAGACAGGAGCAGAAGGATTGTTGTGAGTTTGAGACCAGCCTGGGCTACAAAGTGAGCTCAAGCCCAACCTGAACTATATAGTGAAACCCTGTCTCAAAATTACTAAAACACAACAAAACAAAATGTTAAAAATATCAAGATCTTGCCAACTTTATTTGTGCAAACTGTCATGTTGAACATGCTTAAATACCTTGAGGATCTTTAAAATAATTGAATGAAATTTATATATATGAAGATCATGGTTTCCTTATTAAATTCTTGGTCTTCTCCATTATATGATAAGGATGAGCTCCTGAGATTATTCTTTCACACATCCACATATGTTATAAACAATGTGTTCTCAGACAAAGTGGAGATGACAGTTGATTAAAGAAGCTCTCTTTGAGGCGTTAGAAAAAGATAATTAAATCGTAAACATTAGTTAGAGCATGTATCTGGCAACAAAGCCTTGGTTTTGGATTAAGGAAACGTCCATGGCCATGCTAGGGGCTGGGTCACTAAGTATTGTTTTCCAGTACAGATTATGCCTGTAGAGATAAAACTAGTATTAAGAGGAGGAGGAGGCAGGAGAAATGTGCGGGGATGGCCTGATGGGCATCCAACCTGAGAATCTGCACAGGGTTTCATATTAGAAAGGATCTGGTGCTTGATTTAATGGTTGGATATCACCATCTTGAAATTCTCAATCATGTTTGAATAAAGAATGGCCCATTTGCGTGATATACCGGGCCCCACATATACAGTCCATCCTGTGGCTTGGCTCTAGGCTTATCTGTGTCACTGACTGTAACTTTGCTCAACTTGGTACTTGCACAGCTATTGCTACCCCTGTTTCCTTCCTGCAGATAAGCACTGGGGTTGGGCTGCTAATTTCTGCAACAGCCTAAAAGCCATAAACAAACATGTATTGTGATAGGAAATAAAGATGTCAGATAGGGAGAAAGACTTAAGTTAAGCAGGAAAAGTCCATCCAAATGGTAAATTATATTATTCAATTTATTTTACTTTCATTGTTAATCCTTCTTAAATTTCCAGCAATTCTTATCTTTCAAATTGTGTCTGACATCCCTATGTTAAAACGGAACCATTCATTTATTAAAGAAAGTAGTCTCATGGGTGGCAACATCCAGAAAAGTGAACAGCTCAAGATGATGCACCTACTAAATAATGGCACACAAATTTAAACCCAGGCCACAAGAATTCAAAGGCTGTGCTCTGAGGTCCTGTGGTACCCTTTCTCCAGCAGAGTAACCATGTGAAGTCCTCTGTCACTAAGAATGGGGACTTCCTGTTTCTGTCATCTCTGTAGACTTGATTTAAGGAAACTCAAAAAATCATTCAGTGAAAGTGATTCCACTCTTTATGTTTTAATTAATAATCTAAAAAATTGCTTCTTCTGTAAATGATCTAAGCTTTGAAAATTTCCTTGTCAGCATTCACTCGCTAGAGAGAATTTCAGGGGATCATAAGCCATCAACTCTTCTGTTAATGAGCATGAAAAGGAAAAAAATTGAGGAAGTATGCAGAAGATAAGGCTGGGAACATATTCTCTTTCTGAGAAAATTACCTTAAAGAATAATCATACTAATTTCAATTGTTCAAATATGCATGGAACTTAAAATACAATATTTAATAAAAACCTAACCACTTATCTTTATTTGTATTTAATTATATGATCATTTCATTTTTATGGATGATTTCAGAAAGCACTTAACATAGTGATACTGAGGATCACACAACTTTTTCTGTTAGAAGGAATAAAATATATTCAAGTAGCATACGATGAAAAAAATGTCTAATCATTTTTCACATGCAATCAGCTATGCTCTAAGATAAGATCCATTTCTTATACTTTTAGGTTCATGGGAATAAATTTTAAGACAATTCTTAAGTGTAAATTTTGATTTTAGAATTTTGTGTCAGTGCACGGTATCAAGGTAGCTTCCTTAGTCTACTAGCTGCTGACCAGACACAAATATCTAGGCTGCTAGAATAGCAAAGGCAGAACAGATTTTGTTTCTTCTAATTCCAAGGGTTTTCTAAAACATGTATCCCTAAAAAATTGCCAGAGTAAAAGGATAAGAGTTTCTGTGCAGCCATTAACATTGTAAGAAAATTCCATATAGTTTCATATTATGAGGACACAAGAGTTATTCAGTAGCAGAATGAATTTCTGAAATCTACTCTTCAACAAGAAAAATAAGAATTATGTCAGTAGGATCTCATATTCCCATAGACAATATTAATAAAGGCTTATGTTATTGATCAAATTCTCAAAAACAATTACAAATTATCTAATATTATGTAAAATATTTTGAATATTATGGAATGGAAGAACCATGTAGTATCTATTAAAGGTAGCTTATTAACACTTATATTACTATACTATAAACATTGTGTACTATAGTGTACTATAAACATTGTTACGTGTCCCTATTCCTTGCATACCTTACTACCACAATTGAGAAGCAATTTTAACATCATGGAATTGAGAAGGATTTGTGCATAAATTCATGACAGGCACCTTGGAGCCTCTTTTGCACATCCATAGAATCATTTCATGACTTGTAGGAAAACTGTCTAGAAATGTTCACTTTGCTAGGCATGCTCAGTAAAAATCTCTCTTTCAAAAAAATCGATGTTAGAGATAAATAGCTTGGCCTTCCCATGAATTTGAGATGGTAATCGCCATCTAACTAATGGTTCAGCTTTAGTAAGTGTCAGAGCCCACCTCGTGGGTGTGGATCTAAGTAGAACTTCTGTCATTGGAAAGGTATGTGCACATACAAAGTGCAGGTTTTGATTCTGAGATACTAAATTTTTACTTAGATGACAGTGGATGCAAATTTAGTAGCTTTATGACAATTTGAAACATGTATCTAATTAGATCATGTAATTGCTATATTGCTTGGAGTCTAAGTTTTTCAGCAAATATTCTCTGATTTTGTGAAGAGCTACGAAGTTTAAGAGAAGAAAGGGTACAAGTCATGTCTCAAGATGCAAGTCACCAATAGCAGGTGTTTTCTTGAACACAGAGCAACACAGTTTGGTTATGATAACATGATCATCCCTTCGGAAATGAATTCTGTACTATCGATGGCCATCCCTGGAGCAGCTTGCTTTAGTTTCAAGGTTATGAATTTCCTTTTGAGTCTTCTGAATTCCGTCAGTTTAAGATCACTTTTACCCAGTTATTCAAACCAGGAATCAATGGGCCCTTTCCCTGGATGGTGCCTATTTCTCTGTAGGCTTTCACTTGCAATGAACATTCACTGTTTCTAAACCTCAGAATTTTTCACTGAACTATTTCAAAAACGGTTGAACTCTTCCCCAACCTCACAACACATTCCTGGCAACATCCTGGGAGGAAGGTGTTATCTAGACAGGCAGGAGGAAGAAACTCATGTTCAGAGACAAGGAGTTATGTGCCCAAGGTCACAGAGCGGAGACTGACTCCATTTAATACATCTCATGAGCACACTGTTGTTTCTACATACTATGTTGCTATATTTCTTTCCTAATGGACAAAAGTAATTGTTATGTAATTGTGACTGAGGCTATCCTGAACTAGTATTTTTCCTCTAGGCAATGTGTAAATAAAGCTCCTTGGCCAGATTGTTTGCATGATGGTTACCATGAGATAACAGCAGAGACATGAAAAATGATGTAATCCTGCTGACTTTGTGCCTCGCTGAGATAAGATCAGCTAATTCTTTTTATGTGCTATTTTGTACTACTTTTCATGGGTTAGTTGATATACTTTATAGATGAGGAATAGTTTACAGACTTTTTCTAGTTTGCTGATCATGAAGATAGTTTGCATTTTTCATCAGTCAGTTTTTCCTTGTTACATATGATACAGCATTAATGCAAGAACTCAGTCATTTTAAAGAGAGTATTTGGGTACACCTTAAGAATATGGAATAGGTTGACTAAAACATGGAGATGGGTCATATCTTTTATTATTCTTCATTTATGTTCTAGACTATAGATTAAAAGAACAGAAAATACATTTAACTATTACATGAGATCACTAAGTGGTTGCCTACTACTCCATTGTATAACTTGAGTTACTTAACTAATCAAGAATTATTAAGCAGCTACATAATTTTCAATTATTCTGTACTTTTAACGCTTTAACATCTTTGAGCATATGTCAATATTTTCTTAGCATAATGTCTTGGTTTTAAACTATATACTATTAGAATACATTCTTTATTATTTGATATGTATGTGCATGTATATGTATGGAAGTATATAGGCAACTATGTGTATTTAATAAAGTCATTTCTTAGTATTCGAGAGGTCTAATCTGCACTGACTTCTGAAAGAGTTATAATGTAGAAATTTGAACCGCATCTGCTTTCACCATTTGCCTTCATAGTCTGAAGTCCTAAAATAGAATAATTAGAACAAAGTCTGGATACAGTACTCAATATTTGCTGATGTATTGAATGGATTAAAGGAATGTGGCGAATAACTTCCCATGATGTCCTGTTTCTCATAGCTAATGATTATCTCATCTTTCACTGTCATTATTTTCATATTTAATATGTGACATTTGCTTGCAAGTATTTCATTTCAATTATTTCTTTTATCATACTCTCTCTGAGAATCTAAAAACATGTTCTTCATTTTTTCGTGGTAGGTAAACCAGCTGGCCCACCAGGTGACACTGACAGTGAAATGGAAGTGTGACTGTGGTAGTGTGACTGTGGGGAGGTTTCCCATGGACGGGGTTGCGGTCAGGCGTTGGGAGGAGAACAGTTAGAATCAGGACATGGAATTTATAATATTGTTTTATGATGGTCACCCAGAGGTTAGCACAAGAAACTGCAGGAAATCTATCCACATCCCTAAAGACATAGAATATTTAGCCAAGGGCCTGAATCCCACAGCAATGTCCCACATGAATCCAGATAAAGATTCAGAGCTTATGACAGTGCCTCCCATGAGTCCACCTGGAGACTAGGTCCCACAAGACGGACTCATGCCAGTCTGTTTAACAGATCCGTGCTGGGAAGGCCCAAAGGTCAGTGGTGGAAGCCAGAAAGTCCATGCCAGTGGAGTAAGGAGCTGTGCTGGTGGGATGAGGGTTCCACACTGCAGCCAAGATGTCACACTCACAACAAAGACCAGGGCTGTCCTTAAAAGCAACACAGTCATCCTCAGCAACATGGAGGCCCCAAGCTTTCTGACACAGTGTAGTACATGCCAGGAAGCTAGCGTGAGGAGTTCATCCTGGAGACCAAGAAGCATACGTCTTCCCCTCCAGAGGCAGGAACCAATGCTCAATGTGAGTACCAGAGTTTCTCCAGGAGAATCAATGGCTCAAACAACAACTCATAGGAGAACCCACAATACCTCAGTGCCTCAACGCACCTAACACATAGCATCTCCTTCTCCACGTCTCTGTTTATGCTGGCAACTTTCTTCAGGTGGAACATCTACACTCAGCACCATGGTGATTTAATTCTGCTGGCATTAAGTTGACCACCAGTTTTTAACCTATAACACTATTCAGCACAATTTTATGGAACAAAGGCATGTCCAATATGTGGCCTATCATTTTATATCTTCTCAATATAAAAATGTTATAATAAAAATATTTAAGGGGAGTTTTGTTATCAATATACATTAATTACATTACATATTTTATGTCAGCCAACATAATTTCTTTTTAAGGAAAAGCAAAACAAAAAACAAAAATTAAAGTTTGTCAAAGACTGTAGTGTATTCCAGAAAGAAGGAAGAGAATATGGGAAGAGCCAAAGGCATCAGGTGCCTTTACAGCAACCACATATATAGGAAGTGGCCAATTATCGGGGATTATTATGGTACAAGTGAGAAGCAGAGTAATCAATGTGGGAAGGCAAGAAACCAAAACCAGGCTATAAATGGTTCTGTATTTTACGCTGTTTACATTTTATTGCATTAGGTTAAAGAAGCCACTAGTAATGTGGGAACATAAACATGTCATTATGAATTGCCAAACTGATTTTGAAGAGCATGTAGACACCTAAGGAGCCCAGCCAAGGAAGAAGAGCACTGTAAACCTCACATTGCCAAATACCAAGGCTTAAAACAAAGCAGCACTAATTAAGACAGTTGGATTGACACGAGTAAAGATTAGATCAAGTTACATACACATATGGGCAATCGACTCATGGCACAAGGAGCTCTACAGTGAAGCGGGGGGAGCTTTGTAATAGATGGTGGGGAAACTGATAGCCAGCTAGGGAAGGAGGAGACGAGACTCCTCCTCCATCCCTTACATAAAAGTGCAAGTGGATTGTATATCTAAATGTAAAACAGTAAATCTTCTCATGGAAAATGAATTCATAACCTTCATGATGGCAAGCTTTATTGACTAAAATATAATAAGCACCAACTTATTTTAAGGGTGTGATTGACACTACTCTAAAGTAAGAACTACTACTAATCAAAAAAGACATTAAAAGAATGAACAGACAAAGCACAAAATGGTATAATATTTATAATGCATTTTATGCCAATTAGCCTATTTCCAGATTATATGCAGAAATTTATAAACTAATGTATAAGAACTAATCTAAAAGAAGAATAAGAAAAGAGATTTGAACACACTGTTAACCAAACTGGATATTCAAAGCACTGTCAAACATTTTAAAAATGTGACATGGAAATACAAATTAAAACTATAGCCAGCCACCACAGCATACTTACAGAATCCTAAAACTAACAAAAGCACAGACAACATCAAAGCTTGGAAAGGAGGTACAGAAAATCAAGCACTCTGACATTGCTGGTGGGAGCATATGTTGGTAGGAATCTTTGAAAACTTGCTTGTCAGTATCTAGTAAAGCTGATCAGCATTCCCTCCCAACATATATGTCCAACAAAAATGTATACATGAGGCACCAAAAGACACATGCACAAAATTTCTTATAGGCAGTATTAATAGTGACCAAAAGCTAAGCAACAATCTTAATGTCCATCAAGAGCAGAATGCATAAATAGTATATATCTTTACAATAAAATACCAGACAACAATCTGAAGGAATAAACTACTATATGCATAAATATCAGAGAACTGTAAAAAATAAAGCTTGCAGATAAAATGCATGATGCTCAATTAAATATACATGTTGTATAACTATGGAATTATAAGTTCTAATTTACCTGGGTGACATGTATTTTTATTTGCTTAATCTGGCTGCCCTTACAGTGTTAAAAAGATGTACATGAGTACATATCAAATAATTCCACTTATAAAAAGTTTAAAACTAGGAAAAATAGTTTTTTGTGCTGTGAGCCTAGCCTACTTGGTGGTTATTTTTGGAGAGGGGACAGTGACTGGAGGGGACTTGAGGGTGATTTTCAAATTGATAAAGTTCTACTTCTTAACCAGAAATGATGGTTACTTAATTCACATTGTAAAATATTAAGATTTATTTCCACAATTGGATTGATTTACACTTGCCTCTGTTTTTAAGAAGATCATGATATTTCTGTTCCACACACATAAAAAAATCATAGTTGGTGTGGTGGTACATACTTAATTCCATCTAATCCAGATGCTGAAGCAGAAATCTAACAAATTTGAAGTAAAAAAATTTAGAGCTGGGGGAGTATCTCAGTGTGAAAAGCCCTGGTTTAATTGCCAGTAAAGCACGCACACACACACACACACACACACACACACACACACACGAAAGAAAGAAAAGAAAAAGAAAGCAATCATACATTCTGCAGATGGTGTTATATATAAATTTTAAAGAAGTCAAACTGATATTAAGAAATAAAGACCAATTAGGAAAAAATGATAAGGGTTTTAAATAAGTCCTAAATGCAAGACTACATGATGGAACTAGGATTGACAAGCAGTCATTGTAACTGGTTGCAATCTAGAAATATTTCCAGATAGTTGGCACAGAATACTGAGTGAGTGATAGGGAGAGTATTCATAGCTGGAGAGTTTATAGACTCTACCACCCTGAAGGGCAACAGCCAACTATCCTGTATCCTACATTCTACTTTTATGAAAAATGCCTTGCATACTGTATTAAAGCATTCATTTGAATAAAATATACACATTAAAACATTTTTCTAAGAAATCAAAATGAAGTGGGAGACATACTTTTCTACTTCCCATGTGATGATCATCAATTGGATTAGATTAAGAGACAACTTCCTCAAGGCAATTTATCCACTGATGAATTCACTTGCTAAATGGACTTATTAAGAGCTAGGACCCAGCTGAATGAAGCAGATTTCTGAGAATGTGGCTTTGAAGAGTACATCTTGTCTCTGTTCCCTTTTCTGGTTCTTTCTTCTTCTGCTTCGGATGTCATAAAGTTAGATTTTCTCTGCCACACCCTGATGCCATTGTGTTTCTGTCTTGGAGCCAGCCAACCAAGGACTGAATCCTCTGAAATCATGAAACAAAACAAATCTTTCATCTTTATAGTTGATATATGTCATCATTTTGTCACAGCCATAGAAAACTAACAGACCACATATCTTCTATATTGGCAGGTGGTAGATGAGGGTGTTTCACATCTGCATTAAGAACAGAAGAGAATACATTTGAATAAATGCACGAGGAGAAGAACAGAATAATTAGCTGAGCTTTCAGCTATGTACTGGAAATGTTTCTAGAACATTCAGTAAGAAGTATGCAGCAAGAAACTGAAAAATGGGTATATGCGGGGTCTTGTCTGAACTAGCAATATAAATTTGGAAGTTATCTGTCTGTAGGAGTTAACTGATTCTCACAGAAGATCACCCAGAAAGATTTAGAGAGTAAGAAGCAAAGAGAACCAAAGGCAAAGTCCTAAACAAACTGTCAAATAGTTAGAAGAAGCTGGGTATAGTGGTACACACCTATAATTTCAGTCCTCTGAAAGGTGGGTCACAAGCCAGCTCCCAGTGTGGTCAAAATAAAAAATTTTTAAAAAGGCTGGAGATGTAGATCAGTGTAAAGGCACTGGGTTTGAACCCCAGAGCCGAAAAGGAAAAATCAGAAGAAATATGCAAAAGGCTAAAGATAGTACAGTCATAGAGCTATGAAATGAAAACAGGAAATTATAATGGTGAAGGGAAAGTGTAGAATAGAGATTGAAAGTCAGAGTTGGTCTTGGAACCTAGGAGCACGTTTATTAAGGTGCTCAATTAACTTCAGAGATTTATGAAATAAATAATTGAACACACTGAAAAAAACAGTATAAAATGGGAAAGTGAAATATCGAGTTTTTCATATAAGTTTAGGTATGAACAGGAAGAGTAAACAGAAACACAGACAAGTCAGCAACTAGTTTTTTCAGATGGGAGAAGATTAAGCCAATTTGTGTGTTGCACAGAACTAGCCAATGAAGAGCTCTGAAAACAAAGAACTTGAGGACTAGGGCAAGATCTTGGGAAAGATGCAACTATCCTTGAAACCTAAGTGCAAACAATCACTCCTATTATGAGGTGGCATGCTGAAACTTGGCCTCAGGCAGATGTATATGGTCATTTATATGGTGTAAAAAGGGAAATTTGGGAAGATGCATCCTTACAGTCTCTATTATGTCTATAAAATTTTATGGAAGCTTATGTGCTAAAAGTGGACAAAAATTACAGGATGAATGATGAGTTACAGTAACAAATTTTAGAGTAACTGGAGGGCGATGGAAGGCTGAACTGCAAATAACCTCTGCTGAGGGACGTTACCAAACTTCTGAGCTTGGAGGCTGCCTGCTTTTATTAGGACCTAACTCCAAAATGGTGCATTTGTTTTTAAATGTGTAGCAGCTCTGAAGATGAAAAAGCATGCTGTGATCCTGTATCAGATATGCAAGATCTTTTAGGGGGATGCATTCTCTTCCTTAGAGTGGCTGAATGATGCCCATGGACACAGACACAAGTGAAGCCAGCAAGACCCTTGTGAGCCAGGGACAAGGAAGTTGCCAGGAGACAGGAGATAAGAGATGCCATTGGAAGAAGCATCTATGGAGTGAGCCACGTGACAGTGCAGGAAGCACAGGCTGCTGTGGTCTGGCTCCTCCTGAGTCATACATTTTGGAGATGGAGCTAATCCAGCTATCAAGTGGCCTTGAAAGTTAGTGCTGAAGCAGAGGAAATATCCCATGCGATGAATCACTCGGGACTACAATGAGGAAGGATCATCGTCAGGGATGTTTGAACTTAGCCAGAATGATGGTGGCGGCTACTGTAGACAAGGAGGTTATGAGCCAAATTCTTGCCAAATGCTCAGAATGACAAGATCAGTAGAGGTTAATGAAGAACAAGTTTCACAATAGGTGGACTTACTGATAATATCTGTCCGTGGGGGTGGCATAGAAGAGTTGAAAGGGCACTTCCTGGAATCAGTACTGTAGAGATAGGAGAATGTGGTTCTTAAACTATTTTAAAAGAGAGCCTTCATCTCAAGAAAGTTATGATAATATGCTACCCAGGGAGAATCAGACTTCAAAGAAGCTTATTAATTGGACAGAGTAGTCTGCAGAAAGGCGGGTAATACAAAGAAATTCCGATAGAATACAAGCTTAAAATATTCTTTCATTGAAAAGCATAAACAATGTGATGTGAAATCCGTTGGAGTGTGTCGATGTCCGCTCCCGGCCGGCAGGAAGGACACACGACATAGTCTGGTAGTGGACAACCTTTTCTTTTTATTTTCCTTCTCCGTACAGCCTGCCCTGGGTTCTCCCAGCTGAAGCCTCCTTTGGTCCGCTCTCCGCGGCTCCTCTTGTGCTTCAGTCTGCCCCGAAGCCTCTATCGGTCCGCTCTCCGCAGCTCCTTCTGGGCTTCTACTTCCGGGCTTCTACCTGGCTTCTTCTTCCTCCCAGGGGTGGCACCGGTATATATACGGATACAGTGTCCAATCATGTTAAAGTAAGCAAGGCAAGCTGATTGGCTAACATCATCAGTTGCTAGGCAGACTATATTGTTGAGCGGGTTGTTTACGCGGTAAGCAGGAAACTAGCATATTCGATGGGAGGGGTAATCTACCTCAGGCCTCACTCTTTACTACAGGCCTCACGTCCGCCAAGTGAGGCGACCGGGCTCGGGGCTGCGGCTCCCAACATCTCCCCCTTTTTTATTTTTTATGAATGTGCGCATCGTAGCCCTTCCTGGACTGGGTGCAGAGGCTTATGCCCTATGCGTAGGCCCACCGTAGGTCCTTGGCTTAGACCCTGGTCGGCCGTCCCATGGTCTGCCAAGGCCCTGAGGCCCTCGTCCTTTTTCTAGGGCCAGGCACAAACTGGACGGAACCTGGATGCACACAAGCTTGCACTCATTTCCTCTCCGTAAAGAAATCCCCTCGGAGAGAAATTTAGACCTGGGCAGCATCTAACAGTCCAGCGGCTTACGTGCAGGATGGGGTAGGGCCTGGCTTAGGTCGAGTCGTGCTGGGGAGGCACGCTCTTACCCGTCATTGACTCATCTACCCTGCTATATCATAATTTTTTAGAGGAGGAGTGTGGGAAGCTCACCGTCCCTAGACTCGGTCGTAGGCTAGGCGAGCGAGCCATGCATATGCCTGAGGATCTTCTTGTCCATTTCGGGCTACCGCTATTTCTATTCATCTTGTTGGTTGGTCTGTGATGGATCTCCAGTAGGGCAGGTCTGATCTTCAGTCGAGGGCTTTGTTGCCCGTGTCAGTCTCTCCGGTATCCACAGTGGTTCTCGTCCCGGTTCCTGTGGGAAAACACAAACCGCGCCTCGGTTCCAGCTGACCACTGGATCCGGGCCCATCCATTGTCCTGTCAGGACATCTTTCCACTTCACCCACCCTTTATGGTTGGGGGAAGGGTTGCAGTGCTCCACAGCTGGGGAGCGATTATCATTATTTAAATTTAAAAAATTGTGTGTGAATAGTGCCATGGATAATCGTGCCTTTGGGGCCAGGCCTTGGCCTACTCCCCCTTTTTGTTTTTGTAAAATTTCTTTGAGGCTTCTATGAGCCCTCTCAATGATTCCTTGACCTTGGGGATTGTATGGGATACCATGTTTTAATTGAACCTCCATCATTTTGCAGAACTCATTGAAAGCTTTGCCTATATAGGCTGGTCCATTATCAGTTTTTAATATCTTTGGTTTGCCCCATGCGGCCCAAGCCGCCAGGCAATGATTGATCACATTAGACACTTTTTCACCTGTTTCTGCTGTTGCAAATATGACGCGAGAACAGGTGTCTGTGGAAACATGAACATATTTAAGAGTCCCAAACTCCTGTATATGTGTGATGTCCATCTGCCAAACATCACCAGGGATCAAACCTCGAGGGTTTACTCCCCCTTTTTGTTTTTTATTTTTTATTTTTTATTTTTATCTTTTTCGTTTTTTTTTTTTTTTTTTTTTTTTTTTTTTTTTTTTTTTATTGGTACCAGGGATCGAACTAACAACTGCCTGCTTGTAAGGCAGGCGCTTATGCCGCTGAGCTAAATCCCTAGCCCGCTTTTTCCTCGACCGGCGTTTTTCTCAGCCTGCTCGGCAGAGTAGCCGCCCATGAAAATACCGTCTGCCCAGCGGCGCGACGTCATAAGACTGCGGTCGCGACAGAGTGAAACGGGGCGTCACTTCCTGTGCCGGCTGAGGGAAGGGAGGGTTTCCTGTGGCGGCCTCTCGGCGGGGAGCCGCTTTTAGAAAAGAGCTCCAGGGCGGAGCGGATGGCTCTCTATCTCCTCCCCGCCAGAGAGCGCCGGGGAACCGAGTCTGACCATCAGCGCGCCGACCCTCTCCCACAAGCATTCTCTTGTTCCACCCCCGGTCTCCCCGATTGGCGTTTCTCTCAGCCTGCTCTGCAGAGGACTCTGCATACCAGGCTCGCCAATCCAGGTAACCACCCGAGGGCAGACACGCCCCCGCCAGCTGAATCCAGTCCGCGGGGGTGAGGGGCCCAGAAGACAGATTCTCCAGCATGGCAATGGTGTAAGGCGCAGTCGGCCCAAAAGTTGTAACTGCATTTTTAAGTTCTCTAATCTGCTTTATCTCAAAAGGCTCCCATACATTGCGTCCCTGGCCCATAGCTACTTGTACAGGAAATATCTCGTAGGGGTCACTATCCATCCCAGGTGGTGGATGTACCTCATGAAACAAGCGTCTCCCCTGCCAAAGCCACCTGTGAAAATACCGATCCGCCGGCGGCGGAGCATAAAACAACGGCCGTGATTGGGCGGAAAATGGGGGCCCGTGCATCACTTCCTGTTCTGGCGAAGAGGAAGGGAGCTCCCGGGCGGCCGCCCCGCGGCGAGGGATCGCCTCCGGAAACGGCCCCCAAGGTGGGGCGGAAGGCTTCGCCTCCCTCTCGCGCCGGGGCGCACTCAGGAGCTCTCTACTCTTCCGCAGACCCGACTCCTTATGGAGCGACTTAGGCTCCTGACAGCTAGTCTCTTTGGCCTCCCTGCCATTCAACTTTCCCTCGTCCTCGGAGTCAGACGACTCCGAGGCTAGAGCCCCGTCCTCCTCCTTAGCATCCTTGTTCCCCTTGACAGACACCTCTCGGGAGCTCCCTGACTGGGCCTGCTCAGATACCCTGCGTACTTTTGTAAGCTCTTGAGAGCTTTCTCCACAACCACCCTCGCTCTTAGTGCCGCTACCTAGCATGTTTCCCATTTTTTAATATGTTACTCACCGCGTGAGGCCCAAGGAATCCGCCACTTACGCGTGAGCCTGAGGGGAGTCTAAAAGCCCTGTAGGTGCGCGCCACCCAGAGCCCAGGCTTATCCCCAACTCACCTGTCTCGCAGCTCTGTACTGGAGCGTTGTCCACTTCCACGTCGCGGGGGTGATCAGTCCCCGGGCGGGCCTCCAAATGTCGATGTCCGCTCCCGGCCGGCAGGAAGGACACACGACATAGTCTGGTAGTGGACAACCTTTTCTTTTTATTTTCCTTCTCCGTACAGCCTGCCCTGGGTTCTCCCAGCTGAAGCCTCCTTTGGTCCGCTCTCCGCGGCTCCTCTTGTGCTTCAGTCTGCCCCGAAGCCTCTATCGGTCCGCTCTCCGCAGCTCCTTCTGGGCTTCTACTTCCGGGCTTCTACCTGGCTTCTTCTTCCTCCCAGGGGTGGCACCGGTATATATACGGATACAGTGTCCAATCATGTTAAAGTAAGCAAGGCAAGCTGATTGGCTAACATCATCAGTTGCTAGGCAGACTATATTGTTGAGCGGGTTGTTTACGCGGTAAGCAGGAAACTAGCATATTCGATGGGAGGGGTAATCTACCTCAGGCCTCACTCTTTACTACAGGCCTCACGTCCGCCAAGTGAGGCGACCGGGCTCGGGGCTGCGGCTCCCAACAGGAGTGGCACAGAAAAATGTGACAAAGTATAAAAAAAATAGACTGAAGAGACACTTTCTTTTCAGTGTCACGTAGCCTTTTACCATCATATCCCACAGAGGCCTAAAGTCACTGAAGAGCTCCTGGAAATATGGTCAGCAGTGAAGCAACAGTTCAGGTTCTAGAATATTCTGATAGTCAGCTGTGATAGGTGGAAAAACCAGAAGTGGAGCAGTGGTTCATATTGGGCCAGGATTCCTCTTCTAATATCTTTTATACTGACAGTCATGAAAAATTAAGACATTCAAAATGATCCCCTAAACCTGAAAATTCTGACTGAAAAATTCTCAGTGACCTAAGAAAAATTTAATATTTCCCTAATAACAAACATCAATAGATGGTTGGTAGTACATTCTAAAAAAGCTAGGAATATCAATGATTAATATTATTTAGTTTAACTTGTTTCTTAATGAGCTTTTTGGAGGAAAATATGCAAACTATGTTCTTTACATTGCATTAGCTAAATTAGAAAATCGGATGAAGCTTATTTTAAAAATTAGTTTCAAAACATAAAGCCCAAAATAACATACTTGGTGGTTAATCATTGGGTATCCATAAAATCCAGTTTTTGCAAAGACTATTCTCTTCAAGAGAATTCAATCATAGTTGATATTTATTAGTGTTTCACCTAAAATATGTGAAAGGCTAAAATCCTAACTAAACATTTTAGGGGCTATATCGAGGAAGTGTATCACCTGTGTTACAAGGGCTATTGAAAGGTTATGGCAGAAAAAATCTGCTAAGCTAGCATCACAGAAGCACTCAGATAGAAACTGGAATTGTCAGGGTTTATGTTGCACAAATATAGGCTCACTCACATGCACCCAGATTGAAAACGTGCTTCTTCAATCATCCTTGATTAATATCGAGTAAACCATATGTTACATAATTGAGAGACTTGTCTTGCAAAAATAGTTGTATGAAGGCCAACCTCATAGCTACAAGTCAACATTGACATGAGCAGCTTTCAGTTCTGGAACTTCCAACTTACAAATCACCTTGTTTCTCTCTCTCTCTCTCTCTCTCTCTCTCTCTCTCTCTCTCTCTGTCTTGCTCTCTCTCCCTCTCCATCCCTTCTCTCCTCTCCTTCTTTTCTTTCCCTTTTCTCCTTCTCCTCTTCCTCTTCCTCCTTCTCCTCCTCTTTTTATCTGTATTTCTATATACAGTATTAAGAAAGTAAAAGCTGAAAAAGATAAACAGCATGCTAAGACAGGACATGACAAAAGTTAGCACTGACAGTGTACAAGAAAACGTTAGGGTAAAAATAAATATTCACTTTGGTATTATTATTACATGTGCTTCCAAAGTGAGCATTTCACTTCGGTATTAATTTAAAAAGTCATATTTGTAATACCTTGAAAAGAAGAGACTAAACAAGACTGGTTGTTTGAGCTTGGAATGTCTTTTTTGTTTTATTTGTTCTATAAAATCACCACTGGAATGTTTTGACATTAGAGTGTTTTGGTTAATTAAGTGTTCTGGTTGACAAAGTATTTGACCAAAAACACCTTTTGCTTCAATCCTTCATGTTGAAAAGATACTTTTTTTTTCCCACACAGGCTCGGGTACTTTCCAGCTGTCAAAAAGACTTTGCTGTACACAAACAAATCTTTTCCTTATGTCTGAAGCTGGGAATGTTGTACTCTGTGCCTTGTCATGTCTTTTCAATAATTCTCCTAATTCTTGTCTACTTTCTCATCCCATACACTCAATGCATGGACAGTGCCTGGGGTCTCCGTTGAGGTATCTTTGCCGTCAAAGTCTGGACTCCTCCAATGCTCCCCCAGTCCAGCTGCTGCTCATGATAGTCAAGTGCTGATTAAACACCACATGTTCACAGTGGGACTCCACGTGTAAAGAACTTGGTCCATGTTTTTTTTTACCTCTTGTGCACTCAAATCTCAGAACGCAGCCTTTAGAACACAGTGATCAGAACACACCGTTAGCATAACCTCTTCTTTTCCACTCCATTGAATGTACACTCTTTGGATTGCATAGCTTTTAAATTAAATCTTGTGGTTTTTAAATAATTTCAAAGTATAAGGTAAAAAGAAGCTTAATAAAACCAATGAATGCTAAGGTTTTAATAATTAAATTATTTAATATTTATCCATTCCAGGACAACTTGTAATTGAATAATCCAGAAAAGACAAAATTTATTCTAAGTAATAAACCTCTTACATGGAATTTCAGTCACCAGGGCAGTCAGAAGAGTTGATATTAGACAGAAGGAAGGATTAGAACTCACAGCCCATTCTTCAGGCCCGCTTTGATATTTGTGGTCCTTGTAAACAGTGGTTAACATCCACCAAGAGTTTTATACACTTATTCCTATCTTTATCATGGAAAGACTTTAAGGCCATTTTTAAGGACACATAATAATGTAATTTAAAATATACAATTGAGAATTGGGGAGGTAGACAGAGAGTCCAGAGTAAAACTGAAACAAGGCAAAACTTCTAAAATCCTACGATTTCTTCAATCACTCATATATTCCTCTACAAACAGTAAGCACCACTACACATCCGGGTAGCTATGAAATGACACAGTCCTGCCAATTGATTACCTCAGACACACAGTCTATTCTGATTGATTGGTGCCATGTCTTATGTTGGGTTTAACATTTTTAATATTACTCCCTAGTGTCAGCAGCATAACAGAGAGGAAACATGGGCCCTCCCCCTAGAGGCCCGTAGGCTTCCACAGACACCTGCGTACAAGCAACTACGATAGAGTATAGGAAAATCAAGTACAATATAATGTACTAAATCAGAACTAAAACAAACAAAATCGGCAAGAAAACAAAACAGTGTGAGTCAGAGAGATGGGCAGAAACCATGCCATGTCGGTTTTGGTACATTCACGAAGACATTTGAACTGATGCTTACTGAGTTCCAAGCCAGAAAATAAAAATGAATTGCATTGTATGTTAGAAAGAGGACGCTGGCCAGGGCACGGAACATTTCCTGCTGCCCCCATCTGGCCAAATTTTACCAGTCAAGACCTGGTAATCCTTTGCACATTAGGCCTGTTCAAAGCAGGGGTTAATGGAGGTAGAGTGCCTAGACAGAAGTCCTGACTTGTAATTAGTAGCTGTCTTCCTGCAAACAAGAAATGTAAACTTCTCTGTCCCTCAGTTTCCACACCTGTAAAATGGGGGTAGGTATGTAAGCACTATCTGAGTAGTTGTAAGAAATAAAAGGTAACTCAAGTATGCAATGCAGTACTTAAAATGTTGTCTTGAGCACATTTTCTCTTACTGGGTGCTTTCCATATAATTTTTCTCACTGTTATGATAACTGTTTAAAGGGAAGATCAGTGTCCCCATCACTGTATTTGTAATCTTTCAAGATGCTTTTCACAGTATCAGCACAAAAACTTGAGTTTTAGGCCTAAATCTTTTTTGAAAGTTCTTCTTCGTCTCCCTGTTGTGATTGAAGTTGATAATCCTCAATAATTTTACTTTTACCATTTCTTTTTGGATGTCAGCATGAATACAAATTTGTGAGTTTTAGTTATCAAGTGTGGTCTATGTTAACTTTCTGGACTGAACAGCAGTAGGTCATCTCTTAAAAGACAGGGCCTCTCTGTTTAGAAAAATTTTGTGACACGAGCAACTCCTACACTTTTAAATCAGTGGACATAAGAACTAGATCTCTGCACAGTGCTGTGGAGAATTTCAGGCCACTAAAGTAAAAAAAAGTCTGCTGACTCCCACCAGGACAGTAGCTTCCCTGACCCGCAGTGCTAGGCAGCTTCTGCAGAACAGAAGAAAAACCGAGACCTGGTTGGCGTTAAATTCTGCTGAACCCCAAATACATTGAAATAAATACTTAAATCAATATTTCAGCAGACAGAACTGGGAGATGATTAGTCCGTGAAACTAGGAAACTTGTATGGGAAGGGGCTCGGTGCCGTTCCCACATTTCCCCGTGTTCGGTCCAGGGCAGACAGGAGCCAGATACTTGGTAAATGATCTCATTGGAACTTGTGCCCTTGTGTCCCTGGATGTGAAGAATCAGTAAAGACATTTCATTCCACGTGTTAGAGAACAGAAGACACAGTTTCCATCACTCGCATCTCAGCACATGGGGACTCACTAAGGCTTAAAGAGCAGGAGCCTCCCCTAGCAGGCTGCAGCAGCCGGGCCTCGCCTGCTTTGTTCTTCCTGGGGATAAAAATCACGGTGCCTCAGAAATCTGTCCAAAGTTTGTCTCCCGTGAAGAAGTAGCACTTTCTTATTCTTTTTTGTTTTCTGTGGTTTCAGGTCAGCTATGTTCTGCTGGCTTTTACCTCTCTGGTCCTTTGAGATTGGAGCTTCTCTTATCTGTTTCTTTTTGTATTTTGCCTTTGCTATAGAATTGTTGTTTGGACTCTTCAATTTTCTTTCTTCTTTTTCTTTTTTATGAAATGAGTTGAGAGCCAACTTAATTCTGAACTCAAGCTTAGCGTCTATACCTAACGCTATAACCAGCCAGGGTCGCAGAATTTTAGTCCGATTTAGTGCACTGTACCCAGATTTAGGATATGATAAAAAAAACTTTTGGTGCCAGGTCCTTATTTTTTGACAGTCTCTGAGGCCTGTGGAAGCCAAGTCATGTTCCTGTTACAGAAACTGCCAACACTATCTCAGTTTCAACATCCTCTTTTCTCAAATCCATATTAAATATTTTGTTTGAAGTGATTCTTTGCATTTCTCACCACTGTTTCAGGAATCAGTCTGGTTCTCTGAGCAAATTTGGGCAGTAATAACCCCAGATTATGAGAGGATTCAACCCCATATTCTTTACATTATCCAGAATACTCCAGAGTTTTAAAATAAAAAATAATGTACTCAGTGTAAATAGGCTCTGGAGGCAGACAAATATGCATTCTATATCAACTTTTCCATTGAAACTTTGGGCAACTCTCCCCCCAAAAAAAGTAATAAGAACTAAGGAGTAATAAAACCCAAAATGTGTAAATTTTGTTGTAAAAAAGAGAGGGAAAAAAAAAGAGCTCTAAAGGATACAACAGCAAGTGTGTTTAGGGGTGTTAATTTTGGTTGGATCATTGAACACAACTGTTTGCAGTCTCACTGTTTGAATGTCCACTTTGTATTCTTTGATACTGTGATTTGAGCAACTATTTCTAAGATGATAATGTGTAATCTATTAACAGGTGATTTCTTACTGTTTTTTTTTTTTTTTTTTTTTTGTAGTTCTGTATTACGTGTACCCTTACACCGCTTTGTTTTGTTTTGCGTTTTTCTCTTTTTCCTTTTAAATAAAATTTTAAAAAAAAGAAACTTTGGGCAAGTGATTTTTAGAGCTATCATTAGATTTTAAAATTTAAACACTTATGAAAATGCAACCTACATCTCAGCTGAATGACTTTTCAGGGTGAGCAATTCTATGTAATGAGCTAAAGATATTATGTTATAGTAATACATGCATACCAGTTTTTATAGCAGCACAATTCGTAATAGCTAGATCCTGGAAGCAGCATCAATGTCATTCAACAGTTGAATGGATAAAGAAAATATAGGATTTATGCATAATGGAATTCTACTTAGCTACAAAGAAAAAAACAATTGGAAAATATGAATGTACCCAGAAAATATAATGTTGAGTGAAATAAATCAGAAACATAAGCTTAAGCACTGTATGGTGTCTGTCATTTGAGCAAGGCAAAGTAAAAACAAAGATCAAAATGAAGGATAGATACACGAAACAAAGGGACAGATCTCTTGCAAATGGGAAGGAGTCCAGGAGAGCATGAGGAGAGAGGGGGAGAAGAAGAGGCATAGGGAAAGGGAAAGTAAGGAGATTTAAAATACCCTATGTACAAGTACAAATATACCATGTACAAGTACCACTACATGTCATACACATGAGGTAAAAATAACAGTAACTGTTATTATTAACAACGAATAGTAATAAGAATGAAAACGGAGAAAGAGGATTTAAAGATGGAGGGAGGTGAGTGGGCAGGCAAGGGGGATTAAAAAGCCATATTATGTACATGTACCTACTTCCTAAAATGAACGTGAACTTCATCTGCTGGAAATATGTACTAATAAAATGAAATAAAGTCAAATTTGATTAAAATTTGAGAAGCAACAGGCTAATGGAAAGTACATAATCCTGCAATTAACAAGCACTTAGCAAAGGTTCATTTCCTTAGCTTTCCCTTTCAAGAGGGTCTGAATTGCAGCGCGGAAGTGTGCAGTGTGGTCTGGCTGAGAAGTCAAACCTGGCTCTGCACCGCCTCTGTGATCTTGAGCAAACTTCACAACTTCTCTGAGTCTTAATCTCCTCTTTGACACAAGAGAGTTAATCATAGCCATACACAGAGTCGCTGTGAAGGCAAATGAAATGATTTGCATCTTGCTTAGCACCTGGCACCAAGGAGCTAATTAGTATAGAAGGTTTTAACAGTAATCTTTGCAAATTGACCCACTATTCTAACTTCTTTGTGTTGCGATGAATGTTTCTAATTAACGATGAATGTGGAATAATCATCACCACAGCAAATGTTCATTGAACTCTTACAACCTGCTAGACACTCTTAAAAATATTACATTGTTTCTACTTCCCAATTCCTCCAAGTTACTGTACTCTCAAATTCTACAGATTGAGAAAGCCGAGATGAAGTAATTTCTCCAAGTCCTATAACAAATGGGTGGGATGGATTTGAAGTAGAAACGTTTACAGCACAGTCTGTGCCCTTAACCACATCTCGGCACACTATGCTGCTGTTCCGCTTGTTCTGTTTACAGAATCAATTTTAGAGCTTGTACCCTACATCTGTAACTGTTTTTAATAAACCATATACATATGGTTTGCAGTATGCTTGTGTTCAAGGTTTTGAGTTCAGAATGTTTGCCAAACACATGTCCTTTGGTTTTGAGAGCAGGGTGCCTGGGATTGAAGGGTTCACATTTAATGTCACTTGCGTTTTCCTAAAACTTCATGCTTATTCTTTTAAAACACAAATAGTACCTGACAGTTTAACTGCTTGCCATGTACTATTTTCGCAAGATAAGCACGATCCTTACCAGTGTGTACAAGTTCAGTGCTGATGATTGCCTTCCATAATGGCCAGGCCATAGGATCAAATTCGACATTTCCTGGTGATCAATTCATGACCAGTTAAATTTGGTTACATGTAAATATTTAAATGAGTGCTAGAGGAAGTTTGGTTTATAAGTGGGAGCTGGAAAGAGATAATATCCTTTACGAATATTAGGCTTATTAAAAATACTGTAAAGCAATACTTATTATGCTCCATGCTTAACAAATGACTATATTATGCTTTCCATGCTTATCATATGACCCTTCTTTTTAATCCCCTTAGATCATAGATTAGCGTTATTATTTCTCTGTACAACTCACCATATGAATTCTCCTATCTCTGCATCTTTCCACTGTCTGTGTACTACCTGCCAGTCTTCCCTTCTCAATCCTCACCTACGTTATCTTCTATGATATGCACCTTCTATTTGTTGAACTATTGATGTGTTCCTGGCACTCTGAAATAAATGAAGAGTAATAAACCTCCAACCTTCCCTGATGTTTTCTACAATATAATCAGCGTATAGTATGGTGAAATTAGAGACACATGCACAAGCTCTGAGGCACTTAGCTCTAAGGAGGGAATGTACAGTAGGGGAATCCACTGAACAGCTCGCCTCTGAGTCACTGATTAATGGATACATAGAAAACCGTCATTTCTACCAAGTGGATAAGAACATTCTAGGTAAAAGGAGCAGTATAAATAGATCTGAAAGACATGAAACAATGTACTGTGTTGAGTCATAAAAAGCTTTTCATGTCTGCAAGATGGTGGAATTTCAGATAAGAGAGCTTTTTGAAAAGTTTACTAAGATGATTTTTCTATGTTTAAATCATTCACTTTTTCATGCATGGGTTTACTCAAACTTTTACTGACTTCTTCCTATCTGCCTTTGTGACAAGTACTGCATAGGTAATATTAAGTATGATAGTGATAGTGTATAATCTAATGGTACAGACAACTTCATTCAACGAGGCCAGCATTTCCTTGATAGCAAAATCAAAGATACCATAAGAAATCTGCAGACCAATAGCTTGTGAATACTACAGCAAAAAGTCCTCAACAAAACACTAGCATTCAACAGCATGTGAAAAATACTTTCTGGGATAACAAATCAGTAGTAACAGTGAAATAAAAGTGAAACCCCCAAATAACACTGTTGCTCATTCTAAAATTAGTGGTATTTTATTGGAGCAACCTTACTGTTAATAATGTTCAAAATTTTTAAGGCATAAACATACATTATCAAAGTTACAAAACCCTAGAATTTTAATTGCATTATAAAGTCACTGTGACAATCTTTCAAGTTTTGATGCACTATGATATTTACTAAGTGAATCTATACCAAATTTGTTTATTTCACTTGGGGAGTTTGTTCCAAAGAGATAAAAATCCCCAGAGTTGCTCACCTCAGTATTGAAGCAGATTATCACAATGATTCTGCAAAGTACAACTATACTTCACAGAAGAATATATGAGCCATCGAAACTAGAATGAATTTTCTCACAAAGAATCGCTGACAAATTTCTTTAGTTTCATGTATTGTTTTTACTAAGCATTGTTAAAAATACCCACAAATCTTTTTGTAGCCCATAGAATTTTATTGAATGGCAAGAAGTTATCTTCACTTTTCCTCTGTCTCTGTATACATCTTTACTGACAAACACAGTGAATGCTCAGTTGCATCCTCCTCCTACCGTTCTTACACATGTGGTGTTTCTAAAAAGACCTTACATTGTAACCATAAGAGCCAGAGGACTTTCTTTGGTGACTCAGGGAGCAGAGTTTCAAATTTGTAATACAGCAACAAACTGTGCAAAACTGTATGTTTTCGCCCACTGGAAATCATGGCTATAACTGATAGCCTGGAGCTAATTGAAAACATGTTAAACATATATGAACCTATTGGGCCCAAACTCCATAAATACTATTGTATCATGATGAGTTTTCTATCATCTATTTAAGACTTATGATTTAATTCTTAGGACCAAATATAATGTGAGGAAAAGTTCAACAATTAAAATAATAACAATAATAATAAATGATAGTCAAACTATTAAACTAGTCAAACTTGATATTCTAGTCAAAAATAATTAATGATAACTATTTTTCCTAGGTAAAAAAACAATTCCCAAGTGATAGAAATGTGGTCCTGGCTAAGGGAGGGCAGAATAAAATCTAGACAGATTCTGAATCTGGTAAAAGTTGGAAGACAGATGGATAAAGAAAAAAGCTAAGTAGAGCGACCCAAGAAAGCCAATCCCAGAAAAGGAGATCATGGTAAGTCGGAGCTTCATAGTATCAAGACCAGTCACGACTGGCGGATGAGATGAGAGCAAGTCTGCATGAGCTGGTACTGGTGTCCAAAAGGTGGGCCAGCAGGCTTTAGCAGCTTGCATAAGGCAGGGATCTGGCTAAGAAGCAGACTGGGCAGAAGCTGGGACTGTAAGCAGGGATCCACACCTGCGAATTTAAGGATTAAGAGCACCGGGATTGAACTCAGAAACACCTACACGAGGCTGCACGTGAAAATGTGCATGTGGAACACTTCTCACGTTTTTCACCTGCTGCTGCAGTCACATTGCCCCAAACGTGGGCCAGTGAGGCTTCAGGGAAAACTCGAGATTTAGAAGACTGGAAGGTAAGAGACAGCAGCCAAATAAGAGCACACAACCTCGGATTTCACAGCTGGTCAGTGAGCACCCTTTGACAGACCATGACTTTCTTTAAAATAAAACTTACTGAAGCAACACCCAGAAATCTTATCAAAGATTGATAAAATTTTTTGCTTCAAAACCAAAATAGACCACTTAACTTTGTCTCTTGGTTACCAAGCCAGCAAAGTCAATTCAGAGAGAAACCATGAATCCAGAAACTTTGTCTTCCATGAATCTAGAAAGTTTGCCTGTCATTTAAGTAGCACTTTTTCTTGTCTTGGAATTACTGTTTCTCTCTTGCTTCTTGTCTCTAAAGCAGGGTGGGAGTTAAAATCCCACTATTTATACTTCTGACTGAATAACTGACTATAAACCGAAGTTTAGTCTTAATATGTTACTTTAAAGATCAGTTTCTTTTTAAATAGGGTGGTGGTTTTTTTTCCAATTACTGAAAGTTATGAATTTTACCCTTAAGGGGAAGTGGGAAGAGGGCTGTGTGATAGGCAAAGATGACCTTCGGGAGGCCACAGAAGATGCTAGATATATACTCCTGAAAACTGAAGACGAGGAGGAAACTATGACCTATGTTTACAACTTCACTGCAACTTGAAATTCTTTTAAATTAAAAGATCAAGTAACTAGAAAGATATGACAGTTATCACATAGTTAGATTCAAGAAGTATGACGGGGCCAAAAAATAATCCAGTCCACAGGGCATTGCTGCTCTGTCATAAGTGGTATATTTGTTTCATAAGTAATGAGCCAGTTCTTGCAATGGAAAATGATTGTAGTGTTTTTTTTTTAACTTAAAAAAAGAGAAAAGTCAGACAAGAAAACCCAAAAGCAAAAGGCATAAATAACAACAGCAGACTCAAAATAATAACAATACAGGTCTTCAAAACAGAATGAAAGAAATTTAACAATGGTTGTTACATTTCATATTGTTCACCTTTTTTTCAAATATAAAGAAGAATATTAAAGAAAATAGAAAAACAGAAAAGAAGTGTAGGACAATACCAAGTTGAAAAAAAAATCATTGTACAATCACTAGTTGTTACCTTTCTCATTGTCGTCTTAAAAAATAGTTGCTGAAGTCACAAAATCAAAGCATAAATAGTGGCTAGACACTCAGACATTGATAGTACAAATCCTCCTGTTCAGTGTTCCAACAGAGACTCAGTCATACGGTCATCCATCTTACACACTATACATGCTGTTACACTCTTTAGATCACTTTTCTTCCCTTTCACTTTCACAGTATCTATCATACTTTTTGGATTCCAATATTCTGTAGTGTTTTAAAATGAAGAATAAGAAGGTTTATTTTTCAAAAGGAATATCACTTTTTAACCAGGAGACACAGAGGCACATAATGTAATACCTTTGATAAAATAGGTTACGTAACATTTAGAAATGCAGGAACAGTCTTATTGTCTAATAATTAGACAATAGACGTTTTGAGCTTATACAGCCTTCAAAATGGAAGGCTGAGAACACTTGGAGAAAACAGAAATTCTATAGCCTGACCATGGCAGAGATTCAGCAATTTGTATAGTCTTTTTTAACTTCTCATTGTTTATTGTTGTGCACCTGACAATGGACTCAATTTTTAGATATTTGTACTTTTTCCTAATGCGATGACACCCCAAACACAGTCATTTCCTATGGTATTTGGAATCTCAAGTTTTAATTCTTTTCCAGGAACAGTAGAAATAAACAACCCATTTTAGGTCTTTCCCCATTTCCTTCTGAAACAGGGACATTCCACTTTTCACTTTTCAGGCCTGCGCACTCCCTGCAAGTTCTGATTTAATTCCCTAGTTGTCTTACTCATTGTAAGCACGAATCTGGTGGCAGAGGAGATTTTTGATGGCTGGTAGCTGCCTTACTCTAAAAGAGAATATTTAACTTGTTGCTTTCAACTGACCACACACACACACGCATGCACACACACTTTTCTTTGAGTAACCTGAAGCTTTAAAGTTCTTAAACTGAAAAACATTTTTCTACTTTTTAGAATATTTGAAAATATGCCACCACCATGAGATTTCCAAATATCTTCTCTGAGCCCATAACCACACAATAATATTTGCTAAATCATTAAGCCACAGCTCTAGGAGGACAATATTATTGTCAGAGTTCAGTGTGAAAGCCCTGACTCTGGATTCCAGCCAATCAGGCTTACGTACTCCTCCTAAAATGCCAGTCAAGGAGACAAGTATGGTAAAACCTAGGAAAGGAGCTCTAGTCAGTGTAGCCATGCTTGGAGGACAGATGAAGAGGGGCTGACAGAAACCTTGGGGTTTTATAGAAAAAGGAACCAAGGGCAAGGGCCAGGGTTTGCATTTCTGGTAGCCTAGGTAACTGGGCAAGTCATGGTCTGGTTGATTGGTGTCTCAGGACTGATTTTGCGACGCCCTTAGACAGACATCATTAATTCGTGGTTCAGTTCCCATTATGAGACACACATCTCCTGCTTAAGGATACTGCTCCGGCCTTGGTTCTCATCATGGGGTAATTGCTCCTACTCTGCAGCACTTTTATTTTTTAAATCCAAGGTGATTACAGATTCAGAACAATAAAGATTTGTAGGCTTTACTTCAAAGTGTCCAGGACTAAATTTTATAAAACCTGGCAATTGGATGTCTCTATAAATCCTGAAAATGACTCAGTAACTCTTCTGTTGGTGTCCTTAGTCTTGAAGGGGAATGAGACTGGCTAGAAAAACTTAGGACTAATAAACATTGTATTACAAATTTTAGACAGACCCTCTTTTAGTGATTAACATGCCTGCATGCAGGGCTGAGTAGGGATCTGACCCAAAGTTTTAAGGTAATAAAGGGTATAAAATGAGGGCAGAGATGTCAAAATTTATTCTGCTTTTAGTTACCCACTGAGCCTCTGCAGGCCTGGCCTCTAAGTGCCTGTTACAGCATTTGTGAGCTGTGAAGCATTAGGAGGAGTAGACAGTTCCACCCAGTTTCCAGGTCACCCAAATGACTACAGCTGATTGTTGCTTTTGTCCAAAGAGAAAAATTAAATTACTTTATATTGTTAGAAATTTGTACCATTTAGGGAAAAACTCAGGTGTCCTTTTTCTTGCTGTTATTATTACTTTTATTACCAAGTGAATTATCAAATATACATTAGAATTTTAATAAAATACACAAAATGATAAACTTTTCTAAAGTGACTTTATGTGTACCTTTGAAATGAACCAAGAAATGTGTGAATTTTCAAAGTAAGTTTAAATTCACTATTGTTAGTGTTTGCTTCAGATTCAACTTCAAAAGCTATTATTTTAATGACAAATTACATTAAATACAAATACCTCACTCCTTTTATAGCATGATGAATTTCCTCTTTCATGTATTTTCATTAATTTATACATTGATCCTATCAGAAAGACATTCCTATTAAATGGAACTGTAACAAGTCAGTGATGTGTATCTGTGCATTTTGGTGCTATGTTTTTCTTTTAACAATTTATGCACAACTTTTCTTTAAGAAGTGCTTTTTATTACTGACTGTACTTAGGTTGCCATGTTGAAAAAAATATTTTAAATGCTGTATTTAACTTACAATGTTGGAAAACCCAGAAAGAAACAATGGTGCTAAGAGCAAACAGATGTCGACATCTGGGTGAAAACTTTTCTCTCCAGAGGCAAATAAAATAGATAATAACTCCAAGTTGCCAGAATTTAACATGGTGGGCCAAAACTATCAGTAGATAGTGAAATAAATTCATGAAACTCAGCAAATACATTTTGAATGTGTGAATAACACTTGGATTTTAACTCTGAATGCCTGTTTTGATCACAACCAGATCATCTCTGGCACACTCTAGGTGGAAAGTTCTTTCAGCTGACCAGCTGCTAACAACTGAGTTCACCTTCTGAATCATGCATCTTTGGTAAATGGCTTGTGTTCATCTAGTTTGTTGCATGCATTCTGTTGATGACTTGCTGAGCATTTTTTGTAAGAACTCTATAGCTTTTCAGAGGCGGTGTGTCCTTTTCCAAAAGAGCTATATTTCATGAGCACTGGCACAAACTTCCCCAGTTATGTGTTTAGGACATACCACCAAACAGAACTGTGGCTGTATTTATTTTCTCATCAGCAAAAGTTCACACCTCATTTCTCCACGAAGTGCCTTTCTCTGAGTCTTTCAATGTCTGTAGTCATTTTTTCCTATAAGAGAAATACATGATGAGTCTCATTTAGCGTTGCTGAAAGCAATTAAGAATTGTAAATATAGTCCTTATTCTTTAGTATCATGTGTCCTGAACCAGAAACACATGTAAATTCCTAAACACAGAAAGGGAGCTCTATCTCAGGGATGCACATTCATAATGGACATATTCTGAATTTTTGGATCTAAGATTTTTATTTAAATTCTTTTGCCTCGTGAGAGGTAGTAAAATTAAAAAGGAATGACATAATTCAAACATTGGAAGACCTAATGGGAATTCTTTTGTTCATATTTTTCTTGTAAAGAATGGTATTTATCCCATTCTGTCTCTGGCTCAGAGACAGAGTGCTAAGTTGATCATCATGAATAGATGTTTTCTTTCTCTATTTCTGTCATACATTTTTTTCACCTTCAAACTCACTCATTCATTTATTCATCATATGTGCCCTCTTATAAATGATGCAAAGACATACTAAGTATAGGCCATGAAAACGTCAAGTTAAAAAAAAGACAGAAATGTACAAAACCATTAAAGCTAAAATACTGAATAAAAATTATATAACATAGGAAGTGGTACAGATACAACTACCTTGAGAAGATGATCCATTCAAGAAATAAGTGAATGTCTCAGGAGCACAGAGAACCAAATGGATGAATCACCAAACTGACAGGAGGGAACGGATGAGAAAAGGAAAATTCAGAAGGAAAGAAAATACAGTTTAAGTAAGGTAGAGTTTGCAGATATATCTTAATGTGACATATTTACATTGTTTGAGGCATGTGGGCTGTTTTTCATTCACGCTTACAGTATTAATAGAGCACATGATTCTGTTTTGGCACTGTGTCAGACACTGAGGATACCAAGCTGAAGAGATCTATGCCGTGGTGAATTTCACCGTCTAATGGGGGACATGAGTTTGCTCTGTTAAGGAAATGTTCTTAAATTAAATTTCTAACAGGAAATTTTGTCTGTCTCCCTCATTCAGCTATTCAACAAATATTTCCAAAGGTGTACTTTGTGTCTGGCATTCTAATAGGTACTGGAATAAAAAGAAAGACAGTTCAATACTCTTAAAGACTTTATATTCTAATGGGAGGTGAAGGAGAAAGTCAACAAATAATGAAATACGTAGTTGGCCAGGTTGTATAAATTGCACAAAGCAAAATTAAACAGAAAAAAAGGTGTTAGGAGAATGGGGAAGCTAAGTCACATAGAAAGGGCATAGGATACCTACTGACCCTGACCTAGGAAAGCAGGGGGTGGCTCCCCGGGGGAAGAGCATCTGAGGCAGGAGCAATCAAAGCAACAAGTGCTGAGCTGGAAAAGGGCTTGCTACGGAACAGCAAGAAGGGCAGTTGAGGAAGGGCACAGTTTGCAAGGTGGAAAGAGGCAGGGAATGGGGTGAGAAGCGGCAGATCACCAAATCCTACTAGGCACGCAGCATGATGGAGCAAAGCGGCTCGGAGGTGGATGCTTGCTTCCTTACCAGCTTGGACCACTTGTGCAAGGTCTTTGAAACCTACAGCGCAAATTAGGGTAATAAGAGTTTTCCTATGGTTACTCTGAAAATTCAATAAAATATTTTGCTCTGAAATACGTAGAATTGTTCCCAAACAGAGTAAATACTAAACAATAAATACCAGTAATTGTTACCATTGCCCTGGCTATGAAGTTTAGCCATTGTTAACATTTTTGTCTCTGTCATTCCTCAAGTTGTATTATGTAATATAGCAACATTTCAAGGCCTGCTCTCTTCTCCAGAAATATTTTCCAAATCTACTCAAACTCTCTTGCTTTTAAACCAATTCCCCCTATTGATTCATGATGTTCTCAAGTTATGTTGTTAGTATAATTAATCCTATTGTTTAAAAAATTACAACTTGGAACATGCCATAGTGCTTAAATGGAAACTTTTCATACTGAAAGGAGTCTTTTTACCCTTCTTATAGGCAGGAATATCAGACATCCCACTTGTAAAAATATTTAGGATGGATCGTATTTTATTAGTTTCCAAAATACTTCTATGGTAGATGTATTTTTTACCAGAAGACAAAGACTTTTCAGAAAAGAAAACAAACAATTGCCAGATAGGAATCGGTGAGTTCTCAGAGCATGTCCCAGGACAAGATCATAGTATAACATGAAACGTATTTGCTTTAATTTAAAGAAAAGGCAGATACATAACATTATTCCCATAACTTCTTTTTTTAAATAGTTTTGCCATTTTGGTATTTACTCCAATGTAATTACAGCAATATTTTCATATTAGCATTTCTTGAATATATAAAGGCAAGTTCTTTTTTTAAAAAAATCCAGAAAATGAAAACAAAATTTCAAGCAGAAATGTTGACTTTTGCCTCATAAAATACAATTCTTGAGGTTTGGGCATATTGCCTTGTTTATGGCATGGGTAACAGACACACGTTTATGTATATTCTTAAGTAAATTATCTCCAAAATAATCTCATTTCTAAGTTGGAAAATGCCCTTGAAGCATATGAGTGTGTTTGCACATACAGTTCACACAGATGTGTGTTCATTAATGTTAACGTGACTATACACTTCCAGGCAAGGACTGCTTGACCAGGTCTATGCCTTCCCTGGGACTGCTGGCTCAGCTGGTACCCCCAAGTCCAGCTAGGCATAAATGATTGAGGGACGTCAGAGGAATTCTCAAAAGAAAAGAAAATGGTAATTTTAGAAGAAAAAGAAGTGCCAGGCGACAAGCTAGACGCACTTTGGCCAAGCCTGACTGCCGCAGTCATTCACCTGCCAGACCAAGAAGGGAAAGCACAGGAAGGCATGAGCATTCCCAGCCCCAGAGCCTCCCAGAGTAAGGGCCGGCCACACACTTAATTTTCGTTCCAGTGGCCTACTGAGTGATTTTATCCTTTGTAACAGTAAATGTAAGACAAAAAAGAAAATTATATTTGTTCTATAATGAGCTTCTGATTTATGTATATATTTTTAGTTCAATAAAAAGTATATACTTTCTCACTTCAATCCACTTTCTTTTCCTAGAAGAAAAACTTTGCAGTTTCCTGTGCATCCTTCTATAAATATTTCATGGCTATGTTGCATAGTAAACCATGCAAATGACTTCAGCATGGATATGTGTTTATGAGAGATATGTAGGTATATGTTCCTATATGTATTGAAATGACTGCATAGCATTCATAATGTTATATAAATTCACTAATAGGTTGTACCCTGTTATCTGGGAACATCATGATTGATCTTACTAGTTCCATATCGGGTAAACACCCAAGCTGCTTTTCCTAATGCAATATTGCAATGAATGTCATGGTTCTTTGTATTTGCAGGTATATTGGCTTGATATAGTCCTCAGAGTAACATTGCTGACTCAGCTATTTTTATATCTTTATTATCAAATTGTTTCCCCTAAAGTATAATATCAATCTTTAGCAAACATCAGGATATATTTTATAATCATATGGCTGCATTTATTCATTTTTATAATCCCCACAATCAGTTATTGCCTCTGAAAAGCACAGTAACTATACCTATTGCAACAACTAATTGTTTTTTGAATATCAACTTTTTATTTCTATAAGGTTAAACAGGGTGTCATAGTCATCTGACTGTTATTCTCAGTTCTAAAAGGACAAAGTACTAACCCAGGACATGGTCTTTACACTGTGTCAGACATAAGTGACTGACCTTCATACCTCCCAGACAGGAAATGGTTCCTAAACCAAGCCTTTTCCTTTTAGAACCAATCAGTCCTCCTGGCAGAGCTACAAAATTCAAAGTGCAAGCCTGTAACGTGATCGTGTTAAAGAATCTTACAGTGAGTTTTGTCTTTTGGATGTGACTTGAGGAAACATTAAATTTCCTAATTTCAAATGGCAAGTTTCTGCCATTATATATTTTGTAATTTCAAAGAGCATCTGTCACCATACAAAGACAAATATATTTCTCAAAAAAAAAAAAAAAGAAAAAGAAACATCTGGTACATTTTTAAACAAGCCTCAGGCAAGCTTTGTGCAATGAATCAAAAATGTGCTATAGATAGAATGTTATTTTATGGTGCTTTTTATTTAATCAGTAAGTGTGGAATGTTTGCATTAAGTACCTCAAAAACTCAGCTATCCATAAGGACTTTGAGAAGCTTAGAGAGTATTTTTGTAATTTTTAATATCTGTGTATATAATAATAAACAGTGGTAAAATAAATGTAGGTCATATTGGTCTTCTGAAGAATAAGTTATTTGTTAGGAAGACTTTTGCTTGGGGTAGGGATTTTAATGCTTGGTGACTTTTATTTTCCCTCTGTGCCAGTTTATGTTAAGTAATGATCTATTTTGCATAAGAATATTTTTAATCCAAAAGTTATCAGCGCTGATTTAGATAAAGGCTCTCAGTTTTTGTTACCTAACATGCATTTTAAAATGAAACATATGGAGACAAACCAGAGAAATTGGAGGAATATCTATTACAACTCAAGGCACAGGCCAGGAGCCAGTTTTAAAAAAAAATCTAAAGCTATACAAATCTCAGCAGGGTAGAAAATCTCTTAAAGCATCCATCATATAGTCAGTATTGATAGATGGAATGTAGCGAGCGTGCTGGCTCGCATCTTAAGAGACATTGCTAACAGACAGTGAAATACAATCTCTTTCAAAATTTGAATACTGGGGCAGTGCTTCCACTGTCAGATATTTAAGGTCAGTGAATCTCAGAGAAAAGAGGCTCAGATACCCAAAGAGGTTGAAATGACTAAGTCAGAGCTTAGATTTCCAGTGCCAAATTCAAAGCCCAAAGTACAAATGGATTGTTTAGCATCACTTGTTCAACCTCTTGAGTACACAAAGGATGCAATGTGACCCCGTATATCAAAATTTTGCACAATTTTTTCTCTACACATTATTTCTCAACTGAAAATAATGTTCATAGAATGAGTCCACTGAAGTTAGAGGTCTAATTTTAGACCTCTAACTTTCATTACTAATGAAAATTAGTAACGCTCAACGGGAGGTGAGAAAGAGAGCGTTTAGTTCTTTTAGGAAAGTTTTTCTAATCTCACGGAGTAGGATGAGTGGTTAGGCTCTCATTTGCTGACGCATCTCTTCGGGGTCCCCAACGCTCCCACTCAATTGGGCCTATCCCAGCTGAGATTTTCTGCAGGCTGTTCTGTCACCTTGGTTACAGATATTTGCTGACCAGTGTCTGGTGTTACCATACACAAATAACACTTTTGCAGGAATACAAAGCCTTTCCCATTTATTACACAGCCCTACACCTTCTTTTGTTCCTACTATTTAGTTTGGAAAACCCAAGATCGATCCAATTTCCCACTTCTTTCATAAGAGGACTTAGCTGCGTGAGCTCTCAGGTGAGCAGAGGAATTGAAGGAACCTTCCAGGCCCTCTTTTTGAGTCTGGTGTAGTTCACATTTGAGGGGCTTCCTTTATGCGATTGTTTTTGTGGAGCAAAGGTACATCTGTTGCTTCCCTCAGTGTTCTGGACTGGTTAAGAAAGCAAGGCAAGTACCCCACCACACCTGAGAGATCTGAGTTACTCTCCTGCAGGCCCTGGTTCTAACTTGCAGTTGGCTTTTCTAGTGGGATTACATAGCTGCTTTAATCTCCATAACTAAACTGAGGTTCTGTTAAATCTCTGCATTCTCCTTCAGTGCCGCGCAGCCCGTTTCAGCTGCAGACAGCAACATCAAACCCTGCAGCCTTTCTGGGAGACATCGATATCCTCTTCTTTCCACATACCTCCAGGCAAAACTGCATTTGTTCCATTTGTTTCCATTATGACATTACTTAGGTGTCCTTGGGTGTGCCCTAAAATTGTTTCTACTTAGGTTATTTTCCGTCCTTGGTGAGTCTTCATCAATTTTATAGCATAGTGTACATTCAGGAAACTTTATATGAAGTGTTCTAAGACCTCATTTTCTACTGCTCCAGGCAAAAGCAGATGCCTGTTTTGGATGCAAAGTTGTGCTACTCTGTAGATCTTCAGAGCACGAGTTGGTAAATAACCTCAACCTAAAAAACAGCCTAAATACTTCTGAACTCCATTGCTAAATAAAACTAAGTACTTGCTACCTTATAAAGTGATCTTGGAGTCACTCAATAATAGACACCAGTGACAATTCAGAAGTAAGCTTTAAGATATAGATGCATGCAAGTTCTGGCTCAAGTTAAAAGATATTAGCATGCCATACAGCTTTTCTCCACATGTAACAACATAAAACTTAGTCCCTTTGAAGAGATTTGTGTATACATTTAAAGTTTTGCTGTGTTTTAGAAATGAAAATATCTTTTATAATATGTAGCATTAGCCCATATTGGGAGGGAAAACTGGATATCACCTACACGCTTAGAGCCGACAAGTGCTAAAAAAAACTGCTTATCCAAAACCACCTCCCCTGAAACTTACATACAGAGCTGGAGATACTTAGTTTTCTGTCTAAAGAATCTACTGAGACTCAGGCTGAGTCCAATATTCCTTGCAACTCAGGTACACATAAAAAGCACTTGTAAAGCCATGACTATTTGCCAAGCACCATACTAAGGAGAAATAAGAAAATAGCATAATATGAATTTTTTGAAAAGCACAGCTTCAGGAGGTAGCAGTCCGGCTGGATAAAACCATCAGAATGAAGTTCTCACAACACATGTGATGCTCTGATGGGCCTTAAGTCACGAATGGGCATTTTTCAGAGAAAGGAGGAAGAAAAAAGCATTTGAGGAGGAAATTGGAGTCTGACTAAAGTGGAAGGGCAAGAAAGACGGGATATATTATGTAAAAAAAAAAGTATTGAAGCTCATTTTCTTGAAAAAAAGTCTTAAAAAAACAGATCTTCAAGTGTGTGTGGAAACTAAAGTGAATGCAGGTAGCGTGGGAGGCTGCGGCCAGCACATGAAAGGTCTTACGCTGCACAGCAAGGACTGTGGCCTGTTTCATGTTGGAAAAGAAGAGGTGACTGTGGTGTGGCGTTGCAAGGCTTGAATTTCAGAGAGTTACTTCAGAGCATGAAACGAGATGAGTACTTCAAGACAGGAAGGAGCTTAGTGGCTAATTCCACTCTAAAGGAGGGATGCGCTAAGCTTCCAGAGAACAAAGTAACGGAATGGGAATTGGTAATACAGGGCATACACAGAATGCTAAGACTTAAAGTGAGAAAAGGAAATTCAAATCTTAAGCAAGGAGGAGGCTCGAGAGAAGCCTTGGTAAGCAAGAAACATCTAATGAGATGAAAGAATACTCGAGCAGGAGAAAGGGAACTAGGAAATCAATGTAGTTTAAGTTTCATTACTTAGATTTCCTAAGCTTAAAGAAATCAAGTTGACCAGTATACTTGGATCTAGAGCTACTTCTGTGTTACAGAGGAAAAGGCACATGAACTGTTACTGAAATAGGACCTTCACAGGCATTTTTAATAATAGAATTCCTATGATGATCTTGATATGTAATAGAGCTTGTATCAAATAATCTTCCTACCAAGAGTAAATATTTAAATTAAACAAATTACAAACAACAGCTAAAGTTTTCAGAGAACAGTTATGATAGCCAGAGTATGCCAGTAGAATGAGAGAACCCTGAAATCTTACACTGTTTCTCTCAGAGTTATTGCTGACAAGGAAAGGATAGGCAAAAATTGTCGTAGCTAAGAGGTTCCAGGAGTATCGTGGGCTGTGGGTTGCTCAGACAAAAATGAGGTTCAGTCCTATCAGCTGTTCAATTGAGACCCAAAAGGATCTATTCTCCATAAGTAAAAGCAAATCCAAACAAAGTCATGAAAACTGGAACCCAGTCATAATTAAGTTAACTCTTTATTGGATTGAACTAGAGAGTCATACCCATTACAGATTTATTAACATCCACCAGTAGGACAGCTACCGGCCCTTTGTGACTGTGTAATCTGTGTGATCTGAATTAAAGTTGTTCAAATGAATTTCAGTGAACCATTGAGTGTCTCAGTTAAGCTACCACTTTTCAAGTGATTATTAGTCATAAATGGCAAAGTCATAGCCCACCAGATAACACACATGAAAACTTTCCTGTTAGTGTAGAAGGTTCCAATGGGTATTGCACTCTGATACCTGTAGAAAAAATAAAAATGTTCTCCATGGAAACATAAAGAGGAAAAATTCATGAAGGTTCTTTAGGTGCTTTAGTTTCTGACTCTTCAACTACTACTTTTATTATAACTTTACAGGGGTAAAAATTACATGCAATAAATGGTGCTACTTTAAGATGTACCTGGGATTTGGGTTATATTCAGGCATAGCAAGGATAAAAGATTGGGAAATAACTTTCATTAAAAACATAACTGTCACATGGAATGCCCAAAAGGAGGAACATGCAATGCAGGGCCACATGGGGAAGTGCCAGGGTCAGTCAGGACTAGAGCAGATAACAGAGAGCAAGGCTCCCAGGAAAGAGGCAAGTGAGCAGACTAAAGACTGGCTCATTTAAATAGTTTCAGGAGGCTCTGGGGCAGAGGGACTGTGCTCAGTTATGGAGTACCTGGGTTTGGGGATTAAGGCAGTGGAATATTATACCCTGGGGTATAAAAGCCAGATAGAGAGGCAAGTTGGGAGTGTGGGCTCTGGGCTGGCTGGTTTACCTATGAAGGTGCGCCCCAGGCAAACCTTTTACTATAGCTAAGACTGCTTTAGGGTTGGGAGAGGTAGTTTTTCTCTGGTCTTCAAGGGCTGAGATGTCATAGTTTCAAAAATGAAGAAATATAAGAATATACGGTTAATACAGATGAAGAATATGCAAATTTTTAAGTTTTGACACAACTTAAAAGTCTTTTTAAAGTGTTGCTATAACTTTAAAATCATCAACACAATCAAGTTACTAAACATAACCAATGCTTCTAAAAGTTTCCTTACTATGAATTTTGTAATTTTTACCTGCTTTCCTCATTGTCTTCCAGAAAACTAATGATTTGTTTTCTGTCACTATAAATTACTTAAGATTATCTAGAATCTTTATGTAACTTTAATTATAAAATGCATACACTGTCTAATCAATACAGTTAGAAAGGAAACTGTAGATTAGAAAAATATATTTTCAACCTTCATATCTGATAAGAGATTAGTATCCAAATACAACAGGAACACTTACAACTCATTATTTTTGAAAAAGAAAAACAAGAAACAAAAAATGAACCAACTTTTAAAAAGCAGCAAAAAAGGCAAAAGAATTATGCATGTCATGGGAATATAACTCAGTATAGAAGCCCTGGGTTCCAACCTCAGTACTGCAAAATTTTTTTTAAATGTTAAAAAGGAGAGAGAGAGAGAGAGAGAGAGAGAGAGAGAGAGAGAGAGAGAGGCAGAGAGACACAGATAGAGAGAGAGAGATTTAAATATTTTAAATATTAAATTTAAAATAAGAGATTTAAATTTTTTAAATATTAAAAAGGAGAGAGAGAGAGAGAGAGAGAGAGAGAGAGAGAGAGAGAGAGAGAGAGAGAGAGAGAGACAGAAAGGACTTAAATAGCTATTTCTTAAACATAAAAAACGTCAAAGGTGCTTTTATAGTTTGTGTCTAGGTGTCCCCCCAAAGCTTCACGGGATCATAGGTGGGGTTTTGCCGGGAAGAGCTGGATCTAGGGCATGTGATAGGATTAAATGTGAGGAGCTGGGATTATTAAGGCTGTGTGATCACTAAATTAGTCCAAAAATTGGTTTGGCATAGTTCTGGGTTGGATAATGGGATGGCCACCTTGGGTGTGGGCAGCAGCTCCCAAAGTGCAGGCAGCCTAGAAGAGACAAACAGGAGACAGCCACGCTGCTGCTGTGTCCGTCCACCTTATTTCCCTGCTTTGCTTCCTTCCTGCCTCCGGCCCACCATGAGCCGTTTCTCCTCTGTGATGCTCTCTGCCATGCCGCCCTGCCATGGAGCCAGTCAACTAGGTGTGAACTGAAACCATTACAAACTGTGAGACAAAAATAAATCTTTCCTTCTTTATATTTTGAGTGTCATATATTTCACTCAGCAAATGAGGAAAAATAAGGCAGGAAGTCACTATCACTAATCATCAGTAAAATGCAAATCCAAACCACAGTGAGATGTCACCTCACCTCTCACTTGTTAGGATGGTTCATTAAAAAACAAAAATCACACACACACACATAACAAATGTTGGAAAGAATGTGGAGAAAATGAAACCCTTGCACACTATGTACAAGGAATTTAAGTTGGTGCAGCCACTATGGAAAACAGTAAGGAGGTTCCTCAAAAATAAATAAGCAAATAAATAGAACACTCATTGGATCTAAGGAGCCCGTGTACCCCTATATATCCTCAGGAACTGAAACTAGGATCTTGAAACAGTATCTACACTTCTACACTTAACGTAGCATTGTTCTGCAATATGGAAACAACCTAATTATTTGCAAACAGATAACTAGATAAGGAAAATGTGGTATGTGTCTATAATGGAATATTATTCAGACTTATAAGCAGGAAATCCTGCTTTTGATACAACATGGAGGAACCTGGTGAACATTATACTAAGTGAAATAAACCAGATACAGGACAAATCTTGTATTGCCTCATTTATATGAGGAAACTTGATATTCAAACAAATGAAAATAGAGTAGAAAGGTAGTTTCCAGGGGCTGGGAAGAAGAGGAAATGTGGTGGACAAAGGGTACAAACCCTTAAACAAGAGGAATAAATTCTACAAATCTACTGTATAGAGTAATCCCTATGGCTCACAAACTACACTGTACACTTAAGATTGTGCTTAAAATATAGCCTTTGTGTTAAGTGTTATCACCACAACAAAGGGAAATTAGTGGGTGGGGAAAACTTTACAGATGAAACTGAAAGGGATTTTTATTTCTTCACAAAAAATAAGACTACTCAAGTTCTCTATTTCTCATTGACTGAGGTTTCCTAGTCATATCTGTCAAGGTAATAATTTGTTCATTTAAGTCAGCTACATTTCAAACATAATTAACTAACATATGATGTTTCCTTACAGTGCTTTTTAACGTGTACAGTAAATACACTGTTATTATTCTCATTCCTATGGTGAGAAGTTAATAAATTGACAACAGCCATTATATGATAATGATGACACAAAATGTAGGAAGTAAAAATAGTTTACATGTTATAAGAGTCTTTTATTTTCTAAGAGGTAATACTACCAGTTCATTATAGACTCTCATAAGTCAAGAATGCATACAACAATCTATAGGAAAAATATTAAAAAAAGAAAAATAGAAAATGAAATAAATGATAAAGTCAAAAGAAAAATAATAAAAGGTAAACATCATCAAATAAAAGATGAAACAAATAAGCAAAATTTTATGAAAGAGCTTTGGTTCATAGTTCTGCACCCAAGAAAATTGAGGCTTGGTGGCATTAAATAACTTACATTTCTTTTAAAATGGAGTTCAGTGTCAGGTTCTTTAAATACAATGTCTATGTTGTTTATATTACAGCATGAGGTTACTTTACCAGAATCCATGGCCTGAATGGATGATTTTCTCTTAAAATTTATATGTTGACTATTAAAGCCTCAGACTCCAAAGTGACTTTTAGGAGCTTAAGTTAAACAAGGTCTAAATGGTGGGGCCCTGATTTGATAAGATGGGTACAGTTAAATTCTCTCTCTCTCTCTCTCTCTCTCTCTCTCTCTCTCTCTCTCTCTCCCCTCTCTCTCTCTTTGTCTGTCTGTCTCTCTCTCCCCTCTCATTCCCTCCCTCTCTTTCTTCTTCTCCTCCTCCTTCTTCTGTCTCTTGTTCCTCCTCCTCATCTTCCTCTTTCTCCCTCTCATCTCCTCCCTTCCCACATCCTTCCACCATGAAAAGACTCAGAGAGAAGATAGCTTTCTGAAAGCCAGGAATAGAAATTCTACAAGAAACAAGAAACCAAAACTCTCAGCAACTAGACTTCCCAATCTCCGTAACTGCAAGAAAAATTTTTGTTTTTCCATCCACTCAATCTATGGCATGATGTCAGGTTAGCACAAACAGAGTAAAACAGAAGATGAGCTAGTTTTGTTTAATTCATTATATTTCCTTTTTAATTTCTTTAACAATGCAAAAGATGGCATGTCAGCAGTTGTAAAATTCAAAAATAAAAATCACTTAGAGTCTATCAACTTGGCATATCTATGTTACTTTAATACTGACTTCTGGTAAGTTTTGATCTGCATTAGCAGTATACCATATTATCTTGTTTATAATTTTGTAAATATCACATATTTAACTTATATATAATCTTCCATGAAACTGTCTGAAATTTGTTCATTCCTCAACTGTTGACCACTATATATTAAGCAAAGTACATGAATGTATATGTGTTTATCTGTGCAGTATGATTATGAAATATGATGTGACTATACATTGCTTATTATCACTATTTCATAATTTAAATCTCCAGAAATAAACCTACTATTAGATCAATAGAAAATTGAAAACCATTCTTGTTTCATGCTGAACTATACCCTTCCTACAATTCTTTATTATTTTACTGATGAAATGTTCTATATTGTATTTTATTTTATCCAATATATCTAAAATATTACCATTCTCATGTTAATCAATATAAAAAGCATTTGGGGTGTCTCTGAAATCCAGTACACATTTTACATTTATATCTCAGTTTGTGCTAACCACATTTTAAGTACTCAAAAACCACATGTAGGTAGTAGCTATTCTATTGGATAATGTAGTCCTGTATCTAATTTCTCTACTTAAGAAATAACCTATCAATTTAACCACTCATTAAATACTTTTCCATACAGTAGGTATAACTGAAGCAACTTATCAAGTGATGATGTGTTCTCTTATTTAATCAATGAGAATTCAACCAACAGGTGCAATATTCTTATAGTTTGTAATTTTGTTTTATAAGGTTTATGTCCCAGAAATGTACTTTCTTGTAGTTTTTAGGAATGTTTAAAAATCGTGGAGTCTTAACAATGTGTTGATTTTCAAGTCTGTGGAATACATGTAAGTAATATCCCCACAGATACAACAGAGAAGTGACTCTCACACATTGAATATTTAGAAAAGTCAAGGAAAGAGACTGAGGAAGAGCCAATCAAATATTTTACTTTTGAGATCATGTAATTTGGTGAATACAATAATCAGAAACAGCAAACCTTACTTTATAAAGTAAATTAACTTTCAAACAAAACCAGATCATTTTTAGGCCTGAACAAATTGCAAGCACGCCTAGGATTGTCAGATGAATTCTAAGCTACCCTGTAATCTATTATTCATCTTTCAGTGATTCCTCAGTACCAATAAATGTGAAATATTGGGGCATAAGAGTGCTCTACAGTTCAAGTCTATACCATAGATCTGTTGGAATTTTATGGACTACACAAACAGCTTTCCAACTCCAATAAAACCTTCCCAAAAAAGCTAATATTTTACCTGGCTAATAGAATTTAAAAACCAGTGACAATTAACATCTCTTCATATTTATATGAGATGCTTCTTATAGCAAATGTGTTATTTATCTTCTGTAGGTTTAAATTCAGGTTCAGATGTAGTTCAGGCAAATTAAATTATGTAAACAAGTTACAAAATAATTTAATTCCCTCATGACATCTCCATGATGTAAACTTATCAAAATGAAAGTAGCTCGCGGTTGAAGAGGGTAAACCAATCAGGCTTAGATAGGAAAGACTTTTTATATATGTTCAACACAAACTGCAGAATAAGTGTCACAAAAACATCTATGAAAACAAAAATTGCATACTAAAATCAGTCCCATATATTTATTTATATTTCTCTTGTCAAGGTAAGATTTAAGTTTCAAAGATCAACTAAAATAATATAGAACAAAACAGAAAGAGATATAAAAACAAAAGAAAAAATCCAGAGTATGAGTATAAAATAGAGCCAGTCCTAAGGATAATAGAGTAATTTATTACAAAATGCTCTACATACTAGTAAAATTAAAGTTGCACACTGGTTGCTAGCTTTCTAGCAGTCACTTAGAAAAGAGACACTTGGTTAGTTACAAAACTCACAGTGTTCTTAAAACTGACATAAGTTTCTTAGATTAAAACACAATACATTTCAAACCAAAGACCAGAATAGTTATGTTTTCCTTATTGTCTCATGAGGCTGACACTATATAATTAAAAAATCACGTGAGAAAATAGCATCTCTTATTAAACAATGGAGGATTTTGTAGCACTCATCACAAGCTAATGTTAAATAAACATGGGATTTTTTTCTTTTTAGTGAATCAATCAATTATCCGCAAATGATATGGACAAAACAGGATTCTTCATGGTGGAAAAACACCATAAGAGATAGAATTAAGCACACACAATCTGTAATTCTGGCTTGTTTGCTAACTAAATCTATTATCATGGAAAAGGGCTTACATTTTCTGAGTTCGTTTTATTCATCTGTAAAATAGTGTCACTGATTTGAAAGGTTGTTTCCAGTTTGCAATTTTTATGTTTCTAAGAAAGGAATCATGTGATTTACTGCAAGCTCAGACTCAATAAGGAGAATAAAACCTTCCACTCTCACCGTCTGCAAAGTCATTTTGAAACAAAATGAGTAAAAGTGTCCTCCATAGTACAGCATAAAGCAGAAATGATCCCCATATCACACTGGCTGACACACGAATACATCTGAGTCTCTTCTGTATCTGAAATTTGTAAATAGGTGCACCAACATCATTAATGATGATTGATTGGATATTAGTAACATTAATATAAAAGTACCCAGGAACTGTTGAGGGTTGCAAGAGGGAATTTCCATCTCTCAAAGACAGATAGAATTTCAATTCATCAAAGGTTGGGAAAGAAATTGAAATGAATCTTTTATGAAAAATCGACTAATATTTTATGCGTGCAATATATGTAAAATACATTATTTTGGGCAGTGTTAAAATATCAACAAATGTATGTGCTAATATGTGTGAGCTTCCATATCTCTTTTGGTATTTATTAACTTATTATCAGGATATTTTTAAAAAGTATTTTAAAGACTATTTTTAAAAAGATAGTATTGTGTTTTTTAGCCTTTGATAAATATGAATTTCATCTGAAAAATTATAATTTCACTTGCAGTTTTTACTGCTAAAGATAAAACCAATATGGAAAACGATGAGAAACATTGATCTGAATCCTTTGGATTTTTACACCCACAGTTTACACTCAAAATTTCTGGTAATTCCAATCTCTTGTATTTCACCCACATCTCAAAGTGGTTACCTTTTAGTTCCTAAAACTGGAATAGGAAAGATAGAAAGCACTTGATGATGGGAGAGTTTAAGATATTTTCATTTGCTCTCTATATAGTTTGGTATGTTTATTCTAGTACAGGGATGGCAAATATTCAGCTTCTTGGCCTAGATTTAAATTTTCTCTTGTCTGTATTACAGCTTTCTTTTAACTACTTTGATTTTAGACATCAGCCTCTGGCAACATGGTCTGCTGATGGGCTTTTATGGTTCTCTCTAAATTTCCTGATTTGGACCACGTTTTTCTTAATATTACCCCTATGGGTAACTCAGTGTAACAGTAAGAGATTAAAATTTCTCCAACAGATTAATTACCAGTTTTTACATCTACTCAGTCAGTTCCCAGTTTTAAGAAATCTGAAAAGGCTTGATCAAAGTTTGTTCAACTGATTGGTTGAGTGAAACTGAACGGGAGGATCTGGATCAGATAGGAAAAAAAGTGAACAGAAGGAAATAACAGACTCAAGATCTGCTTCCAACAGAGAAAACCTTTTTCCTCTTAGAAAACATTCGTATACCTTTGAGGCACAATGCTGTACGTGGTTATGAACGCGGACTTTTGGCCTCTAATTCATCCACCATTGTTCACCACTGTCTGCGAAGAATTAGATAACATTAAATTACTGCTCTGAGCCTCAATTTTCTCATTTATAAAATGTAAAATATGACACTATCTTTTTCAGAGGAGTGATTGGATATATTGATGAAGTCATGTATTTAAAACCTACAGCCCAGCAAAATGTCTCTTATAAATCAAATATAAATACTCATATTTCTGAGAATGTGACACTTTCCCCTTTTTTCTTCAGTTTTTCTATTTTGGCCTATTATGCCTGGTGAAAACAAGTCCAACTCCACCGTGTAGCACCAGCACCTTAATATTTGGTTAATAAAAGTAAACTTTGACTTTCTTTTGAACTAAAAACTACAGTAAAACGTATTAATGGTGGATCTAAATTAAATTCTACTTTTTTACAGTGACCCAGAATTTATAGAAACCTAGAAATCTGAATGGAGAGAATGAGGAAGGACCTTTATGTATATGCTCTTTAGTGTTAAATTACATATATTTGCCCACACTCAAAGTTCCTTGACTACTTTTCAGGAAGCAGTGAAACAGTTAAGAAACAAAAACCAATTTCTAAAATATACTTAGTGCAAGACACCCCCAGATAAATCTGAGTCCAAACATGTACTTAGTCTCTTATCAGAATTTGGGGAAATTGCGAAGGTTTCTTTATTTCTTTTGTGTAAAATGCAGATGACTATTTCTATGTTATTTGCCTAGGCTAAAGTGCCTGGGTATTTGGTAAATGTTAACACCCTTTCTAGAATAAGTGACTTATGAAAAATAAACCATAAGAATAAAACAGGCAAGCTAAGATAGCTCTACCAAAAAGAAATGTACCTTGAACATAATTTCTTTCTGTTGTGATTATTATCTATTCTGATCCAATCAGTAAGATATGCAGTCTTATAGTTTCTTTCTTTAAATTCTGTTGGAACTTGCTTTTAGCTCAGTCTTTTCTGACATCTTTGTTTGCCTGATCTATTAATTGCTGGGAAAGATTTTAATATCTCCGTTATGATGATGGTTAGTCATTATTTTCTAGTAATTCTGTCAACTTTTGCTTCACATATCAGGTACCTTTGTTTAGAATTATTATATTTTCCAGGTAAAAATAAGCCTACTCTTGTAGAGATGCACTTTATCTTTAATATTTCTTGTTATCTTACAGAATGTTTTCCTGATATCATTATAACAGTATTTCCTTTCCTCTCTTTAATATATAGTTGGTAAATGTTCCTATGCTTTAAGTGTCTCCAATAAATATTAGTTCAATTTAAAAGTCAATATAATGTTAATGCATTCAATCTATTATATGTACAATAATTATTAATATGCTTATATTGATTTATACTATTGCATACATTTTACTTCCCCTTTTTCTGTTCAATTTCATCCCATTTTTATTTCTGTTGGATTGAGGTTCATGTTTCCTCTGCTAATTTGAAAGCTATGGACTCTACTCTTTTTATAAGATTTTTATTGGGATATACTTCACATCCCATAGAAATCATTGACTTAAATTATATAATTAAATAACATTTAGCATAGTCACTAGCTATAAAGCCATCACAACACACTAAGCTTAGGACATTTTTATCATTCTAAGAAGTCTGTACCCATTAGCAGTCACTGTCACTTAAGTAGCCTTTGTCAACACTAACCTGTGTTCTGTCCCTTAAATCTGCCTGTATTTAACCTTTCATATAAATAGTCTTAGGATATGCAGTCTTGGGGGACTGTTTTCTTTCTTTCTTTCTTTCTTTTTTTTTGTCATTCTTTTTTTTATTTAAAGAGAAAGAAGAAAGGAAATAAAAAACAAAGCAGTAAAAGGGTACAAATAATACAGATTTTCAAGAAAAAATACACAGTAAGAAATCACTAGTTAATAGGTTACATATTTTCATCTTAGAAACAGTTGTCCAAATTATAAAATTAAAGCATATAAAGTGGGCATTCATACAGTGATATTGGAGACAGTTCCGTTCAATGGTCCAACAAAAGCTCAGTAATATGGTTTTCCATGCTACACACTCAAACATACATGCAGTTATATCCCTTAGACCACCTTCCTTTCCTCTCTTTTTTTACAATAACAATTACACTTTTTGGGTTTTTTTTTACTCCCACAGTTCTTATTACTTTTTTTGAAGAGAATAAAACCTAACGTGACTAAACAAAACAGATTCGGTTAGAAGGATGGACATAGTACATGATGCAAAAATAGGGGCTGGGGATTTAGCTCAGCGGCATAAGTGCCTGCCTTGCAAGCGGGCAGTCATGAGTTCGATCCCTGGTACCGATAAAAAGGAAAAAGACAAAAAAAAAAAAGAACTCTCACATGATGCAAAAATAGAATATCAGGTGATCAAAAATGGTTACCATTGTACCTCTTGCTATTTTTAAAAAGAGCTGCCTATATCATCAGGTATAATAGAATTGATCAAAACAGTACAGAACAAGACCAATAAAACCTATACTGGAGACCTTATAGGACTTCAAAAGAAGGTAACAGTCAAACCATAATGGGCATCATAGTAAATTGTATTGCCTTCAAAGTGGTTACCTATACGCTCAAACTTGATACTATCAAACAAAATAGAATATAGTAAAATTAGACAGAACAAGATGGGGAGAGCAGTACTGGGGTTCAAATCAGGTTAATAGGAAAACAAAAAAGTTACTATAATATATCCCGCTATTTTTTAATTTAGTTTTCCCTTAATTGAAAAAAAATAGATTAATTAAAAATAAAAAGGGCGGAGATTGAGATAAAAGAGGACATTGTAACAGAACAACACAGGTCAGAACCAAACAATTTAAGCATCATTGTGTTTCACTCCCACATAAACTAACATAATAGTAGTCACCATAGTGTCTCTTTCCTTCTATTTGAGTATAAGTTCGTATACTACAGCATCAAGCATATCAAGACAGTGTGAAGCCATTCAAGAGAATGAAAGAATTACACGGTATTTAGAACCATTTAACAGAAAACGAACAATGGTTTCTATATTATCTCTTTGCCTCTAAAAAATTTTGTTTATACTATCACATATAGTAAAATATAGTAAGATGCAACATGTTAAAACCAGTGGAAACAGATGTACAACAGCTTGATGGGACTTCAAAACAAGATGATATTAAATCAGCACTAGCTTTCATGATGTGTTGTTTTCTTCAGAATAGCTATTCGTACTATCACCAATACTAAAATTGAACAACCCAGGTTAAAACAATTGCAATTAATGAGTGAAAACATTATATGGCTTCAAACCAATATGATTGGGAATCATGATTACCACATACTTTTATGTATTCTTATCATTTCTTACACTAGGGAAACTATTCGGTATTTATACATGTGAGTTTGATTTATTTCACTTATGAGTATGGTCTCAAGCTGCATCCATTTATTTATAAATATCTCAGTGTGATCATTCTTTATAGCTGAGTAGTACCCCAGTGTATAAAAATACCGCAACTTTTTTATCCATTCCTCAGTTGATGGACACTTAGGTTGTTTCCAAGATCTGGCTATTACAAATTGTGCTGCTATAAACATGGGTGCACATATATCTCTGTGGTATGATGCTTTTCTTTCACTTGGTGTAATAAGCAAAGTCTATCCATATTGTAGCATAATAGCAGGACTTCATTTCTTTATATGTCCAAATAATGTTCTGTTGTATTAAATATACAAATATGTGGATAGTTATTTCATCTGTGCATAGAAATGATTATGCATATATGGTTATGTATAATCTATTCATCAACTGATGAGTTTAGATTATTTTCACTTTTCAGTTGTTGGAATGCTGCTATGAAATGTATGTGCAAGGTTTTTTTTTATGAAGATATATGTTTTTACCTCTCAAGTACACATCTGCGAGACAGTTACTAGGTCATTTGGATACACTACATTTCACATTTTGAGGAACAAGAAAACTGTTTTCTAAAGAGGAGGCACCATGTCACAATCTTATGGCAACCCATGAGGGTTCCTTCACATGCTTGCCAAAGCCAACTCTTATCTGTCACTGTAATGATGGCCATGTAAGTAGGCTGACGTGGTATCTCGCAGTAGTTTTGCTTTGCATTACTTTGTGAGTAACACTAATAATGGTGAGCACCTTTTTACGTGCTTTGGATGTATGCATATTTTCTTTAGAGACAATTCATATTTTTGCCCAGTTATTAAATATACTGGATACGAGTCCTTGATCATGTATTTGATATTGATAGGCAAATTCTTTCACCAATTCTGTGAGTTGGATTTTGAATATTTATTTTCTTGTTTGTCACTTGTGTACTTATTAACATAATTAACAAGTCATTGCCAAACCCATCATCATGAAGATAGCCTATTAACATTTATTCTAAGAATTTATAATTGTAGTTCTTATATTTAGATCTACGATCCATTTTGATAGATGTTGGTGTGTGATGTTTGGTATAAGGAAAACTTCATGCTGTATGAACACACAGTTGTCTCTGAAGTATTTATTCAAAAGATTCTTCATTTCCCATCTAACTGTTGTGGAAGCCGCAAAAATCACTTAACTGTAAATGTATCCGTTTACTTTTAAACTCCCAATTCTATTCACCTGTATACCTGTCTTTGTGCTCATACCACACTGTCTTGATTATTTTAACTTCATAGTGAGAAATTTGCAAGCATGGGCATTCCAAGTGCACTTTACTATTTCAAGATTGTTTGGGCTCTGAGTCCCAGTTTTCCATTTGAAATGTAGAACCATCTTGTCAATTTCTGTGAAAAAATCAACCTAGATATTTTTCTTTGTGGTAATTAGTTACATTACCCCTAGAAATTAATACAGAACATTACCATCTTAACAATATTAAGTCTAGCTATCTGTGAACATGCAATGTTTTTTCCATGTCTTTTAAAATTTCTTTTAACTATATTTTATAATAGTTTTAAGTTTACAAGTCTTACATATCTTTTTAAAATAATTATAAATATTTTACTATTTGAGATTTTGTTGTAAATTTTACTGCTTTGTGATTATTACTTAAATATATATATATATATAAATACAACTGAATTCATATTTTGATCTTATATCTTCGAAATTTTTTGGAACTTACTTATTACTTCTTAGAGTTTTTCTTCTCATATTCTTTATGGTTGCTTATATACAAGCTCATTTCATCTGCACAGAAAGAATTAAATTATTTCCTTTCCAGTGTAGGTTCTTTTTACTTTTCTTACCAAATTCCCAAATCGTAGAGAGTGATGAATAAAAGTGGAGAAAGTGGATATCCTTGTCCTAATCTTGATGGAACACTTTCTTTCACCATATATGTCATATAAGATAGGAATCTTTCTTAAGAAAAAATCTCTTCTTAAGATGAATGAATTCTCTTCTCAATTTGTTGCCTGTTTACAACTTAAGAAAAAAGTTTGGTTTTTAAAATTTTTTGTTACTATTGAAGCACTCCTATGGTTTATGCACTGTATTCTGGTGAGACAGTCTATTACAGTGATCTGTTTGGTGATGTTAAACCAATCATGAATTCCTGGAATAAATTTCATTTTGTCTAGCTGTGCATTTCTTTTTAAATATGCTGCTAGATTTGGCTTGATAGTTCTGTGTGACATTTTGTGACTATATTTTAGGGGATATTTATCTGTTATTTTATTATCTCATGTTGCCTTGTCTATCTAAGGCATAAAGATACTATTGACTTCTTCAACAGTATTTGGAAGTACTCCTATTTTTTTTTAATCCACAAGGAATTGGACATAGGTACTAATTTGTCTTTAAACATTTGGTAGAACTCACTTCAGGCCAAAATCTTATGTGTAACCACTCAAGCTTGACTATCGGCAACTACAAAAATAATGGACATAAACCTGGCAAAACATTTTGAAAATTCCACTTGATTTCACGCCAACAGCTGCTTGTATTTCTTTCTTAAAAACAAATTTTAGCAAGGGATGGTGGCACTTGCTGCTATCCCAGGATGAGGTAGGAAGATTGATGAAATTTCCAGTTCAGTCTGGGCTACATAGTGAGTTCAGGCCAGCCTGAACTACATACCAAGACCGTATCTCAAAATAAAGGGAGAAATAAATTTTAGCAAGGGGCTACTACAGTAAGCCCCCCGTACCCCCTCTTCCTACCCTCTGTCTCCAAATTTCTCCTGTTGACATTTTACATTAGTGTAGTACAGTTGTTGCTATTAATTAACAAATATTGATACATTATTATTAACTGAAATCCACAGATTACTTTAAGGTTCTTTGTGTTATCCAGTTCTATGAGTTTCACTGAATGCAAAACATCATTGTAATATTACATAGAGTGATTTCAGTATCTTCAAGGTATCCTGTGCTTTGTCTCTTCATGTCTCACTCTAAAATTCTAGAAGACACTGATCTGTTCACTGTCTTGCAGTTTCGTCTTTCCTGGAGTATCACAAACTGGAAGGGCAGAGTATGTCACCATTTCACACTGGTGGCCTATCTCCTGAGGAGACCATTTCCTTTGCATATAAGAAGAAGCTCTGAGCTCTTGGTTACCCATCCAGAGTGAAGTTCAAACGCATGCAGCTGAGTGTAGGGTTGTACTTCAAAAGCTATAGACGCTGAGTGCTCTTACTGCTCTAATAAAATAAATTTACTTATGTTTTGAATACATTCTTTATATTATCTGCAGCCTAAATTGTAATTTTTGCCAATTATAATTATTTTACCAGGGAATGGTCTACTGAGCTCCTTGTACCTCAGTTCTTAAAGTCCTTTCATTACTATTTTGTAAAAATATTAGAAATTAGTATTTTTCTTAATTTATAACCTTTACTGAAGGGTATAAAGGGCTTCCATAATTATGGTCTCTGGGGAAAGCAAGGCAAACCTCTCAAACAGGTTTATGTATTCTTTTTTTATTACTGAGCTTCAGTATTAATGAAGTGTAAGGAAAGAATATTACTATATAATACTAAAGTTTTAGCTTATCTCAGTTTTTGGCTCCTAAACAAGCATGAATGTGCTTAGCAAACTGTGCTTTCTGGTCAAGTTCTATCACTTACTCAAATCACTTTTACTGCTAATACTTGAATATGTTACTTTGGGTTTAGTCTTATGGAAGAATTTACACATTAAAAGTGAAGCTTTTACTTTTCTATTTTTCCATTTCCCTGTTTTCTCTGATTATCTCTAAAAACAGATGATGTTTCTGGAAATACTTTCTTTGCTATATAACTATATGTGTGTTAGGTTGTAACTGACCAAAAAAAATGAAAGAGTGACTAATTGCTTTGTTTCACTTCCCTTTTGTTTCAAGTTCAGGGTGGAAAAGAATCCAGTTAGAACCTTGAGAAGATTTTTGCAGGGCGGTGGGAGAGAGTACAGAATTGGGTGGCCAGAGGTTGATGTAATTTTCTGTAGGAGGTAGGTAATTCAGGATGAAATCAGGTCATCAGTAAAAGCATTACTCTAAGAAAAATATGAGTTACTTCTATGTGGAAAGAATGCGTTTTGAATGTTCTTGACCACTAGGTCATTGAATTTAATACTGTTTTAAAAGAAAGAAGGAGACGAGGAATTCAGGAATGTACATTCAGTGGGCCAGATCTTTCAACTAATGCAAGATGAAAAGTTCTAGAAATCTGTTGTACACCATTACATAGTTAACAATATTGTACTTTATACTTAAAATTTTATTCAGAGTGTAGATCTCATGGGAACTGTTCATACAATGAGAAAATAAAATTTTTAAAAAGTGCAATGATAGGACGGGAGATAGGGGTTGAGAATATATAATGTTTGCTCTTATTGCTGG